>NC_090436.1:779885004-780510004 GCF_031143425.1 Pleurodeles waltl
TTTTTTGCTTTTTGATCTCTTGTTTTTGGACCTTTACTGTTGGTGGGCCTCATTACTCAAGTCTCACGGTAATTACATGGTAATTGGGCTGAACATGTTTACCGCCACTGCATATCTTTAAGATAAGGCTGCTGCAATGTCCCTAGGGTAAGAGGCACTGGGCTGGTTACATGTGAATTTTGTGCAGTGTGTAAGACTACAATCACGCACAGATTGGTAAGGGCACAGGTAGCCTTGTGCAGGAGGGACTCTCCAGGTAGCCTTGTGCAAGGATAGATGTTGACTTGGGGCAGGCCTTATAATATTAGTGGGTACTCTTAGATAGGTCAGTAGGATTTACTGGACTATCTGTAGTGTCACAGTATTCGATATATAGGGGAACTCTGCTTTAAATTGCAGTTTTGCTCAACTTAGGCCTACACTGTCTAGTGAGGTGTCAAGCTGGGGTGGAACATGTGCGCCACAATGAATATGCATGTCCCAAGAATCTACTTGTACATCTTATGGGTTGTCCAAAATTGTCATATTTCTCTGGGACAGCTCAGAATCAGATTCCAGGCCTTTTGTGCCTCTTGCTGGGCCAAGTTAATTACTTTGCTCTCCAGCTAAGGGAACAAAGGCCTCCCCCCACAAAAGAAGCAATTATCAGTGCTTGATAAGAAAGGGGTGTGTCTCTTAATCAGCTGTCATGCCGCACCTCCGTTAGGACAGCCCAGGCCCACAGAACAAAGGAGGTAGCCCAGCCATTTGGAGCCAGTACAGGAGGGACAAGGACCACGGGTGGGAGAGAGAAAGAGTGCTAGCTCTGATGCTGGCACAGAATGGTCCAGGCCACGAGGGGAGCCAGCAGGGCAGCATGGAAGTGAGCTCTCTGTCCTGCTCAAATGTTCAAGAAAGAACAAGAGGAACAAATATTTTTTGCACGTGATGGAGCACTCTAAAACAAAGCGCCCGGAACCTGCTAATGTAATATTCAAGTTCACGGAGGAAGCTTGCTGTGGGGTTTAACCAGACGATGATTTTCTTCCTTGTGTTGGCCCAAGGAGGGTCAGGAGCTCCACCAAAGTTTCCAAGGCTTAGTTTGGGGGCAGCCTGCAGGAGTCCAGCAGCCTCCCTCTAACTCACTTTAAAAATTAGCCACTTTAAAAAATTAGTTTTTCAAATTACTCCCCAGGCTGAAGATTTGGCTCTAAAGCTTGGGAATGTAGGGATCTCTAGAGGTTGTTGTTATGGCTGTATTTTATGTTGCTCAAAGGTGTAAAAGAAACACTCAAGCATGTTAGTTATTTTTCAATGTTTTATTGAAAATATATTGCTGATAGTGATTTTAATTAAAAATTGTATTGCTTGCATTGACAATTGTTTTTTAAAGATATCTTTATTGTCATATTGCATTTATGATCACAATTACAATTCCTCTTGACTACCTTTCATGTACCATACATAACACAGATGAAATGGGCACCAACATTCCGTGACAGTTTCCACCATGGCAGCCTCTGGGTTAGATGTCTTCCCATAAATGAGTGTCTCCTCACATACATTAACTATATGATGTGTTAATGGTAGAGTTATGTGGTAATGAGGGTTTGATGTGATCATCTAAACAGGCCAATTTGCGCTCTGGTGTATACAGTCCACTGCACTATTGGTACATGTAGATCGGTTATTGCAGATCTTTTGGTCTTCCTTCGCAAATACTGATTATGGGTAGAGGACTGTAATCGCTTGTGTTTTTTGTTTTAAAACTTAAACTCAAATTATAAACGAATCCAGTCATCTCTGGGGTAATCTTACGTTTTAGGGTAGTGTGGGTAGAAGGAAAAGTACTTGACTTACAAGTTTGAGTCTTTCTGTAATTATGAGTATTAAGGGGACATTTGGGCAGTTGTCATTACTGGTATAGTCTGACTACTCCCACCATAGATAGTACATGCATGAAGGTAGGGAGCCAGTGTGCTTGAGGTCTTGGCTGGTTGCTCCTCAGAGCTGTTTTTGTAACTTCAGTTTGTCTGGGGCCAGATTCAGGCTTTTTTCAGGTTATGACCATCTCCGCCACTCACATCGCTTGTGATGTCTGGTTCCCCCTCTGACTCCAACCCTAGAGGGATGTCCCAGCTGTCTAAAACCTCTAGCTAAAGTTCAGCCATTGGCTGCGGTCGGATGCCTCACTCGTCTTCCCAGCGCAGAATATGTCCCTCTGCCCCAGCCCAAGTGGAGACACTTTATCCCATGTCTCTACTAGAATCCCTGATGTGGACCTCCAGGCCATTGCTATCTCACATTTAGCTAATGCAAGGGATAGGTATATGAACCTCTTGCCTACCTTGCATTTTACAAGTCTTGGAATGTTCCCCAGCAGGCACGCTTCCTTGGTCCACGGATGTGCCCTCCCGATCCTGTGCCCAATATGCTGCAGTAGCGCAACCCTGAAGGTTTGAATAAGGGGGCAATCCCATACGATGTGTTTAAAATTAGCGTCTGGTGTTTGACACTTTGGGTAAATCTGGGATTACCCCATATATCACATGGAGCCTGTGTGGGGTGAGGTAGGTCATATGAAGATAATTGAACTGTATATACTTTAACCTAGCGTTGCGAGATATTGTCTGGGGGTATGCAAGTATATTGCCCAGTCTCTACCTTGTAATGCATGACCTAACGTCCTCTCCCATCGGGTACTGAATGTGTCCAAAGGCAAGCTCACCATGTCAGTCAGTCCTTTGTATATCCAACTCACTTGTCGTTTGTCGGAGCTCAATGAGAGTAGGGCACACAGTACTGGATGTTGTGGGGGTTCTTCTCTCCCCCTTCTCCATAGGTCCTGAAATGATCATACCAGTGCATTTTACAACATGAATTGGCCGGTGGATAGGTGGAATTTTCAACCAGGTTTACCATAGGGACAAGGATCTCCATCTCAAAGCAGTCGTCAGTTGTTGTTCCTCCTGCAGCAGTCCATCCCCATAGTTGAGTCTCAGTAAAGTAACTAACTGGTGTCCCATGTGGCAGGCCCACCAATGGAATTGTTTGTGCGTTCACCGGGGCTCTTCAAGTTCGCACCACACATCTGCGCCACCCATACTGCGCCACCTGTAGTAGTACTCCCTGTTGGCTTAGTGGGGTTCCAGGGCACAATAGTTTGGCAAGGAGAGAGTGATGGTGGGGTGCCAATCCCAGATGGTCTGAAACCTGGTAATTAGCATTGTCCAGCCACCTCACCACCCATTGTAGTTGAGCAACCAATTGGTACAAATCAAAGTCAGGTACCCCAAGGCTACCCTGCACCACTGACCTATGCAACATGTGAAGTGCAACTCTGTGTCCCCATTCCAAATGAGTTCCCTGAGCAAAATATCAAGTTGCTTGAACCATGTCCCCGGTAGTTTCACCGGGGTATTAGCAAAATAATAGAGCAACCTGGGCAACATCACCATCTTGAAGAGCGCTGCCATGGCCATCAGCGGCAGACGCAAAGTTCTCCAGAAAGCTACATTAGCTCATAAGGAGCGCAGTGCCCTGTCCAAGTTCCCCTGCTTCATATCTGCAAGTTGGCAGTAAATCTGTATTCCTAGATATTTGAAAGTCACTGGTGCTAATTGGAGCCCCTCGGGATGATCCTGTGGTAATGGGGGCTCTCACTGACATGGGAAAAGATAGGTCTTGGAGTTGTTTACCTGGAGGTCCAAAATTCTGCCGAAGTCGTTGAGGTGACAAAGCTCTTTCTAAGCCCCCGCTCCACCATTGGACAAATACAATAAGAGCTCATCAGCATAGAGGGAGATGATATGTTCTGGACCCTCTATAGACATACCATCTCCTTTCCAGTGTTGGCAAAAATGTACCGCCAGGGGCTCTATAGCCAGTGAGAATAAGAGGGGCGATAATGGGCAGCCCTGTCTTGTGCTTTGGTAGATTTTATACTCCACTGAAATGGTAGTTCCCGTTTTAACAATTGCCATTGGTTTCTCATACAGTATGGTGAACCATTTATTCTAGCCCTCCCCTTGTGCCATCTTACACATTACCCACAGCAGGTAGTCCCATCTTACCGAGTCGAAGGCCTTCTCAAGGTCTACAGACATAGGGGGTGATTCTAACTTTGGCGGGCGGCGGAGGCCGCCCACCAAAGTTCCCCCAACAGAATACCGCTACGCGGTCAGAAGACCGCCGCAGTTATTCTGTGTTTCCCGCTGGGCTGGCGGGCGACCGCCAGAAGGCCGCTGCCAGCCTAGCGGGAAACCCCTTCCCACGAGGAAGCCGGCTCCGAATGGAGCCGGCCGAGCGGGAAGGGTGCGACGGGTGCAGTAGCACCCGTCGTGATTTTCAGTGTCTGCAATGCAGACACTGAAAATCTTTTAGGGGCCCTCTTACGGGGGCCCCTGCAGTGCCCATGCCATTGGCATGGGCACTGCAGGGGCCCCCAGGGGCCCCAGGACACCCCTCACCGCCATCCTGTTCCTGGCGGTCACGACCGCCAGGAACAGGATGGCGGTGAGGGGGTCGGAATCCCCATGGCGGCGCAGCAAGCTGCGCCGCCATGGAGGATTCCTCAGGGCAGCGGAAAACCGGCGGGAGACCGCCGGTTTTCCGTTTCTGACCGCGGCTGTACCGCCGCGGTCAGAATGCCCTTGGGAGCACCGCCAGCCTGTTGGCGGTGCTCCCGCGGTCCCCGGCCCTGGCGGTCAATGACCGCCAGGGTCGGAATGACCGCCATAATGTATGCTGCTGGTTGGTTTAAGACCTCAGGGTGATAGAGCACATGGTAGAGCCTCCAAAGGTTAACCGATGTGCTCTGCTGTGGGATGAACCACTTTGGTCCTAATGTACAAAGGTCTGCATGTGGGGAATCAGCCTGGTTGCTAGTATTTTGCTCAGAATTTTAAAATCCATGTTAAGCATGGATAATGGGCGATATGCTGTGACTGGGGCTCCCAGTGTTGTAGTCTTGGGAGGGGTACAACCCTGGCACAATGAGTAGGACCAGGGAGGCAGCTGCATCGTAAAGCCTCACATATAAGTGTTCTAGTTTCGGTACCAGTAGGGTAGCGTACTTCACACAGACCTCCACTGGGAATCCGTCTGGGGTCTTACCCCTCAGCATGTCTTTAATAGCCTGCTTAATTTCTAGAAGTGTTATCGGTCCGCCTATCTCTGTCCTTGTGTCGGGGGTAAGGTCGGGAGAGGAGCTCATCCAGGAAAGCATTCATTTTGCAGCACAGAGGGGTAGTGGGCATACTGTACAAAGTCTCATAAATCTGTTGGAACCCTCTGTTGATTTGTGTCTAACAGCTTTTGGTGAGTAGTGGCATCCAGAGTCATGGAGGTGTCCAGTGTGTGCCATGTTGTGTATAAGATACTAGGTTCTGCAGTAAGTTCCTTACTGATGCCCACAGATTATCCCAGGCAGTGACCACCTTGAAGGCTTCCCAGTCCAACAAGGGGGAGGACGATGTGCCCTGATTGGTAGTGAAACAGTTGGTAATAATTGTCTGCAATGTCTGTCTATAGTTTGGATCCTCCAGCATTTCTGGCTGTAGACGCCACATGGGGATCACTGGTCTATCCTCTAATAATCGTAGTCCTTGAAGTATAGGACTGTGGTCCGACAGTGTCCGCCCGAGATATTCTGGTTATACACCTACTTAGGTGGTCTGAGCAGAGGAATGCTTCTAGTCGTGTATGAAGTGTGTAAATGGGGGAGTAAAATGAATAGTTGCGGTCCCCGCCATGTTGAACTCTCCAGATATCTACCAATCCCCATTGGTATTGCCATTCTGCAAAGCCAGCGGCTAGTTTATAGGCTTGTGTGCCTGGGAGGGGTGGCGTGGAGTGGTTTATTGTTTCGTCTGTCACACAGTTGTAATCTCCTCCCAACACTAATGTGGTACTTGCCATATGCCCCAAAGGTGTGGACAAGGACTGAAAGTCAGAAAGTTGGTCATGGTTGGGCGATATATATAATGCCTAGCGTGATTTCTTTTCCCATACATCTTCTAGTCACCAGAACAAATCAGCCGTCTTTGTCAATCAGGGAGTGTGACGGCGCAAACAGGGTCCCTGCCCTTATCTATACCAGTGCCCCTCAGTCATAAGACGAGTAGGAGGTTGCAAATAGTTGGCCCGCCACCTGCGGCATAAGGGATCGATCTCCCTTCCCATTAAATGGGTTTCTTGTATCATGGCTATTTGTAACCCTCTACGCTTCAAGTAGCGGTGAATAGCATAGCGCTTCTATGTAGATCCCATTCCCCGTACATTTCAGGATATGCATGTCAATACATTGCTTGCACCAGCCATAAAAAACTGTGTATTCTGAAGTCCCAGTTTTTCCCATATGTCGCAACTTGTGTCTAACTACCCAAGGAGCAAGGCTTCTTGTCCAGAGATGACTAAACTAAACCAATCCCAATTCAAAACTCTCCTTTCCTAGGACCACTCGGCAATGGCAGGCCATCCAAAGTTACAACCGCTAGGAACCAACTACATGAAGTGTACTTCACCCGACGTCTATGGTGGGTCAAGTGAGGTGAGGGCTGAAAAAGACACAGCGGGCTGCTCTGCCCATGGGTACATCCCAGGGGCCAGCTACTGTTTTCAGAATTGGAGGGCGTCAAGGTCTGATATTGTCATCAGATATTTCCCAGGCCCCGTGGTGCGTGTGTCCCCTGACAATGGCTGCGCTGCACAGGACAGTCTTGGTAGAGTGGATTGTAGCTCCCTCAGCCAAAGGGCCAGGTACAATGCGTTTCCCAGGCATCAGTCATTGTGGGTCTTGGTAAAGGTCAAATAAAGTCCTCTGCTGATTGTGGGGTCACGCCAGGTAGGACCTCTCGAGTCAGGGTGGAGCCCTCAAACTCAATGTCAACTGTGAGCTTGTCTGATATGGTGTCCTGTTCCAAATCGAAGCCTGTTTAACTCATGATGGCTGCTGCCACTTGTAAAGCAGTAGCTTTGTCCCTGTTGGCTTCCATTATGGTCGGTTTCTTTGGGATCCTCCTTCTACAAGCTCTCAGGGGTCTTTTTCTCGGGTTCAAATGGTCTCCATCCGGTTGTGCTCTGGTTTCAGGAGGGGCCACTCCTGCTCTATATGTTTCAAGCCACTCCCATGCCACCATGGGGTCCTCATAGAAATGGGTCACGCCATTCAGCATTATCTTCAGTTTGGCTGGGAACATCAGCGAATATTCGGTCCCATCATCACAAAGTTCTTTCTTAACAGACAAAAAGGAGGCTCGTTTAGATTCGACTGCTTGCATATAGTCAGGGAACAGAGTCACTTTCCTGTTGCCTATGGTGTACGGTCCATCCTCTCTAGTTCTCTACAGAAGAGAGTCACAATCTCAAAAATGCAAGAGTCTGGCAACGATAGGACGAGTGGTCTGCCCAGTGGTGAAGTCCTGGCAGGGACTTGGTGGGCACGTTCTCTGGTGAAAAAGGATGTAAAGTGTCCAGGTGCTACCACAGTGGTGAACTATTTTTCCAAGAATATCACCATATCATCTTGTTCTGAGCCCTCCGGAAGCCTCACCATAGGGACATTGTTCCTGCGGTTGCATCCCTCTGCGTCCTCAGTCCTATGTTCCAATTCCCATGTTTAATTCTCTGCTTCCCCATGTGCGAGGCAGCGAGCCACCAGACCCACCAATATCGTTGTTGATCATGCCTCAGCCCATTATGACTGCATATGACAGCAGTTCCTCCGGTCTAGGCTCAGTCCCTGATCTCCTGCACTGGCATTCCCACCTTAGTGGTTGCAATAGTTAGAGCGTTTTATTGAGGGCACCAATGTCTACTGTGGTGGCAGGCTGCCCATATCCATTGAGTAGTTCACTAGTCTAAGGGAATGTATCATCAGTCTTCAGTTAGGATAGGAACATTGTGCATAGGTTCAATGATTCTGAGTAGGCTCCAGGGGAAGACACCAGAATGCCTCAAGTTTCCGCAGTTTAGGGCTCACCTGTCTTTGGGTCAGACTCAGTTATTGTACAACAAGTGCTTTCTCCCCCCAGGGCAGCAGGATGCCTAGATCCCGAGGTTTCTTCCATGCTTTAGTAGGCTGTGGGGGATGTTCTTCCCTCCTGATTGTGAAGGAGTATGGTCTACTGGCCTGCTGGACGACAACAGGCTCCGCACCTGGGTCGTAAGCAGGGCGGCAACCTGGCACTGAGTCCCACCATCCTTGAGCCCCAGCTCTGAGTGCTCGGGTCCCCTGCCGGGCACGCTGTGTACTCACGGCGTGCCCCGGCCGCCACAGCATGGAAGTTACGCTGTCGGTATTTGCCCAAGGCTATCTGTGCCTCTTTTCAGTTCTCCCGGCAGGAACCAGGCTGCCCAGATGCTACACGCTCAGCTCCATTCTCATGGCACTGGTACCTGGTGCAATCCCCCAGTCGCTCTGCTACCATCACAAGAGGACCATTAGGGCCCGTAGCGCCATCAGACTCTGGCGCATGCTATACCTCAGTGAGATTGTGGGGTCTTGTCTAGCGTGCAGCAGCATTTCAGGGCATAGCTCATCTTCTCTCAGTTATTGGTCTGGTGCGACCTGGCCTCCGCCCCACGCTGCGCGCAAGCCATGTGCTCAATTACTGGTCCCCTGACGGTTACCAGGGGCAGATGGCAAGGGCTCCCGCACCCCTGCCGCTGCTCTGCACCCAGCCACTCACCTGGCACAGGGCCATGAGGCCGTCTCCCTATCTCTGTTGCGGCGCTTCTGGTAGGGAGCAGGCCTCACAGGCCGTCCAGGCATTATGATGTTTTCTCCTCTCTTCGGGGCTTTAGGGCGTGATCCAGCCAACCAATTCTCGCTGGCTTGGACACAAGGATGCTGAATCAGGCAGAAATGCTTGCTTGCTGGGCCACGCCCCCTACATTGACAATAATGATTACATTTACCTGTGGTTACTGATTCCCCTGAAAACATAGTGATTTTTAACATGTGATTATTGGTCTTATAAACAAGTGACCCCTTGACAAAGCCAATAGACGTGCCCTAGATATTGATGTGGCGACCCCTTGACAAAGCAATAGGTTTCCCATATATATGGGTGTGGTGACCCCTCAGAAAGCCATTATGCCTGATTCATTCAAGGTAATACCCCCTTATATTATGATGCTGCATTTGGCATAGGTGGGTGTATTGTGATTTGGGGTCATGACCCATTAGGGTTCAAAAGTTATTTCAGAATGTCACAAAAGGTATTTCCACCTTCTTTATGTAAATATTTGTAACTTGGTGCACAGTGTGTGTTTTACAAACACACTTTACCTTTTTCAAAGAAAAAGCACTGACTGGATAATCATTTATTGAGTATTATTGCATGCCCACGGATTGGGATTACTAAACCACACCACTTTCCCTGAGTACACCATGGACTAACCTACTTCGCTACCCTGAGAGATGCACTCAGGAGTTCTCAGGTCAGGGTACTGTGCTGAGGGGCCCCCTGGAACTCGGCCTCCCCGCACCATGGGGGCTGTGGGGGCCTTTTTACGCCACTGTTAAGTGCTACAATGACATGTTTGTTTCACAGCGAGGAGACAATTTTGGAGGTATTACTTGTGTAGACCTCACATCCTGAACAACTAATAACCCAGCTTCTTACAGGAGTTCACTGGTAAAATTCCATGCCTAAAGTTCACGAAGTTCGATCTTGCTGAAGGAGTATCACTTCAATACACAAACTATTAGAATTCCTAAACACTTTTAAGATCAAAAAAGCTTCTCAGACAGGCTCCAGTCAAGCTCCAATAGATGCCCATGAACATGCAACCAATATTTTAATTTCAGCTGTTGTTTCCTAATCGTTTCAGGCTTGTCCAAAACGTCATGCATGTCCAACTTATAAAACCAAGTCCTGACATTGAGGTTTGGGACATGCATTATGTTCCTAATTTATGTTATGTTTCATAAATCATCCATATAACACTCCAGTGATCACTCAGCTGTCTGCTGCTATAGACTTTATGGTTTGTACCACCTGAACAATACCTCTGTAAACTACAGCAAGACCCTGCACATTAGATGCCCCTTGATAGATAGTTCCCTGAGCTTGTACGGTTTGTGCAGCCAGAGATATAGCTTTGCTGATTAGGACGACTGATGCCTGAGATAGCAGTCTAACATGACAAATAGCTCTAAAATCCTGGATTTCTACCTGGCTAAACAAGCACAACCTGTCACTGACATATCTTTCTTACAGATCTGACAATGCATATTGAGTCGGGTCACAGTTACCTAGAGACAGAACAAGGTATGCTGCGTTCTTACTCTCGCGAAGAGAAGCAATTACAGATAATGAATGCGGCAATGACTAGGAAGATGCTACAAGAATAAGTATCGACAAAAATAAAAGCTCCTTCTGTTAAGTAGTGCACATAAAAAGAGGCACACAGCATACAAACAGCATTCACAGAGACCAAAGCACCTGCAGACACCCATTCCGACAGATCAACATAAATACCTTCATTCATGAAACCAGAAGAGCAATCATCCACATAAAGTCATATATGACCCTTCGCAGTAAAGGTCACATGGTGATGCGCATCAGGGGAACACAGGCGTATGTAAAAGCAGGGGCATGCTATTAGGCGCGTCAAGAGGAGCACACAATGATCTGCTTTGGAGCACAAGAGGTACAGCAAGGTAGAACTGTATGAGGTTCGTCAGGGAGTTCGGGGTCATGTGCCCTACTGGCTGATAGTTAGGCATGCTTGGGGCGTATTGAGTTGGCTAGGCTGTGCAAAAGGAGAGTAGCTCATGGTGTGCTTCAGGGTTGCATGGGTGACATGAGGACAGTGTGTGAAATGCATTTCTGAGGAAGAGAGCTCTGGCCACGAAGAAGCTCAGGGTGATATGCACCGGGGATTCCGCAGATATGTGGTAGAGGGAACGGGGTGATGTACAACGGGAGCACAGTGTATATTCAGTGGGGGGCACTAGGTGACTAGTGTTAGGGGGTATCCGTTGATATGTCCAATAAGGTCCAGTGGCATAACGCAAAATGATGCCCCCCCCCCGCAAAATGTGATGAAGGGCCCCTAACTCTCTCATATCTCAGAGATATTCATTGATCTGAATGGGCGGATCCCGGAAGGATTGGGGGCCGATTGAATGGCGCCCCCGCACCATATGGGCTGCAGGGTCCTGCGTTATGCACCTCATAGGGACACAGAATGGAGTGAGTAGGTGGCCTCAGGGTGATATCAGAGTGGGTAGCTCGTTCCGTCCTAATTTTGCATTTGCATTCTGATGTATGCACTGTTTTTCCATTATAAATTCAAAACTACAAAAAAATCAAGCACAATAGACTAATCACATCTTATGTGGAAGAGTCCGAAAACCTTTGATTGACAAAGGGGGATAATTACAGCCTTTCCAAATTAATTTGAGTGTGATCACAAAGGCGGCAAGATGTATTTTAGTAGATTGCATACTAAAATTATTTATTTTGCACAGGCACCCGTGTGCACAGAGCAGTTGTTGTACAGGCACCAGAGCACACAGACCAACTGACCCACAAGCACCCATGCACATAAACCACCATAAATTCAGTTACCCATACACAAAGACCAACAGATATGGAGGCACCAATGCACACAGGCTACAAGCAAAGTTACTCACACACAGAGACCACACACAAACAGACCTCACGTGTAATCATACACATCATTCATTTGAAATGATCACTGGAAGGTATTAATGGTATTTTTGTAGAGTCTGCGTTTAGTCTCCTTTTTAGCTTTTCTTTTTAACTTGACATCTTTTTGTAATGGTGATTTTTGCATGTTTTCTTTTATCACAAGAAAGTGACATGCATTTATTTCTGGTAGGCACTGTTTCCCTGTAGTCTGCACATTTAGTTTGAGAGTCACACAAATACTGTAGTACGCAATGCCTTAAATAAATGTTCTGAGCTGGTAGGAGATTAATCTTTCTCCCTAGACAAACTAAGGATGCTGTTTTGCACCTCTGGCACAGAACAATAAGGATAGTGTTTTATTATATAAAAAGCATCCAGGCTGAACCCGGCATGAGGAGCGCTTGATGCTGAGGTTCTCGTGGAACCATTGGGAGGTGTGACTGAGATAAAGCCTTGCCGACCCCGACCTTCATCCTGAGAACGAAGATAGCCGTGCAAGAGAAGTGTGCATGCCTGCACGCTTATATTGATGCGTTTGTGAATGCACTGAGTCTGGCTTCCTGACATAATACTAAGATATGGGGGTTAGATCATTCTAAAAGGTCTGGCAGAGGGGGTACTCCCGCTATGCTCTCTTTAGCATAAAAGTACGAAACAATTAACATGGTTGAATTGTTTGTACTTTGCACCCTTCTAATAATGCTTATTACAATGAAGTGTCTCATCTGCTTAACAATTGCAGCTCATGTTTTATTTACAAGCAAAAGATCTTTTCAATAAATATATTAGAATGTATTTTTTGATCTTTTCTTTGTGACACCTTGGGAATGCAACCGTAATAAATGAAAGGGTTAGATCTGTTTCTATTAATTCCTTTGGAATCAGAGTGGTCATGTTCGAGGTTACCAAAATCTATTACCTTGAACGTTTAGGGGTATAAATGTGGTACTGTGAGCTAGTGTAAAAAAAAACAAAAAACATTTACTGATATAAGTAGCCAAAGTCTCTATATTGTGAACGTCTTGTTGATGCATAATACACAGTCCTACTAAATTTGTAGGAACCACATAACAGTGTCAATAGTGTGCCCTGTCCATCAGTGGCCTGTTTGGTACAAATGTAAAACTCCAATTCAATACCTTTATCTTTCTTGTATTAATTTTGCCATGATAAAGGATGAAGCTCAGGCAACCTCTATCTAGTCTAGAGCTGTCCTTTTACAAATCATTATCAAGTCTGCTAATCCAATAGGATAAACTTCAGTAAACATAGACCACAACTTTCAAAATGCACTGAAAACAAGGAGGCCTATTTATATTTACAAATGTGAATTCAGTCATAAAAGCTTCTCTAAATTAATGTTCCATATTGTACAATGAAACAAAAAAAAAGCATTGGCTAATTGAAAGGCCTCGATTTTTGGAACCTGTTGCCTTTGCCAATGGGTTTTAGTTGTGTAGCATGGCTGACTTGGGCAATCGCGTCACTTTGGAGGCTTGCACAGCAAGCATGCTTGCACTACAAAATGACACAGTTTTTTTTTTTTTAAAGTTCCAAGTTGGATTGGTAAATAAAATGAAGGTGGGGACAGGCAAGACAGAGGAAATGGACATGGGGGAGCACAGAAGCACATGGCTAGGCACAGCAACACAGAGATAGCAGGGAGGCAACACAGGAGACAAAAACAACAATACAGGGGTAAGACGCACATGGCAAGAAACAGCATCATGGAGATGGAGGGAATAGCGGAGCACATAGTGACTCAGAGCAACATGGAGACAGGGAAGCACAGAATCACATGCAAGACAGAGCAACACAGTGACGTGGTGAAGAGAACCACGTGAGGGGGACAGTAGGAAATCATATGCACTCTCATAGAGTGCTTGAAAAAAAGAAAAAAGTAGCTAAAAAAAAAAGAAGCCTGAGGGCACAGTAATGCACCTGTGCTCCAGGGAAGAGACAAACTCATGATGGAGAAATAAAGTCCACACAAGCCATCAAATAAGAAACAAGCAAATGAGAGTGACAATGAAGCCAACCAATGGATGGGCTTGGAGTCCACTGTAAGGTAATAACATGTTTTGTAATGCTGTCTTAGGTGAGATCTAAAAAATCAGTGCTCTACGCAGTGTAAGCTTTAGAGGTCTCAGAAATCTAAATGAATAAATCCCACTCAGCTCAGATTATCTCACGTGAGGTGTTCTTTCTCGCATTGCAGTCTTGATGGGACTGATCAGTAAGAATATGTTCCTAGTAAAATTTGACCATGATTTGCTTTTGCTGCCTCTGTGTTCTTCTCCAGGCACGTTTGCAGAAGTATACTTACTCACTTATTCGCTCACTCACTCAGGATTCACATTTCTCTGGCCTTGTTACCTCCTATCAGGACTGTGATTGCCAGTACAAGAAACATGCCAAATAACTATAGCTAAGAGAGTGTTAAAATATCCACAATGGAGACATCATTGACGTCATTTGAAACTAATTTGGCATACCTTAAAACATCCGTGAACAAGACGTAATGCAGAAACGCGTTTGAGTTGTTTTGTTTTGCTGTCAAATAAATTAGAGAATTTTTGTACGGAGGTGTCCTGGTTCTCTCGGAACTCTAAGAGTGTGTTTGTTTATATTGGGCGACTCGGAGCCCGACCAGGACCGCTGTGTTGTAGCGGCCGCACTCCGAGGTGAAACTTGTGGAGTAATATATATATATATATATATATATATATATATATATATATATATATATATATATATATATATATATATATATATGTACATCAAAACAAGGCCCTTACAGGGTTAGAGTGATGCATAAATTATGCCAAAAACAAATGAGAACTCTGGGAAGTTCCCAAATTTAGGTGGAGAGCAGCTCTAGTAAGGAGCACCCTGCAACACCAGCGACACTCTAGATTTGCTCACCTCAAATATCTGCTTATCTAGAAAAGTTTTTAAGCATAGGATCAGCCCAGTGCTATCCATGGCGAGCTAGATAATGACAAAGTCTTTTGCCATTTGTACAGCAAAATCTTTAAGCATAGGATTGACACAGTGTCATCCTCGCCGAGCTGTAAAATGACAAAAGCCATTTACCACTCCAGGCACAGTATTACAGCTTTGGACTGGTCAAATACCATCCAAACCAACCTGGAATGAGTAAAGCAACCCTTGACACGTGTTTCGCTCTCATTAGAGCTCTTCAGAGAGGTTTAGCTTTGTCCAGACAAAAGGGAGCACCCAGTATAAGTCTAAACAAGGCCCTTTCAGGGTTAGAGAGATGCATAAATTATGCAAAAAACAAAGGAGAACTCTGGGAAGTTCCCAAATTTAGGTGGAGAGCAGCTCTAGTAAGGAGCACCCTGCAACACCAGCGACACTCTAGATTTGCTCACCTCAAATGTCTGCTTATCTAGCAAAGTTTTTAAGCATAGGATCAGCCCAGTGCTATCCATGCCGAGCTAGATAATGACAATGGGGGTCATTACAACCCTGGCGGACGGTGTTAAAGCTGCGATAATACCGCAAACAGGCCGGCGGACAAAAAAAGGTAATTATGAACGTGCTGGAAACCGCCAACATAGACAGCCACTTTAACACTCCGACCGCCACGGCGGAATAGACAAGCAGCGCGGCGGTCACCGCCAACAGACAGGCGGAAGACAATGTACCGCCCACAGTATCACAACCCACCAATCCGCCACCTTTTCCGGGGCGGATTCACTGTGGATAAAAACAAGGCGGAAACAGCTTTTGCAATGGGAAAACGCTCACCTTAACACACTCCACGAGGAAGGAGGGCACCATGGAGCCCGAACTACAAATACTCCCTGCGCTTGTCTTCCTGCTCCTCTACGAACACCAGCAACGTAGGCACCGAAGACAATGGTGAGTACTGCACCTACGACATAGGGTAGGGGGGAGGCAAAAGTCAGGGGGACACACACGCAACACCCCCACCTCCAACCCGACCCTCACCCACTACAACATACACACCAATGCATTTCCAAACAGCACAGTAACAACCCACAACCCCCCCGGAAGAATGCAAAGACATAATGTACCATCCTGGGGAGTGCAAAGCCACAGTCTCTTAAGTGGATGCAGGTCTGGTTCTGGAGGGGGACTGGTGCCCAGAGTGCTTCATCCTGTGAAGGACAGACAGAGTGGATGCAGGTCTCCACTGGTTCTGGAGGGGGAATGGTGCCCAGAGTGCATCACGCTCCCCGTGACGGTCCCAGTTCCGTTACTGTCCCAGCTGCACATGGGCTAACAATGCTTGATTTGGCGGTCTTTGCCCTGTTCAGCGGTCTTCACCATGGCGGTCTTTGCCCTGTTCAGCGGTCTTCACCATGGCGGTCTTTGCCCTGTTCAGCGGTGCTTGCCTTTGCTGTCTATGACCTGTTCAGCGGTGCTTTGCCATGGCGGTCTTTGCCCTGTTCAGCGGTGCTTTGCCATGGCGGTCTTTGCCCTGTTCAGCGGTGCTTTGCCCTGTTCAGCAGTCTTCACCATGGCAGTCTTTGCCCTGTTCAGCGGTGCTTGCCTTTGCTGTTTCTGACCTGTTCAGCGGTGCTTTGCCATGGCGGTCTTTGCCCTGTTCAGCGGTGCTTGCCTTTGCTGTCGCTGACCTGTTCAGCGGTGCTTTGCAATGGCGGTCTTTGCCCTGTTCAGCAGTCTTCACCTTGGCGGTCTTTGCCCTGTTCAGCGGTGCTTGCCTTTGCTGTCTCTGACCTGTTCAGCGGTGCTTTGCCATGGCGGTCTTTGCCCCGTTCAGCGGTGCTTTGCCATGGCGGTCTTTGCCCTGTTCAGCGGTGCTTTGCATTGGCGGTCTTTGCCCTGTTCAGTGGTGCTTTGCCATGGCGGTCTTTGCCCTGTTCAGCGGTGCTTTGCCCTGTTCAGCGGTCTTCACCATGGCGGTCTTTGCCCTGTTCAGCGGTGCTTGCCTTTGCTGTCTCTGACCTGTTCAGCGGTGCTTTGCCATGGCGGTCTTTGCCCTGTTCAGCGGTGCTTGCCTTTGCTGTCTCTCACCTGTTCAGCGGTGCTTTCCCATGGCGGTCTTTGCCCTGTTCAGCGGTGCTTGCCTTTGCTGTCTCTGACCTGTGCAGCGGTGTGTGGCATGACGGTCCCTCAGTGCCCAGCGGGCTGTGGCTGCCGGAGCCCTCCAGGTCCCTGACGCTGGCGGTGGTCTCCGGACCAGTGACAATACTGCTGCCCTCCAGGGCACTGACTCTGGCGGTGGTCTCCTGACCAGTGATGATACTGCTGCCCTCCAGGGCACTGACTCTGGCGGTGGTCTCCTGACCAGTGATGATACTGCTGCCCTCCAGGGCACTGACTCTGGCGGTGGTCTCCAGACCAGTGACGACAGTGCTGGCGGTGGCGTCCCGGCCGGTGGGGAGGATGGCGGCCTTCTCCGCTGTGCTGCTCTTACCAGACTTTGGAGACTTCTTCTGCCCCTTCACCACCTTGGGAGGAGTCACAGCTGACTCGGCACTCCCCCCGGGACCCTTGTGAGCTGTTTTGCCGGCAGGAGTCTTCACCCTCTCCCGTCGGACACTTTCCAACTTAAGGTGCTTTACAGGGGGTGGACTGGCAGTACTTTGGCTCCGTGTCACACTGGCTGCCCTGGTGGCCGGTGCACTCCACACACCTTTAACACGCACCACTGGTACCGGACTTTTTTTGGCTGAGGTGCTACTAAGGGACCTATGAATTGGAGGGGTGGGGGTGGTGGGAAAGAGGTCAACGTTGCTGAGGAAAAGTTTCTGACGGACACTGGGATGGGTAGCTGGAGGGGGTCTGGGAGTGGAGGAAGAGGAGGTGGTTGTAGGAGGTGTACCTTTAGGTGATTTGGGTGCAGGTACTGGAGGCTGTCGTGAGGTGGATGGATGTTGGGTGTGTGGGTGCCCGTGTTGGTGTACTTTGGGAGAGGGCGTCACAGACACACTGGGAGTGGACACAGGGGACGTGTAAATGGTAGTGGGGGTGGTGAGTGCAGGTGAGCGGTGTGTGGTGGTGGGTGTTCTAGTGCGAGTCCTAGTGCCTGTAGATGTAGTGCATGCAGGTGAGAGAGTAGACGACACTGGGAGGAGGAGGGAGACGACGAGGAGGGGGACACAGTGGAGGCAGTGGATGTTGCTGTGTCTGTATGTGGGTGATGCTTGTGTGAGTGCCTGTGGGATGTGTGGTGCTTATGTTTGCCTGAGCTACTTTTGTGTGTTGAGGTGTGTGCATGCTTGTCTGATGGTGTGCTTGGGATAGGCTGGGGTACAGGGGATTGGGTCTGGATGGTGGAAGTTGGAGGGGGGAGGCTAGAGACAGGGACAATGGCTGCCATCAGTGCTGAGGCCAGAGATTGCAGGGTTCGATGATGGGCAGCCTGACCAGAATGAATGCCCTCCAGGAATGCATTAGTGTGTTGCAACTCCCTTTCTACACCCTGTATGGCATTCACAATGGTAGACTGCCCAACAGTGAGTGACCTGAGGAGGTCAATGGCCTCCTCACTGAGGGCAGCAGGGGTGACAGGGGCAGGGGCTGAGGTGCCTGGGGCGAAGGTGATGCCCACCCTCCTGGGTGAGTGGGCACGGAGCGAAGGCTGAGGGGCTGCTGGGAGGGCGGTGCTGGTAGGGGAGGTGGCGGCTGTACATGTAGAAGTGGGGGGCACAGATGGTGCCGCCACCACAAGGGAGCTCCCATCGGCGAACGAGTCTGTGTCGCTGTTTGCTGATCCGGTGACCGACGTGAAGCTCCCCTCACCCTCCGTCCCACTGGTGTATTCAGAGTCTGTGGTGTGGCCCTCCATGGCCATGAGAGATGCAGCTCCCTCGTGCTCTGGTGCCACTGTACCTCCGCCTGATGATGCTGATGCACACAAGAACAGGGAGACCACCAAAAGGGGGGTGGGACAGAAGAAAGACAGGTTGAGTGCATTGCTTACCGCTACCGTTGGCGGACAATACAGACACAGCAGCCCCCTGCACTACGCCGTGCTCTTGGCCTCTACAGATGCAATTCCTGGGATATGGCCTACATGGCTATGAGTGTCATCTGTCCACATAGATGACACAGGGGCATGTATACCTGTACTTGGCACTCTACGGAGGTGGGGTGGAGAGCCACAAGGCCATGCCTTACGAAGGGGCCTAGCCTACGTAACTCCCCCTGGCCTAGGGAAACCCACAGCCCTCCTCCCCCACCCAGACCCCTCCACTGCGCGCAAAGTCCGCAGAATGAGAGTGTACTCGCCCCCTTGTGTCTGCTGTGATGCCCTCAAGCGCCCATCCAACTCCGGGTAGGCCACCGGCAGGATCCGGAACATCAGGGGGGTCATGGTGCGATGGGCACCCCTCCCACGTTGGGAGGCCATCCCCAGCTGAGCCTCAGCCATCTTCTTGCTCCAGGGGCGAATGTCCTTCCATCTTTTACGGCAGTGGGTGCCCCGTCTCTGGTGGACCCCCAGGGTCCGGACGTCCTTGGCGATGGCACGCCAAATGTCCTTCTTCTGGTGAGCGCTGACCTACATGACATGTACAGGGGAAGAAGAGAATTCAACTGCACCGTCGAAGTGAGTGGCCCCCATCCCTACCCTTGCCATGTGGCACATGCATTCACAGTCCTTCATGGTCGCAGAACTCTGCCCCCTTCCTACTGACATCCAGCCCTCTCCACCCAGCATAGCCCATACAAAGTGCTCCCTGTGTACTTACCTGTTGGTCTGGAGGACCGTAGAGTAGCGTGTACTGGGGGAGGACCCCGTCGACTAGATTCTCCAACTCCTGAGCAGTGAAGGCAGGGGCCCTTTCCCCAGACACAGCAGCCATTGTCTCTTCCAGACCGAGGTCACAGCAGCACTTGCAGTGTAGGTCCTCTCCTGTCGAAGATCAGGTATCGAGTGATTGAACAGATAGAAAATGGCGGTCACGTCCGCGGCGGTGCGTATCATCACCACTGGCGCACTTCATCATTGGCTCCTTGGACCCATAGGGTCCAATGTTAACCAATGCAGCATTTTGCCGCGGTCTACGACCGCCTACCGCGACGGTGTACAACGCCAGCGCAGATACCTCACATCCCATTATCCCACTTTAGAGGTCAGGCAGCCGCCATTTCAGGGGCCCACATGGCTTCATTTACTACTGCATCACACATACCTAGGCCTACACTCAACACACATGCAGGAAGAGTTTTGTATTTGGTGTCGTGCTCTGTGTAGCTGTGGGTACATACCTGAGAATTTGTTGACTCTGTGGTCGCTGTTGTCCTTCTTAGGCACCGTCAGCTGGGACATTTGAGGAGATGGTGGAATCCTCCGGTGTACCGACCGCTGGTGGACTTGTTAACAATGGAGGAGCGACATTTGACCATCACCTACAGGTTTGACCGTGCCACAATCCAGGAACTGTGTACCCAGTTGGAGCCGGACCTGATCTCACCAATCCGCCATCCCACAGGAATACACCCTGAAGTGCAGGTGCTATCAGTGCTCCATTTCCTTGCAAGTGGATCATTTCAAACAACTGTGGCCATGGCATCAAGGATGTCCCAGCGTATGTTTTCCAACGTGTTGTCCAGAGTGTTGTCTGCCCTGCTGAAACACGTAAGGAGCTACATAGTTTTCCCTCAGGTGGAGGATTTTGCTACAGTGAAAGGTGACTTCTATGCCCTGGGACATATCCCCAACATCATAGGTGCTATTGATGGCACCCATGTAGCTCTGGTCCCCCCACGCAGGAGTGAACAGGTGTACAGGAACCGGAAGAGTTATCATTCGATGAATGTACAGATGGTATGTTTGGCAGACCAGTACATCTCCCAGGTAAATGCTATGTTTCCTGGCTCTGTGCATGACGCCTACATCCTGCGGAATAGCAGTATCCCGTATGTGATGGGTCAACTCCAGAGGCACTGTGTGTGGCTATTAGGGGACTCTGGTTACCCCAACCTGTCATGGCTATTGACCCCAGTGAGGAATCCCAGGACCAGGGCAGAGGAACGCTGCAATGAGGCCCATGGGTGGACTAGGAGGGTGATCGAACGCACCTTTGGCCTCCTGAAGGCCAGGTTCAGGTGCCTCCATATGACAGGTGGTTCCCTATTCTACTCACCAAGGAAGGTGTGCCAGATCATCATCGCCTGCTCGATGCTTCACAATCTTGCTTTGCGACGCCAGGTGCCTTGTCTGCAGGAGGATGGTCCAGATGACGGTGTTGTGGCAGCTGTGGAGCCTGTGGACAGTGATGAGGAGGAAGCTGAGGAAGAAGACATAGACAACAGGGAGTCAGTCATACAGCAATATTTCCAGTGAGAATTTTTTTTTTACTATTACATTCACTTTCACACTTCTACCTCTATCCTGTCTGTCAATTAGAAGCAGTATTTGGTTACTGAGTTGTACATTTCCATTATGGTTTCACAGGTGTGGTTACCAACGTGTGTCATCTGCTTGCATCCTTCATGGACTTGTGATGTGCGACATAGGTATGTTGGCATTACATTTGAAAACGCATTTTGTCACTGTCATTGCTAATACACATTTTCAAAATCACAGACTGACTCCAGATTGTTTTGTGGTTCAAGGGTGTTTATTGAAGTGCTAATTATTGGAGGGGGTGGCAAAATGGTGATGGGTGATGGTGGAGGAATGTCCATGGCAGAGTCCAGTCTATTAGTCTCACAGGTGCACTGCCCATATGGGCATAGGAAGTGGAGCTGGGGCAGTTCCAATCTGGACAGGGTAACAAAATGAGACAGTGGGAGGACAATCAGGGTGGTCTCATTTCCTGGCGGGGGTCTTGCCATCTTGCTCTGTCCTGTTCCTGGATCTCAGGGACCGCATGCGGGGTGGTTCTCCGTCTGCAGGGGGTGGGCTGCTGGTGTGGTGGTCCTGTGGCGGGGCGTCCTGTCCACTAGCGCCGGCAGAGGTGGTGGGCAGTTCATCGTCCATGCTAGTGTCAGGGGCCCCTTGGAGTGCCACAGTGTCCCTTATGGTCTTTTGTATGTCCTTCAGCACCCCGACGATGGTGCCCAGGGCGGAGCTGATGGTTCTGAGCTCCTCCCTGAACCCCAAATACTGTTCGTCCTGCAGGCGCTGGGTCTCCTGAAACTTGTCCAGGACCGTAGCCATCGTCTCCTGGGAGTGGTGGTATGCTCCCATGATAGAGGAGAGGGCCTCATGGAGGGTGGGTTCCCTTGGCCTGTCCGCCCCCCTGTCGCACAGCAGCCCTCCCAGTTCCCCTGTGTTCCTGTGCCTCCGCCCCCTGGACCGTGTGCCCTCTACCACTGCCCCCAGGTCCCTGTTGTTGTTGGGGTGGTGGGTTATCCTGGGTTCCCTGTAGTGGTGGACACACAGCTGATTAACGTGTCCTGGGTACGGAGGTATGGGCCCGCTGGGTGGGTGCTGTGTTGGTGTTACCAGAGGGTGGAAGGTCAGTGTTGGGCTGTGCCTGTGCAAGGGGAACCGACTGTCCCGAGGCCCACGATGGTCCAGCGTGGTCATCTGGATCCAGTTGGCCAGAGCTGCAGTCGTCACTGTGGGCCTCTTCTGTGGGTGGAGTGGAGATGTCTGGACCCTCCTGTGTGGTGACGTTACGTAGTGGTCCTGCAGGGGTATAAGAGCATGATTATTGCATGTGTGTGTGTCATGGTGTGCAATGGGTGGGTGTGCGTGTACCCCAGTGCAAGCATTCCTGTGTGGGGGCTTGTATGATGATGTTTGGGGGGGTTGTTATGGGTATGTGCAGTGAGCATGCTTTAGTGCTGGGTGTCCATGCTTAGTTGTGTCATGTAGGGCTTGGTGTTTGGATGTGTGGTTTGTGTTATTGGTACATTAGTGAGGAGTTGGAGTGATAGGGGAGGGGGTGAGGGTCGGGGTGTGTAATAGCATGCAGGTAGGGTGGGGGATATGATAGTTAAGATTTGACTTACCAGTGTCCATTCCTCCATCGACTCCTCCGAGGCCCTCTGGATGCATGATGGTCAAGACCTGCTCTTCCCATGTTGTTAGTTGTGGGGGAGGAGGTGGGGGTCCGCCGCCAGCCCGCTGAATCGCGATGTTGTGCCTGGAGACCACTGAACGCACCTTCCCCCGTAGGTCGTTCCACCTCTTCCTGATGTCCTCCCGATTTCTTGGATGCTGTCCCACAGTGTTGACCCTGTCGACGATTCTTTGCCATAGCTCCATCTTCCTGGCTATGGAGGTGTGCTGCACCTGTGCTCCAAATAGCTGTGGCTCTACCCGTAAGATTTCCTCCACCATGACCCGGAGCTCCTCCTCGGAAAACCTGGGGTGTCTTTGGCATGACATGGGGTGGTGTAGGTGATGTGTGGGGTAGTGTATGTGTTGATGAGTGTGGTGATGTGTGGTGGTGTGGGGTGTTTTGAGCGTGGATGTTGTATGGGTGATGGTGTTGTGTGCCTCTGTGTGGTGGGGTTGTCTATTGCTGTAGTCTCAGTCTGTCACCTTCGTCTTCAGTTTTTGGTCGTAGGGGTTTGTGGGTGATGTGGGTGTGTGTTTTATATTGTGTTGGGTTTGTGGGAGTGGTGTTTGTATGTGTATCAGGTGTGTGTATTTTGAATTGTCCAATGTGGCGGTGTTTTGGAGATGTGTGTGTATTTCGAGCGCGGCGGTGTGTACCGCCAATGGAATAAAGCGGTTGAAAGACCACTGCGTGGATTTGTGGGTCGTGATAGCATGGGCGTGTTTCTGTTGGCGTGACGGTGGAGGTTTTGTTTTCACCAGTTTATCATTGACCTTTGGTGTGGCGGACTTGTGTGGGTGTCTGAATTTCTGCGTATTCCGTGCTGTGGGTCATAATAGTTGTGGCGGAATTCCGCGGCCGCGGCAGTGTATTGGCGGTCTTCTGCACGACGGTAAGCGCCTTTTACCGCCAATGTTGTAATGACCCCCAAAGTCTTTTGCCATTTGTACAGCAAAATCTTTAAGCATAGGATTGACACAGTGTCATCCTCGCCGAACTGTAAAATGACAAAAGCCATTTACCACTCCAGGCACAGTATTACAGCTTTGGACTGGTCAAATACCATCCAAGCCAACCTGGAATTAGTAAAGCAACCCCTGACACGTGTTTCGCTCTCATTAGAGCTCTTCAGAGAGGTTTAGCTTTGTCCAGACACAAGGGAGCACCCAGTATAAGTCAAAACAAGGCCCTTTCAGGGTTAGAGTGACGCATAAATTATGCAAAAAACAAAGAAGAACTCTGGGAAGTTCCCAAATTTAGGTGGAGAGCAGCTCTAGTAAGGAGCACCCTGCAACACCAGCAACACTCTAGATTTGCTCACCTCAAATGTCTGCTTATCTAGCAAAGTTTTTAAGCATCGGATCAGTCCAGTGCTATCTATGCCGAGCTAGATAATGACAAAAGGGGTCATTCTGACCCTCGCGGTAAAATCCGCCAGGGCCAACGACCGCGGGAGCACCGCCAACAGGCTGGTGGTGCTCCCTTGGGCATTCTGACCGCGGCGGTACAGCCGTGGTCAGAAACGGAAAACCGGCGGTGTACCGCCGGTTCTCCGCTGCCCTGGGGAATCCACCATGGCGGCGCAGCTTGTCGCCCGCCAGCCCAACCGGAAACCCAGAATACCCGCGGCGGTATTTAAGCATAGGATCAGCCCAGAGCTATCCATGCCGAGCTAGATAATGACAAAGGGGGTTATTACAACTTTGGAGGAGGTGTTAATCCGTCCCAAAAGTGACGGATATACCACCAGCCGTATTACGAGTTCCATAGGATATAATGGACTCGTAATACGGCTGGTGGTATATCTGTCACTTTACCGTCACTTTTGGGACGAATTAACACCTCCTCCAAAGTGGTAATAACCCCAAAGTCTTTTGCCATTTGTACAGCAAAATCTTTGTTCCTATCTAGCAAAGTTTTTAAGCATAGGACCAGCACAGTGCTATCCACGCCGAGCTAGATAGGGACAAAGGGGGTAATGGAAGCACCGCCAACAGGCTGGCGGTGCTTCAATCCCCATTCCGACTGCGGTGGTAAAGCCGCGGTTGGATTGCCGGGGCCGGCGGTCATCCGCCGTTTTTGCCCCGGTTTGGAGAATCCGCCAGGGCAGCGCTGCTAGCAGCGCTGCCCTGGGGATTCTGACCCCCGTACCGCCAGCCTGTTTATGGCGGTTTTCACTGCCAGGAAGAGGCTGGCGGTAAGGGGTGTCCTGGGGCCCCTGGGGGCCCCATGAAGCTTTTCACTGTCTGCCTAGCAGACAGCGAAAAGCGCGACGGGTGCAACTGCACCCTTCGCACCGCCGCAACACCGCCGGCTGCATTCGGAGCCGGCTCCTGTGTTGCGGCCCCCATTCCCGCTGGGCCGGCCGGCGCTAACTTGGTTAGTGCCCGCTGGCCCAGCGGGAATGTCAGAATGGGGGAAGCGGTATTTTGGCCACATGGCGGCCAAATGCCGGTTCCCGCCTGGCGGACGGCTACCGCCGCCCGCCAGGGTTGGAATCAGGCCCAAAGTCTTTTGCCATTTCTACAGCAACATCTTTAAGCAGAGGATTGACACAGTGTCATCCTCGCCGAGCTGTAAAAAACAAAAGCCATTTACCACTCCAGGCACAGTATTACAGCTTTGGACTGGTCAAATACCATGCAAACCAACCTGGAAAGAGTGACGCAAACCCTGACACATGTTTCGCTCTCATTAGACCTCTTAAGAGGGGTTTAGGTTTGTCCAGACACAAGGGAGCACCCAGTATAAGTCAAAACAAGACCGGGTAATTGACGTTTACTCAAGGACGTAGAAAGAACTTCACTTGGGTAGATATCTTGTGCACAACTGTGGGCTCTTCTAGGATAAAAGGGCCGATGAGGTTCCTTTGTGGCTGACTCACTCGCACAGCTACTGACACACCCACCAAGACACTCACATATCCACTCACAGATGCACTCAGACACTCACTCAGACACTCATCCACCCACTCACAGACTCACTCAGACATTCACACACGCATTCACAGACCCTGTCAGACATTAATGCACCCACTCACAGACCCACTAACGCTCACATACCCACTCACATAACCACTCAGAGACTCATGCACTTACTTACAGACACATTCAGAAACTTATGCACTCTCTCACTGACATACTCAGACACCCACGCAGCCACTCACAGATCCACTCAGGCACTCATGCATCCACTCACAGACCCACTCAGACACGCACGCACCCACTCACAGACCTACTCAGAGACACATGCACCCACTCACAGACCCACTCAGAGACTCACACACCCACTCACAGACAAAGTCAGACACTCAGGCACCCACTCACAGGCCCACTCAGGCACTGGTGCACCCACTCACAGATCCACTCTGACACTCATTCACTCACTCACAGACCCACTCTGAGAAACATGCACCCACTCACATACCCCCTCAGACACTCATGCACCCACGCATACACTCATGTACCCGCTCAAAGACCCACTCAGACACTCACACACCCACTCACAGACCCACTCAGAGCCTCACACACAGACTTAGAGTGCCAACTCAGACACTCACACACCCACTCCCAGACCCACTCAGACTCTCATGCACCCTTTCACAGATCCACTCAGACACTCATGCACCCACTCACAGACCCAGTCATACACTCAGATACCTACTCACAGACCCACTCAGACAGTCAAACATCCACTCACAGGCCCACTCAGTAACCTATGCATGTTGGGGGGTGGTTGTAGGTGGTTGACCGCAGGCCACCCCACACTGTGTACCGCTAAAGGCTGTGCAATGTTGGGTGTATAAAAGTCTAGATACAATCAACGCAAAAAAAATCAATACATATTAAAAATGTATTTAACATGGCACAGGGACAGCTGACTTGAAAAGCCAAAAGTCCGAATTGCAGAACTCCAAAAACAACCTTTTATTTATGCAAACCACAAAAGGCGTAACTAGGTGTCTCATCAATTTTCCAATAAAATTTTAGTACATGATCATTTCTCTGCATCATACATCACATGTCCAGCAATCTACAGTCAAGATTTCACAACATCTATATATAAAATTCAGTCAAATTAGAGATTAATAGTGCATGATAAGCAAATACATAATGGTAGCCACATATCCGCATGGTGTCAGTTGGGGACTTTCAAGATTGCAAAATACATTAACCAAATAGCAGGTGCCCTATCCATAAATAGGATGTTATTGCTGAGCTAGCATGCAATGATAAATCACGAGTGCTGTCTCTTGAGCAAACCTTGCATCATGTTGTGTTCCAAGCTTACACACATAATGTAGGAAGTTGGCTCTGTATGTACTATTTCGAAGTAAGGAATAGTATGCACAGAGTCCAAGGGTTCCCCTTAGAGGTAAGATAGTGGCAAAAAGAGATAATACTAATGCTCTATTTTGTGGTAGTGTGGTCGAGCAGTAGGCTTATCAAAGGAGTAGTGTTAAGCATTTGTTGTACATACACACAGGCAATAAATGAGGAACACACACTCAGAGACAATTCCAGGCCAATAGGTTTTTGTATAGAAAAATATATTTTCTTAGTTTATTTTAAGAACCACAGGTTCAAATTCTACATGTAATACTTTGCATGAAAGGTATTGCAGGTAAGTACTTTAGGAACTTTGAATAATTACAATAGCATATATACTTTTCAAATAAAACACATATAGCTATTTTAAAACTAGACAGTGCAATTTTCAACAGTTCCTGGGGGAGGTAAGTATTTGTTAGTTTTTGTAGGTAAGTAAACCACCTACGGGGTTCAAGTTTGGGTCCAAGGTAGCCCACCGTTGGGGGTTCAGAGCAACCCCAAAGTTACCACACCAGCAGCTCAGGGCCGGTCAGGTGCAGAGTTCAAAGTGGTGCCCAAAACGCATAGGCTTCAATGGAGAAGGGGGTGCCCCGGTTCCAGTCTGCCAGCAGGTAAGTACCCGCGTCTTCGGAGGGCAGACCAGGGGGGTTTTGTAGGGCACCGGGGGGGACACAAGTTAACACAGAAAGTACACCCTCAGCAGCACGGGGGCGGCTGGGTGCAGTGTGCAAACACACGTCGGGTTTGTAATTGAAATCAATGGGAGACCAAGGGGTCTCTTCAGCGATGCAGGCAGGCAAGGGGGGGGCTCCTCGTGGTAGCCACCACCTGGGCAAGGGAGAGGGCCTCCTGGGGGTCACTCCTGCACTGGAGTTCCGATCCTTCAGGTCCTGCGGGCTGCGGGTGCAGGGTCTTTTCCAGGCGTCGGGAGCTGAGAGTCAGGCAGTCGCGGACAGGGGGAGCCTCGGGATTCCCACTGCAGGCGTCGCTGTGGGTGCTCAGGGGTGACAACTTTGGTTACTCACAGTCTCGGAGTCGCCGGAGGGTCCTCCCTGAAGTGTTGTTTCTCCACCAGTCGAGTCGGGGTCGCCGGGTGCAGGTTTGCAAGTCTCACGCTTCTGGCGGGAAACGCTGTTGTCTTTAAGTTGCTCCTTTGGAAACAAAGTTGCAGTGTTGGGTGAACAGGGCCGCTGTTCTCAGGAGTTTCTTGGTCCTTTTAGAGCAGGGCAGTCCTCTGAGGATTCAGAGGTCGCTGGTCCTGGGGAAAGCGTCGCTGGAGCAGTTTTCTTCCGAAGGGGGGAGACAGGCCGGTAGAGCTGGGGCCAAGGCAGTTGGTGTCTCCGTCTTCTCTGCAGGGTTTTTCAGCTCAGCAGTCCTCTTCTTCTTAGGTTGCAGGAATCTAGTTTCCTAGGTTCTGGGGAGCCCCTAAATACTGAATTTCGGGGTGTGTTTAGGTCTGGGAGGGCAGTAGCCAATGGCTACTGTCCTTGAGGGTGGGTACACCCTCGTTGTGCCTCCTCCCTGAGGGGAGGGGGGCACATCCCTATTCCTATTGGGGGAATCCTCCTTATACAAGATGGAGGATTTCTAAAAGTCAGAGTCACCTCAGCTCAGGACACCTTAGGGGCTGTCCTGACTGGCCAGTGACTCCTCCTTGTTTTTCTCATTATCTCTCCTGGACTTGCCGCCAAAAGTGGGGGCTGTGTCCAGGGGGCGGGCATCTCCACTAGCTGGAGTGCCCTGGGGCATTGTAACACGAAGCTTGAGCCTTTGAAGCTCACTGCTAGGTGTTACAGTTCCTGCAGGGGGGAGGTGTGAAGCACCTCCACCCAGAGCAGGCTTTGTTTCTGTCCTCAGAGAGCACAAAGGCTCTCACCGCATGGGGTCAGAAACTCGTCTCTCAGCAGCAGGCTGGCACAGACCAGTCAGTCCTGCACTGAACAATTGGGTAAAATACAGGGGGCATCTCTATGATGCCCTCTGTGTGCATTTTTTAATAAATCCAACACTGGCTTCAGTGTGGGTTTATTATTCTGAGAAGTTTGGTACCAAACTTCCCAGTATTCAGTGTAGCCATTATGGAGCTGTGGAGTTCGTTTTTGACAGACTCCCAGACCATATACTCTTATGGCTACCCTGCACTTACAATGTCTAAGGTTTTGCTTAGACACTGTAGGGGCATAGTGTTCATGCACTTATGCCCTCACCTGTGGTATAGTGCACCCTGCCTTAGGGCTGTAAGGCCTGCTAGAGGGGTGACTTACCTATGCCACAAGCAGTGTGAGGTTGGCATGGCACCCTGAGGGGAGTGTCATGTCGACTTAGTCATTTTCTCCCCACAAGCACACACAAGCTGGCAAGCAGTGTGTCTGTGCTGAGTGAGGGGTCCCTAGGGTGGCATAAGACATGCTGCAGCCCTTAGAGACCTTCCCTGGCATCAGGGCCCTTGGTACCAGGGGTACCAGTTACAAGGGACTTACCTAGGTGCCAGGGTTGTGCCAATTGTGGAAACAATGGTACATTTTAGGTGAAAGAACACTGGTGCTGGGGCCTGGTTAGCAGGGTCCCAGCACACTTCTCAGTCAATTCAGCATCAGTATCAGGCAAAAAGTGGGGGGTAACTGCAACAGGGAGCCATTTCTTTACACAAGCCCCCCCCAGCCCACAGGCCAGGAGACTCAGCCAAAGCTGGGAGAGTCTTCCTAGTCTGTCAGGCGAGGAAGAGTAGAGGAAATAGGCTGGTTTGTTGCAGGGCCTACTCTGCCTTACATCCTCCTGTTCAGGTCATTCCCTCTGGGGAACTGACCCACTTCCACAGTGATAGGACCTAGTCTGAATTGCCTCTTGTCTGTGTCTTTAATGTTTCCACCCATTCTCTTTATTTTGGGGTTAGAGGTATCCACCTCTGCTAATCTTATCTTAGCCAGGGTCACCCCTAGCTTACCCAAAGAGGTTACCCAGAGCTGGAGTAACCCCACCATGACCAACAGGGTCAGGGGGCCTAACTTGCTATTTGGCATGGGGTCAGACCACCATGCCAAGGATAGTGCAGCAATAAAGGCTAACACCCAGCAGAGGCCACTGACAGCTGTCAGTGCCCAGACCCACACCTTTAGCTCTTCACCTACAAGGGAAGGGGCTAAGTTACAGGCTTCTTTGGGTTCAGGGTGCCTGTCTGCTGCATTAGAGTGGGGGGTTACCACATCTTGTAGTAAACACCCTTCTTCCACTCTTTCTTCTGTTAGCTTAGGAGCCACCCACTCAGGCTTAACAGTTGCCTGACTAGCCAGGACTTCTTGTGGGTCAGGCTGGACTTTACCAGTGCCACTTTTGGAGTTCTCCCCTACTGGAGCAGAATCTCCTTGGCTTGCTGGAACCTTGGCTAAAGGTTGTCCGCCCTTCCTACACTGTTTTCTTTTCTTTTTCTTCTGGGGCCTGCTTGCAGTTACTGCAGGGGCAGGACCTCCAGAATCCTTGGGAGAGGACTGGCACTGGACCAGTTCCTCTCTTGGGCTCTGACTAACCTCTGGGTAGTCATTTCCAAGGAGACAATCAAGGGGGAGGTCTGTACTGACTACCACCCTTCTCCAGCTAAAAGTCCTACCCACTTCTATGGGCACAAAAGCCACAGGCCTATTAGTGACCCTGTCTGGCTAACTCTTACTCTGGCAGTCTCACCTGGGATGTACTGGTTTGAGAACACCAGCCTGTCATGCACAATAGTGTGACTGGCACAAGTGTCTCTCAGGGCAGTGGCTGGGATTCCATTCATTCACCAGTAGGTGGTGGAAGTGTCTACTTCCCTCTGGAATCTCCAACTCACCTGTTGGGCCCTTTTTCCAGTTGAAGGCTATGAAGACCTCCTCATCTGAGGAGTCATCCCCAATGGCTACACTGGTTACCCCTGGGATTTTGCTAGGGGGTTTGTTTTTGGGACAAGAAGTGTCCTTGGTGTGGTGCCCTGTCTATCTACAGTTACGGCACCATGCCTTAGTGGCATCCCAGTTCTTACCCTGGTACCCACCTTTGTTTTGGGTTGTGTCTTGGGGCCCACCCACCTGTTCTGGTTTTTGGGGGCCTACAGAGGACTCTTTTTCTTTGTTTCTAGTATCACCCACTTTCTCCTGGGGAGGCTTTGTAACCCCTTTCTTTTGGTCACCCCCAGTGGAAGTTTTGGTTACCCTAGTCTTGACCCAGTGGTCTGCCTTCTTTCCCAATTCTTGGGGAGAAATTGGACCTAGGTCTACCAGATACTGATGCAACTTTTCATTGAAGCAGTTACTTAAAATGTGTTCTTTCATAAACAAATTATAAAGCCCAACATAGTCATGCACTTCATTTCCAGTTACCCAACCATCCAGTGTTTTCACTGAGTAGTCGAACAAAATCAACCCAGGTCTAGCTCGAGGTTTTTTGAGCCCCCCTGAATCTAATTCTATACTCCTCAGTGGAGAATCCAAAGCCCTCAATCAGGGTTCCCTTCATGAGGTCATAAGATTCTGCATCTTTTCCAGAGAGTGTGAGGAGTCTATCCCTACACTTTCCAGTGAACATTTCCCAAAGGAGAGCACCCCAGTGAGATCTGTTTACTTTTCTGGTTGCGCAAGCCCTCTCAAAAGCTGTGAACAATTTGGTGAGGTCATCACCACCTTCATATTTAGTCACAATCCCTTTAGGGATTTTCAACATGTCAGGAGAATCTCTGACCCTATTTATGTTGCTGCCACCATTGATGGGACCTAGGCCCATCTCTTGTCTTTCCCTTTCTATGGCTAGGATCTGTCTTTCCAAAGCCAATCTTTTGGCCATCCTGGCTAACAGGAGGTCCTCTTCACTGAGGCTATCCTCAGTGATTTCAGAGGTGCTGGCACCTCCTGTGAGGGAAGCAGCATCTCTGACTAGTATATTTGGAGACAGGGCTTGAGGGGCCCTGTTCTCCCTAGGTAGGACTGGAGTGGGGGGAAGTCTCCTCCAAGTCACTATCATCATCCTCTGGGTTGTCATCCTCAGAGGGGTTGGCTTTTTCAAACTCTGCCAAAAGCTCCTGGAGCTGTTGTTTGGAGGGTCTTGAGACAATTGTGATTTTCTTTAGTTTGCAGAGTGACCTTAGCTCCCTCATCTTAAGATGGAGGTAAGGTGTGAGGTTGAGTTCCTCCACATTCACATCTGCACTAGACATTATGGGGGTTATTACAACTTTGGAGGAGGTGTTAATCCGTCCCAAAAGTGACAGTAAAGTGACGGATATACCACCAGCCGTATTACGAGTCCATTATATCCTATGGAACTCGTAATACGGCTGGTGGTATATCCGTCACTTTACCGTCACTTTTGGGACGGATTAACACCTCCTCCAAAGTTGTAATAACCCTCTATGTTTCTAAAAGTTGGAATACTTTTTAAGAATCTAAAACTAGTTCTAGAATCTAATTCAAACTTTCACAAAACTTTTAACTCTAAAAGAAATGCTAACAGGGACTAACACAAGGCCCTAGCAGGACTTTTAAGAATTTAGAAAAATAGTTCAAATTGCAAAAATCTATTTCTAATGACAATTTTTGGAATTTGTCGTGTGATCAGGTATTGGCTGAGTAGTCCAGCAAATGCAAAGTCTTGTTCCCCACCGCTAATCCACCAATGTAGGAAGTTGGCTCTGTATGTACTATTTCGAAGTAAGGAATAGTATGCACAGAGTCCAAGGGTTCCCCTTAGAGGTAAGATAGTGGCAAAAAGAGATAATACTAATGCTCTATTTTGTGGTAGTGTGGTCGAGCAGTAGGCTTATCAAAGGAGTAGTGTTAAGCATTTGTTGTACATACACACAGGCAATAAATGAGGAACACACACTTAGAGAAAATTCCAGGCCAATAGGTTTTTGTATAGAAAAATATATTTTCTCAGTTTATTTTAAGAACCACAGGTTCAAATTCTACATGTAATACTTTGCATGAAAGGTATTGCAGGTAAGTACTTTAAGAACTTTGAATAATCACAATAGCATATATACTTTTCAAATAAAACACATATAGCTATTTTAAAACTAGACAGTGCAATTTTCAACAGTTCCTGGGGGAGGTAAGTGTTTGTTAGTTGGTGTCTCTGTCTTCTCTGCAGGGTTTTCCAGCTCAGCAGTCCTCTTCTTCTTAGGTTGCAGGAATCTAGTTTCCTAGGTTCTGGGAGCCCCTCAATACTGAATTTAAGGGTGTGTTTAGGTCTGGGAGGGCAGTAGCCAATAGCTACTGTCCTTGAGGGTGGGTACACCCTCGTTGTACCTCCTCCCTGAGGGGAGGGGGGCACATCCCTATTCCTATTGGGGGAATCCTCCTTCTACAAGATGGAGGATTTCTAAAAGTCAGAGTCACCTCAGCTCAGGACACCTTAGGGGCTGTCCTGACTGGCCAGTGACTCCTCCTTGTTTTTCTCATTATCTCTCCTGGACTTGCCGCCAAAAGTGGGGGCTGTGTCCAGGGGGCGGGCATCTCCACTAGCTGGAGTGCCCTGGGGCATTGTAACACGAAGCTTGAGCCTTTGAAGCTCACTGCTAGGTGTTACAGTTCCTGCAGGGGGGAGGTGTGAAGCACCTCCACCCAGAGCAGGCTTTGTTTCTGTCCTCAGAGAGCACAAAGGCTCTCACCGCATGGGGTCAGAAACTCGTCTCTCAGCAGCAGGCTGGCACAGACCAGTCAGTCCTGCACTGAACAATTGGGTAAAATACAGGGGGCATCTCTATGATGCCCTCTGTGTGCATTTTTTAATAAATCCAACACTGGCATCAGTGTGGGTTTATTATTCTGAGAAGTTTGGTACCAAACTTCCCAGTATTCAGTGTAGCCATTATGGAGCTGTGGAGTTCGTTTTTGACAGACTCCCAGACCATATACTCTTATGGCTACCCTGCACTTACAATGTCTAAGGTTTTGCTTAGACACTGTAGGGGCATAGTGCTCATGCACATATGCCCTCACCTGTGGTATAGTGCACCCTGCCTTAGGGCTGTAAGGCCTGCTAGAGGGGTGACTTACCTATGCCACAAGCAGTGTGAGGTTGGCATGGCACCCTGAGGGGAGTGCCATGTCGACTTAGTCATTTTCTCCCCACCAGCACACACAAGCTGGCAAGCAGTGTGTCTGTGCTGAGTGAGGGGTCCCTAGGGTGGCATAAGACATGCTGCAGCCCTTACAGACCTTCCCTGGCATCAGGGCCCTTGGTACCAGGCTTACCAGTTACAAGGGACTTACCTAGGTGCCAGGTTTGTGCCAATTGTGGAAACAATGGTACATTTTAGGTGAAAGAACACTGGTGCTGGGGCCTGGTTAGCAGGGTCCCAGCACACTTCTCAGTCAAGTCAGCATCAGTATCAGGCAAAAAGTGGGGGGTAACTGCAACAGGGAGCCATTTCTTTACACATAATATGAGAAAGCAATGGTTCATCTGTGTCATTGGAGTCATGTGCCTCAACAACAGGATTTGTTATCATTGAGTATCACAGGATTGAGAAAGACAGAATTGATTCCATACCTGAAAAGAAAATGTAAGACCACATCCCGCCCTCTGATACTCAATGATACTGTATACAAGTTCCTTTAATGGGAATATCTCATCCTTGCCCTCAGGACTGTAAGTACCATTACCTGTGTAGTTGCTCCTTACCTCCTCAGATGCATAGGGACGTGAAGAGGGTGCTGTTCTAATGTAACAACTAGTAAAGAACATTTTAGACATGTAGGACATACCTTTATAAGCATACACAAGGTCACCAATGCTACAGCTCCTATTAGTAAGACTTCCAACAGCAGTGCCCCCCAATTGCTAAGCCATACCCCAAATGCTCCACATATGCCACCCGTATATATCGCATTTGCCTTTTTGGTTCTTTTTAATGTTTCCTATTGCCTTATTAATTATATTGCTGTTGTCTGGTATGTACGAACAGCAAGTTTGGTGTACTACCTGACACACCCCACCTTCCTTGGCTAGGAGAATGTCTAACGCAATGCAATTCTAAATTACCACGGCCCTCATAGCAGCTATTTCCTCTGTTATGTTTCCTAGAGCCGTTGTACTGGAATCTGCTAGTTGGTACATCATAAATGCTGAGTATGCTATTCTTGCAGGACACTCACAACCGTCAGGGTATTATCTATCCAGGTGGGCGTCCTTTTCTTGTGGGTCCTTGGGCTAGCCAGGTGACCTAAAGGGGACATAGTGGTGATGTGGGTCATTTGTGGAAACACTAACAGCTACTGTACCACCCAGCAGGCAGCCAAAGGTATGCTGAATTCCCTCATATGAAGAAAAGCCCCCAGGTCCCACTTGTCACGGTTTCGGGCGGGTCTGATCAGGACTTTGGTTGGGACACCCCTTGAGGTCACTGAATATCCTAAAGAGGTAGTACACTGGGGCAGAGGAGCAGCTAAAGGCATACACGGAAAGGACAGCTATGGATAGGCACAGGAAACAGGAAAGTAAAAGCAGAGCAACCCTTGTGTGAACAAACAGGAAACGGATTACCAGTGGACAAACACGCTGGGGTTGTACACAGAGTAAGGCGCAGAACCTCCCACAGTGACAGGGAATCTCAATGCCTCTGTGCAGTTTGCTCTTACAGATAGTCACCCTGCCAGCCCCATAGAAAGGAGGCAGCAGAAGTGATTCTGTCTCTGGACCCTAGAGCACAAACAAGGATAGTACTTACATACACAGGACACGCTCTTGTGGGTCCAGCTGGAAACACAGTGGCGATTCCTGAGAAAACAGCAATAGCACACTGTCACTGTTAGGCACGAAATACAACGTATAACACTGGACAAGGATGGGGGCTGGAAATGCCTCCTGGAAACCAGGAGCCAACCCCAGTACACAGGAGGACACGTATACACTGGTGAAGACTGATAGAACACTTACCAGACACAAAGAACCAAGAAGAAACAGAAAAAGAAGGGAACAAACAAAGAGGCAGAGGCAAGAACTAGGAACAGGCTCAGGCTGAAGCACAGGCGGGACTAGGACTTGAAAACAGGGCGCAAACTTCTGGCTGGGACAAACAGAGACAGGACTTGGAAACTGAGAGCAGGCTCTGGCGGGAACAGGCAAGGACAGGGCTGGAATACAGGGAGTAGGAAATTAGCAGTAAACAGGACTGGGAAACAGAGAGAAGGTTCAGGCTGAAACAAGGCAGGAGCAGGGCAGAGAAACAGGGAGCAGGCTCTGGAAGAAACTAACAGGTACAAGGCTAAGAGATAGGGAGCAGACTGGAACAATCAGGAGCAGGGCAGAGAAACAGGAAACATGATCAAGCTGGAACAGAACAGGAACAAAACTGGAACACCATCCGACAAAGGGTCTGTAACACAAAGGAATCGAAGTCCAATGCACGACGGGGAGCTTGAGGAAATGGCTGTTTATAAGCAGTTCCAAGCTGGGCTGCACAGGAGAGGTTTCAGGTGTGTGTGGTTTCAGATACTTGCAAGTCCTGGAGGAGAGGATCCAGTGAAAAGGAGCAACTGGACTTCTCCCATTGAAAACAATGGGAAACAGAATCCGGGTTTTCCTGACTACCAAGCTGTGCATTTTGGGATTTGCAGTCCCAAGAAGCAAATGTAGTCCTACACAAGTGTACCACGGAGAAAAGGGAAACAAACAGGAGTCAGCAAGGGACTCTAGATAGGTGTTCAAGGTGATTCCCAGACTTCTGATAGTCCCCTTACAGCGCCCCCTGGAAATGGGACGACCGAGTCGTAACAGTATACCCCCTCCCACCAGTCTGCTCAAGAAGAGTAGGCGATCCTTTGGCTGAAAAAAGTTGAAGAGGAAAAGCCAAAGCAAGAAAATCCAACACCAACCTTGGTTGATAAGTTTACAGTCCTGCCACAGATGAATCATCCAAAGAGCAAAGCATGTATTAATACCCATATGGGCTCCGATGTCTTTCCTCTTTATTGTTCGAGTGATACGGGAGGAGTGCATGGAGTTTGTTTCTGGTGAAGTGGATTCAGGAGCAAGGAGATCTGGAATTGCATCATGGGCGGTATTCTTTAGGACTTTAGTTTCCTGTTCAGTACTGTCTTCTTTGGAGGACATAATTGCGTATTAGTAAGGTCTGTAACTCCTTCCGACAAGCAGGATATGTCTGTTTCTGCAGCAGTATTTGCATTGATTGTGGTCTGAGGCTTGCAAAGCATAGAAACTTGGGAGACATGGGTAACTGGTGTTCTCAAGGTGAACATGAAATATTCAGAATTTTCTTTAGTTTTGGATGACTTTGGAGTATCAATCACAGGATCAACAAGAGTTTTTAAGTCTTTAGAAACTGGATTAACATCTGAAAATGTAGAAGTTCCACAAGCTAATTCTTTAGGGTGATCTTCAGACAAGACTGAGATTTCTTCATTGCATGTGCTCTGTGGTATTTTCGTGGTATCAGAGATGGTTTCTTTGCAAAGCGTTTCTACTACAAGTAGTTTATCTTCAACTCTGTTAACACTGAAAGGTTGTTCTTTGGAAGGAAATGGAACTGGAGTCTCTTCAGAAATCACCTTTACATTGTTTTCTACAATTTCAGCTCTTGCCTTTCAAGTGATGATTGTTTCTTGCAATAAAACACTAAGAACAGTACTTATCATCAGATCTTCAAATACAAGATTCAAATTCAAGTCTTTAGTCTTAGTGGGAAATATTACATCTTTCAGCACTTGAACTTCGGTTTCAGATTGCTGGTTTTCAGGAGTCTTTAGTTTCAGGGACACAGCAGGTGACATTGGTGTGGCTGGTTTTACATCAAGATCAGATACCGGTAGCTCAGAGATCTTGTCTTCACTAATCGTGGAGCTGGAAACAGGATACACATTGGCAGGGATCAGCAGGTCAGGATCAGTGGTTGAGCCTGCAACTGTGTCCAGTTCTAGGCGAAGGCTTTCATTTCTTATGACAGGCTGTTCAGTTTCAGATTGCTGGCTTTCTTCCTTGTCTGAATTCTCCACGGTTTGCTTTGACACAGAAGATATTTTTAAACTTTCTGAGAAGTCCATTACATTCTTAGTGATTGCGGGTATTTCTTCATGGTTAGAAAAATCCATTAGTTCACTTGAAACAGGAACTGTCTCTTTATTGTCTGAAAATTCTATGATATTGTTTGAAAGGGCAGGAGTATCCCCACAATCTGAAAATTCTGGTGTGTGCGCCATTTGAACAGCACTATCTGCAGGTTTGTTCACGGCAAGGCAGGAACCACTGTCATCACTAGATTCAGATTCTTCAACACTGTTGCACAACTTGCCATTAATCTCCAGTAAAGTCATATCTTGGTTTCTTAAGGTGCAGCTATTGGAGTCTGCATCAGAACTCTCTTCTTCCTTTGGCTTTATTTGTTCTGATAGAGGGGCTGAGACACTTCCTTCTGAAGACGCTGAACCATCCTTTGAATCAAGAGGTGTCAAATCTCTCAGAGATGTCAGAGATTCAGTCAACTGTACAGGAATTTTCACTGGAGAACTACAAGCTGAGAGAGAGACTGAAGAAGAGGCTGATATATTTATAACTGGAGCTGTCTTTTGACTGTCATTAATAGAAGGGACAATCTGCTCTATAGAAGTCTTTGGAGAGGCACACAAAGTAGTATACTGTTCTTTAATCCAAAGCTGGTGATCATTTTCTTTTTTCAAGTTTTCAAATTGCCTTGCAGTAGTTTCCATCAGCTGCTCTGTTACTTCTTCTACGTTACAGATAAACAGAATGTCTGGTTCTGGCAACAGTGAAATATGCATTGATGAAAAGAGCCCACGGGCAAGATTTCTAGTGTATGTTACAACATATTCATCATAGAAGTCCAATATCTGCCTTTTAATCTGCCAAAACTGCTCTTTTAGTGTGTGTATGTCCATATTGTTATCAAACCCACTCAGAATAGAAAAGGGTTTAGCAGAGCTTTTAGGGATTGAGACTGGTGTATTATCATCCAGTTTGGAAAGAGTACAAGCCTTTTGAGTGGAACTAAGGAATCCCACAGTCTTTACTGATCCATTTGATACAGGTTCTATCCTGCTCACTTGAAAGCACTGAGGGACTGGTATATCTTTACATGAGTCAGCACAACACTTAGGAATTGAGACTGATGTACTGTCATCCAATTTGGGAGGAGCACAAGCCATTTGAGTTGAACTAAGGAATCCCACAGTCTTTACTGATCCCTTAGATACAGGGTCTAGCCTGCTGACTTGAAAACTCTGAGGGACTGATAGGTCTTTATAAGAGTCAGCACTGCACTTTGAATTCTGAGAAACTGGCCTAGATGGGCTGAGGCACTCAACAGAAAACAAGGGAATCCCTAGTGTGGCTTCTTGAACAGTGTCAGGGTTCTTTGTTTTGGCAGAGTGCTGGAAGTGAACTTGGGATGCGCTAGCATGAGGCAAGGAATTAACCAGTTTTTCCTGAGTGTGAGTGTCTTGTGCAGAGGTAGCAAAAGCACTTCCACGGTTACGAACATTCTTACTGGCTTCAGCTAATAGATATTGCAAAAACTCATTACGTCCTTGTAATTCTTCTACAGACAGGGACTGGGGGTCATAGCCACAAATAACATAATAGTCTATCATTGAAAGATTAGCAAGCCACTCAGTATAGTACTGAACTTGCAAGTTATGGTTTTCTTTAACAAGTCTATCCTTTAAACTAAGGTCTTTTTTAGAGGATTTCAGAGAATGTATAGGCTTAGAAAGGGGTGTCTTAACATGATAGGAAAGCCCTTTAGGTTTGTGTGTGCCTTTACTGCCAGGGGAGCTTGAAATGTTTGGGTCGTGCATTCTGTCACGGTTTCGGGCGGGTCTGATCAGGACTTTGGTTGGGACACCCCTTGAGGTCACTGAATATCCTAAAGAGGTAGTACACTGGGGCAGAGGAGCAGCTAAAGGCATACACGGAAAGGACAGCTATGGATAGGCACAGGAAACAGGAAAGTAAAAGCAGAGCAACCCTTGTGTGAACAAACAGGAAACGGATTACCAGTGGACAAACACGCTGGGGTTGTACACAGAGTAAGGCGCAGAACCTCCCACAGTGACAGGGAATCTCAATGCCTCTGTGCAGTTTGCTCTTACAGATAGTCACCCTGCCAGCCCCATAGAAAGGAGGCAGCAGAAGTGATTCTGTCTCTGGACCCTAGAGCACAAACAAGGATAGTACTTACATACACAGGACACGCTCTTGTGGGTCCAGCTGGAAACACAGTGGCGATTCCTGAGAAAACAGCAATAGCACACTGTCACTGTTAGGCACGAAATACAACGTATAACACTGGACAAGGATGGGGGCTGGACATGCCTCCTGGAAACCAGGAGCCAACCCCAGTACACAGGAGGACACATATACACTGGTGAAGACTGATAGAACACTTACCAGACACAAAGAACCAAGAAGAAACAGAAACAGAAGGGAACAAACAAAGAGGCAGAGGCAAGAACTAGGAACAGGCTCAGGCTGAAGCACAGGCGGGACTAGGACTTGAAAACAGGGCGCAAACTTCTGGCTGGGACAAACAGAGACAGGACTTGGAAACTGAGAGCAGGCTCTGACTGGAACAGGCAAGGACAGGGCTGGAATACAGGGAGTAGGAAATTAGCAGTAAACAGGACTGGGAAACAGAGAGAAGGTTCAGGCTGAAACAAGGCAGGAGCAGGGCAGAGAAACAGGGAGCAGGCTCTGGAAGAAACTAACAGGTACAAGGCTAAGAGATAGGGAGCAGACTCTGGCTGGAACAATCAGGAGCAGGGCAGAGAAACAGGAAACAGGATCAAGCTGGAACAGAACAGGAACAAAACTGGAACACCATCCGACAAAGGGTCTGTAACACAAAGGAATCGAAGTCCGATGCACGACGGGGAGCTTGAGGAAATGGCTGTTTATAAGCAGTTCCAAGCTGGGCTGCACAGGAGAGGTTTCAGGTGTGTGTGGTTTCAGATACTTGCAAGTCCTGGAGGAGAGGATCCAGTGAAAAGGAGCAACTGGACTTCTCCCATTGAAAACAATGGGAAACAGAATCCGGGTTTTCCTGACTACCAAGCTGTGCATTATGGGATTTGCAGTCCCAAGAAGCAAATGTAGTCCTACACAAGTGTACCACGGAGAAAAGGGAAACAAACAGGAGTCAGCAAGGGACTCTAGATAGGTGTTCAAGGTGATTCCCAGGCTTCTGATAGTCCCCTTACAGCGCCCCCTGGAAATGGGACGACCGAGTCGTAACACCACTAACTCCAGTGATAACTGCATAGGACCATCCTTTATTCTGTCAAAGGTTGCATACCTGTGGCATTTGCTGGTACCTACGTATATGCTAGGTTTTTCCCTCATTGGATGTTCTCTGCAGGTCAGGGGCCCCTCTAAGGAAAGTATGGTGCATGGTCCATCCACCTTGTTGGTATCAACTGAAACATCATCCTTGGAGTACTTTATCCACCATGGTGCAACCACCCTGTTGTGGATCATTAAATGTGGTACACCCAGTTCCTATATCCTTTTGTCTCCTGGGAATGCCAAGCTACTGGGTCTCTTCCATCATTCATTTCCCGTCACTTATTTATCCTAAACTGGTCTAGCAGTAGTTGATCTCCTGGCTGTGGGAGCATGTTGGTGCATACTAACCCATTTTGGGGTCCTGCAGGAGCTGTTGGAACACCCTTATGTGGATGCCTTACCCTTGCAGACTTTGGGGACATCCCATAACGTGTGTACTATTTCACTGACCACATTACACCCTACATATTTTCAAATTGGAATAGCTGTGTAGTTAATTGTCTAGTGGGAATATTTTGGCAGATGTGTACAGACATACCAACATGATACAGTAACTATTTCCACATACATTTGCACAAACGTATATTCACTATACGCTTCTTTTTTATTCACTCCATATTATATTTTCCTAATTTCTCACCTCCCTTTGTTCCCCTACTTCTTTTACTCCTGATGTGTTTGATGATTGTGCCTGGTTCAACATTTCAGTTTTGTTTATGGTATTTGGCCCATTATGGAAAGATACAGATATTTGATCGGTGAATAGTATTGCTACTATTGTCACTACTATCCCTGGAACAGGGGTACAAATTACTGTCACCACCCATGGCCACTTTCTTACTCCTTCCTTTATCTTTGGCATTTCCTTGCAGTTGGACGTGCAGTGATGAAGACAAGGAGATCTTTAAACGTGGCATTTATAGTCTGTAACCATCTAGTGTGTCGCACTGTAGGAGGCTGGCCTGGTTTGTAGGGGCTGCCTTGGGTACTTACACCTTATACCAGGTCCAGTTATCCCTTATTAGTGAAATGTAGTACTGTTCTAGCAGCTTAGGCTGATGGAGGTAGCTGTAGCAGAGCAGCTTAGGCTGAACTAGGAGTCACGCAAAACTCCTGCAATACCACTTATAGTTACACAGTACTTATACACAAGTAAAGACAATACTCAGTGTTAACAAAAATAAAGGTAGTTTATTTGGGTGACACAAGGCCAAAACTATCTTAGAGGCAATACTCCTTCTGGATGTAAGTATTATACACAATATATACTCTAGACACTAAAACAAGGTAAGTAATTAAATGTAGAATAGTGCAAACAATAGGAAATGCTATAGAATGCAATGGTAGAAAATAGGTCTGGGGCAACACAAGCCATATACTAAGAAAGTGGAATGCGGATCACAAATCCCCCCCTAGACAAGTATAGTGTGTAGAGAATCGCTTTGAGAGTACGAATACCACAAAGTTGAGTAAAATACCCCACCCCAGAGCCTAGGAAAGTAGGAGTAAAGTACTGCAAGTTTCCTTACGACATACTACAAGTCATGATTAGAGTTATTGCAAGAACCAAGCAGGACTGCAAACAACAAATGGTGGATTCCTGGACCTGAAGGCCTGCAAAGAGAGGAGACCCAGTCCAGAAGTCGTAAGAAGTTCCAGGTAGGACAGGAGCCCCTGCCAACCTAGAAGAGGGTGCAAAAGAAGAGTCCCCGGATGGACGAAGACTGCAGAAATGCACCAAAGGAAGATGGCTGAGGGTTCCTGTGTGATGCAATGGATGTCCCACGAAGAGATGTTGGATGCAGGTGAGTGTCGGCACTGGATTCGTCCAACAAGCCTTGGCTCAAGCAAAGTTGCACTTTGAGTCAAAGTGGCGCTGCCTGGACCCAGGAGGGACCTGGGGGCCCCAACTCGGACTGAGGAGGCCGAGGGGGGAGGGGGGTAGGAGCAAACCCACAGGTGACCAGACAGCACCCACGGAGGTCCCAGGACACGAGGAAAAAGAAGGTGCAAATTGCGGTTGTTGCAGCACTACAAAAGAAGGTCCCATGCCGCCGGAGCACAACTCAGCAAGTTGAGCGTCGCAGGATAGAGTGCTGGGAACCTGGGCTAGGCTGTGCATGAAGGATTCTTGCAAATAGTGCACAGAGGTCCCAGAAGGTGAAGATGAAGCGGTTCACAGAGGTACTGTCGCTAACGGGGAAGGCAAGCTCTTGCCCTCCTCCAAATTTGGACAGCAGGACCTTAGGACAGTCTGTGTCGAAGAGGTCCACCACCTGCGTTCCAAGGAGCATGCTCGTCCCCAGGAGAGGAGTCCAAGAGAACCGGTCATCGACTTAGAAGGTGCCTGCAAGAGCAGGAAAGTGTCTCCATCTCTTTATAGGAGATTTCTTTGGTCCTTCTGGTGCAGGGTGAAGACAGGGAGTCCCCAGAGCGTGCCCACCGTGGAAACTGTTGCAGTTGCTGGCTGGTGCTGAAGTTGCAGAGGAAAAGTAGCCCTTCTGGATACTTTGTTGCTGTTAAAGCGGTTCCTGGAGCAGTCTGCGGTCGATCCGAGGTCAGAGGACGAAGTAGTCGTTGCAGAGGATTCCTGCTGGAAGCTTGAAAGTAGAATCTGAAGAGAAACCCACAGGAGAGACCCTAAATAGCCCTGAGAGGGGGATTGGCTACCTTATCAGGTATGGACCTATCAGGAGGGGTCTCTGACGTCACCTGCTGGCACTGGCCACTCAGAGGCCTCCAGATTGTCCCCACACCTTGGAAAACAAGATGGCTGAAGTCTGGGACACACTGGAGGAGCTCTGGGCACCACCCCTGGGGTGGTGATGGACTGCAGAGTGGTCACTCCTCTTTCCTTTGTCCAGTTTCGCGCCAGATCATGGCCTGGGGGTCCCTGAACTGGTGTAGACTGGCTTATGCAAGGAGGGCACCATCTGTGCCCTTCAAAGCATTTCCAGAGGCTGGGGGAGGCTACCCCTCCCCAGTCTGTAACACCTATTTCCAAAGGGAGAGGGTGTAACACTCTCCTCCTAAAGGAAATAATTTGTTCTGCCTTCCTGGGACTGAGCTGCTCAGACCCCAGGAGGGCAGAAGCATGTCCGTGAGGTGGCAGCAACTGTAGCTGCATGCAAGCCTCAGAGAGCTGGTTTGGCATTACTGGGGGTCCATGGTGGAGCCCCAAGGGTGCATGTATTTGGCTCCCCAATACTAGATTTAGAATGAGGGGACAGTTCTATGATCTTAGACACCTTACATTGCCATATTCGGAGTTACCATTGTGAAGCTACATATTTGTATTGACCTATATGTAGTGCATGCGTGTAATGAAGTCCCTGCACTCACAACGTCCAGGGAACTGGCTCTGAACTGCGTGTGGGCATCTTTGCTAGTGCAAAGGTGCCCTCACACTTAGTAACTTTGCACCTAGCCTTCAGTAAATGAAGGTTAGACATATAGGTAACTTCTAAGTTACTTAAGTGTAGTGAAAATGGCTGTGAAATAGTGTGTTCACTATTTCACGCCGGCTGCAGTGGCAGTCCTGTGAAAGGGTTTGTCTGAGCTCCTTATGGGTAGCAAAAGAAATGCTGTAGCCCATAAGGATCTCCTGGAACCCCAATGACCTGGGTACCTAGGCACCATATAGTAGGGGCTTGAAAGGGGAGGTCCAGTGTGCCAATTGAAATTGGTAACTGAAGTCACTAGCCCATAGTGACAATTTTAAAAGAAGAGAGAGCATAAGCGCGGAGGTTCTGGTTAGCAGAGCCTCAGTGACACAGTTAAGCACTACTGACAACACACACGTTAGGCCACAAACTATGAGAACTGGGGTCCTGGCTAGCAGGATCCCAGTGACACAGTAAAAACACACTGACACACACCCACAAACAGGCCAAAAGTCGGGGTAACCATGCTAGAAAGAGGCTACTTTCTCACACCCACTCTCCTATTGAGGTAGGCACTAGCAATACTGGACCAAAGTACAACTGAATGACAACCAATGCTCCTTAGGCAGTGGAACCCCTCCATTGTGGCATTAGAGGTTACCCAGCATGTAATGCTCACATTGGGTACTTTGTGAGAGAATCAGAATAGGGCCTGCTTGCACCCTCTGTCCACTGGAGGTATGCAGCACGAGCTGCCCTAATCACAACAGGGTCCGCTTGCAATCTCTGTCCTCTGGGGGTGTGCAGCACGAGCAGCCATATCAGTGATGACTTGTTTTATTGAGTGGAGACTATATCGCTGTGGTGATTGTGGGACTGCTGGTGGTACCGTTGGTATTTGCTGCTCATATTCTGGTTCTGCTGCCTTCTTTGCGTGGGAGCTTTGGATCCAGGAGGCCAGACCTTCACACTTGACAACTGTGGCATTTGTCAGGAGGACCTGATATGGTCCTTTCCACTGTAGCTGGAGGCAGTGTCGTCTGGTGTAGGTCTTTACCAGACCCAGTCTCCAGGCTGCAGTCCATAGCCTGGTGATGTATCTGCTTCCGGTAGGGCCTGCAGTACCTTGTAATGAAGAAAACATAATTTATATGCTAGTCTTTTGCAGTATTGTAACAGTAAGTCATGTGATATTGACAATGGAGTAAAAGACATGTGGTCTAGGATGTTAATGGGACGGCCATAAAAAAAAATCATGTGGGCTCAGCTTTGTTACTCTGTCAGGAGGTCTTATCATTGCCAATAATGCAAGTGGTAGTGCATCAATCCAGGAGAACTCAGAGGATGCACAAATCTTCCCTATCTTGTTTTCCAATACCCCATTCTTTCTCTCAACAGCTCCCACTGCTGGTGGGTGATATGCACAATGCAGTTTCTGTGTTACTCCCAGCCCCCTGCATTTCCACACAATCACACGGGAGATAAATCCCGGTACGTTGTCGGAGCTCAGAAGGGCTGCTACTCCAAAGTGTGGGATGAGTTCTTTCAAAGGGCATTTAGCAACAGTTTGTGCATCACAGTTCTTAGTTGGATATGCCTCAGTCCATTTGCTAAACATACACACAATAACCAAAACGTACTTGTGTTTGTGTGTGGGAGGCATAGCAATAAAATCCATTTGCGAACCATCAAAAGATCCATGCAGTGGTGAGAAGTGGCCTGGTGCAGTTAGTGTAGCCTTTCCTGTATTGTATTGCGCACAGACAGTACATTGCCTACTCAAATGTTCTGCATACTCGTGAAATTTTGTGCTGTACCAACATTGGGAAAACAAGCGAATCATTCCATCATGTCCCGCATGTGAAGGACCATGGAAAAGACTGAGAACATTATCAGTGGCAAACATATGTTACCATTAGGAACTGTTCATACCCCTTCTGTTTGTACACATTCTCCCGTCTCCTATTCTTTCTGCTTCTCCACCCCAGCCTATTGGTGAGTGGATTTTGGATCAAAATACATGGTGTCATCCTTTACCTGTGGAGCGGACGTCACCTGTACCATTGCATATTTGCACCCTGTCACTGCTATGCTATTCTCTTGGCCTCTCCACCAATAAATGCATTCCCTTTTGAAACATAGTCTTTGGCAGAAGTATGTGCTGCACATTTTGCAGTAGCAATTTTTCTGGGTAATAGCAGTGCCTGCAAGAGATCAGCAATCAATGATGCATGCTGTATTTGTTGGACAGCTGAGATGAGAAATCCCCTTATCACCCATAGCTGGCTGAAGTCATGTCACCCCAAATGCATTCTGGCTGACCGTATAAATATTTAATGTCTTTCCCTTACCCAGTTTGCATGTCCTTGTTAATGCCACAGGCTTTGCTGCCTGGGCACTTTTAGCTGCTGTCAGTCTTGCCCCCTCCAGCACTTTCCTAGCTGTGCCCACCACATCGGAAGCCTGGAGTGTTCCTATGTCATCTCAGATGCATGAGTCATGGACAACCAGATCTCCCTCTGCATCTGAAATAGCGTGTCCCTAAGATCTAGTCATACCTTGGTGTATCTGTCAACTCCTAGTGCACAATCATGGAAGACATTGTCCGTTGAGGAGTCATCCTGATCACACTTAGTTGGTAGCAAGAAGGTGAGGTTGAGGGTGGCGCATCTTTTGATGACAAAGCATGGTGCCAACAGTGTCAGTTCATACTGTGTGAGGCGTGCATTGGTCAGGTGCTGTGTCTTTGTTGTGGTCAGCAATGTATCCACTGGGTGGGGGATGTGTAGAACCAGAGTGTGTGCCAGTACTGTTTCAGATTGTTCTACTTCCAGAGCCGCAAAAGCTACTGCCCACAGACATGGCGGGAGTACAGTGGCAACAGGGTCAAGGTTGAAGAGTAATAAGCCACTGGGCGGTAGAAGGATCCATGTTTCTGGGCCAGCACCCCCATTGAGCAACCCCCTTTCTCATGACAGTTTAGGTGAAACCCCTTGCTGTAATCAGGGAGGCATAGTGGTGGTGCTGCACACAGTTAATGTGTCAGTGTTTTAAATGCTCTTTCGCAATCTGGGGGCAAGGGTACTGGATCAGGCATCTCCTTGTGAGTGAGATTCTGCAGGGGGCCCACAATCAGAGAATAGTTTGGTATCCAATATCTGCATTAACCCACCAATCCTAGGAAAGACCTTACTTCTTTCTGTGTGCGTGGTCTGGGACTCGTGTGATGGTGGAAACCTTGTCAGGTAGCAATTTACCAGTCCCCTGGGGTAAGTTGTGCCCCAAATATTGTACTGTTGGTAGACAGAACTGCAATTTGTGGGTCACCTTATAACCCTTCCTTACAAAGTGACATAGTAGTGCCACAGTATCCTTCACGCAGGCTCTCTGAGAAGGTGAAGCCATAACAAGTCATCAAAATATTGTATGAAAGTGAAGCCCCCAGGCAGTTGTAAGAAAGCCAAATCTGTTTTTAGTGTATTGGAAAAAATTGATGTTGACTCTGTATACCCCTCGGCCAGTCTTTCCCAAGTGTATATTTTCCCTTGAAATGAAAACCCAAAGAGATAATGGGATTGGTGTATGAGTGGGATGGAGAAGAAGGCAGAGCTCTGGTCTAATACTGTAATGTGTGTAGCTGTAATTGGAATACTGGACAAGATAGTGGCTGGGTTGGGAACCATGGGAAATGAAGTGATCTTTACAGGGAGTATGGGGGTGTTGCAAGGAATGTGTCCTGGATCCCTTATTATTCCCTGTTGCAAGGGGTCTTTTATTACTGGGGCCATACCTCCCTCTTCTTCTTTGGAAATCTTGTACTGGGGACCCAGTGGTAGTGGTGCTCTCAGTATCAACTTTATTTGTACTGGAGGATACTGTAGCACCCACCTCACATCATTTGTGCCCTTGGCCCAAACAGCACCTGGGAGGGAGTCCTGCAGCTCTGGTGGTATTCTCTGTGGTGCACACCTCATGAATGCTTGCAACATCAATCTGTTCACCTTACCCTCCAGGAAACCCCCTAATGGTGAACAGTGGATGTTGTACTGTAACTTGCACAATAGGTCCTAGCCCCGCAAATTAACAGGACAGCATCTGCTAAGAATGAATTGGTGTTGAACAGTGATGGGACCAACCACTAGTTTTAAAGGTTGTGTCAAATACTCATTTACAGTGTGTCCTCTCATGCCGACTGCTGTTATTTGTGCACCTGAGAGTGATGCCTCTGGCATCTCAGATGCCTTCAGCATTAACCTTGTAGCACCAGTGTCAGCCAGGAATGGAACCGTTTTGTTGAGAATGGTCTCTTACATACATGGACCTTCCTGGTCCACTGGTATTGCTGGAGCTATCAGGCAGTCTGCCAGTCTTGAACATCCCTAAAAATATGTGTCAGGTGGTGATGGGAGATATGGTGGGTAATCCTCGGTCATGTCATTCTCTGGATACCATTGGTCCCTGTTTCCCCTCGGGCAGATGGTAATAGAGGGACATGCATTGGACCATAACGGGTTATTTAGTTTCTGGTCCTCCCTGTCTATTGGGAGGTGCATCAAATATGTTCTGTGTGTGAGGTGGTGGCACATTTTGTAGATGGGAGTGCTGCCTTTGAGACCTTCGGTCCCTGGGCCTGATATTCAGCAAGTGGCAGTCGGGTTTCTAGAGCCTGGGCTAGTTGCAGTGGAAGCAGTTGTTCCAGGGACGGGTTGAGAGGATGCTCTGTCATTGGCTCCCCGATCCCGTCCCCTTACTGGACCTTTCCCTCTACCTCTATTCTGTTCCCCTTTGTGGAACTTCTCCTGCACCACCATTAACTTCAGCTTTTCCTTCCTCTCCTTCTCTGCCTCCATAGCTTGCAAATGTACCTGATAGTCAGCAAAGTACCTGGAAGCTGCCAGCACTTTCTCGATAGGCTTTTGTTGCCAGCAGAAAAAGGATGTCTGCAGGTGTGTTTGAATTGGTTGCCTCAGCCCATAGACAAAGGTAGTACCTAAAGCTGGCATGCCCTCATCCAGTGGGTTTTGCATGCCCCTACTTTGTTGGTAGACCTGCAAAAGGTGGACAAAGTAGGAATTCACAATTTCATCTTTTTCCTCCTTAGTGTATATTATCCTTGACCAATCTACCTTGTCCTCTGGTACCTTTTCTTTTAAATATTTCACTACCTCCTTCATTCTTACCCCGACCTCGTATCCTGGGACCCCCCCTTTCCTCTTTATGATTCCTCTGTAGGCCACCATACCACTTTCTTACAGTCTTCCCACAAATCGTTTGGTACTATAATGTTAAACAATATATCTAGGCTCTTCTAAAGAAGCCCTCCCATCGCAAGTATTCTATTTAATCCTGCATACCATATACGTGGTTCTTCTTGTAGTTTGGGAAAATCCTTTGTGAATGACATCAGGTCTTCCCTAGTCCATGGGATGTGAATATATGTTGGGATGTTTGTGCTGTCCCCTGATGATGAAGGTGCAGTAGACACCTACCGTAGGGGCATAACCAGCAATGGCTTTGTTATTACTGGGAATGCACCAACGTATCTCCATTTTGCCACTTCTATGGTCTTCAAGGAGCTTAGAAATTATTTCCACTGCTGTAGATTACTTATGGCGGACTGTAATGTGCCAGCTATTTTAACATCTTCCCAGGGCTGTAGTTCGGACTCGGTGAAACTAAACCTTGATATGTCACATTCATAGGTCTGTCGTAGTGGTGAGGGATCTGACTTTAGTAGTCCCAGCATTAGCATGCTGCACATAGGAGCAATCTACCGTGGGGTCCTCTTCCATCAACCTAGCACGCCCCAAAGACAGGACTGCATCCTGATGCTGTCTATCCTGTGGTACCTTGAAGTGGTGCAGCTGTATCTTGCCCTCTAGCAAGTCTGTTTACCTGGCGTGGCATTTGGAAGTATCACTCTTGAGAAAGACCTTCATGTGCGACACTGGAGAGTTTTGTGGGGTAGCATGTATGGAGCTGGACTGAGTAAAGCCATTCCTCCTAATACCCAGGTTAGTGTTTGCGTTTTCAAGTTCCACCACTAATGCCTTGATATTGTGTGCTGTATGGTGCGCATATATAGATATGTCCCATATCACTGTATGCATTTCCTCACAACTCCACAGGTTGTCCTGAGACCCATCACTAAACCTTTTTTTGCCACACTGTGTTAATCAATGGGGGCTGTGTTATGCCCTTATCTTCCCATTCTCTCAATATCTTGTCCTGCTGTTTGACAAGTTTATTAGCAGTATGGGCCACTTCCTCTTTCATTTCTGCAAAAGAAAGCATATCTTAAACCTTATCGTGCTCTATTTTTGTTACCTCCTCCTTTACCATGTGCCGTGCCAGGGAGCAGCTCTCTGCCTGTTGTGCTGCCGGTTACTCAGTGTGTCCAATCCCTGGGGGACGGCCTTAGGATGAGTGATCTTTGTTTGGAATGGTGGCCTTTGGTGTATTGCCCATCCTATCCATTATTATAGCTTCCAGTAATGGGTCCTCCCCCCACCCTGATCCTGTGGCTGTGCACTTGCCACAGCAATCGACAGGAAAACCCCAATAACCTCTAGTTGGTTTTGCCTCCAATCCTCCTTAACCTTCTAATCCCCCACACTCTGCAAGAATTCTTTTTCAGTTCCAAAAGTTCCTTATGTACCTCAAATCCCACAACTTTGCATTCCACATCCAGAATGCTTCCCACTCAAGTGGCCTTATCTTTTTCTTCTCAATATCTGCCGCAAATAAGACAGTTTAGCCATGTCATAGGTGCCAATCAGTGGGAACTGGGAGTCTGGTCTCTTGTCTGTCAGTGCCAATTTTCAAGGTAAAGAAGTGCACTGAGACTCTGGTGTGTAGCCACCTGAAAGGTGGGGGAGTCCTTGGGTGGGGGCTGGTTGGTTGCTGTCGAGATCGCTTTTGCTCAGTGGGTTACCCATTGTTGGTACTAACTCACCCTGTTACACGTACAGACAATTCAGTTATACTGAGCACATGGAAACAAAAGGAGTTAGTAAACTTGTTTTTACTGCTCATACCCTGGGCCACAATAGGAAGCATACATCACAATGAAGGGTGTCTCAGCCATTCAATCAGCCAGCAGTCTGTTTTGTTTGTGTAGGTGAAGGTATCAGCGCCTCATTCAAAAGATGTTTTGTTTGCTACCATTTCACCAAGAAAGCATTCACCAGTGAGAAAAAAGAAAACGGGCTGAAGGTGCAGCGTTTTCCCCTGGCGTCCTTGTGCAGCTTGAAAGTTAGATGATAGGAAAGCAAGCATGGGTACAGTATTTACACCCCCTTGAATCCACAGCCAGCGACACACAGATTGTGCAGGTACTGGTGAACTCTGCATGCACTTCACACATTCATACACATGTAGCACAATAAGCGGACAAACTGGCCCTGAGCTATGCAAGTGCACCGGTACCCCAGGGACCTACTTCAAGTAAATGATGAGTGACTTATTAGCAGTGTGGTAAGGAGGTTGACCCGCATAAGGGCAGTTATGTAAACTAGTAGGAATGTACAGTCCAAGAGGAGAACAAGGAAGTTGGGCAACATCCTGCAGTGCAACACATCACATCAAGAGCCTCAACAGGCGTCCACAAAGCCACAATAATACAAACAATGTCCTTGTAAGGATAGCAGCATAATGTTGTTAGTTTTAAAAAAAATGTCAAGAAACCCCAATTTGAGAGGCCCTCAACAGAACACGCAAGGCATCAGATATCCAAGAATATGAAAAATACAATATGATCAAGACGACATGTAATATAAGACATGCATATATACATAACACACTGAAAACACCAACCGCCATCCACCTCTTGTACCCAGGGTCCACGGCCTTGGGGACACCTGGAAGCCCCTTAGGTACCAGGCATCCGGAACGCTGGTGGACACTCTGGGTGGATAGGCAACACCCGCCAGTCACAGAAGGGCCAAGTCGAGGTGGTGACAGGCAAACCAGTAGACCACTACCTGCCTGCTGGACCAGGTGGACCTCTACCACCCCAAACTGGCCAGAAAACACCAACCATGTGCGCAACCTGCACCCACGGCCCCAGCAGCTGTGAAAACCAAAAGAGGACACCTTCCGCTCACACCAGGAAACAGCGTGCAACTAACACGGGTCCACGGGCTCCTCCGCAGTGGAGACAAATCTGCAGAGGACCACAAACTCCGAATCTGCAGCAGTATTACCCAGTGGACAATTGCTCTGCCCATGACAAAGCACACAGTAAACAACCAGGGCCGGAAAGACCAAGCACCCCAGCGTAATAAAAATGCACAAGACAATCCTAACAACAAAACCCATGGGAAGAGGAGGAAAGAAAGAGAAAAGGAGAGACCAAATGTAGAAAAAGAGAGCACAGGAGCAAGAACCCACCAAGGCGGGGATGGGCACTCACAGCACTACCAAGCCCCGCCCCCCCCCCCAGTGAGGGCAGCACAGAGAGATGCTGGAGGCCACTGGGTGAGCAGACAGCCAGCCCTGGGGAGCATGGCGGCGGGAGCAGACATCACACCTCGGGCAGCATTCTCCACTAAATGTAGAAGTCTGGATGCAATAAAAGACAAAAACTATCAATACTTAGCAAAACTGTATTTAAAGTGACATGGGGACAGTTAACTTGAAAAGCTAAAAGTCTGATTTGCATAAATCCAACACAACCTTTTATTTGTGCAAACCACAAAAGGTGTAACTAGGCATCTCATCAATTGTGCAATAAAATTTGACTATATGATCATTTTTCAGCAATCATAAACTGATACATCATATGTCCAGCATTCAGCAGTCAAGATTTCACAACATCTAATATCTGAATACTTTAGCACACACACAGATTTATCTTCTGAAATGATTGGTTTCTTTTTTGGAATTTGGTTGTTTTCTCCTGTATTCAATTGAGACAAAGCATCTGCTTTTCCGTTAGCTGCACCAGGTTTGTAAGTTATAACAAGTTTATAATCTGCTAAATATAGTGACCAACACAACTGCTTTGGAGTTCAAGCAGATTTCAAAAACTTCAAATTCCTGTGATCAGTGAAAACTGTCACCACATGTTTTACTTCAAGTTGATAATGCCTCCATTCTTGAAAGGCATCTTTGTCTTCTAATAATTATTTGTCTGCTGTGGAGCAATTGATTTCAGAAGATGTTAATTTCCTTGAACAATGGGCTATTGGATGGAGTTGCCCTGTAGGTTTATTTCTCTGTGATAATACTCCTCCTACTGCTGTGTCAGAAGCGCCAGCCTCAACAAAAAACAGCTCCTCTGGGTTTGGATGCAGCAGCACTGGAGCAGTAGTGAATGCTTATTTTAGAAAATTGAAATTCTTTTCTGTTTCTCTATTCCAAAGATATTTTTCTCCTTTCTTCAGTAGACGAGTATTTGGACTGACCTTGTCAGAGAAGTTTAGGATGAAGCGTCTATAGGAATAGCCAAATCCAATAAAGCTCTGTATTTCCTTGATGTTGCCTGGGGTTGGCCACTCTTGATTTGCTTTAACATTGGTTGAATCTATTGTCATGCCCACTGGTGACAGAACAAACACCAAAAATTCTACTCGATCAGTGTGGAAGGAGCGCTTCTCTAAATTCACATATAATTGGTTCTCCAAAAGTTTTTTAAGAATTGCTCTTCGATGTTGCATGTGCTGTTCCATGTTTTGTGAGAATATCAAAATATCATAGATATATACCACTGTAAAATGATCTAAGTATTCTCTCAAAACATAATTCACAACATTTTGGAACGCTGCTGTGGCGTTACACAATCCATAAGGCATTACTTGATATTCAAACAGCCCAAACCACATTCTTAAAGCTGTTTTCCATTCATCTCCTTCTGCTATTCTCACCAGATGGTGAGCACCTCTCAAATCCAACAAAACCTTTGCCCCTTTCAATTGGTCCAAAAATTCTAAAATTAAGGGCAAAGGATATTGATTTATTTTTTTAGTGACTTGGTTCAGGGCCTAATAGTCAATACATACCCTAAGCTCGCCATCTTTCTTTGTAATAAAGAATAGGGACGATGAGACTGGAGACTGGGATGAACGGATAAACCCATTAGCAAGATAGTGATCGAAGTATTTTTTTAAATAATCAATCAATCAGTATTTGTAAAGTGCTGCTACTCACCCAGGAGGGTGTCAAAGCCCTGGGGGAAATAATGATTTTCAGCTTCGGTAAGAGCATATATTTTTCTGCAAGGCAGACTAGAACTGGGTTCCAAATCAATTTTACAATAATAAATCCTATGTGGCAGTAGCTTCTCAGCTTCTTGTTTATTAACAAACTTCTAACACATCATCATAGTCTTTCAGAATATCTTGTAACTTCAATGAACAGACCATTTGGGATTAACTGGGTAAAATAGTTGCCTGTGAAATCCTTGTTTCTACCAAATGTAAATGATAACAATGTTTCTAGCAGTAATCCAAATTCATTTCTATAGTTCTCTTAGCCCATTCTATCTTTGGATTGTGCTCAGTAAGCCACGGCAATCCCAATATTAATTGAAATTGTGGGGCGTCAATCAAATGGAATTTTAACAAATCCTTATGCATGTCTGTACTTACTAATAGCATTGGCTCTATCTCGTCCGTTATTGGGCCAAGAGAAAGATTAGTACCATCAACTGCTCGTACTGTTTCTGATTCTTTTTCCTTAATAAATTGAATACCAAACCTTTTAGCAAACTTGATGCCACAAAAAGTGCCTTTGGCCCCAGAGTCCGTCATTACTGAGATTTATTTCATTTCTGTTCCACCAAATTTTACAGTGAAAGATAATGTTAGATGAGGGGCCAAAGCCTGAAGAGTATTTGCTACTTGCTGAGTGTCTGGAGTTGTCTTCCTTAAAGCACCCGTCAGAGCAACTCTTTCTACTGACGGTGCTGGTCTCGTCCCTGTTGACCAGATTTGGGTTTTTTCAGACAATGATCTGAATTGCCACAATACATACACAATTTGCCAACCCTCCATTTTTCTGTTTCTTCTTTGGTTAGAGGCCCACGAATAAAACCAATTTGCATTGGTTCTTCCCCAGAGGCTGTTCTAGTAGTTTTATTATTTTCTGATCTTATTCTGTCATAATGAGGAGAAATTAAACGAAAATCTCTCTTTCACTCATTCATTTATTGATCAATCTGTAACACCAAATCAATCAATTCTGAGACATCTGTTGGTCTCTTTCGAGTTTGCGCTCGTCCATCTTCCAACTCATCTTTAAGGTCTCTGTAAAAAATTGCAGCTCTCTTTTCTTCTGGCCAGCCTGGTTCTACTATTAATTTATTGAACTTCATCAAATAAGCAATTAAATCCCTATTTCCTTTTTTTAATTCTCATAGTTCATTGTCTGTAGCTTGCAGTAACATTCAACGATCAAAAATATGCAAAAATGTGTCTTAAATCTCTCAAAATCATATAATATTGGGTAATTACGAGAAGCTAAAAGCATTGACCTTGCAGCCGCATCTCCACTCAAGTAAGACAATAAGAATGCCACCTTGGATTGATCTTCAGTAAAGACTACTGGTCTACACAGGAATTGTAATGACCACTGCGTAAGAAAGATTTGTGCTTTATGCGAGTCAACACTAAATTGCACTGGCGACACTAAGGAAATTATTGGTGATATGGCATGGATCACTTGGGTGGAAAGCTCAGTATTTCAAGTTGTAGGCGAGACATGTTGAGTCCCAGTTTTGCTTGGTAAAGGAGTGTCGCTAGAAACAAACTTGTCCATTCGCTGTCAAATACAATTTGTTTCCTGTTTTGATTTATTTAACTCTCCTCTAAGGGCCTTATTTTCTTCCATAGTGCTATTGAGTTGTTTTTGTATTCCCTCTAATAATGTAGTGAATGTGTTGATATCTATTCCTTCAACAGTTCTGCTCAGGTGGAATATAATTTTTATTGGCACTTCAATCTGTCAGAAACTTACATGTGCCAAGATTTCCACAGGAGCAGAAGATAATTCCCAACTCCCAACCACCACTGCATGGAAGAACCTAAAAGGTCTGTTACTGTGCACCAGAAGGGGGGATTGAGATACACAAGAAAGAGAGACTGCCACTGGAATGATGCTCAACTTCGTCACTCTGCGTTTTCTCAATGGTGTAGTGAGTGTGAAATGTTTTTGCAGCACCTAAAATTAAATTGAAGAAACATTCATATACACATATTACAAACTGCCCTACAAAATGATTACCCTAATCTTCTACTCAATATTCACTGTAGGTATGTTATCTTTTAAATATATCCGTGGCCTTGCCACTCTCTCACTGAATTGTGTATGAGATATAATGCTTTCAAATACTTCTGTCCTTTATATCATATATACATATATTTTTCAGCAAGTGACAAACAAGTCAAACGCAGCACTCCAAGGATTCCAGTAGTCTTCTGTTTAATAATTAACAGAACCAAACACCCATCACCCGACGCGTTTCGATCTACATGGTCTTGATCATGGTTAGTGAGTACATCATTCATTTCTCTTTTATATAGTTTCCCACCCAGTGCCTTTATTTGGTATACGTAGTTCCAACCAATAATGAATAAAAGTTAACAAATAATCAAAACTGAATTGTGTTGTGTTTAAAACCATTGAAAAATCATCATCTTTTCAGTGACTGGTATACAACAAATGCTAAATTATTCATGCAGTTTCAATGTTGCCAAGACAGATATAGAACCATAATATTTCTGATGGTACTTTCCCAAATATTTCAAATATATTTTCTCAAAACTTTACCCTACTATTACTTTAGAACGTTAGTCCATATCACATATGGGGATTACATTTTGGGTATAGTACCCTTGTGTCATCGATATCTTGCCATATGTCCAGAGAGTCCACATATACTGTTTCTTTAAAAAAAATACCCTTTAACTATGATCGGATCCCCTAATCTCTCAAGTGGCAATACAGTTCTTCTTCCCCATTGATCCCATGCAGAATCTTGATTTTAAGTCTGATAATGAATTTTTATTCTAATTGTCTCAGTTGCAGTACCCTGTCCCCCCCCTCTCTCATGTTTTGTTATTGTGACCATGCCAAAGTATCTCATGTGTAGCCAATCAGCCCCATTGTGGCTTTTCAGGTGTTTTGTCATGGTGTAATTTAGATCACCATTTTGTACCGCCCTAATATGTTCTAATATCCACTTTGTCAATTGACAGATGGTGCTCCCCACATATCTCAACCTGCAGAGGCACTCTATTACATAAACTACAAAACTAATTACACCCAAATGGCATGCCTTGCATTTATTACAGCAAATTAAACCTTTGTTATGCTCTGTCAAACAATTAAACGTTTTTGGGAGTTCAAAATGGCTCTTCACCAATTGATCCTTCAGAGACGGTACCTTTCTGTAGGTCACACTTGGTCACGCTCCTACTCGTGATCCAATATTAAGGTCTTTCCTAATTATATGCCAATGTTTGTTTAAGATATTTAGGATTTGATGGTTCTCTTTACTATATGTTAGGGTTAGTCTGATTGTTTCTTCTCCTTCCTTTTCCATACCATACTTTTTATTTACAAGAGTCTGCGCACGTGTTATCATCTTTTCACATTGTTTCACATCACAAGCCTTATCTCCTTTCCTCAAAGATCTCTGTTCCATGTCTCTGAAGCTGGCTGCTGCGCTTATTTTTAAGACACCCCTGGGTGGCCCAGGTTCCGGGGGGATTGACATTTTGAATGTGAGGGGTAGTCTGCCCGGCCCCTGCAGTCCGAGGACCGCTACCTCCCGAGAGCACAATTTCACATCAAATTCAGGGAGCCCCCACATCCCCAAGGACTGCCACCTCCCCAAGGCACATATTGTAAATAAACATGGGGGTTGCTGCCCCCCCGAAGCCCCGTGGTTAATTGTGAAAAAGATAGGTGGTCCGTTGTGGAGCCCCGGGGACCACCACCAACCCAGGGCTATTTATGTTGGAGGGACGCTCACTGAAAAAAACAAAGGTTACAGGGGCATTATGGTTATGAAATAGAATAAAAAAATAATAGAACTTCACTTAAAAAAATCTAAAATTACAGAGAGGTTATAATTAGGCTCTGAGTTTACTCACACAATACCATAGAAATACAGCATTTATAGTCTTGTTTGCTCAAGTAACTGTAACTCTTGCCCTAAGGTAACTATAACATGCGCCCCCGCCATGCACAGTTTTTTCTTCACTAATTTCACTGCAAATAATTTATATCATCAGTGATGTTATCAAAGATTAGGGTAATTAGCAAGTTATAGTTACCTTAGGGCATAAGTTATAATTACTGAAGATAACTTTAAAATGTGAGCCTAACTATAACGTCCCTGTAACATTTGATTTTTTTAAGTGAATTTCAAATGTTTTAAATTTGATTTCCTAACTATAACGTCCCTGTAACCTTTTTTTTCAGTGAATTTCTATGTTTTTTTAATGTAAAGAAATTTTCATTAGTGTACATTAATCCAATCACCACTGTGCATGATGGTGGTTGGCCGCATGGACTGGCCTGCAGTCAAACCCTGCTGCCAACCTCCCTAACCACTCAACCCCATGCTGTGCACACCCCTTTGACAGTGCGCGGCAGGAGTTGGCCATGGCTTGTTTCTCTGGGTGTGAGAATAGGTGCGGAAGGGTGTAACTGGGGGATGAAAGTGGCTGTGAGAGTGTCTGTTTTGGTGTTAGAGTGGGTGCATCAGTGTCTTAGTGGGTGCGTCAGTTTCTGCGTATGTCTGTGACTGGGTGCCTGAGGGTCTGCATGGGGCTGTGAGTGGGTGCACAAAGGTCTGAGTGGGTCTGTGAGCGGGTGCGTGAGTCCGAGAGAGAGAAAGAGGATGAGAGGGAGAGAGATAGAGAGTTTTTTTAGGCTTTGGTGAATGATATACTTAGAATGAGATATTTCCGGACAAATTGAAAATAAAAATGTATTTGTCGATTAAAAAGAATGAAATCACATTTCATTATGAACCTTAAAGGTTTGAAATTGAAAACAAATTAAAGTGGGGAAATAGCCGTAGACACACCTGGACTAGCACCCTCAATTTCAGTGTGAGGGTCAGTGACCTTAAGCATTATGCTACAGGTGACTCCTTATTGTGCTGTGAAGTCATTGCATGAAGAGATGATTGCAATAACTATCTCTCTCTGTTTCTCCCTTCCATCTCAGTAGGGGATGGAAGGGAGAGAGAGTGACAGGACCACGGGGAAGACTGAAGGCCCTGTGGTCCTAGCCAGCTCGCCACATCCTTCGGGAGCCGGCATTGCTCCTACAAGCATGGAACTGCTTTAAATAGCAGCTCCCTGCTTGTTGGAGCAATGTTTACTCGCATATTTGCGGGCAGGGAAACAGATGAAAACTCTGCTTTCTGATAGCGGGAGAAACCAAACTTTGTTTGCTTTTGCTTGGTGGGGTCTGTCAGCTCCCACCAAGCAAAAGCAAACAGCTATGTCCTAGGGCTGGGCACTCCGGGACATAGCAGGAGCTGGCCCTGGTGAGTGGCCATCCACAGACCATCATTGGCTCCTCGAGGGAGGCCACGTGGCCCCCCTCCAATGACTATTGCCCTTGGGAGGTGGTGGTCCCCAGGGCTCGCGGGTCTGAAACAGACCTCTTCACTCTTTTGTTGTAGCCCCAGGGAGGTGGTGGTCCCTGTGGCTGTGGGAGGGCTGTGCAGCCCCCGCATCCATTTTAGATTTTACCGCGGGAAGGAGCTGTCCCCGGATCACCCGGGGCCCAGGTGGCCCCTGCACACACAATTTTGGTAGCCACGGGGAGGGAGTTGTCCCTGGGGCAGCATGGGGGCCAGGCGGCTTCCCCACATTAAAATTTCAATGCCCCTGGGGCTTGGCCCACCTGGGGGCTGTTTATAAAACAAGTACGGGAACCTGTGCTTATGTTTTTTTTTAATTTTCACCAGATTTGCGGATCCACCGTGACTCGTGCTCAAATAAAAAAAAAATGCTTTTAAGGTCTGGTGAGGGGGTCCGTCTGTGACCTCTGCACCAGAGGTAAGAGACCAGGGTGTCCCTACACTGGCCCCTTTTCTTTTTTTTACGTTTGTTTCTAGGATTCAGCTGAAGCACATTCCCAAGATGGCTGCCAACATTTCAAGCGTTGGCAGCCAATCAAATCTCAGCACGAGATCGGGAGGGTTCATGAAGCCTTTGTGTCCCTATGTATACGAATTTGGATTTTCTTTAATTTCTCAAAAACTACTGAATGGATTTACACTAAATAACAAAAACAACTCTTTCTGGACCAAAAGTTACCTTTCTGCCAAATTTGGTGTAGTTCTGTCCACTGGTTCAGGCGCTATCACTGTTCAAAATCCATATGCGAAACAGCGTTTTTGGACCACACCTTGTCTTGCTCACCCCCGCTTGACTGATCACCCTGAAAGTTTGCAGACAGCAGCTGACATGAGTGTCAATTTTGGGGGGAAAATTTCATGAAGGTTCGTCAAGCGGCGGCAAAGATATATGGAAGTCAAAAAAAGTTTTTTCTATAGTAACTAGGTCCTAACTATAACTACCTACTGATGACTGCCACTAGGATATATATATATATGTATAGTTTGTAGGAAGCTGGCTCTGTATATACTGTATCAAAATGAGTTATAGTGTGCACAGAGTCCAGGGGTTCCCAAGAGGGTTTGACAGAGGCAAAAGTAGATAATACTAATGCTCTCTTTAGTGGTGGTGTGGCAGTTATGCTTATCAGAGGGTAGTGCAAAGCATTTGTACACACACAGACAATAGGGAACCAGACACTCAATGACTAACGCCAGGCCAATGGTTTTTATATAGCAAAAATATATTTTGTTAATTTATTTCTAGAACCACAAGAATAAAGTTGCAGGTAAGTACATGAATAAATAAGTATTCTACATATGTATCAATCAAGCAATCAATCAATCAGTAATGTGTTAAGCGCTACTCATCCGAAAGGGTCTCAAGGTGCTAGGGGGGGGTGCTACTGTTCGAAGAGCCAGGTCTTGAGGCGCTTCCTGAATGTCAGGAGGTCCTGGGTCAGACGTAGGGTGACGGGGAGGGAGTTCCAGGTTTTGGCAGTGAGGTGGGAGAAGGATCTGCCACCGGTTGTGGTACAGTGGATGTGGGGGACAGTTGCGAGGGCGAGGTTGGGCGAGCGGAGCTGGCGTGTCGGGATGTGGAAGTTGAGATGCTCGTTGAGGTAGGCAGGTCCGGCGTCGTGGAGAGCTTTGTGCGGGTGGATCAGGAGTTTGAAGACGATCCTTTTGTTGATGGGGAGCCAGTGGAGGTCTCTGAGGTTGGCTGAGATGTGTTCGTGACGAGGGAGGTTGAGGATGAGTTGTGCTGAGGTGTTCTGGATGCGCTGGAGTTTCTTCCGGAGCTTGCCTGTTGTTCTCGCGTATACGGTATTGCCATAGTCCAGTATGCTGCTGATGAGGGCGTGGGTGACCATTCTTCTGGTTTCCACGGGGATCCATCTAAAGGTCTTGCAGAGCATGTGAAGGGTGTTGAAGCATGAGAATGAGATGGCGTTGACTTGCTGGGTCATAGAGAGTGAAGAGTCCAGTATGAAGCCGAGGTTGCGTGCGTGGGTGGTGGGTGTTGGGGCCACCGGGAGTCATCCCATGCTGATCTGTTGGGGCCAAAGATGATGATGTCGGTCTTCTCCGAGTTCAGCTTGAGGCTGCATGTTGCATCCATTTGGCGATGGCGTGAAGTCCGGTGTGGAGGTTGGTCTTAGCGGTTGCGGGGTCCTTTGTGAGCGAGAGGATGAGCTGAGTGTCGTCTGCGTAGGAGACGATGTTGAGGCCGTGGGATCGGACGATGTTGGCAATTGGTGCTATGTAGACATTGAAGAGGGTGGGGCTGAGTGAGGATCTCTGGAGGACTCCGCAAATGGTCCTGGTGGCTTTAGACAGGAACAAGGGAGGCAGACTTTTTGGGTTCTTCCAGAGCAGAAGGATGTGAGCCAATCCAGGGCTCTGTGGTGGATTCCGATATCGTAGAGGTGTGTGCGAAGGGTGTGGTGACAGACAGTGTTGAAGGCCGCGGAAAGGTCAAGGAGGATGAGGGCAACGGTTTCACCTTTGTCGAGCCTGCTCCTGATGTCGCCGGTGCAAGCGATAAGGGCGGTCTCAGTGCTGTGGTTCTTGCGGAAGCCGGACTGGGATATGTCGAGTAGGCTGTTGTCCTCCAAGAAGCAGGATAGTTGGTTGTTGACTATCTTCTCGATGACCTTCGCAGGGAAGGGGAGTAGGGAAATTGGGCGGTAGTTTTTGAGGTCTTCGGGGTCGGCTTTTTGAGCAGGGCGTTGACTTCAGCATGTTTCCAGCTCTCCAGGAAGATGGCGGCCTCGAAGGAGCTGTTGATGATGGTCCGGAGCTGGGGAGCGATGATTTGGCTGGCTTTATTAAAGACGTGGTGAGGGCAGTGGTCAGCGGGGGAGCCGGAGTGGATGGGGCTCATGGTCTTGGTGGTTTGCTCGTCATTGGTGGTGGTCCAGGCGCTCAGGACGTTGGTGTGGCTGGGTGCGTTGGGGTCGACTTTGGCAATGGTGGTGGTGGGCGACGGTGGTGCGAAGCTTCCATGGATGTCTGTGATTTTGCAGTGAAAGAAGGTGGCGAGGGAGTCGCAGAGGTCTTGCGAGTGGGGGGGTCGGCAGAGCAGGACTGGGGGTTGGTGAGTTCCTTTATGATGCTAAAGAGCTCCTTGCTGTTGTGTATCAATACCACTTTGATTAAAATTGGCAAGTTGTACGGTTTTCAAATAAATGGCAATAATCTGTTTCAAAAGTTGACAGTGCAATTTTCAGAAACAGTTTCTAGGGGAACTTTTTTTTGTATCATTGGAAGGTAAGTACAAGACTTACAGTTCCAGTCTCTGGGGGTTAGGAAGTCCACAGGTTGGGGTTAAAGTTAACCCCAAACACCCACCACCAGCAACATGGGCCGGCTGGGTGCAGAGGTCAAAGATGAGGCAAATTTAACAAGGGCCTGCTTGCAGGTAAGTACCCATGCCTTCGGAGGACAGACCTGGGGGGTTTAGAGGAGCAACAGAGGGGCCACAGGTCAGCACCAAACACACCCCCTCAGCGGCACAGGGGCAGTCGGTTGCAGGGTGCAAACACAGCATCGGGTACCCAAACGTTTCCTATAGGGGACCCTGAGGGCCACAAAGATGCTGCAGGTGAAGTCCAGGGGGCTTGTTCCAGAAACCCAAAGGCTGGAAAAGGAGTGGGGCTGCCTGCTGGACGTTGTTGCACCAAAGGTCAGATTCCCCAAGGCCAGGGGGCTGCGGGTGCAGCGGTATCCTTTGGCGTCAGGAATCTTCGTCCGGTTCTCTCACAGTCATGGGGGTCCCTTGGATCCACCCTAAAGGTATCATTGTGGTGGACTGAAGGGGTCAACACACAGTGGTCACTTGCTCAGAATTGCCTGGGGGCCAGCACCAGTCGGTTGGGCCACCTGAACTTGGGCCATGAGTGTCGGGTGTAGAGTGCAGAGTGGACAGGACTCGCGTATCTGGGGTGGTTCTGGAGTCCTTAGATGGAGTTTCTGCTTGGAGCGGACCGCTGTTCACTGGAGTTCTTGGTCCTCCGTGATGCAGGCAGCCCTCTGGAGGCTTCACAGAGGTGGGCTGGACCCGCAGGATGCATCAATTTCTTTTTCAGTGCTTTTTGAAGCTGGAGAGAGGCCAGTAGGGCTGGAGCCAAGTCAGTTTTCATCCTCTATCTTCTCTGCTGGGGTTTCAACTTAGCAGTCCTTCTTCTTTCTTCTTTCTTCTTGTGAGGTCATCAAGAATATGATGCCTTGGGTTGAGGGGAGCTCTTAAATCCTGGATTTAGGGGCGTGACAGGGATCAGAGGGCAGTAGCTAATGGCTGCTGTCCCTGAGGGTGGCTACCCCCTTCCTTTGTCCACCCCATTTGGGGAGGGGGACACAAACCTAACCCTATTGGTTCCTGTCCTTTAAACTAAGATGAAGGATTTTCCAAGGAGGGGGTCACCTCAGTTCTGGACACCGCATGGGTGGTCCCAGCTGAGGTGGTCACTCCTTGTTTTTCCTAAGTTTCCTGCTGAACTTGCCACCAAAAGTGGGGCTTTGTGTGGGCATCTCCACTAGTTGGAGTGGCCTGGGGCACTGTAATAAGAGGCATGAGCATTTGAGGCTCACCATCAGGTGTTACAGTTCCTGCAGTGGGAGTTGTGAAGCAACTAAACAGTGCAGGCTTTGTTTCTGGCAACTGAGAGCATGAAGGCTCTCACCCCATGTGGTCAGAAACTCATCTCTTAGTGGAAGGCTAGCACAGACCAGTCCGTCCTGCACTAAAGGACTGGGTAAAATACAGAGGACATCGCTAAGATGCCCTCTGAGTGCATTGATCAATAAATCCAACACTGGCATCAGTGTGGGTTTATTGTGCTGAGAAGTTTGATACCAAACTTCCCAGTTTTGAGAAAACATGGCTGATTGCAGAGGCCCCCTAACTTTTTGCCCCCATTTTTCACTTTTTGCTGGTGTTGTTCCTGACTCTGATGGTGCCCTGGGCACTGCTAACCAGTCCCAGGGCCTGTGATCTGTATAAAATAAGTATGCAAATTAGGCGAATTATAATTGGCTTCAACTGGTTCAAGGAGGGACTCCCTGTTCTCTACAGGTGAAAACTTGCTAACCAGAGTCCCCTGCACCAACTCCGGAAGAAACTGAGCAGCTGACCAGTGGCCAATTTGGCGCTTGCACCAGGTGCATTGTGGGAGTTCTAGTCCGTACCCTCAAGGAGCATCTCAGAGTTTCTGGAACCTTGGGGTGAGCCGTGGACAGTAATAGAACCTTAAAAGAACATCTGGGAGAAGATCCAGAAGTTTGGAGAACTTTTGGAAATAAAGCTCCATAAAGGGACCGACCCGCCACCTCAACTCTAGCTGGCTTGCCTCAACCGCGACCCGGCCTGACTTGCAGGTTCGTCCCGGTGAAGAAAATCTCCGAAAAAGTGACTAAGGGGGTTATTCTAACTTTGGAGGAGGTGTTAATCCGTCCCAAAAGTGACGGAAAAGTGACGGATTTACCACCACCCGTATTACGAGTCCATTATATCCTATGGAACTCGTAATACGGCTGGTGGTATATCCGTCACTTTACCGTCACTTTTGGGACGGATTAACACTCCTCCAAAGTTAGAATAACCCCCTAAGTCCTAAAGTAGAAAGTTCACCGGGACCTCCCAGGCAGTGTATTCAAAGAGGGCTCCAGGGACGTCGGATCAAGATTCAGGTTTGCCCCGGTTAAAAGATTTTCATCTCAGAAAAACAACTAAGTCCAAAGGTAGAAATCTCCACCAAGGGCTTCCGCGACACGTATCCGAGGAAGAGTTCCAGGAGGTTGGATTGGACTGGCGACTTGGTCCCGCTGAAGAAAATCTTCAAGAAAACAACTAAGTCCGAAGGTAAACTTTTGACCGAGGCTTCCCTCGAGCTGTAGCCAAGCAGGACTCCATCGCGGTCGGCCTTAAACTTTGACTTTGCCCCGGTCTAGGTGCGACCAGATGACCATATTGCCACTATTCGTTTCTAAGCACTAAAAAGCATTAATACTTTAAAAAATCATATCTCTGGTTCCCTTTGTCCGATTTTAATAATTTTGGTGTCATTTTAAAGATAAAGATATAATCTATTGTTATAGATTGGTGATGGGATTTTAATGTGTTTTGTGTTTTACTTATTTAATGTTTTGTGATTTTTAAATGCTTTACACATTTGTCTCTAAATTAAGCCTTGTCGCTCATTGCCAAGCTACCAAAGGTTGAGCTGGGTTTAATTTATTGAGCCATAACTGGACCTAAGTGGGCATTAGTAGCCTATTGATAAGTGTAGGTACTTACCTGCCCTTACCAATAATCAATTTTCCAACACCAGTATTCAGTGAAGCCATTATGGAGCTGTGGAGTTTGTAACAACAAAATCCAAGATCATATACTCAATATGGCCACACTGCACTTACAATGTCTAAGAATGGACTTAGACACCTGTGGTATAGTGCATCCAGCCTTAGGGCTGCAAGGCCTGCTAAAGGGGTGACTTACCTATGCCACAGGCTGTGGTTTGTGGGCATGGCACCCTGGGAGGGGTGCCATGTCTACTTTGTCTTTTTCTCCCCACCAGCACACACAAGCTGCAGTGGTAGGGTGCATGTGCTTCGTAAGGGCTCCCCCAGGGTGGCCTCATACATGCTTCAGCCCTTGGGGACCTTCCCTGGCCAAAGGGCCCTTGGTACCATGGGTACCTTTTACAAGGGACTTAACTGTGTGCCAGGGTGTGCCAATTGTGGAAACAATGATACAGGTTTTGGGAAAGAGCACTGGTCCTGGGGCCGGGTTAGCAGGATCCCAGCACACTCTCAGTCAAAGTTGGCATCAATATCAGTCAGGCAGAAAGTGGGGGGTAACTATGCCAACAAGGGCACTTTCTTATATATATATATATATATATATAGATATCTCCAAACGTACCCAAAGAGAAAACGCTCATTCAGGTGGAAGTAATAGGGAATTTACCTCAGAATGACGAGTTTCGGCTGGCTACGTGTCAATAAAGGCCACGCAGCCGGCTGAAACGCGTAATTCTGAAGTTAATCCCTATTACTTTCCACCTGAGTGAGCGTTTTCTCTTTGAGTACGTTTGGATATTATTTGCCGGGGTGCTCCGCCGGCTTACCCTCCACCCCCCTCGGGTCGCGGGTCCGTTTGGAGGGAAGTTTGTTCCGGATATATATATATATTTATTTATTTTTATATATATATATATATATATATATATATATATATATATATATATATTCACTGACAAAACAAAGGTTACTGGGATGTTATAATTAAGAAATAGGATTAAAAAGAGACATTGAAATTCACTTTAGAAACCAAAGGTTACAGGGATATTATAGTTAGGCTCACATTTTAAGCGTACAAAACCATAGAAATTCACCTGTTATAGTTAAAGTTATCTCAAGTAACTATAACTTGTGCCCTAATGTAACTATAACTTGCACCCCCCCATGCACAGTTTTTTCATCAAACATTTTACCACAAATAATACATTGATAATATCATCAATGTTATCAAAGGTGTCATGAGTGCCGTAATTTGTGGGGTAATTAGCAGTGCATGACAGCCAGGCCTTGTGAGAAACCCCCTATAACCACCCAACCTTGCGCCACACACGGCCTGTGGCCAGTCCCTGCAGCCAACTCTCCCTAACCACCCAACCCTGACTTTGATGAATTATGCACATAGAATTAAACATTGCTGGACAAATTGAAAAGAAAAATGTTTTTGTCACCTAAAAAGAGTGAGATCACTTTTCAGTATGTCACTTAAATACTTATAGCTGAAAAGAAAACTAAAGCAGGGAATGACCACAGACTAACCTAGATTAGGTTCCTTAACCTTTAGTCTTCATGTCTGAGACCTTAACCACTAAGCCAGAAGTGACTCCTTACTGTGCAGTGTCCAGACTTAGCCATGACATTCAACCCACAGATTTTGAACTTCAATGTTTCATCATTAGGAATGCTTAACAGTGAAAACACTAGAAAATAAACAGACACACTGCCAAGGGATACTAGGATTTGAACTTTCATCCTACTGAGTGACAGCACAAGACCATTAGGCCAGAAGTGCCTGCTCTGCTCTGCATACAAACATAACTATAACATTCACACCAAACACCTTGCTAGTCTGAGTCTGTGAAGTCATTGTATGAGAGACCATTACAATGACAATCTCTGTCTCTCTCTCTCTTCCATACCTTTATGGGATGGAAGAGAGAGAGAGTGACAAAACTGCGAGGGGAGCATCATGGTCCCGCGGTCCAAGCTGGCTCCCTGTGTCCTGCTGGAGCCAACATTGCTCCCAGAAGCAGGGAGATGCTTTAAATAGCATCTCCCTGCCTGTGGGAGCAATGTTTTAATCTTTTTCCCTACACAAACATTTGTGTGCAGGGAAACAGATGAAAACTTCACTTTCTGCAAGTGAGAGCTGTTCATCAGCAGAAAATGAAGTGTTTGCTTTCACTTGGTATGGGCTGTCAAAGCTCCTGCCAAATTAGAGCAAACAGCTATGTTCCTGGGTGGGCACCCCAGGACATAGCAGGAGCTGACCCTGGGGGGGTGGCATTCCCCCAGGGCCATCAGTGGCTCCTGGAGGGGGGCTGCGCAGCCTCCCTCTAACATAAATAGCCACGGGGAGGTGGTGGTCCCCGGGGCTCTGCAACGGACCCCCTATCTTTTTCACAATTAACCCTAGGGAGGCGGCAGTCCCTGGGGCTGTGGGGGCGAGGCGCCCCCCTGCATTAGATTTAGAATTTGTGCCCCAGAGAGGTGGCCCCGAACATATTTAGTTTTTAAGTACCGGAGAGGAGGTGGTTCCTGGGGCTGCAGGTGGACGTGTGGCCCCTCCATTCGATTTGTTTAAAGCCCCAGGGAGGTGGTGGTCCCTGGAGCAGTGAGTGGGCCAGGTGGCCCCCACACATTTATTTATAAAATCTGACCCAGGGAGGTGGTGGACCAAGGGGCCGTGGGGGACTGGGTGGCTGCGCATTTGATGAGAAATTGTGTCCTGGAGAGGTGGTGGCTCCTGGGCTGCAGGGGCGGGGGCAGCCAACCCCCCCACATTCAAAATGTCAATGCCCCCAGGACCTGGCCCACCTGGGAGCTTCTTAAAAATATGAGCAGCAGCCTGTGCTTGTTTTTTTTTTTTCCCCACAAATTTGTGCCATCATCATGAAATTGTGGCAATTTTTTAAAAATAAAAGTGTATTTTAGCCCTGACCGGGGAGGATTAGTCAAACGGTGCCAAATATATAGGCAAGTCAAAAATCCCTTTTCTATGGAAAAATGGTCCTAACTATATATATATATATGTATATATGTATATGATATCAAGGTCTGAAGTATTTAAAAGCATTATATCTCATACACAATTTAGTGGGAGAGCAGCAAGCCCACGGATATATAAAAAGGCAATATAAGTACAGTGAATGTTGACTAGGAGAGTAGGGTAATAATTTTGTGGTACAGTGTGTAATATGTGTATATGAATGTTTCTTCTGTTTAATATTAGGTGCTGCAAAAACATTTCACACTCACTACACCACTGAGAAGACACAGAGTGAGGAATTTGAGCATCATTCCAGTGAAAGTCTCTCTCTTGTTTATCCCAATCACCTTTACTTCCCTCTGGTGCACAGTAACAGACCTTTTAGGTTGTTGCTGGCAATGGTGGTTAGGAGTTGGAATTATCTTCTGCTCCACTGGAAATATTGGCACAGCTACATTTCTGACACCTCCCTCATTGCTTGCATGCCGTTAGTGGGATCTTTGAAGCATACAAAAACATTGCTCTTTATTTGTCTTGCCTGCCCCTTTTATTTTTGCCTTCAGGAATGATGAATAGTGGTTGAATGCCGAACCAAGACTGGAACACTGGTCTGGTGTTGGTTGTGTGCCTGCTGATTTTCATATGGCTGGTTCCCGTCTGATGTGCATAGCAGACAAAACACACAATGGACTAGATTGTGACCCAAGGAATTAAAGTGGCTGAAATTAATTCACACAATACACCCATCACTTTTTTTATTTTTCTTAGTATGAACCTACATCTGTATTCCACCACCTGTTTCACAAAGTGCCACGTCTCTTGGTTTCAATAGGTGGGTTTTTAAGGCATTTAGATCAAGACCTGCAGATTCTGGTGTGGCTCAGTAAGGAGCTAAGGCTCCTGGTTTAATTTCCCAATCCATGATGGTGTTGGTCGCTACATGGTGTTGTATCTGTAACGCTGGGGTCAACATTCGCATTAAAGAGGTCTCTGCATTTGTCAATGGTCTATTATTTAAAATTTGGAGGGCTTCATTCAAATGTTCTCTCCATTTTCTTGAAATTCCATCTGATAGTTTTCGCAATTGGGCTTTCAGCAAGTCGTTCATTCTCTCAATAAATCCTGCAGCTTGTGGATAATATGGAATATGATAAATCCACTCTATATTGTGTTGTGAGAAATAATCTTGAACCAATTTTCCTTTGAAATGTGACACGTAGTCACTCTGGACTTGGAGGGGGAATCTGTAATACAACATTAACAAGTCCAGAGTGTTAACGGTATTATACTGAGTGGCACGTTTGCAAGGAAAGGCAATCAGGTAACCAGAAAATGGGGGTCATTACAACATTGGCGGTAAAAGCCGCTTACCGCCATGTAGAAGACCGCCAACACACCGCCGCGGCTGCGGAATTCCACCACAGCTATTACGACCCACATCTCGAAATCTGACAAAATTCAGACACCCACACAAGTCCGCCACACCAAAGGTCAGTGATAAACTGGCGAAAACAAAACCTCCACCATCACGCCAACAGAAATACGCCCATGCAATCACGACCCACGAATCCACGCGGCGGTCTTTCAACCGCGGTATTCCATTGGCGGTACACACCACTGCACTCAAAATACACACACATCTCCAAAACACCACCACATTGGACAATGTGAAATACACACACCTGATACACATACACACACCACTCCCACACACCCAATACAATATAAAACACACACCCACATCACCCACAAACCCATACGACCACCATTACAGAGAGAAGGCCAGAGAGAGACACCACCATCAACAAACTAGCAGCCACAGGCACTGAACACCATCACCCACACAACTGCCACGCACAAAACACCACACACCACTACATATCACCACACTTATCAGCACACACACCACCCCACACATCACCTACACCACCCCATGGCATGGCAAAGACACCCCAGGTTCTCGGAGGAGGAGCTCAGGGTCATGGTGGAGGAAATCGTCCGGGTAGAGCCACAGCTATTTGGAGCACAGGTGCAGCACACCTCCATAGCTAGGAAGATGGAGCTATGGCGAAGAATAGTGGACAGGGTCAATGCAGTGGGACAGCACCCAAGAAATCAGGACGACATCAGGAAGAGGTGGAACGACCTACGGGGGAATTCCGTGGTCTCAAGACACCACATCGCGGTACAGCGGACTGGCGGCGGAGCCCCACCTCCTCACCCACAACTAAGAACATGGGAGGAGCAGGTCTTGGCGATTCTGCATCCTGAGGGCCTCGCAGGAGTCGGTGGAGGAATGGACTCTGGTAAGTCAAATCTTAACTATCATATCCCCCACCCTACCTGCATGCTATCACAGACCCCCACCCTCGCCCCCTCCCCTATCACTTCAACTCCTCACAAATGTACTAATAACACAAACCACCCATCCCAACACCAAGCCCTGCATGACAAAACAAAGCATGGACACCCATCACTAAAGCATGCCCACTGCACATACCCATAACACCCCCTCAACCATCATCACACAAGCCCCCACACAGGAATGCTAGCACTGGGGTACACGGTCACCCACCCATTGCACACCATGACACACACAGATGCAATAATCATGCTTTTACACCCCTGCAGGACCACTACCCAACGTCACCAGACAGGAGGGTACAGACATCTCCACTGCACCCACAGAAGAGGCCCACAGTGATGACAGCAGCTCTGTCCAACTGGATCCAGATGAGCAGCCCGGACCATAGTGGGCCTTGGGACAGTCGGTTCCCCTCACACAGGCGCAGCCCACCACAGACCTTCCACCCTCTGGTAACACCAGGACAACACCCACCCAGCGGGCCCATATCTCCGTGCCCAGGACGCGTCAATCAGCTATGTGTCCACCACTACAGGGAACCCAGGATAACCCACCACCACAACAACAACAGGGACCTGGGGGCAGTGGGCACACAGTCCAGGGGACGGAGGCACAGGAACACAGGGGAACTGGGAGGGCTGCCGTGCGACAGGGGACGGACAGGCCAAGGGAACCCACTCTCCACAAGGCCCTCTCCTCCATCATGGGAGCATACCACCACTCCCAGGAGACGATGGCAATGGTCCTGGCCAAGTTTCAGGAGACCCAGTGCATGCAGGAGGAACAGTATTTGGGGTTCAGGGAGGTACTCAGAACCATCAGCTCCGCCCTGGGCACCATCATAGGGGTGCTGAAGGAAATACTTAACACCAGGAGGGACACTGTGGCACTCCAAGGGGCCCCTGACACTAGCATGGACAATGAACTGCCCACCACCTCCGCCGGCGCTAGTGGACAGGAGGCACCGCCACAGGACCACCACCCCAGAACAGCACCCCACCCCCTGCAGACGGAGAACCACCCCGCAAGCGGTCCCTGAGATCCAGGAACAAGACAGAGCACGATGCCAAGACCCCCGCCAAGAAATGAGACCACCCTGATTGTCATCCTATTGTCCCACTTTGTAACCCTGTCCATATTGGAACTGCCCCAGCTCCACTTCCTATGCCCATATGGGCAATGCACCTGTGAGACTAATAGACTGGACTCTGCCACAGACATTCCTCCACCATCACCCCTCACCATTTTACAACCCCCCTCCAATATTGAGCACTTCAATAAATACCCTTGAAGCACAAAACAATCTGGAGTCAGTCTGTGATTTCGAAAATGTGTATTAGCAATGACAGTGACAAAATGCGTTTTCAAATGTAATGTCAACATACCTATGTCACACATCTCAAGTCCATGAGGAATCTAAGCACATGACACATGTTGGAAACCACACCTGTGAAACCGTGAGGGAAATGTACAACTCAGTGACCATATACAGGTTGAAATCGACAGACAGGATAGAGATAGAAGTGTGAAAGTACTTGTAGTGGGCAGGAATGTTTTCTCACCTGTGTGTCACTGGGAATATTGCTGGATAACTGAGTCCCTGTTGTCAATGTCTTCTTCCTCTGCTTCCTCCTCATCACTGTCCACAGGCTCCACAGCTGCCACAACACCGTCATCTGGACCATCCTCCTGCAGAAAAGGCACCTGTCGTCGCAAAGCCACGTTGTGAAGCATACAGAAGGCCACGATGATCTGGCACACCTTCTTTGGTGAGTAGAATAGGGAACCACCTGTCATATGGAGGCACCTGAACCTGGCCTTTAGGAGGCCAAAGGTGCGTTCGATCACCCTCCTAGTCCGCCCATGGGCCTCATTGTAGCGTTCCTCTGCCCTGGTCCTGGCATTCCATCCTGGGGTCAGTAGCCATGACAGGTTGGGGTAACCAGAGTCCCCTAATAGTCACACACAGTGCCTCTGGAGTTGACCCATCACATAAGGGATGCTGCTATTCCGCAGGATGTAGGCGTCATGCACAGAGCCAGGGAACATAGCATTTACCTGGGAGATGTACTGGTCTGCCAAACATATCATCTGTACATTCATGGAATGATAACTCTTCAGGTTCCTGTACACCTGTTCACTCCTGTGGGGGGGGACCAGAGCCACATGGGTCCCATCAATGGCACCTTTGATGTTGGGGATATGTCCAAGGGCATAGAAGTCACCTTTAACTATAGGCAAATCCTCCACCTGAGGGAAAACAATGTAGCTCCGCATGTGTTTCAGCAGGGCAGACAACACTCTGGACAACACGTTGGAAAACATAGGCTGGGAAATCCCTAATGCCATGGCTACTGTTGTTTGAAATGACCCACTTGCAAGGAAATGGAGCACTGATAGCACCTGCACTTGAGGGGGGATTCCTGTGGGATGGCGGATTGCTGACATCAGGTCATGCTCCAACTGGGCACACAGTTCCTGGATTGTGGCACGGTCAAACCTGTAGGTGATGATCAAACCTCTTTCCTCCATTGTCGACAGGTCCACCAGCGGTCGGTACACCGGAGGATTCCGTAATCTCCTCACATGTCCCAGCGGACGGTGCCTAGGAAGGACAACAGTGACCACAGAGTCAAACAACTCAGAGGTATGTACCCACAGTCTACACAGAACACCATTCATACACAAAATGTGGCCTGTATTTGTGTTGTGAGACAAGGCCTAGGTATGTGTGACGCAGTTGGTAATTAGGCCATGTGGGCCCCTGAAATGGCGGCTGCCTGACCTCTAAAGTGGGACAATGGGATGTGAGGTAACTGCGCTGGCGTTGTACACCGTCGCGGTAGGCGGTCGAAGACCGTGGCGCAATGCTGCATTGGTTAACATTGGACCCTATGGGTCCCAGGAGCCAATGACGATGTACGCCGGCGGTGATGGTACGCACCGCCGCGGACGTGACTGCCACGGACGTGACCGCCATTTTCTATCTGTTCAATCACTCAATACCTGATCTTCGACAGGAGAGGACCTACACTGCAAGTGCTGCTGTGACCTCGGTCTGGAAGAGACAATGGCTCGTGCGTCTGGGGAAAGGGCCCCTGCCTTCACTGCAGAGGAGTTGGAGAAGCTCGTGGACGGAGACCTCCCCCAGTACACGATACTCTACGGTCCTCCAGACCAACAGGTAAGTACACAGGGAGCACGTTGTATGTGCTGTGCCTGTCTGGAGAGGGCTGGTTGTAAGAATGTAGGGGGCACAGTTCTACGTGCATGAAGGACTGTGAATGCATGTGCCACATGGCAAGGGTAGGGATGGGGGCCACTCACTTCGACGGTGCAGTTGACTTCTCTTCTTCCCCTGTACATGTCATGTAGGTCAGCGCCCACCAGAAGAAGGATATTTGGCGTGCCATCGCCAAGGACGTCCGGACCTTGGGGGTCCACCACAGACGGAGCACCCACTGCCGGAAAAGATGGGAGGACATTCGCCGCTGGAGCAAGAAGACGGCGGAGGCTCAGCTGGGGATGGCCCCCCAACGTGGGAGGGGTGCCAGTCGAACCATGACCCCCCTGATGTTCCGGATCCTGGCGGTGGCCTACCCTGAGTTGGATGGGCGCTTGAGGGCATCACAGCAGACACAAGGGGGTGAGTACAACATCATTCAGCGGACTTTGCGCGCAGTGAAGGTGTCTGGGTGGGGGAGGAGGGCTGTGGGTTTCCCCAGGCCAGGGCGAGTTCCGTAGGCTTGGCCCCTCCGTAATGCAGGCCATGTGGCACCCCACCCCAACTCTGTAGAGTGCCAAGTACAGGTATTCATGCCCCTGTGTCATCTATGTGTGCAGATGTCATCCATAGCCATGTAGCCCATATCCCAGGAATTGTATCTGTAGAGCCCAACAGCGCGACGTAGTGCAGGGGGCTGCTGTGTCTGTATTGTCCGCCAACGGTAGCGGTAAGCCATGCACTCAACCTGTCTTTCTTCTGCCCCCCCCCTTTTTGTGGTCTCCCTGTTCTTGTGTGCATCAGCATCATCAGGCGGAGGTACAGTGGCACCGGAGCACGAGGGAGCTGCATCCCACATGGCCATGGAGGGCCACACCATGGACTCAGAATACACCAGTGGGACGGAGGGTGAGGGGAGCACCACAGTGGTCACAGGATCTGCAACCAGCGACACAAACTCGTCCTCCAATGGGAGCTCCCTTGTGGTGGCGGCAAAATCTGTGCCCCCCACTTCTACAGGTACAGCCGCCACCCCCCCTACCAGCACAGCCCTCCCAGCAGCCCCTCAGCGTGTGCCCCGTGCCCGCTCACCCAGGACACGTTATTCAGCTGTGTGTCCACCACTACAGGGAACCCAGGATAACCCACCACCCCAACAACAACAGGGACCTGGGGGCAGTGGTAGAGGGCACACGGTCCAGGGGGCGGAGGCACAGGAACACAGGGGAACTGGGAGGGCTGCTGTGCGACAGGGGGCGGACAGGCCAAGGGAACCCACCCTCCACAAGGCCCTCTCCTCTATCATGGGAGCATACCACCACTCCCAGGAGACGATGGCTACGGTCCTGGACAAGTTTCAGGAGACCCAGCGCCTGCAGGACGAACAGTATTTGGGGTTCAGGGAGGAGCTCAGAACCATCAGCTCCGCCCTGGGCACCATCGTCGGGGTGCTGAAGGACATACAAAAGACCATAAGGGACACCGTGGCACTCCAAGGGGCCCCTGACACTAGCATGGACGATGAACTGCCCACCACCTCCGCCGGCGCTAGTGGACAGGACGCCCCACCACAGGACCACCACACCAGCAGCCCACCCCCTGCAGATGGAGAACCACCCCGCATGCGGTCCCTGAGATCCAGGAACAGGACAGAGCAAGATGGCAAGACCCCCGCCAGGAAATGAGACCACCCTGATTGTCCTCCCACTGTCTCATTTTGTTACCCTGTCCAGATTGGAACTGCCCCAGCTCCACTTCCTATGCCCATATGGGCAGTGCACCTGTGAGACTAATAGACTGGACTCTGCCATGGACATTCCTCCACCATCACCCATCACCATTTTGCCACCCCCTCCAATAATTAGCACTTCAATAAACACCCTTGAACCACAAAACAATCTGGAGTCAGTCTGTGATTTTGAAAATGTGTATTAGCAATGACAGTGACAAAATGCGTTTTCAAATGTAATGCCAACATACCTATGTCACACATCACAAGTCCATGAAGGATGCAAGCAGATGACACACGTTGGTAACCAAACCTGTGAAACCGTAATGGAAATGTACAACTCAGTTACCAAATACTGCTTCTAATTGACAGACAGGATAGAGGTAGAAGTGTGAAAGTGAATGTAATAGTAAAAAAATTGTTCTCACTTGTGTGTCACTGGAAATATTGCTGTATGACTGACTCCCTGTTGTCTATGTCTTCTTCCTCAGCTTCCTCCTCATCACTGTCCACAGGCTCCACAGCTGCCACAACACGTCATCTGGACCATCCTCCTGCAGACAAGGCACCTGGCGTCGCAAAGCAAGATTGTGAAGCATCGAGCAGGCGATGATGATCTGGCACACCTTCCTTGGTGAGTAGAATAGGGAACCACCTGTCATATGGAGGCACCTGAACCTGGCCTTCAGGAGGCCGAAGGTGCGTTCGATCACCCTCCTAGTCCACACATGGGCCACATTGTAGCGTTCCTCTGCCCTGGTCCTGGGATTCCCCACTGGGGTCAATAGCCATGACAGGTTGGGGTAACCAGATTCCCCTAATAGCCACACACGGTGCCTCTGGAGTTGACCCATCACATACGGGATACTGCTATTCCGCAGGATGTAGGCGTCATGCACAGAGCCAGGAAACATAGCATTTACCTGGGAGATGTACTGGTCTGCCAAACATACCATCTGTACATTCATTGAATGATAACTCTTCTGGTTCCTGTACACCTGTTCACTCCTGCGTGGGGGGACCAGATCTACATGGGTGCCATCAATAGCACCTATGATGTTGGGGATATGTCCCAGGGCATAGAAGTCACCTTTCACTGTAGCCAAATCCTCCACCTGAGGGAAAACTATGTAGCTCCTTACGTGTTTCAGCAGGGCAGACAACACTCTGGACAACACGTTGGAAAACATAGGCTGGGACATCCTTGATGCCATGGCCACAGTTGTTTGAAATGATCCACTTGCAAGGAAATGGAGCACTGATAGCACCTGCACTTCAGGGGGTATTCCTGTGGGATGGCGGATTGGTGAGATCAGGTCTGGCTCCAACTGGGTACACAGTTCCTGGATTGTGGCACGGTCAAACCTGTAGGTGATGGTCAAATGTTGCTCCTCCATTGTTAACAGGTCCACCAGCGGTCGGTACACCAGAGGATTCCGCCATCTCCTCAAATGACCCAGCTGATGGTGCCTAAGAAGGACAACAGCGACCACAGAGTCAACAAATTCTCAGGTATGTACCCACAGCTACACAGAACACAACACCAAATACAAAACTCTTCCTGTATGTGTGTTGAGTGTAGGCCTAGGTATGTGTGATGCAGTAGTAAATGAAGCCATGTGGGCCCCTGAAATGGCGGCTGCCTGACCTCTAAAGTGGGATAATGGAATGTGAGGTATCTGCGCTGGCGTTGTACACCGTCGCGGTAGGCGGTCGTAGACCACGGCGCAATGCTGCATTGGTTAACATTGGACCCTATGGGTCCCAGGAGCCAATGATGAAGTGCGCCAGCAGTGATGATACGCACCGCCGCGGACGTGACTGCCATTTTCTATCTGTTCAATCACTCGATACCTGATCTTCGACAGGAGAGGACCTACACTGCAAGTGCTGCTGTGACCTCGGTCTGGAAGAGACAATGGCTGCTGTGTCTGGGGAAAGGGCCCCTGCCTTCACTGCTCAGGAGTTGGAGAATCTAGTCGACGGGGTCCTCCCCCAGTACACGCTACTCTACGGTCCTCCAGACCAACAGGTAAGTACACAGGGAGCACGTTGTATGGGCTATGCTGGGTGGAGAGGGCTGGATGTCAGTAGGAAGGGGGCAGAGTTCTGCGACCATGAAGGACTGTGAATGCATGTGCCACATGGCAAGGGTAGGGATGGGGGCCACTCACTTCGACGGTGCAGTTGACTTCTCTTCTTCCCCTGTACATGTCATGTAGGTCAGCGCCCACCAGAAGAAGGACATTTGGCGTGCCATCGCCAAGGACGTCCGGACCCTGGGGGTCCACCAGAGACGGGGCACCCACTGCCGTAGAAGATGGAAGGACATTCGCCGCTGGAGCAAGAAGACGGCTGAGGCTCAGATGGGGATGGCCTCCCAACGTGGGAGGGGTGCCCGTCGCACCATGACCCCCCTGATGTTCCAGATCCTGCCAGTGGCCTACCCGGAGTTGGATGGGCGCTTGAGGGCATCGCAGCAGACACAAGGGGGCGAGTACACTCTCATTCTGCGGACTTTGCGTGCAGTGGAGGGGTCTGGGTGGGGGAGGAGGGCTGTGGGTTTCCCTAGGCCAGGGCGAGTTACGTAGGCTAGGCCCCTTCGTAAGGCATGGCCTTGTGGCTCTCCACCCCACCTCCGTAGAGTGCCAAGTACAGGTATACATGCCCCTGTGTCATCTATGTGGACAGATGACACTCATAGCCATGTAGGCCATATACCAGGAATTGCATCTGTAGAGGCCAAGAGCACGGCGTAGTGCAGGGGGCTGCTGTGTCTGTATTGTCCACCAACGGTAGCGGTAAGCCATGCACTCAACCTGTCTTTCTTCTGTCGTTCCCCCCCCCCTTTTTGTGGTCTCCCTGTTCTTGTGTGCATCAGCATCATCAGGCGGAGGTACAGTGGCACCGGAGCACAAGGGAGCTGCATCCCTCATGACCATGGAGGGCCACACCACAGACTCTGAATACACCAGTGGGACGGAGGGCGAGGGGAGCTTCACGTCGGTCACCGGATCAGCAAACAGCGACACGGACTCGTTCACCGATGGGAGCTCCCTTGTGGTGGCGGCACCATCTGTGCCCCCCACTTCTACAGGTACAGCCGCCACCCCCCCTACCAGCACCGCCCTCCCAGCAACCCCTCAGCCTTCGCTCCGTGCCCGCTCACCCAGGAGGGTGGGCATCACCTTCGCCCCAGGCACCTCAGCCCCTGCCCCAGTCACCTCTGATGCCCTCAGTGAGGAGGCCATTGACCTCCTCAGGTCCCTCACTGTTGGGCAGTCTACCATTTTGAATGCCATCCAGGGTGTAGAAAGGGAATTGCAACACACAAATGCATTCCTGGAGGGCATTCATTCTGGTCAGGCTGCCCTTCATCGAACCCTGCAAACTCTGGCCTCAGCACTGATGGCAGCCATTGTCCCTGTATCTAGCCTCCCCCCTCCAACTTCCTCCACGCAGACCCAAGACCCTGTACCTCAGCCTATCCCAAGCACACCATCAGACCAGCCTGCACACACCTCACCACACAAGGGAAGCTCAGGCAAACATAAGCACCACACATCCCACAGGCACTCACGCAAGCATCACACACATACAGACACACCAACATCCACTGCCTCCACTGTGTCCCCCTCCCCCTCGTCTCCCTCCTCCCTCCCAGTCTCATCTACACTCACACCTGCATGCACTACCACTACAGCCACTACGTCCCGCACCAGCACACCCACCACCACACCCCGCTCACGTGCACTCACCACCCCCACTACCATTTACACGTCCCCTGTGTCCTCTCCCAGTGTGTCTGTGATGCCCCCTCCGAAGATACACAAACGTAGGCACACACCCACCCAACAGCCATCCACCTCACGACAGCCTCCAGCCCGTGCACCTGCACCCAAATCGACAAAAGTTACACCTCCTACAACCACCACCTCTTCCTCCACTCCCAAACCCCCTCCACCTACCCATACCAGTGTCTCCAAACAACTTTTCCTGTCCACCCTTAACCTATTTCACACCACCCCCCCTTCCAACCCATAGGTCCCGTACTAGCACCTCAGCCAAAAAATCTCCGGGACCAGTGGTGCCTGTTGTTACAGGTATGTGGAGTGCACCGGCCACCAGGACAGCCAGTGTGGCACGGAGCCACAGCACAGCCAGTCCACCCCCTGTGAAGCACCAGAAGTTGGACAGTGCCCGGCGGGAGAGGGGAAAGACTCCAGCCAGCAAAGCCGCTCACTAGGGTCCCGGGGGGAGTGTGGACTCAGCTGTGACTCCTCCCAAGGTGGGGAAGGGGCAGAAGAAATCTCCAAAGTCTGGGAGGAGCAGCACGGCGGAGAAGACCGCCATCATCCACGCTGCCCAGGAGGCCACTGCCAGCCCCATCGTCACTGGGCAGGAGGCCACCGCCAGAGTCACTGCCCAGGAGGCCAGCCCCATCGTCACTGACCAGGAGACCACCGCCAGAGTCACTGCCCAGGAGGCCAGCCCCATCGTCACTGGCCAGGAGGCCACCACCAGCCACAGCCCAGCTGGCCAGGAGGGCCCCGCAAGCCACAGCCCAGCTGACCCATGAAGGACCGCCAGCCACAGCCCTGCTGGGCAATGAAGGACCGCCTTGGCAAGCACCGCTGAACAGGCCAGGGACCGCTGAACAGGGCAAAGACCGCCATGGAATGCACCGCTGACCAGGTCTGACACTGGCAACTCAAGCACTGCTGAACAGGCCAGGGACGGCTGAACAGGGCAAAGGAGCCATGGAATGCACCGCTGAACAGGTCTGACACTGGCAACTCAAGCACCGCTGAACAGGGCAGGGACCGCTGAACAGGGCAAAGACCGCAATGGAATGCACCGCTGAACAGGTCTGACACCGGAAAATCAAGGACCACTGAACAGGCCAGGGACCGCTGAACGGGGCAAGGACCGCCATGGAATGCACCGCTGAACAGGTCTGAAACTGGCAACTCAGGCACCGCTGAACAGGCCAGGACCGCTGAACAGGGCAAAGACCGCCATGGAATGCACCGCTGAACAGGTCTGACACTGGCAACTCAAGGACCGCTGAACAGGCCAGGGACCGCTGAACAGGGCAAAGACCGCCATGGAATGCACCGCTGAACAGGTCTGACACTGGCAACTCAAGGACCGCTGAACAGGCCAGGGACCGCTGAACAGGGCAAAGACCGCCATGGAATGCACCGCTGAACAGGTCTGACACTGGCAACTCAAGCACCACTGAACAGGCCAGGGACCGCTGAACAGGGCAAAGACCGCCATGGAATGCACCGCTGAACAGGTCTGACACTGGCAACTCAAGGACCGCTGAACAGGCCAGGGACCGCTGAACAGGGCAAAGACCGCCATGGAATGCACCGTTGAACAGGTCTGACACTGGCAACTCAAGTACTGCTGAACAGGCCAGGGACCGCTGAACAGGGCAAAGACTGACATGGAATGCACCGCTAGCCCATTTGCGGCAGGGGCAGTGACGCAACTGGGACCGTCACGGGGTGTGTGCTGCACTCTGGGCACCAGACCCCCACCAGAACCAGTGGAGACTAGTAGCCACTCCGTCTGTCCTTGGCAGGATGAAGCACTCTGGGCACAAAGCCCCCTCCAGAACCAGTGGAGACTTGCATCCACTCCGTCTGTCATGCACAGGATGAAGCACTCTGGGCACAAAGCCCCCTCCAGAACCAGTGGAGACTTGCATCCACTCTGTCTGTCCTTGGCAGGATGAAGCACTCTGGGCACAAAGCCCCCTCCAGAACCAGTGGAGACTTGCATCCACTCCGTCTGTCCTTGGCAGGATGAAGCACTCTGGGCACAAAGCCCCCTCCAGAACCAGTGGAGACTTGCATCCACTCCGTCTGTCCTGCACAGGATGAAGCACTCTGGGCACAAAGCCCCCTCCAGAACCAGTGGAGACTTGCATCCACTCCGTCTGTCCTGCACAGGATGAAGCACTCTGGGCACAAAGCCCCCTCCAGAACCAGTGGAGACTGTTATCCACTTGAGAGACTGTGGCTTTGCACTCCCCAAGATGGTACAGTGGGCAACCCACCCACTGCAGAGACTTGAGAGACTGTGGCTTTGCACTCCCCAGGATGGTACAGTGGGAAACCCACCCACTGCAGAGACTTGAGAGACTGTGGCTTTGCACTCCCCAGGATGGTACAGTGGTCAACCCACCCACTGCAGAGACTTGAGAGACTGTGGCTTTGCACTCCCCAGGATGGTACAGTGGGCAACCCACCCACTGCAGAGACTTGAGAGACTGTGGCTCTGCACTCCCCAAGATACATCAATGGGCATGGAGCCCCCTCGTGGATCTGGCGTCGTGCACTCATCCGGCTGAGGTGCCCCCCCTTCCCTTCCCCCTGAGGTGCCTGTTGTATTTCTATCTGATGCCCCTGCAGTGTTCTCTCCGTTTTGATCGGGTATCTTGTGTGGGCCTCGCCCATGCATTTTGGGCCCAGTGGTCCACGGACAATGAATGGTGCAATACCTGCACTACTAATCGTGGTGTATATTTTGTTTAATGTATATATATATATCTGTATATATTTGCTTACTGTATTTTGATATATTACAATGGTTCAACTCATTTCCTTTTGTCTTTGCATTCTTCCGGGGGGGTTGGGGGTTGTTACTGTAATGGATAGATGTGCATTGGTGTGTGTGCTGTAGTGGGTGAGGGTCGGGGTGGGGGTTGGGATGTTGGTTGTGTGTGTCCCTGTGTTTTTGCCTCTCCCCTCCCCTATGTCGTAGGTGCAGTCCTTACCGTGGTCTTCCCCGCCGGCGTTGATGATCCTCGTATAGGAGCAGGAAGACTATCGCAGGGAGTATATGGAGTTCCGGCTCCATGGTGCCCTCGTTCCTCGTGGAGTGTGTAGAGGTGAGCGTTTTCCCTTTGAAATGGCTGTTTCTGCCGTGTTTTCATCTGCAGTGAATCCTCCCCGGAAAAGGTGGCGGATTGGTAGGTTGTGATACTGTGGGCGGTACATTGTCCTCCGTCTGTCTGTTGGCGGTGACTGCCGCGCTGTTTGTCTGTACCGCCGTGGCGGTCTGAGTGTTAAAGTGGCTGTCTTTGTTGGCAGATTCCGCCACGGTCATAATTCCAATTTTTTTACCGCCGGCCTATTGGCGGTTTTACCGCCGCTTTAACACCGTCCGCCAGGGTTGTACTGACCACCTAAGTGTCCACTACTGTGCAATCATATTGACACCCGCGATTAGTCAGTAGTGGCCCAATGTAATCAATTTGCCATATCTGCCCTGGTAACTTCCCTCTCCCCAACTGACCTTTGACCATTTGTGGGACAGATCTCTGTTGTATGTGTTGACAAATAGGATACTGCATGATCACAGTTTTTATCAAATCTAGGGGAATGTGCATCCCTCCAATCTCTGCCCACCTGTTAGTGGGCTTCTTTCCCAGATGTCCACATTTTTGCTGTTCCCACTTAGCCATCCCCACCTAGTCAGAATCCTGTATCACCACTTGTACTTCTGAGAGTTTGGCTTTGTCATCTGCAAGGGACTTAAACCCTTGTTCTATTGAGTTGGTGGGACAGTGGGTATCTACGTGATATAAAGTAACAGTACTTTACTCTAGCATTTCCCAAATTACTTGCCACAACTCTTTGCCCCACACCTCCTTAGAATGTATTTGCCAGTTGTGTGCATGCCATGTGGGAAGCCAGGTGAATAACAAATTGATGGTAGATCAAGAATCAATATAAATGTTACAGGTCCCAGGCAATTCTTGTTTCAGTGCCTGATATACATCATAAAATTCTGCATATTGACTACTCTTCCCTTCTCCTGTTGTGGATAACAACTTCTTAGTGACTGGGTTATATGACACTGCCTTCCAATGTCTGTTTGGTCCCCAAATACTTGGCTGAACCATTGGTAAACCATTCATGCTTTCTATCCTCAGGAGTCAAGAGTTCAAATGGCTCACCCAACCTCACTGGTGACTCCTTCATCTCTGGTACCTCCTTCACCCTATCATCATCCTGCACTTGTGGCTTGTGCCACATGTTCATGCAGGGCTGCTGTCCCTGCTGGTCCCACTCAGGCACTGTCTTGTTACTTACCACTTCCATCGAATTATATTGGCCTCTTGCGTCCTCTGTGGTGAGATTGAGGTGAACTCACCACCCACTGAATTATTGGAATCTCTGATCTCAGACTCACATTATGACCTAGGGTCATTTGCTCAGTATCCACTAGAGCCTAGTAACAAGCAAATAACTGTTTCTCAAAGGGTGTATATCGCTCTCCAGCATCAGGTAGCTTTTTGGCCCAGAAACCCAGGGGCACCCTCTTTCTTCCCTGTTTCTGACACATGCTCCAATATGAATATTGCCCCTGAACGGTTACATGTAACTCAATGTCTCCTTTCTGTACTGCTTCAAGAGCGAGGGGGGATTGGGAGGATTGATGGTCCAGTGTATGCCCTCCTGTGGATACTGCTATGTAATGAAATACACTGTTCCAAAGAGAAAGAGAGACAGGGAGAACATTAGGGAGTCCTAATTAATAGGAGCAAGAGTCCTCACACACCCTGTTGGGTGTCATGCTTCATCATCGGACGTGCTCCTCGTCAGACCGGCGCTGCAATGTCTGACGGGCACCCCCCGTGGGGGGGCTCTTTGCCAGAGATCTTTTCTCGATGATGCCATAAACCCCAAGTGTGAGTCAGAAGAAAAAGAGGAGAGATAGAAAGAATAAAATTGGCTCAAAAACCCTCACTAAATACTCAATTTATTTGACGGCGTTAGGTGATGGCCAAGATTAAAAAATATAATAAGGGAGTGAGGTAGAGATAATGCTCAACCACTCTCTAACAACTTTTTAAAGAAGAGAGGAGATCAGGAACTACCAGACCTACCTCAAAATGAGGTCGACATGTTTCGCGTCTCTTTGGTCCAAAAGGATCCTCTGACGCTTCTTCAGGACCTAATAAATCATAAACTTCTCCAACAAAAAAACTAAATAGACTCCTGCAATCTGAAGCTGACAGTAAAAAGATTTACCAGTCACTTACACGTGTCCAATCTGACCCGGACTTGCTGTTCCTGAACATTCGGGAGCGCGGCCAGGGGTAGGTTGTATCGGCACCACCAGGACTGCAGAAAGTCTTTGCAAGCCTGGCCATAGGCCTGTGTTATCCCATGAAGCACAGTCCCGATTTGGGAGGGGTGACTAATAGGAACAGCAAGTCCGGGTCAGATTGGAATTGTGTAAGTGACTGGTAACATTTTTTACTGTCAGCTTCAGACTGCAGGAGTCTATTTAGTTTTTTTGTTGGAGAAGTTTATGATTTATTAGGTCCTGAAGAAGCGTCAGAGGATCCTTTTGGACCAAAGAGACGTGAAACATGTCGACCTCATTTTGAGGTAGGTCTGGTAGTTCCTGACCTCCTCTTTTCCTTAAAAAGTTGTTAGAGAGTGGTTGAGCATTATCTCTACCTCACTCTTTTATTATATTTTTTAATCTTGACCATTACCCAACACCGTCAAATAAATTTAATATTTAGTGAGGGTTTTGGAGCCAATTTTATTCTTTCTATCTCCCCTCTTTTTCTTCTGACTCACACTTGGTGTTTGTGGCATCATCGAGAAAAGATCTCCGGCAAAGAGCCCCCCCACGGGGGGTGCCCATCAGACATTGCAGCGCCGGTCTGACGAGGAGCACGTCCGATGATAAAGTATGACACCCAATAGGGTGTGTGAGGACTCTTGCTCCTATTAATTAGGACTCCCTAATGTTCTCCCTGTCTCTCTTTCTCTTTGGAACAGTGTATTCCTTTCTGTACTGGACATTAGTCTAAAGCCTGTTGAATCTCCTCCTCTGCCAAGTCAAACGCATACTGCTGCTGCTCTCCCCATTCAAACTAATGTTTCTTTTTTTTCACTTTATACAAAGGGTATCAAAATCTGACTCAAGTGACGGAAATGCTGCCTCCAAAAACCAAACAATCCAGTGAATCACTGCGTCTCCTGCTTAGTACGGGAATGGCAAATTTTAAGATCTTTTGTTTTGGCTGCGGCAACACTTCTCTGTCTACCTGATTCCACTGAATTCCTAGAAACTTCACATTTTGAGAGTGTCCTTGTGTCTTATCTGGATTAATCATCCACCCTTTGCTCTAAAAGAGTTCCAGAACCCTGTCCAACTGACCTGTTCTTGTGTCTCTCTCGGAATCATCACATCATCAATATAATGTGACAACTGCACCCCTGGAATGACAGATACTTCATCCAGGTGCTCTGCCACTAGCCGGTGACATATGGTGGGGCAATGTACATACAGGAATTGTCTGCCGTTCCACTAGAAAGCAAATTGCTCCTGACTCTCAGGGGCCAATGGTTTAGAAAAGAAAGCATTGGCAATATCAATGGTTGCATACCAGGTTCCTTTATATTTTTGTATTCTCTCAATGTAGGAAAGTACCATCTTTCTTGGCATGTTAGCCCCAAATTCTGCCTGATTGTCAGTGTGTTTTGACTGTGTCACTGGGATCCTGCTAGTCAGGACCCCAGTGCTTATGGTTTGTGGCCTGCTTGCCAGTGTACTTGCACTGTTTTTTAAATGTTCACTGGAGTCCTGCTAATCAGAACTCCAGTGCTCATGCTCTATTTCTAAATTTGTCACTATAGTCTAGTCACTCCATAATTCACTTCAAATTTGCACACTGGACCCCCATCATCCCCTTCGCTGCCAGGCCTTTCCCCCTCCTCTGCCGAGCCTTTTTGTGGCTATTTGGGGTAGTTCGCGCTTAGGCCCTCATAACTTTTTGTTCACATAAGCTACCCACGCCAAATTTGCATCCTTTTTTTCCAACATCCTAGGGATTCTAGAGGTGCCCAGACTTTGTGGGTTCCCCTGAAGGAGACCAAGAAATTAGCCAAAATACAGTGAAAATGTTGTTGTTTTAAAAAACAATGGGAAAAAAGGGCTGCAGAAAGCAGCTCGTGTTTTTTTCCCTGAAAATGGCATCAACAAAGGGTTTGTGGTGGCAAGATCACCATCTTCCCAGCTTTCAGGAACAGGCAGAATTTTTCAACCCAATTTTGACATTTTACTGGGACATACCCCATTTTTACTATTTTTTGTGCTTTCAGCCTCCTTCCAGTTAGTTACCAAAATGGGTAAAAAGCCAATGCTGGATCCCAGAAAGCTAAACACTTCTGAAAAGTAGACAAAATTCTGAATTCAGCAAGGGGTCATTTGTGTACATCCTACAAATGTTTTCTACAGAAAATAACAGCTGAAATAAATAAATATTGAAATTGAGGTTAAAAAACTGCCATTTTTCTACACATTTTACTCTGTAACTTTTTCCTGTGATGTCAGATTTTTGAAAGCAATATACTTTTACGTCAGCTGGACTCTTCTGGTTGCAGGGATATATAGGGCTTGTAGGTTCATCAAGAACTCTAGGTACCCAGAGCCAATAAATGAGCTGCACCTTGCAATGGGTTTTCATTCTATACCGGGTATACAGCAATTCATTTGCTGAAATATAAAAAGTGAAAAATAGGTATCAAGAAAACTTTTGTATTTCCAAAATGGCCACAAGATTAGGTGCTGAGAAGCAGTGGTTATTTGCACATCTCTGAATTCCGGGGTGCCCATACTAGCATGTGAATTACAGGGCATTTCTCAAATAGACGTCTTTTTTACACACTGCCTTACATTTGGAAGGAAAAAATGTAGAGAAAGACAAGGGGCAATAACACTTGTTTTACTATTCTGTGTGTTTCCCCAAGTCTCCCGATAAAAATGGTACCTCACTTGTGTGGGTAGGCCTAGTGTCCATGAAAGGAAATGGCTCAAAACACAACGTGGACACATCACATTTTTTCACAGAAAACAGAGGTGTTTTTTGCAAAGTACCTACCTGTGGATTTTGGCCTCTAGCTCAGCCGGCACCTGGGGAAACCTAGCAAACCAGCACATTTTTTAAAACTAGACACCTAGGGGAATCCAAGATGGGGTGACTTGTGGGGCTTTGACCAGGTTCTGTTACCCAGAATCTTTTGCAAACCTCAAAATTTGACCAAAAAACACTTTTTCCTCTCATTTCGGTGACAGAAAGTTCTGGAATCTCAGAGGAGCCACAAATTTCCTTCCACCCAGCATTCCCCCAAGTCTCCCAATAAAAATGGTACCTCACTTGTATGGGTAGGCCTAGCGCCCACGAAAGGAAATGGCCCAAAACACAACGTGGACACATCACATTTTTTCACAGAAAACAGAGGTGTTTTTTACAAAGTGCCTACCTGTGGATTTTGGCCTCTAGCTCAGCCGGCACCTGGGGAAACCTAGCAAACCAGTGCATTTTTTAAAACTAGACACCTATGGGAATCCAAGATGGGGTGACTTGTGGGGCTCTAACCAGGTTCTGTTACCCAGAATCCTTTGCAAACCTCAAAATTTGGGCCAAAAAACACTTTTTCCTCTCATTTTGGTGACAGAAAGTTCTGGAATCTGAGAGGAGCCACAAATTTCCTTCCACCCAGCGTTCCCCCAAGTCTCCCTATAAAAATGGTACCTCACTTGTGTGGGTAGGCCTAGCGCCCACAAAAGGAAATGGCCCAAAACACAACGTGGAACATCACATTTTTTCACAGAAAACAGAGGTATTTTTTGCAAAGTGCCTACCTGTGTATTTTGGCCTCTAGCTCAGCCGGCCCCAGGGGGGGCAGAAATGGGCTAAAATAAATTTGCCCCCCAACCCCCCCCCTGGGGAGCGACCCTTGTCTACGGGGTCACTCCCCCTGTGTGACATTGGCGCAAAAAAAAGATCCCTGGTGCATAGTTGTTTCAGCCCCCATTGGGGGCAGATTGACCTAAAATCAGGCGATTTGCCCCCTAGGGGGGCAGAAATGGTCTAAATACAATTTGCCCCCCAGGGGAGCGACCCTTGCCTAATGGGTCGCTCCCCATATCTAAAAAAACAAACAAACAAAAAAAACACAAAACAAAATTTGCCCTGGCGCCTAGAGGTTTCTGCCCCCCCGAGGGCAGATCGGCTTAATAACAATAGGCCGATCTGCCCCCAGGGGGGCATAAATGGCCTAAAATAAATTTCCCCCCCGGGGTGCGACCCTTGCCTATGGGGTCGTTCCCCTTGCGTGTCGTTAGCGCAAAAAAAAAGATCCCGGTGCCTTGCAGACTGACCTAAAATTGGCAGACCTGCCCCCAAAGGGGGCAGAAATGGCCTAAATACAATTTGCCCCTCCAGGGGAGCGACCCTGGCCTAAGGGGTCACTTCCCATCTGTAAAACAACAACAACAACCAAAAATCCCCGGTGCCTAGTGGTTTCTTCCCCCCTTGGGGGCAGATCGGCCTGATTAAAATAGGCTGATCTGCCCCCCAGGGGGTCAGAAATGACCTAAAATAAATTTGCCCCCCAGGGGAACGACCCTTGCCTAAGGGTTGCTCCCCTTGCTTGAAATTCGCGAGAAAAAAAAAAACTCCCTGGTGTCTAGTGGTTTCTGTCCCCCTTGGGGGCAGATTGGCCTCATAAAAATAGGCCAATCAGTGGCCTAAATATAATTTGCCCCTAGTGGAGCGACCCTTGCCTAAGGGGTCGCTCCCCACCTCAAAAATACAAAACAAAACAAAAACAAAAAACATGATCCCTGGTGCCTAGAGGTTTCTGCCCCCGGGGGGGGCAGAAAAGGCCTTTAAAAAAAATGCCCCCAGAAAAGGCCTTTAAAAAAAATGCCCCCCCCCCCCCCCCGGGAGCGACCCTTGCCCAAGGGGTCACTCCCCTTGCGTGAAATTCGCAGAAAAAAAAAACCTCCCTGGTGTCTAGTGGCTTCTCTCCCCCTTGGGGGCAGATTGGCCTCATAAAAATAGGCCTATCTGCCCCCAAGGGGGGCAGAAATGGCCTAAATATAATTTGCCCCCTAGGGGAGCGACCCTTGCCTAAGGGGTCGCTCCCCACCTCAAAAATACAAAATAAAAAAAATAAAAAAAAAAATAAAGCTCACTGGTGGCTAGAGGTTTCTGCCCCCCGGGGGGACAGAAAAGGCCTTTTTTTAAAATGCCCCCCCTGGGAGCGACCCTTGCCCAAGGGGTCTCTCCCTCATGCCAATTTCATTAAAAAACTAAAATCCCTGGTGTCTAGTGGGCGTTTTAGCAGCCGGATTGCTTGCAATCCGGCTGCTAAATCGCTGAGAGAGACTTCAAAGGGAAGGACATTCCTTTCCTTCCCTTTGAAGCCTCTCGGCTTCCTCCACGTGATAGGAAGAGAAATGCTTTTGCATTTCGCGATGGGAGGAGGCCTTGTGACAGTCAGCGTGCGATCGTCACAAGGGGGGTCGGGCGTGTTAGGGGAAGGGCTTCCCCTTCCATCCCTGCCTTGGGAGGGGTGGGGGGGAACTCCATAGAGGGAGCGCTAGCGCTCCCTCTGGGCTCTGTGCCCAGGACGTAATGGTTACGTCCTGGGCACACGAGCACTGTGCCTCAGGACGTAACCATTACGTCCTGGGCACAGAAGGGGTTATAAGTCCCTAGTATATGGTACCTAGGTACCCAGGGCACTGGGGTTCCAGTAGAACCTTATGGGCTGCAGTATTTCTTTTGCCACCCATAAGGATCTCATACAACCACTTCTTCAGGACTGCCATTGCAGCCTGAGTGAAATAGTGTAAGGACTATTTCACAGCCATTTTCACTGCACCAGATCACTTAAAAGTCACCTAAATGTCTAACCTTCAGACCCTGAAGGCTAGGTGCATAGTACCTGTGTGTGAGGGCACCACTGCACTAGCAAAGGTACTCCCACGCTGTCCAGGCCCATTTTCCCAGACTTCGTGAGTGCAGGATGCCATTATAAGTGTGTACTACATATAAGTCAATACCTATATGTAGCTTCACAATGGTAACCCCGAATACGGCCATGTGAGGTATCTAACAACTAAGAATTTTACCCTAATAATGATTACAGTATTGGTTGCACAACACCATGCCCTCTGAGGGCTCCACCATGGACCCCCAGTACTGCCATACCAGCTTTCTGAGGTTTTCACTGCAGTTTCAGCTGCTGTCACCTCACAGCCAGGCTTCTGCCTTCCAGGGGCTTGAGCAGCTCAATCCCAGGAAGGCAGAACAATGCATTTCCTTTAGGAGAGGGGTGTTACACCCTCTCCCTTTGGAAATAGGTGTTACAGGCATGGGAGGGGTATCCTCCCAGAGCCTCTGGAAATGCTTTGAAGGGCACAGAGGGTTCCCTCCTTGCATAATCCAGTTCAGGGACCCCCAGTCCTTGCTCTGGCGCGAAACTGAGTGACCATTCCCCTGGGGTGGTGCCCAGAGCTCCTCCAGAGCGTCCCTGGGTTCTGTCATCTTGTTTTCAGGATGGTCAGGGAACTCTGGGAGCATCTGAGTGGCCAGTACCAGCAGGTGACGTCAGAGTCCCCTCCTGATAGGTGCTTACCTGGTTAGATGACCAATCTCCCTCTCAGGGCTATTTAAGGTCTCTCCTCTGGGTGTTTCCTCAGATTCGGATTGCAAGACTCCAGCAGGACTCCTCTGCATCCTTTGCTTCACCTTCTACCATCGGATCAACCGCAGAACTGCTCCAGGAACTCTACAACTTGCAACAAAGTGTCCACAGCGGCTACTGCAACTCTGTAACTTCAGCTCCTGCCAGCAACTGCAGCAGTTTCCAGTTTGTGCAAGCTCTGAGGACTGTCTGTCTTCATCCTGCACCAGAAGGACTGTAGGAATCTCCCCTGGAGTGACGGAGTCACTTTCCTGCTTCGGCAGTCACCTCTCCTGACGACAACCAGTACTCTGAGTCCCCTCTCCTGACGACGAGCGTGGATCCTGGAACACAGGTGGTGGACCACAGCGACCCCGACTGTCCAAAGGTCCAACTGTACGGGGAGGTAAGAGCTTGCCTCCCCGTACCAGACAGTACCCCTGTGCACTGCGTGTTTTGCAGCTCCTGGGGCTTCTGTGCGCTTTTCCAAGGAATCCTTTGTGCACAGCCTAGCCCAGATCCCCAGCACTCTATCCTGCGACCCTCAGCTCCCTGACTTGCTCTCCGGCGTTGGATCCCTTTGTGTAGTGCTGAGATGACCGCCATTTGCAACTCCTTTGTCCCCATGTTCTGGGACTCCTGTGGGTGTTGCCTGGTCCTCTTTGGGCTTTCTAAAGTGCTGGGAGCCCCCTCTGTCTCCTCATCCTGAATTGAGACCGCCAGGTCCCTCTTGGGCCCGGGTAGCACCTTTTCTCGCCAAACATGTCTCTTGCATAAGCGAAGGCTTGTTGTCAGAATCCAACGATGAAAACAAGCCTGCATTCATCGACTCGAGGTGGGACATCTCTTGCACAAAGCAGGAACCCGCAGCTGTCTTCTTTGGTGCATTTTTGACTTTTTCTTCCAACCAAAGGTTTCACTTTTGCACCTTCATCCGGGTTAGCAGGGGCTCCTGTTCTCTCTGGACTCTTCAGCATGTCTTGGACTTGGTCTCCTCTCTCCGCAGGTCTTCAGGTCCAAGAATACATCATTGGTGTCTTGCTTGGTTTTTGCAGTATTCTTCATCACGATTTCTAGTGTGTTCTGAGGAAACTTGTTGTATTTTACTCCTGCTTTCCTGTGCTCTGGGGCGGGGTACTTTACTTACCTTTGGTGTTGCCCCTCTACACACTACTCTTGCCTGGGTAGGAAACTGACATGCGCATTCCACTATTTTAGTAAGGTTTGTGTTCCCTCTAGGCCCATTTTAACCTACGGTGATTTTCACCATTTGCACTATTTTATGACTATTTACTTACCTTATTTTGGTTACTAGTGTATATTTTATGTATAATACTTACCTCCTAAGGGAGTATAGTCTCTAAGATATATTTAGCATTTTGTAGCTAAAATAAAGTACCTTTATTTTTGGTAACACTAAATATTGTCTTTCATTTGTGTGAGTACTGTGTGACTGCAGTACTATTGCAAGAGCTTTGCATGTCTCCTAGTTCAGCCTTGGCTGCTCTGCCTACAGCTATCTCTAGACAGCCTGGCTTCTAGACACTAACTACATTTCACTAATAAGGGATAACTGGACCTCGGATAAGGTGTAAGTACCTTAGGTACCCACTACAAACCAGGCCAGCCTCCTACATGCAAACAAAGTGACAATGTCAGGGATTGCAGCAGTCAAGGGGGGCATCTATTTGTTCAATTCATGGTAATCAATAGTCATTCTATAGTGCCTATCCGCTCTTTGCACAGGCCACAGAGGATTATTCCACTCAAGGGTGACTGGAGCCACCACACCTGCCTCCATCAACTCCTGTATAGTCTCACGTATTTCCTCATGCCCTCCCAGTAATTTGGTATTGTTTCAAACGAACCACCTTGGTTGCTGGGGGAACCTTAACTGTAGGTATCTTCAGATACCCACCCTCACTGCTGCCACTGAAATGTATCTCTTTGATCCAAACTGGTAACAACCATCATCCAAGTATAAAGTCATCCCCTTCAAAATGTCATTTCCCAGTATATACTCTAGGTGGGGCACAACCAAAACAGTATATTCTCTTTTTGGTTTTCTCCCTATTTTTATTTGAACACTAGTCTGTACTGCAGGGTTTGTTTTCCACCCAACCCTGTGATGGTGTAGTGCTGACCTGTAAACTTTTTGGGATTTCCATAAATTAAAGAGGCCTTCACTCTGGTGTCGACTAATGCCTGGGCCCTCTGAACATTTTTATGCTTCCAGTGAATTTCTAAATCAGCATGGGGTCTGTTATCCTTACGGCCCATCCCTGTACTGGAGCTTGGCCTGTTTCCTAATCTGATTTAAACCTATCAACTTTTGCCCAAGTTAGGTCTGGATATATGCTCCCACATCTGCAAGGAGATTCCTCTCCTTTCCTGTTTTCAGCAGTTAACCAATTACTGTCTCAATCTTCTTCCTCTGTCTGTCGTGAAGACACATTTTTCTCCGTCTGTTTTCTTACCTTCTGCATCTGTGGTTGGCCCTGTTTATTATGTGGCTTGTTTACTTTCATGATGCCCTCCTTTCTTTCCAGCCCTCGCTTACAGTACATCTCCCACAAGCTTTTGGCATCCATGCCATCAATCTGCTCCTTGGTGACACTATTCTCGGTAATGCCATAAACATGTCTCTCCTAGATACTCTGTTATTATCTGTACGACCTCTGGCCTCTATCAGGTTCTATCCAGTCTCCAAGCTCTCCTAACTCGCGAAGTGCCTCAAGTACATCTTTCAAAGCCTGCCCCGTCTGATTAATTAGGAGAGTCATTACTACCTGCTTGTAAGCTGGAGGAGCAAGGCGAATAATGTTATTTCACACTGACACATAGAGCGGTCCATCTAATAAACAGTAAGAATCACCCAGGAAAATATCAGTTTTTATTCCCTCCTCCCTAATTATCTGCATGGTATCTTGTAGAGTGTACCAGGGCTTGTCATTTTGTGGCCAATCTGATTCTGTAGGATACTTATGGTTACACCCCACAACTGCTAGCTGCAGTAGGGTGATCTGTTGTTTACCCTGATAACCCCTAAACTGCTCCTGTAATATGGGGTCAGTGCTGAGAGTACAAAACTTAGGAGCGACTCCTATATTTAACATTACTCCAGAGGCTCCTGTGTCAAAACATCGCACCATCCATGTAAGTAATCTTTCCCCAGAGCTCTGCTTGAATCTGCCTATAATATCATTGGCTTCCTGCTGGGTGTAATCTTCAAGGGAGTGCTCCCTGGGTTTTGTGGAGTGCCCTGTATTCTCTGTCTAAATATTGGCTGTGTACGAACCACTTTCTGTTCATCTGGCTCAAGCTGGCCACCACCTTTTTTAATTGACCCATCACAGGCATCTGAAAAATCGGTTGAGTCACAGATATTTGCGTCCCAGATTTCTGGATCCCAATTTAACCCTGCTTTAGCTTTAGCAAAAGCTAAATGAACTTTCTTTTCATTGACTCTACCCCTATGTTTCCGATACCTGTATTGGGCAACTCAAACAGCGTCAGAGACAGATTGATATGTATCCGCTTTATCTTGCAATACCTTATTCTGACAAGACAGCTTGGATACATTATTTTTAACTTCAACTAACTGCCTCTCTAATTGCTGGTTTTCTTGTTCCACCCGCACATATCTTTTGTGCATTTTTCTATAAGCAGATAACAGGATCCAGCCCAGTCTGCCTAAAATAGATAAATCATATCCCTGTTCCAGAGGTACTTCCTGTAAACAGGGTAAACCTGTTTATGGCTCAGCCTAGGGTGCTTTTTGCCACCCTGGTATGTCATTTGTAACCTGGGAAACCGCCTTTGACTTTTTGCCAAAACATTTTTCACTTTTAAATCTTTCACTTTGTTTCCTGCCAAATTGTTCTGCTTATCTTCAAAATAAGAGGGAACAGGGCTAAAGAAAAATCTGAAAAAATGCAATATATCAACAATGAATACGTATGCAGTGAATATATATATATTTATGCATGCACACAGCAAAGCTAGATAATTGAAAATTGAAAATGCATCACCATGGGGATCGAATCCAACATCATCCTTGTCTTTGCCAACGTTAAGCTGTGGAACCCTGGACAGCTGAGACGGGAGAAATTGTCCCCAGTGGGAATCAGATTTTTCCGAGCTGTGCGTCCACCCTGAGAAATGAGTTCCTTCTGCCTCAGTGCCAAGTTTCCCCACCTTATATACCTTAAACAAACTTAAGGGGAAGGTTCTGGTAACCTCTCCCCTCCCTTTGAGTACATTGTGAAATTCAAGGGATGGCTGTACTTGGTTAGTGTTGAGAACACACACAAAAGGATTGGCCAGACCTCCAGGTGTATTTCCAAGACAGAGTTGTGCCCTTCTCTGCTATAAACATTCTCATCCTTGTACACTCTTATCATTGTTGCACCACCCAAGTCAGGTTCCCTTCCCTTGTGAGAAAATCGGAAACACGTTCAATGTAGGGAACAAACTGTGTGAGAAATAATACCTGCACCACTGTTGTGGCGGCATGTGAAGCTAAGATAAACACAAATTGGAGTCAGTGGTCAAGATGGAGATGGTGGTTAAATACAGATAGCATTATATTCGCTTAGAGGCAATGTGTAACGTTTTTATGCAGCACACAAAAAGTAATAAAGTGAAAACAAAAACACAAGAAAAATCCCAAAGCAAATTAGAAAAACTGAGTAGATTTTAATAAATTATTTGCCACCAAAACAACAATCAGTAATACTGGAGTTATGAAGTTTTAAAGTTTAAGGTTCAAAAGAGTGCCTAAAAGATAAAAGGGCCAACCGTGAACATCTGATCACCTTTAACACCACAAGCAAGGGTCCAGGAGTGCATGGAGACCTCTTGGGGCTCAGAGCTCACTCAGGCTGGGTCCAGGTGCAGGTTCAAGATAGTGGGAGCCTTTTATATCCAAGTGGCTCTGAACTGGAGGCCAGCAAATTAGCTCTTGGAGTCACTTCTGGTAGTCCTGGTTGCAGGTGTAGAAGCAAGGCTCAAGGGGCTTCTAAGTAAATGAATATGCCAATTAGGTATAAGCCAATTTGCCCATGTTTTATGGAGAGAGCACAAGCACTTTAGCACTGGTTAGCAGCGGTAAAGTGCACAAAGTTCTAATCCCAACAGAAGCAAAAATAGGAGGAGGAAGACACCCTGGGACATAGCAGGAGTTGGCCCTGTGAGGGGGGTGGCAGTCACCAGGGCTATCAATGGCTCCTTGAGGGGGGAACCGTGCAGCCCCTCCACCTAGGATCTTGTCCCAGGGAGGTGGTGGTCCCTGGGGCTGCGGGCGGAGGCTGTGCGGCCCCCTCATTCTATTTTAAAAGTGCCATGGGGAGATTGTGGTGGTGCCCAGGGCTGTGAGCGGAAGGGGCGCGCACCCCCTGCACTGTACTTACAAAAAGCCTTGAGTAGGTGGCGGCCCCCAGGGCTGTGGGGGACCAGTTGGCCCCAGCATCCATTTTAGATTAAAGCCATGGGAGGTGACAGCCCGTGGGGCTGTGGGGGGTCCACGCTGCCCCCTGCATTAAATGAAAAATAAGCCCTAAGGAGGTAGCGGACCCCTGGGCACTAAAAAGCCCAGGAGGGGGCCCTCTGCACCCCCTCCTTATTTTTTACTTTGCCCCCAGGACCTGGCCCATCTGGGGACTTTAAAAAAACACAAGCTGGGAGCCTGCACTTGATTTTTTAAAATTCTTTTGCCGCAAATTTCATGAATTCACCAGAGCTAACCAGAGTTAAGGGGTTGGGGATCCATATCCTGGCTGAAGCCGAGTCCCAAGATTGATACCAAAACTTCCTGGTTGAAGTGTTGACAGCGATTCAGAGCTGTGAATTTCCTGCATGACCTCATCATCATTTGTGAAGGCCTCATGGGCAGAGATATCCAAATTTGGATTTCCTTAAATTTCTCAAAAACTACTGAGCAGATTTACACCAAATAAGTGAAAGCGTAATCTGCATACCAAAAACTACCTTTCTGCCAAATTTAGTGTAATTCTGTCCAGCGGTTCGGGCTGTGGTCTTGTTTAAAGGCCCTAAGGGAATTAACATGGGAAACACAACTTTTTTGACCCTCCCCCGTTTCTCAAGCCCCTTAGTGATGAATCACGCCCAAACTTTCCGTGCCAAACAAGAATCACCATCAAACTTTTTGGGGGGAAATTCGTGAAAATACGTCAAACGGTGCAAAAAATATAGGCAGTCCAAATAAACACTTTTTCTATGGAAACATGGTCCTAACTATAACTACCTACTTGTGACCGCCACTAGGTTATAATAAATCTATATCTATATCTATATCTATATCTATATATATATAGATATATATATAGATATTTTTTTTTTTCTCTACTCAAGGCGTGATCTTGTCGTCGGTGCCCATGCCAGGGAAGGACCATTTCCCTATATTAATCACCACACGATTTTGACACAAGGTCAATGACGCAGCACTCACAGGATTCTTGATTTACTTCTTTTAATATGCAACTTGATAACACCAACGCGTTTCAACCAACAAGGTCTTGATCACGGTGGTTAAGTGATCATTCTTAACTATAAATACACTTTGTCCCTGCATGCCTTTATGTGGCATTATGGTATATGTAGTCCAACCAATTTATAGTTGTGATTTAAAGCAAAAACCCAAATCAAAAAAAGGAAACAAGTCTGAATTGCGTACCTAATATATACATTTAAAAAAAGGGGGGGGGGAATACTTTTGCTTTTTCTAGTCATCACATCAACTTATATAATAGTACCTCTGCTGTGCAACACATATATCTCCATTCTACAATTATTCCATTAATTACATCATACATCTATTTCATCCATATTGTTCTGATATTATATTTTATAGTATATTAACATTATGGTCTAGTACCACTTTACAATTCAATGAATCGATTTATTATGTGTTGTGTTATCAGCATCATAAACCTATTATAAACTATTGGTGCAATTGATCCTTATCATAAAAATGTATCTAGTCATTGCGCTACTTTTTATACATATTTACAGGTGACAATACAATTCCTCATAGCCATTTATCCCAAACAGGATCTTTGTTTTTAGTCTACTGATGTACCTTGACTCTAGACGCCTCGATTTCTGAACTCTGTCCCTTCCTCTATCTTGTTTCCTTACTGTTGCGATATCACAACATCTCATATGTAACAAATTCAATTTTTCATGATTTTTCAGATGTTTAGTCATAGCATAATTATTATTATTATTTTATACCGCCCTAACATGCTCAAGAATACGCTTCTTCAGGGGACAAATGGTGCTGCCTACATACCTTAAGCCACACAAACATTCTATGACATATACTACAAATGTGGTTTCGCATGTGATTCTATCTTTAATCGGGATTTCTTTACCTCGAAAATCTGCCACCTCCTTCTTCTTGCAGCCAATCTTACATGCTTTACACTTATTGCAACAATAAAAGACCTTGTTGCCATCTACTAACCAATTGGAAACTGCCGGAATCTCAAAGTGACTTTTCATTAACATATCTTTCAACTATGGCACTTTCCTGTATGTTACTGATGGACGAGTGCCAATTTGTAATCCAATATCACCATCCTTTTTAATCACATGCCAATGTCTATTTAGAATATTTAATATCGTTGGTTCTCTTTGCTATAATCCAATATGAGTCTTATCTTATTGGTTTCTGCCTCTTTCTCGCCTTCCTTTCTTTTTACCAGTACCTGTGCTCGTGTTTTTGATCTTGCTTTAACCTCACCTTGTTTCACCTCTCTCAATCTATATCCTCTTTTCAAGAATCTCTGCTCAGTATCCCTAAATTTAGTATCCATATCTTGTTCATTTGAGCAGTTCCTTTTAATTCAGATAAATTCCCCATATGGAATACTTTTTATAAGTGATTTAGGGTGAAATCTTGATCCATGCAAGATACTGTTAGTTGCAGTAGGTTTTCTATGTAATGTTGTCTGTAGCACGTTGTCTTCTATATAGACCATTACATCTAAAAACTCTATAGAGGTCTTGCTTGTTTTGCATGTGACCTGAAGTCCAACATTATTTGTATTTAATTCAATGAAAAATTCCTTGAACAATTCTTCAGTACTATTCTAGATCAAAAATAAGTAATCTATATACCGTAACCACATCACCACTTTCTCCATGTATTTCTCATTTTCCAGTCCCCAAGCTATGCACTTTTCCCGCAGCCCATCACCAGGTTCGCATAGCTTGGAGAAAAGGAAACTCCCATGGCTGTCCCACAAATCTGCTTGTAAATCTGATTATTAAATATGAATACATTGTTCCACAAACATAATTCTGTCATCTCCAGTAACATCTCAGAATGCAAAAATGAATACTTCTTTGTTGTAAAAAGAATTTCACTGCTTTCATACCCAATTCATGTGAAATAGAAGTATACAGAGAAACAACATCTATAGTAACCAACATATATATATATATGTGTGTGTGTGTGTGCTTATATATAATAATTTATTTTTATTTATATATATATATACATATATATATATATATATATATATATATATATATACACACACACACACACACATATATTACCTAGTGGCTGTAGGTAGTTATAGTTAGGATTTTTGTTTACCATAGACACAGCGATTTTTGTTTTTCCAATAACTTTGGCACTGCTTGAAGAATCTACACAAAATTGTCCAAACTTATACTTTGGTCAGTTCACCTGCTTTCTAGAAAGTTTCAGGGTGATCTGTCAAGCAAGAGAGACACAAAGGGGGGCCGGAATACACTTTTTCCACATTCTATGTCTATGGGATTTTTCAAAATTCTGAACACAACTACAGCCCAAACCGCTGAACGGATTTAAACCAAATTGTACAAAAAGCTAGATCTTGGTCCCAAAAGCACACTTTTTGTGAGTTGGTGTAAATCAGTTCAGTAGTTTCTGAAATATTAGAGGTAAAAAAATATGGATATGTAGGGCAGCAAATTTGGGATTGGATCCGCGAATCTGGGGAAAAAGCAAGGCCCTGATTGGCTGGCCACAACCTGACAGAAAAGTTGTGGCAGCCATTTTCTTTTGTCGCATTGGCTTGGGGGAGGGGTGAATGATCAGTGAAAAAACACAATGCGGTCAGGATACAGGTATCCTGACCCCATAGGACACATAGATGGGTCCCTTAGGGATCCCTCATGGCCAGAAAATTGCCCTTTTTTTTTTAGTGATCTGTGGATCAACGGCTGGATCCATGGATCTGCAGATCCGTGAATCCACAGGTGGATCTGCGGATCAAGAAAAAAATTGAAAAAAAGAACCACCCAATGCATCCAAGCTCATGCTGTGCACGGCCGAAGATGTTGCACAGCTTTGGTTTGGGTGCATGCAGGAGGGTTTGCCACCAGGCCTGATGGCCAAACCCCAACAGTGTGGGGTTGGGTGGTTATAGGGGTTGGTCACACACCACGGCTAAGTCCTGCAGGGCATGGCTGAAGGTCATGTGGAGCGTGGGGTTGGATAGTTATAGGCCCTGCGGCCAACCGCCCCACACACTGCCAAAGGCCATGCACGGTAGTAATGAAAATTATTTTACGTTAAAAAAACATATAAATTCACTGAAAAAAAACAAAGGTTACATGGACGTTACAGTTAAGAAATAGAATTAAAAAAACAGAGAAATTCACTCAATAAAAAAGATTACAGGGACATTATAATTAGGCTCACATTTTAAATGTACAAAAAAGTAAATATAACTCGCGCCCTAAGGTAACTATCACTCGCACCCCCCTTTGTGGGCTAATTACCCCACAAATTATGGCACTCATGACATCTTTGATAACATAATTATTATATGTAGATATCTACCTACACACACACATATATGCATGTAAGTATATATGTGTATATATTGTCGTGTAGGCTCTCATTATTCTAACAAGACTACTGGTTTTCGAGTGGCAGTATCGACCGCGGTGTGGGAGGGCTGAGTCCGAGTGATATCTGTCACTCCAATTTGGGTTTTGCTCTGGCTAACTAGCAGTGTCTCATCTCTACCCAAGGGCAGGGATGATAGGGGAGCCGAGCGCATGACATAAATGGTTTCTCAGGGAAGCCCGGGTCACTCAGGTCACACCCGTTTCTCTCAGTTACAACAGGATTAGAATTGTGACGAAGAGAGTGAAGCATAAAAATAATGCTACCATATTGCCACTAGAGTCAAATAGATTAATTCCTACCTAGACTATGACAGGGCACAGCATGTTAAGCTCTAAATCTGCCCTTCAGGTTCTCCTGGAAAGAGATCATCCCCCATACCTGAGCACAGGCCTGAATTCTGTGTTAGCGTCTGTGTCAAAGCATTCAGCAATCAGCATACAGTCATGGTTCTCTGGCTGGAATCTCCCTCTAACGTGTAAGGGACAGGGAAGTGTTTTTATAATAAAACAGCTGATGTTCTGAGAAAATGTCCCTACGTAATGATGTTTTCTACGAATGTCGGAGACTAAACTTATACTACGTTCACCGGCAATATACCTTGCTGTAGCCTTGGAGAAAGCACAGAGGGAGCAAGAATGTCTTGTTTGAGAACAGAGTGCTGGCCTAGGCAAAACAGCTAGATAAAGAGAAAATAAAACAAGACCATAAAAATGGCTATTGTAACAATAATGAAATAAAGCCAAATAAAATATATCTAGGTTAGAGTGCACAGTGGCTTGGCCGAGTGTGTTAAAAGAACTTGAATCGAGCTATAGCTAAAATGGCTACACAACACCCTCCCCTTGTCGTTTGAAGGTGGTTCAAAAGCGTAACAAAAGCTACTAAAACTCACTTTACGATATATGTAAAAATGTCAATAATGGCAAGTTAAAAAAGGACACATGAGCATATCAGGACAAATTAAAAGCTGTTAACATGTGGCATAAAAAGCCCGAATTTCAAGAGTCAAAGTTATTCTTACAGTTCCCAATTGATTCCGGGACAATTGAGGACAGGAAATCTTCCACTTCGGCAGTTGTTAAAGTTGAAAAGGCATCACCGAGAAGGATCAAGGAGCATTTGTTTTCCATAGCCTGAGCCTCAGCCAAGGCGGCATTCTGTGGTGTGCCCATTGATGAGTTAAGAGCCACATCCTCCAGGAAGGGCAACTCATAAGTAGCTTCCCGTAGCAAACGCACCGTCAAGGCGCATGTCCGGTAATGAACCCTCAGCGAGAACATCAACAGATCAGCGTCCAATGAAAGCAAGCGATGCGTAGAAAGACAAACTTACAGTGTGTGTTCAAAAGCGCACCAGAGGCACCAAAGCACGGGCTGCACACCGCAAAGTACTGCATCATACGTTCACGACACAGCTGTGCTGATAAGAGCGCTTTCATTTCTCCTTGTTGCGGCGGGACAGCCATTGCGCATAAAAAATAGCAACAGCAATATGCCAGCTATTATAACCAAAGTTACTGGAAATCCCCCGAAAATACTGGAGAATATTGAATGGATGGCTGATGGTATTAAACTGAATATGGAGGAGAAGGGGTGAAAGAAACCAGAACTAACAGCCTTAAAGAAATTTGCAATTCCAGCTGTACTGGATGCGTGAAATATCCGTCCCACGAGTTCACCAAAGTGTCTTGTAAAGTTAGTACTTAAAAGGGACTGTATCTCTGCTGACGACCTTGCCACCTGAAGTGCGTAGGTCTCGCGTGCAGATGTAAGAGCCACATGTTTTTGAGACAATAAAGCCTTGAGTCTGCTCAACTTGCCAAAATTCACATTAGAAGTAGCAATGTGAGGCCAAATGTCAGCTACCTCTTTTCATCTAGTGGGAGGAAAAAGTACCTTCCCACAGCATGTAATGACCTTAGACACCAAAACAACATAAACTATTCCGGCTCGCATCCCACAACAGTCTTCGCCATTGAGGAGGACACAGCTGCCGTTTGAAAGCACTTGGAACGTAGGTCTAATCAAGGGGACTGGAACTCCCTTCAGATAACAAGCCAAGTTCACTGCAGACGCGTGACACGCCCCATGCAAGGACAGCTGTTTACAAACCATTGAATGGCTGACTGAAGTCTTGCATTCACTACCGCTAAGAAAGACTTATTTCATGCTACTGAGACATTTGTACGAGAAGGGAAGCTCCCGCACCTCATGGATGTAACTATCTCCCAGCCTTTCATATCTGCCTACCAGAATGTGTTTTAAACAGGAGGTGAATTGTAGTGTGGAAATAGGCAGATTAATGACCCCGTCTATTAACCATTCAGCAGATGGTATTTCAACCACAGTAAAAGGTAACTTTTCTAATTTCTCGATGTTTAACATGACATAAGTCGCTTCTTTCTTAGCCATTAGTTGTTGTTGTTGCGTTAAATTAAAAGAAGAAAATATTTCCCTTGCGCTGACATGTTACCAGGGAACACGGCCTGCTTTCAATGTTTGAAGTGTCCAACCCAACTGCATAATGGACCTTAACTGACTCTGTCCATGATGTAATGAAGACATATCTGTTTCTATAATGTCTCTAGCAGAAGAGACGATGTGATTTAAGGTGTATATCCGGTCGGACACTGTATTAATCCCATTATATACAACAGCTAATGCCTTTTTTTTAATTTCCTGGTCTGTTTGCCTTAACCGGGCAGCAGCTTCTTGTTGAGAAAGCTTCTAAATTTCATTATACACTTCATATAGGAAGCATTTTTTACATTGTTTTCTAGGGCCTAACAGGAAATCCTGCAAGTCGGTGTTATTAGACAGGAGTCTGAGGTGCTCTCTAACCGCATCTAGTGAGGATGATATATAGCGAGCGTCCGGCCTACTTCTTCTAAAAAACCCAGAGGAGTAAATAAAACGGTTGTGACACTCATTGGCATCTATTGGCCACAATAAAAACCCACCTGGACGTGCCAGTGAAACATTAAATGTACCATTCTGGACCCATTCATCAAGCTGATCTTCAGTTGCATTTATATATTTTTGCCATTTATATAATTTTGCAGGTGTAGGTATACTGGGTGTGTTTAATTCCTCAATCTTAGCTAAGCCTAAACAACTCGTTTGTTGTACAGTTTCATTTAAAATTATCATTTGTACAGGTATCAGGGATGCTCCAAATAAAGCTTCCTTTCCCCTCATTGGCCAATGTCTAGTTTCCCACACACTTTTTAAGGCTATTGACTTCAGCCAATATTCATAGCCTTCTATAGTCAACCGGGAAACAAAGGAATCCGAATACATGAATTTTGTGTTTGTCAATAATAAACGTATGTTTTCTGTAGGTGGCAATTTAAAATAATACGACTCAGCCTTTTTAACACTATTCCCAGAAAATTATGTAAACTTTTCAGCGTATGTTTTAGAACTGTGGGGGAGTCGGACACTGTTCCCATTGTGTATAATTAAAGACAGTCTTTGGGCTGCTTGCTCTGTGGATGAAATGGTGCCCATAATAATTATAGCAAAACATATCACCATAATTTTCTTTAAATTGATAAATATCCTCATTCTCAAATACAGTACAATATTGCAATTCGTCATCATAGAATCATCTGTTTTCATATCCCAATCATCTGAAACAATGCCAGGTATTATTATATCATTCATTGAGAGTTTGAATACATATGTTATTTGAATGACCTCCGTAGGGCCGAATATATCAAATATTACTTTATCCCAAACAATCCCACCAGGAATTGGAATACCGGAAATGTTCACAAAGGACAAGTGTCTGCGGACCTTGTGCAAAGCATAATGTGGTTTCAGAACCTCATCCACCAGTTCAACTGTTGATCTTTCAGGAAGAAAATGACCATGTATTAATAAAAAGAAAGTGATGACAAACCCAATCCAAAGCAGAAATGCTAGAACAGTCAAAGAAAGCCACAGATAATTCCATGGAAGAACGAAATAAATTACTTTAAGCCAGTTTATCAGCTTACGTGTTTTTGGCACTTCAGGTGTAAAAGAGGCGAATGAGTCTGAGACGTCATCATTGATATCAGCAAAATATCCAGAGGCAGTTCATGCAAAAACTGGAGCTGTGTTAGTTGGTGTTTCTCAGGGTGGCACAGAATAAATAACACCATCCGTTTGTGTTGAAGCTGTATTAAATCGATCAATTAACTCTGTATTATTTGTTGTTAGTGGAACCAATGCAAGATCATTTTCCACCCTCCCCAAGCTCAGAGAGGTATCAGTGTTGCTGCTTACAACTTGTAGAGGAACTCCTTGACCAATAGTGAGAGGGGATCGGGAACTACTGGCTGTTCCTTTTGATCGGCCACATGGTGTAGTTTGACATTGTCGATAGAGACAAAGCAATTTTCTTTGGCACCTGTCGGTGGTGGAATGACAGTTCTGGTACCGTGTATTCCCAAGACTGGGACTGGTGTAGGATAAAAAGGACCAAATTCCTTTTTCACAGCGACCTTTTTCCATACTAGATCCCCCACTCTAGGAATCCAGCCGGTAGGTGTTACAGGTACATCCTTAAATCCCGTGGAGGCAGCACTGGCAGAAGAGTTGTCGTCACGGAATGGTTTTAATTCCTGTAAGATAGTGACATGTTCATTAATGTCAAAAGGTGTTTCTGCCGCCTCCACGCCAGGACCATCAAGATCTGGAACTTACCTTTGAGTTCCGAACAGGCACTCATATGAAGTATGACCCCCCAGGGACCTTCTAGGCAGACTTCACAGGACCAGGTTTGGCAAATTTTTAAGATTCTATATTGGGTGTGACATATATTTTAGTCTGTGTGTGTATTTAACTGCAAGCTGTCTGTGGAGATCTTAGACCCTTATAGCTGACTTGGCCCGTGTTCAGTGGCCAGTTAGCTTAGCTTGGGGGGGTCTTACTTTTTACTTGGGGTCCCCCCCCACCCTCAATCCTCCCCTCTTATTCCCCCCCCTTCCTACTTACCTGGGGTGCTCCGTAGCATTTCTTTGGGGCATTTTTCGGCCACCCCTTCAGACGCGGCTGCCATTTTTTCTCCAGAGTTGGAGGCACAGTTCAAGGCCGCCGTCTTTGGAGAATCAGCGGTCTAGTTGTCTAAAACAAGACCCTGATAAAACGCCTGATGCTCTGGTCACGCAGCGGACTTTACAGGACCAGGTTTGGCTAATTTTTAAGATTCTATATTGGTTTTTACATTGGGTGTGACATATGGTTTTAGTCTGTGTGTGTATTTTACTGCAAGCTGTCTGTGGAGATCTTAGACCCTTATAGCTGGCTTGGCCCATGTTCAGTGGCCAGTTAGTTTAGCTTGGGGGGTCTTATTTTTTACTTGGGGTTCCCCCCCACCCTCAATCCTCCCCTCTTGTTCCCCCCTTCCTACTTACCTGGGGTGCTCCGTAGCATTTCTTTGAGGCATTTTTCGGCCGCCGCCTCAGACACGGCTGCCATTTTTTCTCCAGAGTTGGAGGCACGTTTACCGCCCGCCCAGGAGTATAGGTTGTACCTATACCTCGGAGACTCTTAAGAACTTTAGACCATGCCCCCTGATACTTGCCAGGTGTGCCCTGATTTGAGGGACAATACGTGGTCTTGCCCCTCCTGTAAATGGGCCCCTCAGTACATAGGATCCACGGGTCCCACCGATAGCAACCCTTATATGATTCATTTGCTTGTAAACTGCTGCTCATTACCAGCACATTTATCTTTTGTTGAGCGATACGGCTCCTGTTGCCCTGTTCCTTACTGAGACATGGCTGCATGAGGGGTCTAGACCCGATATAACTTTGGCTTTACCCTCAGGGTACCTGATACCAAGGACTGACAGAACTACCTGAAGAGGAGGAGGAGTTGTGATCATATACAAGCAAGAATTTAAGCTTAGTTCATGCCCCCTATAGTTAACGGGTTGCAAAAGTATGTTCTTTTCTTTGATTCTCAACCCTACTTTCACTTTCACAGGAGTGCTGCTCTATCGTCCTCCGGGTTCTTCTGATCATTTTTTAAACACTTTCTGTAGGAACCACACGGTAATCCAGGTTCGTTTTCTTCGTCTTTATTTCGATGTTGATAGTACAACAGCATACATAACCCCCAGCAACAGATCAAGCCTCCATCTCTGCTCAGCACCTCCTCCTTCTCCTGCGCCCTACTCCTGGAATCCCCAGATCCCAAGCTTCCACCATCTCAACATTCCCTCACTATGAGGCATGATCCTACACATCTTCCCCCTTACGAATTACAACAATGATAACCACAATAAATATTACAATAATTGGAAAAGGAAAGAAGGAAAAAATAATAAGAATTAGAATGGAAAGGAATACAGATAAGAATAAACATATAATATACTCCAATACAATACTTCTTCTTTTTAAAAAAAAAAATGTATACAGTGTATAATTTCCATCACATATAATTCCCACTACTGGCACATCATAAGATGATATTATTATAGTCAATGCAATTGGATGGAATAAAGCAAATAATCATTACTTCTGTTTGACTATGCACAGATTCCCCATACTCCACTCTCTTCCATCTTCCAATCTGACTACAGAATTCTTCACAGAAATTACTTTCTGTGGCATGTGAAATTTGCTGTCACCCTTTCTTACAATTCCTACCTTTTTAACCTCTACGAGATCCCCACACTTCACTTCAGTAAATTTAACTCCTTTTCTTCTGTCGTAATTCATTTTATTTCTTCTCTGAGAATCCATAACTCTTGTCTGCAATTTCTTCTGATCAACACACACTTGCTGTTTTTCACTGATCCACCACGCTATGGTACGCTACGGTATGGTATAGCATACCATTGCTAATCCATTGTGCTGTTCACGCGTGGGTTCGGATCCCATCCTCGTCGCCAAATTATGTAGGAACCACACGGTAATCCAGGTTAGTTTTCTTCATCTTTATTTCGATGTTGATAGTACAACAGCATACATAACCCCCAGCAACAGATCAAGCCTCCATCTCTGCTCAGCACCTCCTCCTTCTCCTGCTCCCTACTCCTGGAATCCCCAGATCCCAAGATTCCACCATCTCAACATTCCCTCACTATGAGGCATGATCCTACACTTTCCTTGACCAACTGGTCGATTTAATATGTAATAAGCCTAATCTAACGATCTTAGGTGATTTTAACATTCAAATAGATAATTTGGACTTGATAGCGACTAGACGCCTTTTGGCGGACATGGAAGCTCTCGGTCTAAGACAACTAGTTAAAGGCCTGACGCATGACAAGGGGCATACTATTGACCTAGTCTTTAGTAATTTGGCAGTGCTTCGCTGCACGCCCGCTTTTCCTCTGGCATGGTCTGACCATCTATTAATTCTGCTAAAATTAGGTATCTCCCTTGTAAAATGCCCCGCCCAGCCCACAGCCCGGCTGTGTAAGCAGTGGCATAGTCTTAATCCCGAAGAATGGATCAGGCTTCTAGACAGCCGGAAATTGACTTATTTTAAAGCCAATCAGATAGAAACTGAACCTTTCAATGATTGGATTACCGACTGTCTCGACGCTTTTCTTCCCCACCAGAAAATAACTGGGATCCCTCGGAGAGTTGACGCCCAGTGGTTTACCCCTCATCTGTCATCACTCAAAAGGAAGTGTAGAAGCCTGGAGAGAAAGTGGAGGAAATCTCTGGACCCAGCTGCAAGGGAGGAATACAGGCAATCTATCAGGCACTATCATGCAGAAATAACACTAGCACAAGGTTCATATTATTCCAGTAGAATTGAACAGGCCTCAGGCTCTTCTAAAGAGGTTTTCCAGGTGCTTAAAGAAATTCTTCACTCCCCCATAGTGGTAGATCCAACTGAAGCCTCAGAAGAACATAGTAATAATCTAGCCATGTTCTTTCAACAAAAGATCAGTGCTATTTATTCAAATTTCCCAAGGACAAGGCTAAGCTGGCAAGCCAGGCTACAATCCACAAAAAAGTATAGCCACCTTATCACATTTCTACCCGCTATCTCAGGAACAGACTGCTTCCTTTCTTACCACATTAAAGTCAGGCTCACATTTGGATCCAGACCCTCCTTATGTATTAGCTCTCGGGGCTCCAGCCACTGTCCCTGTTCTAACTGAATTGTTGAACTCCTCCCTTTTGAGAGGCTGTGTCCCAGAACAGTGGAAACATGCGATAGTCAAGCCCCTGTTAACAAAAAACAAATTTAGATGCTATGGATCTCAAAAATTATAGGCCCATATCTCTACTTCCTTCTATGTCTAAAATATTGGACAAATATATTAACTCTCAAATATCCATATTCATGGAAGAGAACAATATTTTACCTCCTACCCAGATGGGCTTTAGGCCTCTTCATAGTATGGAATCTGCACTGATAGCGGTCATGGAAGAGGCCAGAAAGCGAATGGATCAGGGCCACATGACAGCTGTTATACTTCTTGATCCGAGTGCTGCCTTTGATACAGTAGATCATCATCTGCTCATTCAAAGGATAAAGGCAACGGGAATCAAGAGTCTCGCACTCAACTGGCTCACCTCATTTCTTGAGGATAGATCATTTCAGGTCTTGGATCGCTCTCATTTCTCTGATCAGTTCAAGTTGAGCTGTGTGGTCACACAGGGCCTTCGCTTAGCCCTACTTTATTCAATATATATATATGGCCCCGTTGGCAGAGCTAGTGGAGTCCTTTGGATTATCATTGGTCTCCTATGCAGATGATACTCAGCTATTGGTTTCTTTTTCCACGATAGAAGGGTCAGAAGGATCTGTATTGCCTTCGTGTTTACAGGCAATATCTAGTTGGATGACTAATAGTATGCTCCAACTTAATGGGGATAAAACAGAAATGGCTACTTCCCCTCTGGAGAACCTGCCTCCTTCTAAGAATCATATTAAAAGCTTGGGAATCTGGTTAGACCCTCATCTTACCCTGGAACATCATACCAAGAAAAATTCTGCTGCCTGTTTTGGGTCATTAAGACTTTTGAGAAAGGTACTTGTAATACTCCCCCCTCGGGCAAAAATGCTTATTGTACAAGCAATCATTCTGTCTCGACTCGACAATAGCAATAGCCTATTTCTTGGCTCTCCCAAATATGTTGTCAGTAAATTGCAGGTGGTCCAGAATGCCGCAGCACGTCATCTGCTTGGTATTCCAAGGTATACTTCAGCTAAACCGGCCTTGTCCGCTCTCCACTGGCTCCCGGTGGAACAGCGTACAAATTTAAAAACCCTTTGCATCATTCAGAGATCATTACATAATAGAGGGCCTCATTTGTTAAAATCTTTAGCTACCTTTTACAAACCTGTCAGAGCTCTTAGATCTGCATCTACAGCCTTAGATGTACTTCCTAAAGTAAAAAAAGCTAGATGGGGTGGTGCGACAATGGAATATCGGGGAGCCAAACTATGGAACCTCCTCCCCCTTAGTATTCGACTAACTATCCACAAACTTAATTTTCAAAAAGCAATCAAAACCTGGCTTTTTAAACTTTAGTTCCCTGCTCTGGCTCCTGTTGTTGTCCTTTAGCGCTGCAAGGCCTCCGGGTAGTCAGGCGCTTTACAAGTACAAATAACATAGCATAACATAGCATTGTTAAGTGCTCTCTGGACTCCATACAGGTGATTAAGCCAACTGCGACTTGTACCTAAGACTCTGGCTGTTAAGGATTGCTTTAAATCACGGTTTAATCGCTCCACAACACTATTTTCCTCGGGATGAAATGGAGACGAGTACTGGAGTTGGACCCCCAATGAAGCCATGGCGTCCCTGAAAGCCCTTGAGGCAAAAGCAGGGCCCTGGTCCAAGTGGAAAACGGCAAGTGCATATGTACTGATAAAGACTCGCAAATCTTTTATAACAGTCCAAGCGTCAGCCGAATGTTGTGGCCACACCCATAGAAATCTGGAGCAAGAGTCAACAGCGACTAAGATGTATTTGTATGCACTATCTGGTGTTAGAGGACCGCAATGGTCCAAGTACACACATTGTAAAGGTTTGTTGGAAATTAGGTGTGAGGGGTGTCTGCGGTGGGCGCTAGGCGGTGGAAACTTTAATTTGTTGGCAGATGTCACAACAAAGGACATACTGCTTGGTCTCCTAATAGAGGCCTGGCCACCAATAGCGGGCTTGCAAGATAGATATCATACCCGCCGCACCAGCATGGGCAGATGCCACCCCTTCATGCGCTGCTTTAATACATTTCAGTCCTATGTCTTTTTTGGGAATATCTCAAACCCCTACGTCTGGTATTTTAACTTCAGTGTTTAGGAAGCCTCCCATTCGGTAGGAATATTTAGCAGGAAATGCTTTTGCATATGGCGTACCATCAGCCGTAGCTTTCACGGCAGCCCATATGTCTGCATCCGGTTTCACTCCTGAGCGTGCTACTGCAGCAACAGCAGCCGTAGCAACTGCTAACTTTGCGGCTTCATCAGCCAGTGTATTTCCAGCCACATGTATTCCAACGCGCTGGTGTCCAAGTGTATGTACAACATGGACATTTGGTAGCATTTCCTTCAGATCCACTACTTTCCCCCACAGAAGTCTGTGTTTAATGGTGTTGCCTTTAGAATCTCTGAGAATACTTGTGTGTTCAATTGTCCAAAATTTACTTGAAAAATCAGGACGTATTAAGACATATAAAGGTTTTACGCATGAAGCATAATCTGGAATGTATGTTCTGCCAAAATTTAGGAAACCCAATAGAGATTGGAGTTTTTAAATCATGTTTGGAGGTTGTAACTGTGCGCATTTTTCTAAGAATTGTGGCGCGAGGCTCTTTCCTTCACTCGATAGTCTCCCAGAAATAGGACGCTGAGGAAGACAATTTTTGTTTTTTGGACGTTGAATTTGTAGCCAAATTCAGCAAATCCCCCAACAATGCGGGCTGCCCATCTTAAATGTTGTAGCAATTCATCATCCGTAAGATAGATATCATCTACATAGGACAATGCTTCAGGATCAATGTCTTGCAAAATTGCAGTCACACGAGCTGCACACAGTCCCGGACTGTTCTTGTAACCCTGAGGTAAACAACAGAATATTTTCTATGAGCCTAGTGTGCTGAAGCTTGTTAAGTCTCTACTCTCAGGCGCGATATTCTGGCAGAAAAACCCATTCGAAATGTCCAGTGTTGTTTTGTATTTTTTCCGCACTATGGGGGTGATTCTGACCCCGGCGGTTCCTTACTGCCGGGGCCAGGGTCGGCGGGAGCACCGCCAACAGGCTGGTGGTGCCCCGCAGGGCATTCTGACCGCGGTGGTTTTGCCGCGGTCAGAAGTGGAAAACCGGCAGTCTCCCGCCGGTTTTCCGCTACCCTGGGAATCCCCCATGGCGGCGCAGCTTGCTGCGCCGCCATGGGGGATTCTGACAGCCCATACCGCCATCCTGTTCCTGGCGGTTCTCCCGCCAGGAACAGGATGGCGGTATGGGTTGTCGTGGGGCCCCTGGGGGCCCCTGCAGTGCCCATGCCAATGGCATGGGCACTGCAGGGGCCCCCGTAAGAGGGCCCCACTTTGTATTTCAGTGTCTGCATTGCAGACACTGAAATACGCGACGGGTGCCACTGCACCCGTCGCACCTTCCCACTCCGCCGGCTCAATTCTGAGCCGGCGTCCTAGTGGGAAGGGTTTTTGCACTGGGCTGGCGGGCGGCCTTTTGGCGGTCGCCCGCCAGCCCAGTGCAAAAGCCAAAATACCCTCAGCGGTCTTGCGACCGCGGAGCGGTATTTTGGAGGGGGGAAGTCTGGCGGGCGGCCTCCGCCGCCCGCCAGACTTAGAATGACCCCCTATATTGTTCATCAGTGCTGTGCTATGTGAATTTTGTATAGCATATGTGCGTGTATGACTGTTTAAATGTCTGTAGTCTAAGACTACTCTGTATAAATGGTCCGGTTTAGCTACTGGGAATAAAGGAATAAAGGATTATTCAGTGGGGAGACTGTATATACTATTTCAAAGTAAGAAATAGTGTGCACAGGGTCCAAGGGTTCCCCTTAGAGGTAAGATAGTGGCAAAAGTAGATAATTCTAATGCTCTATTTTGTGGTAGTGTGGTCGAGCAGTAGGCTTATCAGAGGGTAGTGTTAAGCATTTGTTGTATACACATACAGGCAATAAATGAGGAACACACACTCAAAGACTTACTCCAGGCCAATAGATTTTTATATTGAAAAATATATTTTCTTAGTTTATTTTAAGAACCACAGGTTAAAGATTTTCAGTAAACACTTTAAATGCAAGGTACTTCACTTAGATACTTTAGGAACTTTGAATGAAAACAATATCATGTACAGTCTTTGTAAAAATGGCAATAAGCTATTTTCAAAGTGGACACAGTGCAAAAATCAACAGTTCCTGGGGGAGGTAAGTAAAGGTTAGATTAGGAGGTAAGGAAAACACTTAAGAGTCTCAGTCCTGGGGCATAGGCAGCCCACCATTGGGGGTTCAAGGCAACCCCAAAGTTACCACACCAGCAGCTCAGGGCCAGTCAGGTGGAGAGGTCAAAGAGGTGCCCAAAACACATAGGCACCTATGGAGAACAGGGGTGCTCCGGTTCCAGTCTGCCAGCAGGTACGTACCTGTGTCCTCGGGGGCAGACCAGGGGGGTTTTGTAGAGCACTGGGGAGGACACAGGTAGGCACACAAAACACACCCTCAGCGGCACAGGGGCGGCCGGGTGCAGTGTGCAAAGCAGTCGTCGGGTTTCAGGTAGGAAACATTGGAGGGACCCTGGGGTCACTCTAGCGGTGGAGGCAGGCACGGGGTGGCTTCTCAGGACAGCCACCACCTGGGCAAGGTAGAGGGTCGCCTGGGGTTCACTCCTGCGCTGAGGTTCGGTTCCTTTAGGTCCTGGGGGCTGCGGGTGCAGTGCTGGTTCCAGGCATCAGGTCCCTTGTTACAGGCAGTCACGGTCAGGGGGAGCCTCTGGATTCTCTCTGCAGGCATCGCTGTGGGAGCTCAGGGGGGATCGTCCCTGGTTACTCATGGGCTCGCAGTCGCCGGCGAGTCCTCCCTGTGGTGTTTGTTCTCTGGATCTCGAGCCGGGGGCGTCGGGTGCAGAGTGGGAAACGTGAAGTCTTTGGAAGTTGCTTCTTTGTTGCAAAGAAGTAGCTGGTTTTGAACAGGGCCACTGTTCACAGGAGTTTCTTGGTCCTTTAGTCCAGGGCAGTCTTCTGAGGCTTCAGAGGTCACTGGTCCCTGTCAGATGCGTCGCTAGAGCAGGTTTTCGAAAGTTGGAGACAGGCCGGTCGGGTTGGGGCCAAAGCAGTTGTCGTCTTCCTCCTTCTCTGCAGGCTTGTAGGTCAGCAGTCCTTTTTGTTTCTTCAGGTTGCAGGAATCTGATTTCCTGAGATCTGGGGAGCCCCTAAATACTGAATTTAGGGGTGTATTAGGTCTGGGAGGGCAGTAGCCAATGGCTACTGTCCTTGAGGGTGGCTAAGCCCTCTTTGTGCCTCCTCCCTGTGGGGAGGGGGGCACATCCCTCATCCTATTGGGGAGAATCCTCCAAACTCAAGATGGAGGATTTCTCAAGGCAGGGGTCACCTCAGCTCAGGACACCTTAGGGGCTGTCCTGACTGGTGGGTGACTCCTCCTGGTTTTTCTCATTATCTCCTCCAGCCTTGCGCCAAAAGTGGGGGCAGTGGCTGGAGGGGCGGGCACCTCCACTAGCTGGGATGCCCTGGGGCACTGTAACAAAAGGGGTGAACCTTTGAGGCTAACCGCTAGGTGTTACAGTTCCTGCAGGGGGAGGTGAGAAGCACCTCCACCCAGTGCAGGCTTTGTTCGTGGCCACAGAGTGACAAAGGCACTCTCCCCATGTGGCCAGCAACATGTCTAGTGTGTGGCAGGCTGGCAGAAACTGGTCAGCCTACACTAGAAGTCAGGTAGGTATTCAGGGGGCATCTCTAAGATGCCCTCTGGGTGTATGTTACAGTAAATTGCATTTATTTTGCTGAGAAATTTGATACCAAACTTCCCAGTTTTCAGCGTAGCCATTATGGAAGTGTGGAGTTCGTGTTTGACAAACTCCCAGACCATATACTGTAATGACCACCCTGCACTTACAATGTCTAAGGTTTTGCTTAGACACTGTAGGGGCATAGTGCTCATGCACATATGCCCTCACCTGTGGTATGGTGCACCCTGCCTTAGGGCTGTAAGGCCTGCTAAAGGGGTGACTTACCTATGCCACAGGCAGTGTGAGGTTGGCAGGGCACTCTGAGGGAAGTGCCATGTCAACTTAGTCATTTTCTACCCACCAGCAAACACAAGCTGAGAGGCAGGGTGCATGTTCTGAGTGAGGGGTCCCCAGGGTGGCATAGACATGCTGCAGCCCTTAGAGACCTTCCCTGGCATCAGGACCCTTGGTACCAGGGGTACCAGTTACAAGGGACTTACCTGAGTGCCAGGGTTGTGCCACTTGTGGAGACAAAGGTACACACTGGTGCTGGGGCCTAGTAAGCAGGGTCCCAGCACACTTTCAAATCATAACTTAGCATCAGCAAAGGCAAAATGTTAGGGGGTAACCATGCCAAGGAGGCATTTCCTCACACACAGGGTTCAATTACACCCTGGTCCTCTAGTTGTGTGAGTATTTCTCTCACAGGTGCTTTAGCATCATGTTTTATTGGATACTGTGGTTGTGGTTGATTTTGAATAGGTATTACATGGTAGGGGGAATCTTTGTCCCATCCTACGTGGTTACGATATAATGCGGGTGCCTACGCCAATGCCCAATCAATGACGTAGGATTCTGAGAGTTTCTCCGGAACAAGGGGCGAGAAAGGTTTAATAACATCTTCCCCATAGGGGCAGATACGGACAAATTCTGGTGGCCAATCTTGTTCTGCCAGTAAGATATCATATATATTCACTACGCGATCACAAAAGATTGCATCTATTGTGCGTTCAATGTCTCCTTCTAACTGCAACGTTACTTTATACACCCTATCATGTGTGGAGACACGCATGCCCGCAGTCTCTACTTGTAGAAAGTCATCAGTTGCTTTCACCTCCAGATGCTCTAGAAGATGCTGGTGAACTATTGTGACCTCTGCCGCTCTGTCTAGCAGTGCTAATGCCCACTTCATGTTCTTCAAGAAAGCCCTCTTCTTGAGTGGCATGTAGAACTGCGACCGCTGCCACTTTTTTCTTTTTGAATTGGGGTTTTTGTTGGGCAAGTTTCTCTTCCTTTTTAACAGAAATCTCCGATGAGCGTTGTGATTCCTGTCTCCGTTTCACGTACTCTGTTCTTCGCTCTGATCGCCCACCTCTCTCATTGCGTTTTTCCGATGAGTCCTAAAAGGAACGAGATTGGCGTGTATCAGTATATTGATATCTATCAGGCGTCTTTATATTTTCTCTATTTCTGAGATTATATCTATTCTGTGGGGCCTCCGTACGCGGAGATTCTCCCCTATCTTTTTGAGGAGTCAGTTGTTTTTTATCCAAGCGTTTCTTGTTACCCTCAGGTGCTGGCTTGGAAAAATATTTATTAGATTTACCCTGAAACTGTGGTTTAGTTGGTCTGGCTCCTAGAATATCTCGACCAATACTAGAATAGGTCTCTGCGATAATCTTTGGCAACTCACGTTCTTGATCCTGGTGAGGAACGTCACGGAGCCGCATGCGCACTGCTAGTGCAACTGCTTCTCCTTTAAGGTTACTTAAAATGATTGAGGATACCGTGGAGAAGTTTCCCATTAGTTGCATCCCCAAATCTAGGGCCGGGGGTGCTCATATTCATCTTGAATTTGTTTTAACACTTCTGGCAAGTTGGCAAGTGTCGGTGTACTGTGTGCTGTAGTGTAGAGCACGGCAAACACCGTACCCCATGTATTACAGTTATCCACTGTGGAGACCATCCCAAATGGCAAGCACATAGTTCAAATTCTATGTTTATCCTGAGGTCCAGTATGGGGAAATACTGCTTCCAGTGCATTTATTTTTTGAGCTAACCAAAATGGAGTTTCCTCTCGTTGGTGTGTACTTTACCCATGATCGAATGTACAGTTGCAGGATTAATACCTGGTGTTACCACATGTGGTTGGGCTGGAGCAGCAAGCGTTGGGTTTGTATTCAATGTTTGCATTACAAACTGTACTAATCGTCTATATATTGCTGTCAGTTCAGTGTATAAACGACGGACTTCAGCTACTGCTAAGTTTGCTATTGCAGGGTGAGGTGTATAGGTGACCAATAAAGGCCAGGTAGGACCATCAGTACTCAGAGGACCTAACCTAACTGGTAATATTGTATGGGGTAGGGCGCCATCAAGCCAATTATTATGTTCTTGATAGGATAGACGTATCTCTAAATATGCATAAGCCCTGTATTGTCCAGGTGCATTTGCAAGTGTATAGTGATGAAATGTATTTGTGTTCCCATCAACTGCTGGAAATGTGACCCAAGAATAGAAAAGTTCTGTTCTATAAGCTGCATCTGCATCAACAACAAATGTAACTGGACCCCCCTAGGCCGTTAAGCCGTTTGCCAGTAAGTGCGCAGTCAAGGGTTGTCTCATATTAACAGCAATTGCCACCTGCTGTGGATTCGCCATAGTAAATGTTAAATTTGTTCAACAAGGCACACCAAATAGGGATTCTCCTTTTATAGTTTAAGCTCGAACAACCTCCAGCTTCATATAGGATATACTACTTAGCTGAGGAGGAAATCCTCAATACCACGGACTTCTTCGTATATAGTACCAAGATGTCATTATATGTAATGAGACTGAGATACTCAAGAGGCCCTGAAATTTAGAGCCTGACCAAACGTTGGCGGCGCCATGTCGCATAGGCTCTCATTATTCTAACAAGACTACTGGGTTTTGAGTGGCAGAATCGCCCGTGGTGTGGCAGGCTGAGTCCGACCCACTGCAGGTTATATCTGTCAATATCTATCTCCAATTTGGGTTTTGCTCCGGCTAACTAGCAGTGCTTCATCTCTACCCAAGGGCAGAGATGAATGGGCAGCCAAGCGCATGACATAAATGGTTTCCCAGAGAAGCCGTGGTCACTCAGGTCACATCCGTTTCTCTCAGTTACATTATTCTCATATATATAATGACAAACAGAGGCAGTGTATGTTTCAATAGGATTTTAATGAGGGTACTGCATCTTATTTAGCAAAGCGTGAGCTGCAATAACCAGGATGACACAACATAACAGGATTAGAATTGTGACGAAGAGAGTGAAGCATAAAAATAATGCTACCATATTGCACTAGAGTCAAATAGATTAATTCCTACCTAAACTATAATAGAGCACAGCATGTTAAGCTCTAAATCTGCCCTTCAGGTTCCCCTGAGAAGACATCATCGCCCCTCCTACCTGAGCAAAGGCCTGAATTCTGCATTAGCATCTGTGTCAAAGCATTCAGCAATCAGCATACAGTCGTGGCTCTCTGGCTGGAATCTCCCTCTAACGTGTAAGGGACAGGGAAGTGTTTTTATAACAAAACAGCTGATGTTCTGAGAAAATGTCCCTATGTAAAGATATTTTCTACGAATGTCGGAGGCTAAACTTATACAACATTCACCTGCAATGTACCTTGCTGTAGCCTTTGAGAAAGCACAGAGTGAGCAAGAATGTCTTGTTTGAGAACAGAGTGCTGGCCTAGGCAAAACAACTAGATAAACAGAAAATAAAACAAGACCGTAAAAGTGCCTATTGTAACAATAATAAAATAAAGCAGAATAAAGAACATCTAGGTTAGAGTGCACAGTGGCTTGGCCTAGTGTGTTAAAATAACGTGCATGGAGCTATAGCTAAAATGGCTACACCACAATATATATAGTAGACTTTTTCTCTTTTTCAGGGTCATCTCCAATCTTTTTGTCTCCTTCCTCCTATTTTTTTCTGACCTGTTGTTGTTGGCTTTATGACTCTTTACAAGTGCTAACCAGTGCTAAAGTGCATATGCTGTCTGTGTAAATTGTATTGTTGATTGGTTTATCCATGACTGACATACATGATTTACTAGTAAATCCCTAGTAAAGTACACTAGAGGTGCCCAGGGCCTGTAAATCAAATGCTACTAGTGGGCCTGCAGCACTGGTTATGCCACCCACATTAGTAGCCCTGTAATCATATCTCAGACCTGCCACCGCAATGTCTGTGTGTGCAGTTTTAAACTGCCAATTCGACTTGGCAAGTGTACCTACTTGCCAGGCCTAAACCTACCCTTTTCTTACATGTAAGACTCCCCTAAGGGGTCAGTGTTTGTTAAAGGTGGGACATTGTCAACACCAGGGCAGTGCGCGCTCTATTGGCGACTATAATGCAAAAACCCAGCACTCTCAAAACAACGTAATTTATGCATTGTGCTGATATGTTGTTGTTTAATCTTTTGCATTGAAGAGTTCAATCCTGAAGACTTATTTTTAATGTGCTTACAAATGCTGTTCATTTGCAATGTATTGCTGCAGGCTTTCAGAGTGTGTTAGGGTGTGGTCCCTTTCCAGGGCCTTCTAGAGACTTTCTCTGCAACATGTTTGGGTGTGGTTGTGGGCCGGGCCAAGACTCTATAAAAAGGAGCCAACCCGGCTCCAAGTGCTCACTATTCAGAGGTCCCGGTGCAGAGCAGCAGCTACTTCCTGAGCGCCTGTCCCGGTGTCCTATTTGATCTTCCAGACATCTGACTTTCATTCTTCATTTGGAGATCCTTGTTCTGGGCGATAAGACGGTGGTTGGGCTGGCCTCCCAACGCCGTTATCGAGAACTCGCATGTTCTTGGGCCTACTTCTTTTATGATTTGACAGAGTACTTTGCGCGTGTGAAATATGCGCTTGAGTGTTTGTGACATTTGCAGGGTGACTTGCGAATCGGCAAGATGCGCGATTTGTTTCATGATAATTTAATCTTGTTATTCATTGCACGCTACCATTTCTTGACATTTGCATGGTGGCTTAAGAATAGGCAAGACGTGCGATTCGTTTTATGGTGTTTTAACTTTGTTGTTCATTGCGCACTACCATTTCTTGACATTTACATGGTGGCTTAAGAATCGGCAAAAGACGCGCGATTCGTTTCATTGTACTTTCATCTTGTTATTCATTGTGAGCTGTTATTTCTTGGCATTTACATTGTGGTTTACGAATTGGCAAGACACACGATTCGTTTAATGATGATTTGACTTTGATATTCATTGAGTATTACCATTTCTTGGCATTTTACATGGTGACACTCGAATCGGCAAGACGCACGATTCTCTCCTCTAGTTCAATTCATGTTGTTTATTGTATGCCACTATTTTAAGATATTTATCATGTAATATTCGAGTTGACAAGTTATGTGATTTGTTTTCCTGAATCCATATTGTGTTATTCATGGTGTACAATCCTTTTACGGTGTTTACTATATATATATATATATATATATATATATATATATATATATATATATATATATATACATACATATATATATATATATAAACACATATATATATATACATACACACATATATATATATATATATATATATATATATACAAATATATATATAAATCTACAATATGCACAATTTGTGTTGAAACATTTTAAGAGTACACAGAAGATCAGAGTTTCTAGATGCAATATTGTATGGTCCTAGTATGCATTCTCAAAAAAGGATTTATATGACTGGTTTAAAATGTAGGCAGAATGTTTTTCTAATTCTCATGTAAAGGAAAGTACTTGAATAAGAAAGTTTTCATGTAATCCATCTTGATTCCCTTATGGGTATCCGGCCATCTTGAAACTTAGTCATTTTAAACTTAATTCTTAGATTGTTCATGTTTTCAGAATGACTATGCCTAGAATCATAGTCTAGTATTGATTTCAGGAGATATAATTTTCATATTCTGTGTTCTAACCTTTTTCTTACTACAGGTCTCCTTCCCAGCTGTTTCCCTTCCTAATCCCCTCTTCCCCTCTTGAACTCTCTTAGCCTCTGTGATTTATCTATCAGAGTCTTGGAGCTGTTCAGTGGTGGACGTGTTGGGAACGTGCGCAGACCCCGAGGATCTGGTGACTCTGACAGAATAGTGAGCCCACAAATGATTATCCTCCTGGTTTGTGTATGTTCTCAGCATGGCCACGCTGGACGAGTTAGTCAAGGCTATCACCCAGCTCCAGGCAGAGGTGGTATCATCCAAAGAATTGACAACTAGCTTAGCTGAGAGAGGGAGTCAGTTGCAAGATAAGGTAGAGAAGAAGGAACAAAGTCCCATAGGTGTGTCCTGGCCAGGTACTTCTTCTCAGGCTTCTGGAAGTAATCCGACAAACATTTCCCTAAATGTTCCTTCCACAATTCCTTTAGCTCCCCCAGAACGTTTCTCAGGTGACCCTTTGAAAGCGCAATCTTTCCTGGTTCAAGTGGGACTACACCTCACCTGCAGACCACATACTTTCCCCGATGCCCAGTCCAAAGTAGCTTTCTTGTTATCACATTTGGATGGGGATGCAGCTACTTGGGCAATTCCTCTTGTGCGTAAAAATAGTCCCTTGTTGTACAACTGGAGAAATTTTGTTTGTGAGTTTGAGAGAGTTTTTGATCGTAGAACTGTAACACAGTCAGCAGATCGGGAATTATTAGATTTACGCCAAGGGAATCAAGACCTAGTGTCGTATTCAGCCAACTTTAACCGGCTGGTTGCCGAGACATCCTGTCCTGAAAAAAACAAGCGGTCTTGTTTTACAAGGGACTCAAAGAGGAACTAAAAGATATCTTAGCGCAAATCGACCCAAACCTACAGACTGTCAAGAATTAATAAACCTTGTCTAGAGGCTTGATCATTGTTTAGCAGAACGTAAAGGAACGCGCAACAAGATTGAAAAATATTCATGGCGTGTTCATGATGACAGAGACTCAAGAACTCCGAAAGAGAGAACTCCGGAACCAATGGAAATTGGAACCATCAGAAGACCTTTGACCAAAGATGAAGAGGACCTACGCAGAAAAAATGGACAATGTCTTTATTGTGGGCGGAAGGGTCATTTTGCCAAAGATTGTCCAATTAAACCAAAGAACAAGCAAGGTCCAGTTCAGAAGGTCGCAGCCAATGCCCCAGTCGAGTTGGAAAACGAAAACACCCAAGATGCAGAGAAGGGTTGCTCTTGGGTGTCACCGTGGACCCTTCACAATCTAGATATCTTAAACTGGAAATAAGAGTTCAGGTCAAAAAAGCTCTAGTCGATTCTGGGGCTACTGGGAACTTTGTTGATGTCCAATTGGTTCGTGCATGGGGGATCCCATGTATTGAAAAGAAGACCCCAGAAATCATCCAGGCAGTCGATGGAAAACTCTTGACTGGAGGTCCAGTAACTCTTCAGACTATCCCCTTGTCGATGATTTGTGAAGATAAGAATCAAAGAAAGAAACATAAAGAGAAAATCATTCTTGATGTGATCCATGCTCCCCAATATGGGATTATCCTCGGCTTGCCATGGTTAACTCATCACAGTCCCGAGATCAATTGGGCAGAACGAAAAATCGTGTTCTCATCTGCGCTATGTAACGAACAATGTCTCCAAAAGATTCAAGTACCAAAAGTTTGTAACTCTTACATAGCTACTGCCACAGAGAAAGAAATTCGGGTGCCCAAACAGTATTCATCTTATAAAGATGTATTTGATGAGAAAGGAGCAGAGACCCTACCTCCTCATAGATCTTATGACTGTCAAATTGATCTAGCCCCAGGTGCGATACTTCCCAACTGTCGTGTATATGCCCTGTCAGAACATGAAAATCAACATTTATGAAAATACCTAGATCAATATTTGGAGAATGGCTTCATTCGCCCCTCTAAGTCTCCTGCAGCTTCGCCTTTGTTTTTTGTTTCAAAAGCTAATGGAGAACTTCGAGATTGCATCGACTATAGGGGTTTGAACAAAGTCACCATCAAGAATAAGGCCCATATTTATACTTTTTGATGCAAAACTGCGCCAGAGCAGTTTTGCGTCAAAAATATTACCGCCGGCTAACGCCATTTTGGTGCGCCGTGCGGGCGTCAGATTTATACTTTGCTGCACGGCGGCGCAAACAACAGGTGGGAGTCATTATTTTTGACGCACACCGCGGCGTCAAGTCGTAAACGAAAACGACGTTAACACGGCGGAAATGCCTGTGGGTCGATTTACGACACTGCAAACCGGATATGCGCCGTTTTTTTGTGACGCAATAGCGTCAAAAAACACAGCGAACACAGCCATTTCACCAGAGGAGAGCCAAAATGGATCCCAGATGCCACTACAGACCCCAGGAAGATGACAGCAGACCAGGAACCAGCCAGGAGGACCCACACAAGAATCAGGACACTTTTAAGAAGGAAAGAAAGTGTCGCTTCAGTGCAGAGGAGCAGGAAATCCTGGTTAAAGAGGTGACGGAACACCAGCACCAACTGTTTGTCACATCAAAGTTACCAATCAGTAGGAGAGAGGCTATATGGCAACAAACTGTCGACAAGATTAACAGTGTGGCTGAAGTACGCAGAACAGTCATCGAGTGCAAGAAATGCTGGCATGACTGCAAACGCAGGACCAAGGAAAAGACGGCCAGGAACAGGAAGGCAGCACTGCAGACTGGAGGTGGGAGTCCAGCACACCAGGAGGCCCTGGACCACATGGAGGAGATGGTCACAGCCGTCATCCCTGAGGAGATCGTCACAGGGATTCAAGGACAGGACAGCGCAGACTACCAGGAGACAACGCACATGCAGGGTAAGTCGCATGGGGAATTAAAAAGCACTAATGTCAACTGCAACCGGGGGGGGGAAATACCTACTACACATTGCATGTAAGTCATCATATACATGGAGTGGCATGGGTAAAGGGGCACGGCAGGGGTGCATGGCCCGTTCTGAGAAGACCTGGGGCACACCATTACACAACACCAACAACAGTCCCATGGGGGCATGCTGTCATGCCAACCATGGAGCAAAGGGAAAGCCACGACAGAAGGGAAGGCCACTACGTCAAACTGACATCCTGGCACTCGTCAGCCAACATACCTCCTACATTAACTAGGGCCCTATTAGCAATCCTCTAGCCAAACCGACAACTGCAATGTTACTGCGACAACAATTGCCACTACCACCTCTGATCTGTGTGCAGCTCAAGTAGCCAACGGCATTAACCTCCCCATGGAACATACATACCTAAATTAGGGGGTGAGGATGACATCTGCAACAATCTCCTGAAACAAGACAAAGGCCCCAGTACACTCAAATGTCAATGCCCATAGTTGTCACAAACATCAGACAAAGTAAACAACAATAGGAGCGACACAGCACTAAGGACACACCCATGCTGCATATGTCAGGGTCCATCCTGTGCCTGGGTAACAAGGCAACATCCCAAATGTCATACTGCTCAGACAACAGCATTGAGGAGGGGACACATGTAACTGGTCACTGAAATACACCTGCACAGTCAGAGGAGGAAATAGGACACTGATACGACTATCAGGGCAATCCAATGTAACACACATTACCCAACATCAGCAGGACACATTAACAATGTCAACATCCATATCAGATCATAACATTGCCATGCATAGGATATGCAACATGTCAATTACATTTAAGTCGATGTGAACGATCAGGGATTGGGGCAGGTCCTGATAGTTAAGTGTGCTGCCAGGGCCATCAGAACACCCACAGCCAGTGAAAGGTCTCACCATGAGAATGGATATACACGGAGGGTCGAGTAGGACAAGAAGGTGGCAGTTCTCGATTTGGCATAAACCAGCACCTAGAGGCGATGAGGCTGACAAGTCTGATAACTCAATAACATACATGTGACACACAGGTGGGCCATAGGCCTGAAACAATGCCCATCTGAAGGACTGCAGATATTAATACAAAACAAGATCACAAAGTGAATTCATCAAAAGGCAGGCACGGCACGTCAAAATTGTCACAACACAGACACACTAATTGTACCCTGTTTCATTGCAGAGGATGATGGATCTCCTGCTGATATGCCTGTCCCAGATTTCCCTGATGACATGGATGACGAGCCGATAAACATTCCCCAGGAGACTATCCAAAAGGTCCTTGAAACCCTCCAGACCCCACCTTCTGTCACAAGGAGGAGCACAGAACAAGCAGCCATCGCAGAGGAACCACCCACCACCCCAATTGTAAGACCTGCCAGCTCCAATACAGCTGAGGACTCAGACGACACTGGCACCAGCTTTGAGAGAACTGTAGTTGGAGTACAGCGGGAGCTGGCCAAGGAGGTGCGGGTGGGGATGCAAAATATGGCAGCCAGCCTTGAGGGGGTGCGTTCGTGCATGATGTCATCTGCAGATCATGCAGCAGCTATGCAAGCCCTAACATCTATCTTGCAGGAACTGCAGAAAACCCAGAAGGAAATCAGCACAGCTGTAATACAGTTGACCCAACACCTACAATAGCAATCCTGTCAACTCGTGCACGAATGCAACATTGAACCCCTCAGGGCCGACCTGGCTGCCTACCATCGTGATGTGGCTGCTATTCTCAAAAACCAGCAGGCCCTCCTTGCAGAAGTACTGCCCTTAAGACCTTCACAGGGAGCAGCGACCGGGATGTCTGACTCCACGTCTTCTAACACTGAGGTGTGGGTTGCACCTTCACAACCAACAACAACAAGGACAAAGCAGGCAACACACACATCAGAAGAAGAAGACATGGAACAGATCACATTCACAAGGAAAATGACCCGGAAGCACTAGTCCCTGCCACATGGCCAACTATTACCAAGGTCCTGCGCTTTGTAACTTGCCAGTCTTGCAACAACTGTACTCAAGCACTGTTCTGCAAACCACTGTATATCTTGTCACCCAGCCCAGTGATTGTCTCTCTCCTACTCATTGGCTAAGTCTGTCCCTCTGCACTGTCTGAAACAGCAACCCTAGCATGACAAAAGCATTTTGGTAAACCCTTGTGTTGGATCACAATGGAAGATATCACTATAATGGACTCACAGTCATGGACAATGTACATATAGCACTACAGCACTTTTCAATAAATAGCACTTACACAACAAATCTGTCTCTGGGTAATGTGACATATCAACTGCGCTGTAGATAATTGAAATGTCCCTACTGTCAAATAATGTAGATTGTCAATACAACTGTCCAGATATTATGTAGTTAGAGAAATCTGCACAGTGACCATGATTGCATCATACTCTGCCCATCCTGAGGGAATAATCTGATGAAGTGAGAAACCATACACTACCATGCTGTGTTGGACAGAAGAATGCTTCCTCAGGGGATAACTAAGTCATCAAATAGTGCCCGCTAAATGTTGTCAACGTGCAAAAATAACACAATAAACATGCCACACTAATCTAAGTAAATAAAAAAAAAAACTGCACAAATGAAGGTGTCTGAGTTAACGTACAAATAGGTAATCATGCCGAACTGTGTCACAAATGATGTATGAGGGTCATGAAGACAAGAATACAAGATTGCCAATGAGAACTCATCTTATAAGGGTGTGCATGATCATCACACTGCAGTCAGACCTAAAACAGTTTCCCCAATATCAAGTCTGGAAGCACTGTTAGTGACTTTGAAAACACACTTATCAACAGAAACACATTGTCATCCATATTAACTGTGATTGGTGGTTGCAACAAAGGGTAGACACTTTGCAAGGTAGCTCTGGGTTAGCTGCCAATCGTACAGCTCAGTTGGGATTTGTTTGTAGCATTGGACACAGATGTTATAGTACAAAAGAGATGTACACGGAATCCAAACCCACGATCAAGTACCATTCAACACATATTATTAAGGGGTAACCAAATATTTATTAAAAGCTAACCATAGATGAGGAAACTGAGGGAAAAATCTTACCTACCCTAATCTACCCTGACTACTCATTACCCACAACTGTCCCTAACTAACCTAAGCTACACTTACTTATCACATATAACGAAAAGTTCTAAACATCTACCCCACACCCCTCTTATGAGACAGGACACATTGAGGACAACACATACTAACCTAAACGCATACTATACTATCCTAAACAAATATATATTTTTTTTTAATTTTTTTTAAATACATTTTTTTTTGTTTTTTTTTACACACAAGAACCCCAACATAGCCCCCTACCCACCCACCCACACATGTAATAAGTCAAAAAAGAAACAAGCAGGACCCCCTACCCCCCACCCACTAACACTGACTAAACTAACAGCCTATACTAACCTAACACTAAGCCCCCTAAGCCCACTAAGTATAAGAACAAGGAAAGAGGAGGGAGGGGAGGGTATCATGTCCATCTATTAAACTGTCTAGAGGTTGGCCCTCCGAAGGGTCCTCTTGATATCCTTGACCCGCCGTTTAATGAGCCGCACGTCCCGGCTCAGGTGGCTCACCTTGCGCAGCACTTTGTCCATCTTGTTTTCAAGTCTATTGAAGGCTGCAGGGTCAACAGCTGGAGCAGTGGCAGTCTGGGTACTGGTGGAGGTGGTCTGTGTGGGCTGTCCTGGAGCAGTGGCAATGCTGGGGCCAGGAAGTCCAGCAGATGTAGATTGAACAGAGGCAGCTGTGGGTGGGGCCACCTGGTTCTCATTGGTGGTTGTTTCTGTGTTGGCTGTGGTGGGCACAGTAGGCCCACCCTGTGGGAAGGCTCGCCATGCCCCGGAGGCACGTTCATGGCGATATCGCCGGGCCATCCTCCTGAACCCCGACTCCACCAGCAGGATGTGCTGGTATCGCATGGCCCGACGCTGAAATTCACGGACCTGGTCTGGAATCATGTTAGCTGCTGTGAAGACAAATGCAGATATGCCACATTAGTAACTGCATTGTGTGAAACAGCACAGCAAGTTAATCAGACAATACATCTACTGTACTTCTAACAGCTCATATCATGATACAGAGCATTGAATGTCCCTGAGGAAGTACATGGCAGGCCAGACAACAAAGGTCACATCACACAAAGCACATTCATAACCCACAAGATGGGTAACAACTGGCCTTGACTTGCAATCTGACTTCTGACAGTTAACATCTAAGAATCATGCTGCATAACCTCCACCAAGAGCTGGGCTACAAATGTCAGTGTACAGAAAGCAAAACTAAAGCCACATGGTCTGCAAGTTGTAACTGGACTTTCCAGTATGGTACCAAGTGCCAAACCTGAGTGTGTATACTAGTATGCAACCAAACTGTCACTTATTCACAGGTATGTGTAACATACTGGTAGCATCAATACTAGGTACCCCATTCACAAACCCATGGCCGTGTTTGAGGGGGGGCGGTGGATATACAACTATAATTTGCCAACAACATGTACACCGAGGAGTGTATAGGCTAATCCACACATGTTTGTCTCTACAGACACACCACAGGTAAGGTCTATCTACAATTAGGAGTCAGCAAACACTAGAGCACTCATAGGGTCAGACATGTCAGGAAAATCAGAACTTAGTACACAACATATACTTCCAGTGAGGCCTGACTTACATCAGACACAGAGTTGCTAGAACACCCATGATCATGAATTGCATGCACACCTAGGCCATTACACTCAGGTTCCACAGACTTGATGCACTACATGTGGAAGTACATGATGCTAGGAGGTTCTACCTACTGTTTCAAAATTACGAAGGTAAATAGTGAAGCAGATGTCTATTGGGAAGCTATTAGCTCCACCAATCTTAGAGAATGTGGGTCTGACAGGCTGACTAAATAGGGGCTGACTTCCACTGCGACTCTTGGTGATACAAGTGTCAGACATATAACTATCCCCTGTACTCCCAGTGGGGCCTACAGGGATGTCCTACAATCCCTACATGACACCATTCCCACTCATGGAACAAGTGAAAAACTTGCCCACAGCATCACACCTTGCTATGCGTCCAACTCACACAAGTCCATAACCAGCAAACACAACACATAACAGACATATAAACACTTACTGTAGTGGTCGGGGTCCTCAAATGTCGCCACCTCTCCCACAGTGTAGGGCGCCAGTCCACCTGTAAGGTATGGAAGGAAGGAATGTGCTCAAAATCTGTGCACAGTGCAACATTTTCAGTATCATTTACAATGTGTAGGTTGAATAAGTAAATGGCAGCCATTCAGACATGATGGTACTGCATCTGATATTTCACGGCCAACTTGTACATTGCATGGGTCTCCTGTGACAGTTACACACATATCTGCACACATACATTGGCCCTAACTATCATGTGGTTGCAAACTTGCCCCATAATTGGTGAGCACTAAAAAATATGGAGTGTAATCGTCTCATCATGTGCATCCAAGAGAAACATCCAACGCCTGGTTACTTGAGGACTGCATTACCAGTCAAACATGCCTTGTGGGCATGACATTTAGTGCACATAGGCCCAATGTACAGAGGGAGGGGCAGGGACTCCTGTAAGCCATCCTGTTGTTACAGTATAGTCAATTGATGTGGCCCAGCTATGGTGATTTGCACCAACCATGGAGATGTAAAGCCATGTGCATACACTTGGACTGCCATGCATATTTGGATTGTGGCTCAACCGATTCCAACAAACATCTTACGATGTAAGCTGAGGGCACCTTACACCTTTACACGATGTATTAAAATCATGAACTGACATTTATCCAAGAAGATTAAGAAACACAATAATCCCACACATTCAGAGTACTTCTGTGAACGCTTTCCTTCCACACTCACCAGACTCACATGAGACAAATGTTTGAGCCACTTTGCTATTATAAATTGTCGTGAAGGCAGCACTCATTTTCAGCATCATGTAGTGATTCTAAAGTCAGTCTAGCAATTGCGTCAACATAGTTGGCCTAAATGTTGATACATCTGTACTTCTCTGTCAATAATACCCTATATAGACATGATTGGCTCCTATTTTGTTAGCTGTGCTGACAGAAAGGCCGCACCAATTTCCTTCATGGTAAAGTTACCTGTAAGTTTGCAGAGCACGTGCTACCTGACAGCTAGCAATTGTGATCCTTGCCATAGTGCATCAATGATCCCCATATATGTCCCCAAAATTACACACAGTCAATAAGTTAGCTGGCAGACATTGCACTAATCCACTGATGTCACTACAGAGCATTCATTTGTGCACAATAACAATAGTCGTACTCACCAACAGTGCCACCAATCATGATTCCCAGGTGGTCCAAGAGATCCTGCTCCCTGGTGATGAGGTCAGCCCACCGGTGCTTCAGCTGGTGGTCACTCCTCTGGCTGGCATACACACGCTGCAGGTGATGCAGCACCTTTCCCCACTGGATTCTGCGCGCCTCTGTCGGGTACCCTGTATGACCCTGCCCCCTGCCTGGATCCTGAGCGGCAAGAAATGTGTCACCAGCCAGATGAAGCCCCCCAACTCCTCTTCCCCCATCCTGCCAAGACGTGGCCTACCAGACATACTTATAATTGAAGAGAAGGAATAGGGGTAAAAGAAATAGAAAGGGGAAATGGGTGAAAGTAGGGGTAAAAAGACAGAAAAAAAGTAAACCTAAACACTAATAGAGCCCAACTATCCCCAAATTAACACTACCCACAACAGACTCCCACAAACAATAAATCGACAAGATAAATGGACAAATGTAGACAAAACACAGTACTACAGTATACAAAAACAAAATTTATTTCACAAAAGGACTTTACAGATAGCACACAGGACAAATACAGCACAAAATCTCTGGACAACACTCTCTACACAGCCACACAGTCTAGAAGGATCATAGACTGCAAAGTGAAAGTGAAAGTACACCCACTGTACATGATCTGTAAACAGGATATCCTATTACATAACTTCCTGAATGAAAAGTCCTGCCTTTTTTGCGTTATGCGTAATTTTTTGTTGCACAAAACTGTATTTGCGTCATTTTTTTTGATGCACAGACGTGAATATTAACCCGCATCCACATAATGATACATGGACTGTACAAATATCTGGATGCGGGCTATATTTCACTCCTGTGCGTAAAAAAAAATTACGCAAATACAGTTTTGTGCAATAAAAAATGATGCACACCGCTAGGGACGTCAAAACTACAGTGCATTAACTGGTTTGGGGCATTTTTACTTGTTTTTTGGTTATTTTACATTTGGAACACATCAGAGATTGGCTAATTGAAGACAGTATGGTGTTGATGGTGTATGTTCACATGTGTGACATCATACTGCAGCGGAACATCATCCACTACACCCTTCACAGTATGTTTACAGTTGGCTGACGTCATAGATGGTCATAAGTGTGGCCTACATATATGTGTGGCACAACTTGTGCATGTTTGCCATAAGGAGAGGATAGCAATGTGACGCACATATGTACAATACCTAATTGCCTTTGGCTCAAAGTGTGTGCTTTGACAACTAATTTGTTGGTTGACCAGGTGTGTGTGTACATCACATGAAGCATTATTGTACATTTGGTTGTATGAATGTGACGTCCATGTGTCCAACCCTAAGATGCAAGTAAAAATTGGAATGAGCAAGGGCATGTGTTAGTCATACATGTAACAACACCCGCAAAGTATACTTCCAAGTTATAGGGTCACGTAGACACCACATGTGACATAGCATGACGCATGTTCATGTCAAAGGTCCACAATTTCTACATCCTATGTCCTAGAGTATTGGTAAGAGCTTCCTAGGCACTAGTTGATGAATCCCACAGTGAGTCATACACATGCATTGAGGAAGTGGGTACCATGTTGTTTGCACAGACAGACAAGGGTCAATCTCATATATATGATGACACCACAGTTGAGGCCATAGAAGTAAGCCCCAACTATCAAGTGGCCGTGGTGGACCAGCATACAAGACAGCACGTGTCCACATATTTCCAAGGATCATTTGCACATAGGTTTCTTGTTCATGTGTGTGGTCCAATGATGATCCTGTAGATTTTTTGGGATGTCATTTGTCACAGTTCGGACCAGGACTCATCATGAGTCAGTGGCAGCTATTCCTGTAACTACTGAGTATCCTTTGTTGATCAATGTGAGTAAAGTAGATGTGGACATGTGAACCAACATGTGAATGGTCCCACCCTGTCACTAAAGACGTGTAATGGGACAGTCAACAGGGCAACCTTGGTGTGCTGAGTGAGATAATGTCTCAATTGTCATGTTCCGGCAGGTGTCATTACAACATTTGTACACAGGTTGGCCTCTGCACTTCCCACTGCATCTGGGAACATCATAGCCTCTGTGCTGTTTATTCTCGCAGCTATACACCACACACGGCCCATCACTATGTTGTGCGCACTGTGATGCTGTGTGTGAACTGTCATGGTTCTGACATTTGTGTATTAGTCATGTACATTATCAGAGGTTCCTGGTTGTGCTGAAAGCCCCGTACCCAAGCCCTGCCAATGACCCTGGGACACTGTCACACTTTGTCATTCATGCATAAATGCAACCCAGAAAAGGGATGGGCCATGAATTTTGCATTTCCAAGAGGATTTAACTCAAATGGTACAGTTTAAAAGGCAGATGATGCTATACAATGTATTTGTGTATGCATAGTAGAAGCCCATGCCCAATACCCCCTGATGAATGGCAGGTTTGATGACACAAGTGTGGTACATATGTAGACACAGGGATACTTTAGTGTGACGCACAGACAGTTGCCAGTCAGGCTGACAGAATGCAAGATGATTTAGGAGCCAGCTACTGGACAAGTTACATAATCAGTGGTCTGACTGAGACTGTTTGGAGGACAAACTAGACAGTTGACATGTCAATCTGTGTATGTCCTATGTTTTTGAAGGTGACAAATGAACCCAAGGGCTGTGTTACACGGCTTAATTACTATCAATGGTTGACGATGTATTTGACATAATGGCAACTCCTATGCTGTTCCAGGCATCATCAGGGGCAGTGCTTTTTGTAATGGGTTGTGTGCATGGAGGTGATCACAGGTGTGGGCTGCATCTGTTTCTCACCAGTCCTGTAGGTGAGACTTGCATTCTAAGGGCCAACAGAAATTTTCACAAGGGGAAGCAATCTACATGTGCTAACAGGGCTTTGAAACTAGAAGACAGTGTATAAATTGACCTGACGTCCTTGCAGTCAGATGTTCTTTGACAATGGCATACCTTAGGAAAGGGTGTAGCACACTGGGTTGCTAATGTTGGTCTGTGTTTGTAGAGGAGGTATTATTAGGGTGCACATCTTAGTATTCCAGGGACCTCTTCCGACAGGTGGGTTGTGACCAGGTGCATGGGTGTGTCCGGAGTTAGGAAATGGCCTGACATGTACATGGAATGTCATGTGCGCAATGCATGTCATATGTGTGGCACTTGTGCTGTCTATGTTCTGGTTCTATGGAACTCTAGTCATAGATATTCCTTGCAAATATTGGATGCAGTTGGACTAACTGCTGCCACGGTCTTGTCAGACATTCCTGTTAGTGATGCCAAAGCACATTGACTGCCTCATGTATGATGCTTGTTTTCCCCTTATTGAGTGATGGTGTCATAGTTGTGTGCCATATGCTGCGTTGGACCTTGCTTTCAACATGTATTTGTGAAATAGTTGTGGTCCTCTGCTATAGGCCTTCAAAGGAGATGTGTACATGATATATGTCATTAAGAGTGTGTGTGTGTGTGACCATTGAATGTTAGGCATTACATAAGCTCTGGGATGTTCTGTGTCCTACTCAGTATCTCAGCAATGCTCCATGAGGCAACACTCTTATTCTGATAAGTAGAGATGAAGGTGTGTAAAAAGGAATAGCCAGACCATGATATGGTGATTATAATAGGTGTTTCTTTACATTAGTTAACTCAAGTGGTGAAGGTGATCATATTCAGAAGAAATTATTTACAATCTGTTGCCGCCTGCGTATACCAGCAGCTGTGTTCTGTAGTTCCCCCTCCTGTTGCAGGCCAGCATCCTCCTCTTCCTCCTCTTCAGGCATGTGTGGCTCTGGTTCCAGGAGGGGAATGTTTCTTTTGATACAAATGTTGTGCAATATTGCACATGTGAGGATGATCCTACAGACCATCTCCGGGGAATATAGGAGGCTACCACCAGTGATGTCGAGGCAGCGGAACCTTGACTTGAGGATGCCGAAGGTCCGCTCGACAATGCTGCGTGTCCTCCTATGGGCCTCGTTGTATGCACGCTCTGCAGCTGTACTCGGGTTGCCAAATGGTGTCATAATCCATGGCTGGATGCCATACCCCTGATCAGCTGTAAGAGAAAATGAATGGGATCATGTTGATGTAGATGGCACTATTGAAAAGACCTTTAATGGCAGTAGTTGTCTTGTGTTGTCTGTGATTCTTTTGTGTACTAATGTGACATCCTATGCTTGTAGGCTCTACCATCTGCATTGTGTTGTTTCCTTGGCTGAACAAGTGTTTGTCTGCTAACCGTTTGTCAGCAGTATGTTTTGGGATTTTCAGGTACAGTGTGCCCTCCCTAGCATTGTGACTTGTGATACAGGTGTCCGTGTGTCTTCACTGGGGGTGAAATGATAGTTCCATGCACAGTTAAAATTGAAAGTGTTGTTAACACGTTCATATGAAAGTACCCTGGACGGGATACCTTTAGACTTAGGCAATGTATTAATGTAAAGGTCATTGGGACACTTACAATTTGCAAGGTGACATTTAGGCAACCACACTCATTGACGTCTTCACATTAGGCTGTACAGTAAATTCCGATGTGTGACAGGTTCAATGGTGACTTAAGAAACATGGATAGCGATGTCACGACCTCAGTGTGTTCCTGTTGACATGTTGCTGTTGTGGTGTATGTGTTGTGTGTCCTAGAGGGTTGCTGTGCAGTGTATATATATTTAGGTTTTTGTACTTACCAACAAGTAGTCCATTGCCATACCGTCCATCCTGGAAGTGTTGATTGATGGTGCAGTGACGTAAGATGTATGAGTCATGTACACTCCCAGGATATTTATCCACGATGTTGGTGATCAATCCTTGGTGATCGACTATGGCCTGCACGTTGATGGAATGTGTGTGCTTCCTGTTGCGGTAGAGGTGTTCAGTTGCAGCAGGTGGCACAAGACGTACATGTGTGCAGTCGATTGCACCAAGGACGTGTGGGAAGCCACTAATGAGGTAGAACCCCTGTTTTGTTTCCTGCTGCTTCTGCAGTGTGTTAGGGAAGCAGATGCGGCGGGTGTCAGTCGAATGATGGCGTCCAGTACATTGGGCAAAAAGGCAGAGAATGATGGTTGTGATATTCCGCCAACCAGGGCACCAATTGTTTGGAAAGAGCCACTTGCCAGCATATGAAGTACGGCAAGCAGCTTTGTTTCTGTTGGGATGGTGCGGGGTGTCACCAAAGTGGGGGCCAACTGCTGTTCAATGTTTTGCAGCAGCTGCTGAATGGCCTGCCAGTTCAACCGGTACCTCTGTATGATGTCGTGTTCCCTGAGGCCCTGAAGGGTTGTTCTTGGGCGGAATATCCACTCCTGCCTTCTGCGCTGCCTTTGGGGTCCCTGCTGGTGTTGTTGTAGCTGCTGTTGTTGTTGCTGGGCTCTGCGTCTGCGTGCATGCTGGATTAGAATCACCTCCATGTCTCCCTGTTGCTGCTCTGCTGCTCTGCTGTTTGTTCTGTGTGTTCTGAATAAATACAGGTGTGTTTGCCCTATTTTAACCCAGGCGTTAATTTTTGACGCAAATCGGGCTGTGCGTCATTTTCTGGCTCCGCCTCCCAGCCGTGCGTAATTTTTGCCCGAAAGCATAAATACGACGCACGGCCGTTTAAGCCATTTTTTGGACTGGAACGCCTAGCTTGCATATAATTAACGCAAGGTGGGTTGCTGCATCCAAAAAATGACGCACACAGCGGAATTTTGTCGTCCGCGGGCTCGGGCGTCAAAGTTTAAATACGGGGCAACATTTGCGCTGATTGTGCGTCAAAAATTTTGACGCACAATCGGCGCAGACGGAGTATAAATATGCCCCTAAATATCCTTTACCCCTAATTCCCGTATTATTGGAACAAGTAAAGAGAGCAAAAATCTACACGAAGCTTGACCTTCGAGGTGCTTATCATTTGGTCAGAATGAGAGAGGGTGACGAATGGAAAACAGCATTCAAGGCAAGATATGGCCTTTTTTAATACACCGTCATGCCTTTTGGTCTGTGTAATGCTCCAGCAGCATTTACATTTTCCTTAAATGACGTTCTCAGAGAGTACCTCAACATATTTGCCATAGTCTACATCGATGACATTTTGATCTACTCTGACAATGAAAACGAACATGTCCAACATGTCAAGAAAATTCTTGCAGCCCTTCGAAAGCACCATTTATATTGCAAACTAACCAAGTGTGAGTTTCATCTTACCACAGTTGAGTTTTTAGGGGTTATTCTTACCCCTCAAGGTATGGTGATGGCAGAAAAGAAAGTAAAAGCTGTATCTGATTGGCCCACCCCAAAGACTGTTCGTAATGTACAATGTTTCCTGGGGTTTGCAAATTTTTACCGGAGATTCATAAATCATTTCTCCCAGACAGTGGCTCCAATTACTAAGCTACTAAGAAAGGAAAAGTTTGTATGGTCCCCAGAAGCTGATCAAGCCTTCTCGACTTTGAAGAAAGCTTTCTCCACTGCCCCAGTCTTGACTCATCCTTATGCGAATCGACCTTTCACAGTGGAAGCTGATGCTTCAGATGTAGCAATAGGAGCTGTCTTATCACAACAAAATAAAGACACTGGTCAACTTCATCCTGTACCTTATATGTCTCGGAAGTTGAACGAAGCCGAACAGAACTATGTCATTGCTGAAAAAGAGCTTCTGGCGATTCGTGACGCCTTTAAAGAATGGAGACATCATTTGTTGGGTGCCAAATACACTGTCAAAGTATATACTGATCATCGTAATCTTCAATTCATGAGTTCCGCCAGACTTTTGACCCCTCAGCAATTACGCTGGATTCTGTTTTTTTGCCGAATTTGATTTTGTAGTAACCTTCCGGCCTGGTAAAGATAATCGCAAAGCTGATGCCTTGTCCCGTCAAGAGTCTACCACGTTGCCTGCATTTCAAGCCTCCAGAGCTATCATTGCTCCTGACAAGGTTCTATGTATCATAAAAACTGAAGATTTCTTTGAAGAAATTCATAACTCTTTCACTGTTGAAAAATGGCAAACATGGGCCCAAGCAGATCCCAAAAGCTCAATCAAGCAAGGACTACCCTTTCATGACGCTCGTTTGTTCGTACCCACTACCAAACTTCGCAAGATAGTGTTTCATTGGTTTCATGTTATACCGACGGCAGGTCACCCAGGTACTCCTAAAACTCTTGAACTAATCCAGCGCTATTTTTGGTGGTCTACCCTAACAAAAGATGTAAAAGCAATGGTAAACAACTGTGAAGTTTGTGCTCGCATTAAAACAAGTCATTCAAAATCAAAAGGGTTGTTACATCCACTTCCAACCCCAAGTCGTCCATGGGAGCACATTTCTTTAGACTTTATTACCGGTCTGCCAGTGGTTCAACAGCATTCAGTAATTCTGGTGGTAGTAGATAGTCTCACAAAATATGGACATTTCATTGCCTGTAAAAAATTGCCCACTTCTAGTGAACTGGCAACTGTTTTACTGAACAGAGTGGTTCGTTTCATGGACTGCCAAAAGTTATCCTCTCCGATCGGGGGTCGCAATTTGCCTCCAATTTCTGGAAGACATGGTGTAAAACACTCCAAGTGACATCTACGCTATCTACTAGTCACCATCCTCAAACAGATAGTCAAACGGAGAGACTAAATCAGACTTTGAAACAATACCTACGTGCCTACGCTGAAAAGGCACTTCATTCTTGGACATCAATCAATCAATCAATCAATCAATCAATCACAGACATTTATAGAGCGCGCTACTTATCCGTTAGGGTTCCAAGGCGCTGAGGGGGGGGGGTTGGGAGACTGCTACTGCTCGAAGAGCCAGGTCTTGATGAGTCTTCTGAAGGCAAGTAGGTCTTGAGTCTGTCGGAGGTAGGTAGGGAGCGTGTTCCAGGTCTTGGCGGCGAGGTAGGAGAAGGATCTGCCACCGGAGGTGGTTCGTTGGATGCGGGGGACGGTGGCGAGGGCGAGGCTCGCGGATTGCAGTTGGCGAGTCAGTGTGTAGAAGTTAAGTCTGTCGTTGAGGTAGGTGGATCCGGCGTTGTGGAGTGCTTTGTGTGCGTGGGTGAGGAGCTTGAAGGTGACCCTATTGTCGACGGGAAGCCAGTGGAGCTCTTTGAGGTGAGGGGTGATGTGGCTGTGGCGGGGTGCGTTGGTGATGCGTTGGTGATGAGTCGGGCTGAGGTGTTTTGGATGCGCTGGAGTCGTTTGAGGTGTTTTGCTGGGATTCCTGCATAGAGTGCGTTGCCGTTGTCCAATCTGCTGCTGACGAGGGCGTGGGTCACTGTCTTCCTGGTGTCGGTCGGGATCCACTTGTAGATCTTGCGGAGGGTGCGGAGGGTGTTGTAGCAGGAGGAGGTGACGGTGCTGACTTGTCTGTCCATGGAGAGTGCGGAATCGAGGATGAATCCCAAGTTGCGGGCGTGGTCGGTGGGCGTCGGAGCCGTTCCAAGGGTGGTGGGCCACCACGAGTTGTCCCAGGCGGAGGGGGATGTCCCTAGGATGAGGATTTCTGTCTTGTCGGTGTTGAGTTTCAGGCGACTATTTCTCATCCAGTCGGCAACTGCTTTCATTCCTTTGTGGAGATTGGCTTTGGTGGTGGAGGGGTCGTTGTGTCGCGTGGGCTCTCATTATCCTAAATAAGACTACTGGATTTCTAGGCAGCAGGATCGATAACGGTGTTTCGGGACTGAGTCTGACCCATGTGTAAAGAACTCTGTCACCCTAAATCCGGTTTTTGCTCCGGCTAATTAGCAGTGCCTCATTTCTCCCACGGGGAAGAGATGATTGGGCAGCCGAGCGCATGACATCTTTGGAACTTCTCAGGGAAGTCGTGGTCACTCAGATCCAAACCAACTCTCTCATTTACAGTATTCAAAAGGGACTGTATTTCCGCTGATGACCTTGCCACCTGAAGTGCGTAGGTCTCGCTAGCAGATGTAAGGGCCACATGCTTTTGAAACAATAAAGCCTTTAGTCGACTCAACTTGTCGAAATTCACCTTGGATGTAGCAATATGAGGCCAGATGTCTGCTACTTCCCTAATTTGAGTGGGGGGAAACAACACATTACTGCAGCACGTAACGGCCTTGGTGACAACGACCACGTAAACTATTCCGGCACGCATGCCACAGCAGCGTTCGCTGTTAAGAACAATGTAACTGCCGTTAGAAAGCACCTGGAAAGTGTTTTTAATAACCGGGACTGGAACTCCCTTCAGATAACAAGCTAAGTTAGCAATCGAAGCGTTACACGCTCCGTGCAAGGACAGCTGTTTACAAACCATGGAATGGCTGACAGAAGTTTCGCATTCACTACCGCTAAGTAAAACCTCCCTCAAACCATTAATACATCTGTATAGAAAGGGAAGCTCCCACACCTCGTGTATGTAACTGTCTCCCAACCGTTCGTATCTACCCACTGGAATGTGCTTCAAACAAGAAGTAAATTGCAGAGTGGAAATAGCCAAATTAATAACCCCGTGAATTAACCACTCAGCGGATGGAATCTCAGCAACCGTGAAAGGCAGTTTCTCCAATTTTTCAATATTTAACATGACATACGTCGCTTCCTTTTTTGCCATCAGTTGTTGTTGACGAGTTAAATTAAAGGAGACAAAGATCTCCCTGGCACGAATGTGCTGCCACGGAACACGACCTGCCTTCAAGGTCTGTAGAGTCCAACCCAGCTGCATGATGGATCGCGTCTGACTCTGCCCATGATATAAAGAGGACATATCCGATTTAATAATGTCTATAGCAGAGGAAACGATGCTGTCAATTGTGTAAACACGGTCAGAAAGGGTATGCATGCCATTATCCACAACAGACAAAGCCTGTATCAGGTTTTCCTGATCAATTTGCCGCAACCGGGCCGCTGCCTCCTGTTGTGAAAGCTTCCAAATCTCATTATATACTTCCTATAAAAATCATTTCTTCCGAGGTACCTTAGGTCCTGACAAAAAATCTTGTAAGTCAGTATCATTAGACAGCAACGTGAGATGTGATTTAACTGCATCCAGCGTGGATGATTTCAACCATTGCTGACAAAGCTTTCCCACGCTGTATGTAGTTATATCAGCATGTTCTGGTGAAATGTAGCGAGGGTTGGCGAGTCGGTGTGTAGAAGTTAAGTCTGTCGTTGAGGTAGGTGGGGCCGGCGTTGTGGAGTGCTTTGTGTGCGTGGGTGAGGAGCTTGAAGGTGACCCTTTTGTAGACGGGAAGCCAGTGGAGCTCTTTGAGGTGAGGGGTGATGTGGCTGTGGCGGGGTGCGTTGGTGATGAGTCGGGCTGAGGTGTTTTGGATGCGCTGGAGTCGTTGGAGGTGTTTTGCTGGGATTCCTGCATAGAGTGCGTTGCCGTAGTCCAATCTGCTGCTGACGAGGGCGTGGGTCACTGTCTTCCTGGTGTCAGTCGGGATCCAATTGTAGATCCTGCGGAGGGTGTTGTAGCAGGAGGAGGTGACGGTGCTGACTTGTCTGTCCATGGAGAGTGCGGAGTCGAGGATGAATCCCAAGTTGCGGGCGTGGTCGGTGGGCGTCAGAGCCGTTCCAATGGTGGTGGGCCACCACGAGTCGTCCCAGGCGGAGGGGGATGTCCCTAGGATGAGGATTTCTGTCTTGTCGGTGTTGAGTTTCAGGCGGCTATTTCTCATCCAGTCGGCAACTGCTTTCATTCCTTCGTAGAGGTTGGCTTTGGTGGTGGAGGGGTCGTTGTGTCGCGTGGGCTCTCATTATCCTAAATAAGACTACTGGATTTCTAGGCAGCAGGATCGATAACGGTGTGGGGGACTGAGTCTGACCCACGTGTAAAGAACTCTGTCACCCTAAATCCGGTTTTTGCTCCGGCTAACTAGCAGTGCCTCATTTCTCCCACGGGGAAGAGATGATTGGGCAGCCGAGCGCATTACATCTTTGGAACTTCTCAGGGAAGTCGTGGTCACTCAGATCCAAACCAACTCTCTCATTTACAGTATGATCTCATATACAAATGACAAAGGCAGTATACGTTTTATATAATGTTTTAATAAAACAACTGCATTTTAGATAATAAGGCGTGAGCCGCAATAACCAGAACCATACAACACAGTAGGATTGAAATAGTTACCAGGAGAGTAAAACACAAGAACAAAGCTATCATCGTGCCTAATAGTTTCTACTCTCCCTCTGCTTGTTCTATTTCGAGCACAGCATGTTAAGCTTCTAACTTGCCTTTCTGAATCACTGGGGAGACATCAGCCCTCATACCTGAGCAAAGGCCTGTGATCTTGGTTCAGCATCTGCAACGAGGCAGTCAGCTTCTAGTTGTGGTTCCCTGGTCGGAATCTCCCTCTTGCGTGTATTGGGACAAGGAAGTGATTTTATAACTAACATGTCAGCGTGATCACAAAATGTCCCTACGCAGGAATGCCAAAGACTAAACTCCTACCACGTCTGTCGGCAATGTACCAGACTGTATCCTTGACTGAAGCACAGAGTGAACAAGAATGTGTTATGGAGAACTCCAGTGCTGAAGTAGGCTAAACAATGTGATATGAATATAAAACCAGACCGTAGAACTGGCTATTTGAAAAATAACAGTACGAAGCTTAATAAAAAGCATTTAGAGCAAAGTGCACAGAGGCTCTAAGCTGCAAGCAAATGAATAAAATACATCCAGGGCAAAGTGCACAAAGGCCTAAAGCCTGAAGCTAATGCGCAAAGGATACGTATAACTAACCACACTACACCCTCCCCTTGTCGGTAGCAAGTGGTTCCAATAACATAAAAGTATGCCCCAGATATAAACAATACAGAAAAATATATATATATTTCGACAAGGTCAGAAGACAATAAAGTCATAAATTTAGGAAACATGTGACGATAAAGCCAAATTCAATATAATGTCAATTTATCAGGAAAAAAAAAATCCAATTGTCAGACAGAAGCAATAGAAAGTAGGAGCTCCTCCACTTCGATATATGTCAATATCGGAAGATCCACGCCACAAAGTACCATGGAGCAGGTGTGTTCCAAAGCCCCAAAACCATTCAGGGCGGCACCCCGTGCAGGGCCTATGAATGAGACAATACCATCTTCCTCCAGGAAGGGAATCTCATAAACTGCCTCACGAAGCAAACGCAACCGTAGTGCACAAGTCTGGGAATGAGCCCTAATCGGGAACATCAACAGATCAGTATCGACCACTGGAGGGCGCTGCAGTGAGAGACAGAATGCCAGTGCATGTTCAAACGAGCACCAAAGGCACCGAAACACCGGTTGCACACAGTCCAAAACTGGTCGGAATGACAGAGACCAGTCACACTCCAAATGTCCCAGGAGTGTTGCTCCAAAATGCTGCATCATGCGTTCACGACACAGCTGCGCGGACGGGAGCAGCAATATAGGATCTCGTCGCGGCGGGACAGCCATTGCGGAAGAACAGCAACAATAGCAAGACTCCAGCCAATAAAGCCAAAGTAATCGGGAAACCCCCAAAAATGCCTCCGAAAATAGAGTGTATAGCCGAAGGTATCAAACCGAATATGGAAGAGAAGGTGTGAGCAAAACCAACACCAACGGCTTTGAAAAAATTTGCAATTCCAGCAGTGCTGGACGCATTAAATATACGTCCCACAAGTTCACCAAAGTGACTCGGAAAGTTAGTATTCAAAAGGGACTGTATTTCCGCTGATGACCTTGCCACCTGAAGTGCGTAGGTCTCGCTAGTAGATGTAAGGGCCACATGCTTTTGAAACAATAAAGCCTTTAGTCGACTCAACTTGTCGAAATTCACCTTGGATGTAGCAATATGAGGCCAGATGTCTGCTACCTCCCTAATTTGAGTGGGGGGAAACAACACATTCCCGCAGCACGTAACGGCCTTGGTGACAACGACCACGTAAACTATTCCGGCACGCATGCCACAGCAGCGTTCGCTGTTAAGAACAATGTAACTGCCGTTAGAAAGCACCTGGAAAGTGTTTTTAATAACCGGGACTGGAACTCCCTTCAGATAACAAGCTAAGTTAGCGATCGAAGCGTTACACGCTCCGTGCAAGGACAGCTGTTTACAAACCATGGAATGGCTGACAGAAGTTTTGCATTCACTACCGCTAAGAAAAACCTCCCTCAAACCATTAAGACATCTGTATAGAAAGGGAAGCTCCCACACCTCGTGTATGTAACTGTCTCCCAACCGTTCGTATCTACCCACCGGAATGTGCTTCAAACAAGAAGTAAATTGCAGAGTAGAAATAGCCAAATTAATAACCCCGTGAATTAACCACTCAGCGGATGGAATCTCAGCAACCGTGAAAGGCAGTTTCTCCAATTTTTCAATATTTAACATGACATACGTTGCTTCCTTTTTTGCCATCAGTTGTTGTTGACGAGTTAAATTAAAGGAGACAAAGATCTCCCTGGCACGAATGTGCTGCCACGGAACACGACCTGCCTTCAAGGTCTGTAGAGTCCAACCCAGCTGCATGATGGATTGCGTCTGACTCTGCCCATGATATAAAGAGGACATATCCGATTTAATAATGTCTATAGCAGAGGAAACGATGCTGTCAATTGTGTAAACACGGTCAGAAAGGGTATGCATGCCGTTGTCCACAACAGACAAAGCCTTTATCAGGTTTTCCTGATCAATTTGCCGCAACCGGGCCACTGCCTCCTGTTGTGAAAGCTTCCAAATCTCATTCTATACTTCGTATAAAAATCATTTCTTCCGAGGTACCTTAGGTCCTGACAAAAAATCTTGTAAGTCAGTATCATTAGACAGCAACGTGAGATGGGATTTAACTGCATCCAGCGTGGATGATTTCAACCATTGCTGACAAAGCTTTCTCACGCTGTATGTAGTTATGATATAAGCATGTTCTGGTGAAATGTAGCGAGGGTCTGCCCTACTAGTCCTGAACCCCCCTGCAGAGGTGACAAAACGTTGATGACACTTATCAGTGTCTACAGGCCATAATAACCACCCGCCCGGATGTACCAATGAAGTGTTAAGCGTACTATTCTGGACCCAGTGTGTAAACTCACTAAACGTAGCATTAACATATCTGTAGGAAGTTGGCTCTGTATGTGCTATTTCAAAGTAAGGAATAGCATGCACAGAGTCCAAGGGTTCCCCTTAGAGGTAAGATAGTGGTAAAAATAGATAATACTAATGCTCTATTTTGTGGTAGTGTGGTCGAGCAGTAGGCTTATCCAAGGAGTAGTGTTAAGCATTTGTTGTACATACACATAGACAATAAATGAGGTACACACACTCAGAGACAAATCCAGCCAATAGGTTTTTGTATAGAAAAATATCTTTTCTTAGTTTATTTTAAGAACCACAGGTTCAAATTCTACATGTAATATCTCATTCGAAAGGTATTGCAGGTAAGTACTTTAGGAACTTCAAATCATCAAAATTGCATGTATACTTTTCAAGTTATTCACAAATAGCTGTTTTAAAAGTGGACACTTAGTGCAATTTTCACAGTTCCTAGGGGAGGTAAGTATTTGTTAGGTTAACCAGGTAAGTAAGACACTTACAGGGCTTAGTTCTTGGTCCAAGGTAGCCCACCGTTGGGGGTTCAGAGCAACCCCAAAGTCACCACACCAGCAGCTCAGGGCCGGTCAGGTGCAGAGTTCAAAGTGGTGCCCAAAACACATAGGCTAGAATGGAGAGAAGGGGGTGCCCCGGTTCCGGTCTGCTTGCAGGTAAGTACCCGCGTCTTCGGAGGGCAGACCAGGGGGGTTTTGTAGGGCACCGGGGGGGACACAAGCCCACACAGAAATTTCACCCTCAGCGGCGCGGGGGCGGCCGGGTGCAGTGTAGAAACAAGCGTCGGGTTCGCAATGTTAGTCTATGAGAGATCTCGGGATCTCTTCAGCGCTGCAGGCAGGCAAGGGGGGGGTTCCTCGGGGAAACCTCCACTTGGGCAAGGGAGAGGGACTCCTGGGGGTCACTTCTCCAGTGAAAGTCCGGTCCTTCAGGTCCTGGGGGCTGCGGGTGCAGGGTCTCTCCCAGGCGTCGGGACTTTAGGTTCAGAGAGTCGCGGTCAGGGGAAGCCTCGGGATTCCCTCTGCAGGCGGCGCTGTGGGGGCTCAGGGGGGACAGGTTTTTGTACTCACAGTCTTAGAGTAGTCCTGGGGTCCCTCCTGAGGTGTTGGATCGCCACCAGCCGAGTCGGGGTCGCCGGGTGCAGTGTTGCAAGTCTCACGCTTCTTGCGGGGAGCTTGCAGGGTTCTTTAAAGTTGCTGGAAACAAAGTTGCAGCTTTTCTTGGAGCAGGTCCGCTGTCCTCTGGAGTTTCTTGTCTTTTCGAAGCAGGGGCAGTCCTCAGAGGATGTCGAGGTCGCTGGTCCCTTTGGAAGGCGTCGCTGGAGCAGGATCTTTGGAAGGCAGGAGACAGGCCGGTGAGTTTCTGGAGCCAAGGCAGTTGTCGTCTTCTGGTCTTCCTCTGCAGGGGTTTCAGCTAGGCAGTCCTTCTTCTTGTAGTTGCAGGAATCTAATTTTCTAGGGTTCAGGGTAGCCCTTAAATACTAAATTTAAGGGCGTGTTTAGGTCTGGGGGGTTAGTAGCCAATGGCTACTAGCCCTGAGGGTGGGTACACCCTCTTTGTGCCTCCTCCCAAGGGGAGGGGGTCACAATCCTAACCCTATTGGGGGAATCCTCCATCTGCAAGATGGAGGATTTCTAAAAGTTAGAGTCACCTCAGCTCAGGACACCTTAGGGGCTGTCCTGACTGGCCAGTGACTCCTCCTTGTTTTTCTCATTATTTTCTCCGGCCTTGCCGCCAAAAGTGGGGCCTGGCCGGAGGGGGCGGGCAACTCCACTAGCTGGAGTGTCCTGCTGGGTTGGCACAAAGGAGGTGAGCCTTTGAGGCTCACCGCCAGGTGTGACAATTCCTGCCTGGGGGAGGTGTTAGCATCTCCACCCAGTGCAGGCTTTGTTACTGGCCTCAGAGTGACAAAGGCACTCTCCCCATGGGGCCAGCAACATGTCTCGGTTTGTGGCAGGCTGCTAAAACTAGTCAGCCTACACAGATAGTCGGTTAAGTTTCAGGGGGCACCTCTAAGGTGCCCTCTGTGGTGTATTTTGCAATAAAATGTACACTGGCATCAGTGTGCATTTATTGTGCTGAGAAGTTTGATACCAAACTTCCCAGTTTTCAGTGTAGCCATTATGGTGCTGTGGAGTTCGTGTTTGACAGACTCCCAGACCATATACTCTTATGGCTACCCTGCACTTACAATGTCTAAGGTTTTGTTTAGACACTGTAGGGGTACCATGCTCATGCACTGGTACCCTCACCTATGGTATAGTGCACCCTGCCTTAGGGCTGTAAGGCCTGCTAGAGGGGTGGCTTACCTATACTGCATAGGCAGTGAGAGGCTGGCATGGCACCCTGAGGGGAGTGCCATGTCGACTTACTCGTTTTGTCCTCACTAGCACACACAAGCTGGCAAGCAGTGTGTCTGTGCTGAGTGAGAGGTCTCCAGGGTGGCATAAGACATGCTGCAGCCCTTAGAGACCTTCCTTGGCATCAGGGCCCTTGGTACTAGAAGTACCAGTTACAAGGGACTTATCTGGATGCCAGGGTCTGCCAATTGTGGATACAAAAGTACAGGTTAGGGAAAGAACACTGGTGCTGGGGCCTGGTTAGCAGGCCTCAGCACACTTTCAATTGTAAACATAGCATCAGCAAAGGCAAAAAGTCAGGGGGCAACCCTGCCAAGGAGGCATTTCCTTACACAACCCCCCCCCAAACGAAAGAGGATGAGACTAACCTTTCCCAAGAGAGTCTTCATTTTCTAAGTGGAAGAACCTGGAAAGGCCATCTGCATTGGCATGGGCAGTCCCAGGTCTGTGTTCCACTATAAAGTCCATTCCCTGTAGGGAGATGGACCACCTCAACAGTTTAGGATTTTCACCTTTCATTTGCATCAGCCATTTGAGAGGTCTGTGGTCAGTTTGAACTAGGAAGTGAGTCCCAAAGAGGTATGGTCTCAGCTTCTTCAGGGACCAAACCACAGCAAAGGCCTCCCTCTCAATGGCACTCCAACGCTGCTCCCTGGGGAGTAACCTCCTGCTAATGAAAGCAACAGGCTGGTCAAGGCCATCATCATTTGTTTGGGACAAAACTGCCCCTATCCCATGTTCAGAGGCATCAGTCTGCACAATGAACTGCTTAGAATAATCTGGAGCTTTGAGAACTGGTGCTGAGCACATTGCTTGTTTCAGGGTGTCAAAGGCCTGTTGGCATTCCACAGTCCAGTTCACTTTCTTGGGCATTTTCTTGGAGGTGAGTTCAGTGAGGGCTGTCACAATGGATCCATATCCCTTCACAAACCTCCTGTAATACCCAGTCAAGCCAAGGAATGCCCTGACTTGAGTCTGGGTTTTTGGAGCTACCCAGTCCAGAATAGTCTGGATCTTGGGTTGGAGTGGCTGAACTTGGCCTCCACCTACAAGGTGTCCCAAGTAAACCACAGTTCCCTGCCCTATCTGGCATTTGGATGCCTTGATAGAGAGGCCTGCAGATTGCAGAGCCTTCAAAACCTTCTTCAGGTGGACCAGGTGATCCTGCCAGGTGGAGCTAAAGACAGCAATATCATCAAGATAAGCTGTGCTAAAGGACTCCAAGCCAGCAAGGACTTGATTCACCAACCTTTGGAAGGTGGCAGGGGCATTCTTTAAACCAAAGGGCATAACAGTAAACTGATAATGCCCATCAGGTGTGGAGAATGCTGTTTTCTCTTTTGCTCCAGGTGCCATTTTTATTTGCCAGTACCCTGCTGTCAAGTCAAAGGTACTTAAGAATTTGGCAGCACCTAATTTGTCTATGAGCTCATCAGCTCTTGGAATTGGATGAGCATCTGTCTTGGTGACAGAATTGAGCCCTCTGTAGTCCACACAAAACCTCATCTCTTTCTTTCCATCTTTGGTGTGAGGTTTGGGGACTAAGACCACTGGGCTAGCCCAGGGGCTGTCAGAGCGCTCAATTACTCCCAATTCCAGCATCTTGTGGACTTCCACCTTGATGCTTTCTTTAACATGGTCAGATTGTCTAAAGATTTTGTTCTTGACAGGCATGCTGTCTCCTGTGTCCACATCATGGGTACACAGGTGTGTCTGACCAGGGGTTAAGGAGAAGAGTTCAGGAAACTGTTGTAGGACTCTCCTACAATCAGCTTGCTGTTGGCCAGAGAGGGTGTCTGAGTAGATCACTCCATCTACTGTGCCATCTTTTGGGTCTGATGACAGAAGATCAGGGAGAGGTTCACTCTCTGCCTCCTGATCCTCATCTGTTACCATCAACAGATTGACATCAGCCCTGTCGTGGAAGAGCTTAAGGCGGTTTACATGGATCACCCTCTTGGGGCTCCTGCTTGTGCCCAGGTCCACCAGGTAGGTGACCTGACTCTTCCTTTCTAGTACTGGGTAAGGGCCACTCCATTTGTCCTGGAGTGCCCTGGGAGCCACAGGCTCCAGAACCCAGACTTTCTGCCCTGGTTGGAACTCAACCAGTGCAGCCTTTTGGTCATACCAAAACTTCTGGAGCTGTTGGCTGGCCTCAAGGTTTTTGGTTGCCTTTTCCATGTACTCTGCCATTCTAGAGCGAAGGCCAAGTACATAGTCCACTATGTCCTGTTTAGGCTCATGGAGAGGTCTCTCCCAGCCTTCTTTAACAAGGGCAAGTGGTCCCCTTACAGGATGACCAAACAGAAGTTCAAAGGGTGAGAATCCTACTCCCTTCTGTGGCACCTCTCTGTAAGCGAAAAGCAGACATGGCAAGAGGACATCCCATCTCCTTTTGAGCTTTTCTGGGAGCCCCATGATCATGCCTTTTAATGTCTTGTTGAATCTCTCAACCAAGCCATTAGTTTGTGGATGGTATGGTGTAGTGAATTTATAAGTCACTCCACACTCATTCCACATGTGCTTTAGGTATGCTGACATGAAGTTGGTACCTCTGTCAGACACCACCTCCTTAGGGAAACCCACTCTGGTAAAGATACCAATGAGGGCCTTGGCTACTGCAGGGGCAGTAGTCGACCTAAGGGGAATAGCTTCAGGATACCTGGTAGCATGATCCACTACTACCAGGATATACATATTTCCTGAGGCTGTGGGAGGTTCCAGTGGACCAACTATGTCCACACCCACTCTTTCAAAGGGAACCCCCACCACTGGAAGTGGAATGAGGGGGGCCTTTGGATGCCCACCTGTCTTACCACTGGCTTGACAGGTGGGGCAGGAGAGGCAAAACTCCTTAACCATGTTGGACATATTGGGCCAGTAGAAGTGGTTGACTAACCTCTCCCACGTCTTGGTTTGTCCCAAATGTCCAGCAAGGGGAATGTCATGGGCCAATGTTAGGATGAACTTCCTGAACAGCTGAGGCACTACCACTCTCCTAGTGGCACCAGGTTTGGGGTCTCTGGCCTCAGTGTACAGGAGTCCATCTTCCCAATAGACCCTATGCGTTCCATTTTTCTTGCCTTTGGACTCTTCAGCAGCTTGCTGCCTAAGGCCTTCAAGAGAGGGACAGGTTTCTTGTCCCTTACACAGCTCCTCCCTTGAGGGTCCCCCTGGGCCTAAGAGCTCAACCTGATAAGGTTCAAGTTCCAAAGGCTCAGTTCCCTCAGAGGGCAGAACTTCTTCCTGAGAAGAGAGGTTCCCTTTCTTTTGCTGTGTTGTAGTTGGTTTCCCAACTGACTTTCCTGTTCTCTTGGTAGGCTGGGCCATTCTTCCAGACTCCAGCTCTACTTGTTCACCCTGTGCCTTGCACTGTGCTCTTGTTTTCACACACACCAGTTCAGGGATACCCAGCATTGCTGCATGGGTTTTTAGTTCTACCTCAGCCCATGCTGAGGACTCCAGGTCATATCCAAGCAGACAGTCCACTGGGATATTTGAGGAGACCACCACCTGTTTCAGGCCATTGACCCCTCCCCATTCTAAAGTAACCATTGCCATGGGATGTACTTTTCTCTGATTGTCAGCGTTGGTGACTGTGTAAGTTTTTCCAGTCAGGTATTGGCCAGGGGAGACCAGTCTCTCTGTCACCATGGTGACACTGGCACCTGTATCCCTCAGGCCCTCTATTCTAGTCCCATTAATTAAGAGTTGCTGTCTGTATTTTTGCATGTTAGGCGGCCAGACAGCTAGTGTGGCTAAATCCACCCCACCCTCAGAAACTAGAGTAGCTTCAGTGTGGACCCTGATTTGCTCTGGGCACACTGTTGATCCCACTTGGAGACTAGCCATACCAGTGTTACCTGGATGGGAGTTTGGAGTGGAACCTTTCTTGGGACAGGCCTTGTCTCCAGTTTGGTGTCCATGCTGTTTACAGCTATGACACCAGGCCTTTTTGGGATCAAAGTTTTTACCCTTGTACCCATTGTTTTGTGAAGAGGCTCTGGGCCCACCCTCCTGAGCAGGTTTTTGGGGGCCTGTAGAAGACTCTTTACTATTTTTAGTTTTGGTTGTCTCATCACCCTTCCCCTGGGGAGTCTTTGTGACCCCTTTCTTTTGGTCACCCCCTGTTGAAGTCTTGGACACCCTTGTCTTGACCCAATGGTCCGCCTTCTTTCCCAATTCTTGGGGAGAAATTGGTCCTAGGTCTACCAGATGCTGATGCAGTTTATCATTGAAACAATTACTCAATAGGTGTTCTTTCACAAATAAATTGTACAGCCCATCATAATTACTTACACCACTGCCTTGAATCCAACCATCTAGTGTTTTCACTGAGTAGTCAACAAAGTCAACCCAGGTCTGGCTCGAGGATTTTTGAGCCCCCCTGAACCTAATCCTGTACTCCTCAGTGGAGAATCCAAAGCCCTCAATCAGGGTACCCTTCATGAGGTCATAAGATTCTGCATCTTTTCCAGAGAGTGTGAGGAGTCTATCCCTACACTTTCCAGTGAACATTTCCCAAAGGAGAGCACCCCAGTGAGACCTGTTCACTTTTCTGGTTACACAAGCCCTCTCAAAAGCTGTGAACCATTTGGTGATGTCATCACCATCTTCATATTTAGTTACAATCCCTTTAGGGATTTTCAACATGTCAGGAGAATCTCTGACCCTATTTATGTTGCTGCCACCATTGATGGGTCCTAGGCCCATCTCTTGTCTTTCCCTTTCTATGGCTAGGAGCTGTCTCTCTAAAGCCAATCTTTTGGCCATCCTGGCTAACAGGAGGTCATCTTCACTGAGAGCATCCTCAGTGATTTCAGAAATGTGGGACCCTCCTGTGAGGGACTCACTATTTCTGACTAACACAGTTGGAGACAGGACTTGAGGGGTCCTGTTCTCCCTATTTAGGACTGGAGGAGGGACATTGGCCTCCAAGTCACTAATTTCTTCCTCTGTGAGGTCATCATCAGAGGGGTTGGCTTTTTCAAACTCTGCCAACAGCTCCTGGAGCTGAATTTTGGTAGGTCTGGAGCCAATGGTTATTTTTTTGATATTACAGAGAGACCTTAGCTCCCTCATCTTAAGATGGAGGTAAGGTGTGGTGTCGAGTTCCACCACATTCATCTCTGTATCAGACATTATTTTGCTAAGAGTTGGAAGACTTTTTAAAGAATCTAAAACTGTTTCTAGAATCTAATTTCAAACTTTTAACAAACTTTTAAACTCTAAAAGACAATGCTAAACAGGGACTTAACACACAAGGCCCTAGCAGGACTTTTAAGAATTTAGAAAAATTTCAAATTGCAAAAATGAATTTCTAATGACAATTTTGGAATTTGTCGTGTGATCAGGTATTGGCTGAGTAGTCCAGCAAATGCAAAGTCTTGTACCCCACCGCTGATCCACCAATGTAGGAAGTTGGCTCTGTATGTGCTATTTCAAAGTAAGGAATAGCATGCACAGAGTCCAAGGGTTCCCCTTAGAGGTAAGATAGTGGTAAAAATAGATAATACTAATGCTCTATTTTGTGGTAGTGTGGTCGAGCAGTAGGCTTATCCAAGGAGTAGTGTTAAGCATTTGTTGTACATACACATAGACAATAAATGAGGTACACACACTCAGAGACAAATCCAGCCAATAGGTTTTTGTATAGAAAAATATCTTTTCTTAGTTTATTTTAAGAACCACAGGTTCAAATTCTACATGTAATATCTCATTCGAAAGGTATTGCAGGTAAGTACTTTAGGAACTTCAAATCATCAAAATTGCATGTATACTTTTCAAGTTATTCACAAATAGCTGTTTTAAAAGTGGACACTTAGTGCAATTTTCACAGTTCCTAGGGGAGGTAAGTATTTGTTAGGTTAACCAGGTAAGTAAGACACTTACAGGGCTTAGTTCTTGGTCCAAGGTAGCCCACCGTTGGGGGTTCAGAGCAACCCCAAAGTCACCACACCAGCAGCTCAGGGCCGGTCAGGTGCAGAGTTCAAAGTGGTGCCCAAAACACATAGGCTAGAATGGAGAGAAGGGGGTGCCCCGGTTCCGGTCTGCTTGCAGGTAAGTACCCGCGTCTTCGGAGGGCAGACCAGGGGGGTTTTGTAGGGCACCGGGGGGGACACAAGCCCACACAGAAATTTCACCCTCAGCGGCGCGGGGGCGGCCGGGTGCAGTGTAGAAACAAGCGTCGGGTTCGCAATGTTAGTCTATGAGAGATCTCGGGATCTCTTCAGCGCTGCAGGCAGGCAAGGGGGGGGTTCCTCGGGGAAACCTCCACTTGGGCAAGGGAGAGGGACTCCTGGGGGTCACTTCTCCAGTGAAAGTCCGGTCCTTCAGGTCCTGGGGGCTGCGGGTGCAGGGTCTCTCCCAGGCGTCGGGACTTTAGGTTCAGAGAGTCGCGGTCAGGGGAAGCCTCGGGATTCCCTCTGCAGGCGGCGCTGTGGGGGCTCAGGGGGGACAGGTTTTTGTACTCACAGTCTTAGAGTAGTCCTGGGGTCCCTCCTGAGGTGTTGGATCGCCACCAGCCGAGTCGGGGTCGCCGGGTGCAGTGTTGCAAGTCTCACGCTTCTTGCGGGGAGCTTGCAGGGTTCTTTAAAGCTGCTGGAAACAAAGTTGCAGCTTTTCTTGGAGCAGGTCCGCTGTCCTCGGGAGTTTCTTGTCTTTTCGAAGCAGGGGCAGTCCTCAGAGGATGTCGAGGTCGCTGGTCCCTTTGGAAGGCGTCGCTGGAGCAGGATCTTTGGAAGGCAGGAGACAGGCCGGTGAGTTTCTGGAGCCAAGGCAGTTGTCGTCTTCTGGTCTTCCTCTGCAGGGGTTTCAGCTAGGCAGTCCTTCTTCTTGTAGTTGCAGGAATCTAATTTTCTAGGGTTCAGGGTAGCCCTTAAATACTAAATTTAAGGGCGTGTTTAGGTCTGGGGGGTTAGTAGCCAATGGCTACTAGCCCTGAGGGTGGGTACACCCTCTTTGTGCCTCCTCCCAAGGGGAGGGGGTCACAATCCTAACCCTATTGGGGGAATCCTCCATCTGCAAGATGGAGGATTTCTAAAAGTTAGAGTCACCTCAGCTCAGGACACCTTAGGGGCTGTCCTGACTGGCCAGTGACTCCTCCTTGTTTTTCTCATTATTTTCTCCGGCCTTGCCGCCAAAAGTGGGGCCTGGCCGGAGGGGGCGGGCAACTCCACTAGCTGGAGTGTCCTGCTGGGTTGGCACAAAGGAGGTGAGCCTTTGAGGCTCACCGCCAGGTGTGACAATTCCTGCCTTGGGGAGGTGTTAGCATCTCCACCCAGTGCAGGCTTTGTTACTGGCCTCAGAGTGACAAAGGCACTCTCCCCATGGGGCCAGCAACATGTCTCGGTTTGTGGCAGGCTGCTAAAACTAGTCAGCCTACACAGATAGTCGGTTAAGTTTCAGGGGGCACCTCTAAGGTGCCCTCTGTGGTGTATTTTGCAATAAAATGTACACTGGCATCAGTGTGCATTTATTGTGCTGAGAAGTTTGATACCAAACTTCCCAGTTTTCAGTGTAGCCATTATGGTGCTGTGGAGTTCGTGTTTGACAGACTCCCAGACCATATACTCTTATGGCTACCCTGCACTTACAATGTCTAAGGTTTTGTTTAGACACTGTAGGGGTACCATGCTCATGCACTGGTACCCTCACCTATGGTATAGTGCACCCTGCCTTAGGGCTGTAAGGCCTGCTAGAGGGGTGGCTTACCTATACTGCATAGGCAGTGAGAGGCTGGCATGGCACCCTGAGGGGAGTGCCATGTCGACTTACTCGTTTTGTCCTCACTAGCACACACAAGCTGGCAAGCAGTGTGTCTGTGCTGAGTGAGAGGTCTCCAGGGTGGCATAAGACATGCTGCAGCCCTTAGAGACCTTCCTTGGCATCAGGGCCCTTGGTACTAGAAGTACCAGTTACAAGGGACTTATCTGGATGCCAGGGTCTGCCAATTGTGGATACAAAAGTACAGGTTAGGGAAAGAACACTGGTGCTGGGGCCTGGTTAGCAGGCCTCAGCACACTTTCAATTGTAAACATAGCATCAGCAAAGGCAAAAAGTCAGGGGGCAACCCTGCCAAGGAGGCATTTCCTTACAATATCGCTGCCAATTGTTCAATTTGGAAGGGACAGGTATACTAGGCAAATTTAATTCTCTAATCGTTGCCAAGCCCAAACAGCTAGTCTGTTGTACTGTGTCTTTGAGGAAAATCATCTGCACAGGGATAATACATGCTCTAAATAAGGTGTCCCTGCCTTGCATTTGCCAATTTTTCGTTCCCCAGACACTTTTCAAATCAACAGTCTTAAACCAATATTCATACCCCTCAACCGAAAGTTTAGACACAAACAAATTTGAATACAATAATTTAGTATCGGTCAATAACATTTGCTTATTAGCATACGAAGTAACTTTAAAATAGTAAGACTTAGCATTTTGTTGATTATGCCCAGAAAAATATGCAAATTTATCATAATACGTTTTTGAACTCCCTTGTGGAGGAGTTGGGCAATGTTCCCATTGCACATAATCAAATATGGACTTAGGGCTACTTGCTTTATGAATAAAGTGGTGTCCATAATAGTTGTAGCAAAACATGTCACCGTGATTATCTTTAAATAGGTAAGCATCTTCATCGTCATAGACAGTATAATATTGCAAGTCTGTCAGCATAGAATCTACTGTCTTCACATCGCAATCATCAGAAACAATGCCTGGTATAACAATATCATTCATTGATAACTTGAGAACACACGGTATTTGAATCAATTCAGTGGGACCATATATATCAAACTTTACTTTATCCCACACAATCCCATCCGGAATAGGTATTGCAGAAATGTTTACATTGGACAAGTCTCTTCGAACCATATGAGACGAAAACTGTGGTTTTAACACTGTCTCCACGTGCTCAATGTCAGATCGTTCAGGAAGAAAATGACCATGTATTACTAGAAAAAAAGTAACCACAAATCCCAACCACAAAAAAACAGTCATTACAGCCATAAAAAGCCACAAATAGTTCCAAGGAAAAACAAAATATGTGCGTTTAAGCCATCTCAGCAGCTTATGTGGACCTCGGATTGAAGACAGTGAGGACGAGGAGCCTGACACAGCACCATCAGTGTCGTTGAAGCAGCCAGAGGCAGTTCTTGCAAAAGGTGCAACTGTGAACAAAGAAGCAGATGGAGGGTCTCGCCTTGGCACGCTATAAACCACATGTTCAGAAACATCAGTAGAACGTACAGCAACTTGATCAAAAGATTCCAAATTAATCGTCGTCTGTGGAACAATCGCCAGATCATCTTCCACCCTCCCCAAGCTCGGAGAGGAAACAGCATCGGTGTAAATCACCTGCAGCGGGACTTCTTCCCCAGTAGTGAGAGGGATTCCGGAACTACTGGGTGTCCCTCTTGGTCTGCTGTGCAGAATCGGCCACATGTTGTAACTTGACATTATCAATGGAAACAAAGCGATTTCCATTGGCCCCGTGCAGCGGCGGTAAAATTACAGTTCTCGTGCCGCTAACCCCTAATACAGGGACTGGTGCTCGATAAGAAGGACCAAATTCTTTTTTTACTGCGACCTTTTCACGCACTAGATCCCCAATCCTGGGTATCCAACCAGTAGGCGTCACTGCCTCATCCTTAATTCCTGAGGAGGCAGCACTTGCAGAAGAGTTATCTTCACGGAATTGTTGTAAATCCTGCAAAACAGTGACACGATCATTTATGTCAAAAGGCGTATCTGCCGCCTCCACACCAGGACCATCTAGATCAGGAACATACATTTGTGTTCCGAACAGGCACTCAAATGAAGTACGACCCCCCAGTGACCTTCTAGGCAAGTTATTAAGTGCTCTCTGTACTCCATACAGGTGGGCTAGCCAACCACGACCCGTACCTATAACTCTGGCCGTTAAGGATTGCTTTAAATCACAATTTAAACGCTCCACAACAGAATTTCCCTCGGGATGAAATGGAGACGAGAATTGGAGTTGGACCCCCAACAAAGCCATGGTGTCCCAGAGGCAAAAGCAGGGCCCTGGTCCGAATGAAAAGCCGCAACTGCAAATGTATCGACAAAGATGCGCAAATCTTTAATAACAGTTCGAGCGCCAGCCGAGCGTTGTGGCCATACCCACACAAATCTGGAGCACGAATCTACAGCAACCAATATATATTTGTATGCACTATCTGGTGTCAGCGGACCACAATGATCCAAGTACACACACTGTAAACGTTTATTTGAAATCAGAAGGGGCGTCTGCTGCGGGCGTCTAGCCGACAAAGCTTTAATTTGTTGACAAACGTCACAACAAAGGACATACTGCTTTGTCTCTTTATAGAGACCAGGCCACCAGTAACGAGCCTGTAAAAGTGAAATTGTGGCAGACACACCAGCATGTGCAGATGCCACCCCCTCATGTGCTGCAGAAATTAATCGAGGTCTCTCAATTTTATTGGGTAGTTCACGTACACCAATGCCTGGAATATTAACAACAGCATATAGCGCACTACTCAAGCAGTAACTATATTTAGAAGGAAATCCTTTAGGAAATGGCGTGCCATCAGCCGTAGCTTTTATGGCAGCCGAAATCTCTGTGTCTGGTTTGGAACTCGAACGAGTCACTGCGGCCACAGTGGCGACGGCCACAGTGGCAACGGGGCCACTGCCGATTTCGCGGCTTCATCAGCCAAAGTATTCCCAGCAACGTGTAGCCCAACGCGCTGGTGTCCAAGTGTATGTACAACATGGACCTTAGGAAGCGTTTCTTTCAGATCCGCAACCTTACCCCACAACAATTTGTGTTTAATGGTGTTGCCCTTAGAATCTCTGAACCCATTCAACTTCCAATAGTGTAAATATTCATTGAAAGACTGAACACAGTAGTAGGAGTCACAGACCAGCAAGGTTAAAGTCGCCGGATCCGCGTGTTCCAACGCTAACAATAGAGCTTTGAGCTCAGCCAGGTGCGCCGTGCAATCTCCCAAGGTTTTAGTATAAGTATGTCGGGGCAGAACACGTCCCCTTCCATAATGCCGCTCACCACCGCACATGCAGCAGAATACTGTTGTTTAGTCCCAGCCGCTGGTTGCGCAGAGCCATCGGTATACATGACCACCTGATATTGGTCAATAGGCAATGTGCCAGCAGGAACTGGGTATTCCATTTCATATTGAAGAAATTCTTGAGTCTGCAGTTTAGGGTCAAATATGTAATCTACATCAGTGGCTGTCAAAGACGTAGCCCATTGTATCCATCGCGGGTGTAAAGCTTTCGAATTAGGAACACTCGCTTTTGTAACAACCTCTAAGGCTGGAATCGGGGAAATGACAATGATGCGTTGTCCCTGGGCAAGCGGTCTTTCTTTAATCACAGCCATCTGTACTGCAGTGAGTATTTTCTCAGTTGTGCAAATCGTTGTTCTGCAGCTGAATACAAATGAGACTTGTATGCAATCGGGACTGTCTCACCCTCATTAAAGGTGACTTATGTAAACCCAACAGCCCCAGGTATCACCCTGATGACTAAATGTGTCTTATTGTCCCGTGTGTGTAAGTGTTTAACTGCTAAGAGATCAGTTTGCAAATCTCGCAGTATATGTGTATGCTCAATCGTCCAAAATCTACTCGAAAAATTCGGGCGAATCAATTCGTATAAGGGTTTTATACGTGTAGCATAATCAGGAATGTAAGTTTTGCCAAAATTCAGAAACCCCAACAAAGACTGGAGCTTCCGAGCCGTATTAGGAGGCTGCAATTGAGCACATTTCTCCAAAAAATGTGGCGCTAAGCTCCTGCCCTCTCTCGACAACTCATATCCCAGGAAAATGACGCTGAGGAAGGCAATCTTTGATTTCTTAAAATTAAACCTATAGCCAATTTCAGCAAACCCCACAACAATGCGTGATACACGCCTTAGATGCTGCAGAATCTCATTGTCAAATATATGTCATCAACATATGATAACGCTTCAGGGTCCAATCCGTGCAGAATTTCAGTTAAACGAGCCGAAAATAGTCCTTGGCTATTCTTATACCCCTGAGGCAAACGACACAACTTTTTCTGAGAGCCAAACGCACTGAAACTGGTATAGTCCCGACTTTCGGGCGCTATATTTTGGCAGAAAAATCCATTCGAGATATCTAATGTTGTTTTGTATTTTTTACGCACAATATTATTCATAAGCGCTGCACTATGTGAATTCTGTATTGCATATGTGCGTGTATGTCCATTTAAATGTCTGTAATCCACCACTATCCTATATGAATGGTCCGGTTTAACAACTGGAAATAAGGGATTATTCATCGGTGAGACACAGGGTTCAATTACACCCTGGTACTCCAATTGTGTAAGAATTTTCCTAACCGATGCCCTTGCCTCAAATTTAATAGGATACTGCGGCTGTGGCTGATGTTCGCCCTTTATTGGAATTACATGATAAGGTGATTGTCTATCCCACCCCACGTTATTTCTATATAGGGCGGGGGCCTGTGCTAGAGCCCATGTTTTACTATAGGACTCCGCTAGTTCTCTCGGAACAAGTGGTGAGAAGGAAGGTGTAATAACCTCCTCCCCAACCGGACAGTCGCGAACAAAGTCAGGTGGCCAATCTTGTTCGGCCAGCAGAACGTCATATGATTTTACCACATGGTCCCAAAAGATGGCGTGTACAATGCGGTCAATGTCCCCTTCTAATCGCAGAGTTACTTTATATACTCTATCAGGATCAGAGACTCGCATATCCGCCTTTACGACTTGTATGAAGTCATCAGTTGCTTTCACCTCCAGATGCTCTGGAAGACTCCGGCGAACTATTGTGACCTCTGCCGCGCTGTCTAACAGCGCTAACGCCCATGTCTTGTTCGTCAAGAGAACTCTCTTCTTGAGCGGCATGTCAACTGAGACTGCTGCCACTTTCTTCTTTTTAAATTGTTGTTTTTGTTGCAGTGGTTTCTCTTCTTGTTTAATAGAAACCTCCGTTGAGCGTTGTGAATCCTCTCTCGGTTTCACGTACTCAGTTCTCCGCTCTGACCGCCCACCTCTCTCACTTCTCTTGTCCGAGAAGTCCTGAAAGGAATGAGATTGGAGTGTATCAGTATATTGATATCTATCAGGCGTCTTCAAATTATCCCTATTCCTGAGATTATACCTATTCTGCAGGGTCTCTGGTTGCGGAGACTGTCCCCCATCTTTCTTAGGTGTTTGCTGTTTCTTTTCCCAGCGCTTTTTAGTACCCTCAGGTTGCTGTTGTTTAGCATTATCTTTATTATTTTTACCCTGTAATTGGGGTTTTTGCGGTCTAGCCCCTAGGCTATCGCAACCAATACTGGAATATGTCTCTGCTATTATTCTCGGAAGTTCCCGCTCCTGATTAATCTGCAGAACGTCCCAAAGACGCATTCGCACTGCTAGTGCTACTGCCTCTCCCTTGAGATTACTCAAAATAATAGAAGAAACTGCGGCAAAATTGCCCATTAACTGCATGCCCAAATCTAAGGCAGGGGCAGCCCCATATTCATCTTGAATTTGTTTAAGCACTTCCGGTAAATTAGCTAACGTCGGTGTACCGTGTGCCGTAGTGTAGATCGCGGCAAACACCGTGCCCCAGGTATTACAAAGGTCCACCGGAGGAACCATCCCATACTGCAAACACATCGTCAAAATTCTATGTTTATCCTGAGGTCCCGTATGGGGAAATACTGCTTCCAGCGTATTAATTTTTTGCGCCAGCCAAAATGGAGTTTCCTCGCGTTTAGCCGGTATTTTACCCATAACTGAGTGTACAGTGGCCGGATTAATACCCGGAACCACTGCTTGTGGGTGCGCCGGACCAGCACGCGCTGCATTAGTATTTAATGCCTGCATTACAAACTGAACCAGTCTTCTGTATGTAGTTGCTAAGTCTATATATAAACGACGCACGTCAGCCACTGCCAAATTAGCAACCGCAGGATATGGTGTGTAAGTAGCCAATAAAGGCCAGGTCGGACCATCATTACTCAGTGGACCTAACCTTACTTGTGCTACTGTGTGTGGGAGGGCGCCATCAAGCCAATTATGGTGTTCTTGATAAGATAAAGGTATCTCTAAGTATGCATAAGCCCTGTATTGTCCAGGGACATTCACAACAGTGTACTCGTGAAAAGTATTTGTACCCCCATCAACTGCTGGAAACACGACCCAAGAATAAAAAAAGTTCAGTTCTATAGGCTGCATGGGCGTCCACCACAAAAGTGACCGGACCCCCCTGGACCTTCAGTCCATGTGCTATCAGATGCCCCACGTTGGGCGCCATGTCGCGTGGGCTCTCATTATCCTAAATAAGACTACTGGATTTCTAGGCAGCAGGATCGATAACGGTGTGGGGGACTGTGTCTGACCCACGTGTAAAGAACTCTGTCACCCTAAATCCGGTTTTTGCTCCGGCTAACTAGCAGTGCCTCATTTCTACCACGGGGAAGAGATGATTGAGCAGCCGAGCGCATGACATCTTTGGAACTTCTCAGGGAAGTCGTGGTCACTCAGATCCAAACCAACTCTCTCATTTACAGTATGATCTCATATACAAATGACAAAGGCAGTATAAGTTTTAGATAATGTTTTAATAAAACAACTGCATTTTAGATAATAAGGCGTGAGCCGCAATAACCAGAACCATACAACACAGTAGGATTGAAATAGGTACCAGGAGAGTAAAACACAAGAACAAAGCTATCATTGTGTCTAATAGTTTCTACTCTCCCTCTGCTTGTTCTATTTCGAGCACAGCATGTTGAGCTTCTAACTTGCCTTTCTGAATCACTGGGGAGACATCAGCCCTCATACCTGAGCAAAGGCCTGTGATCTTGGTTCAGCATCTGCAACGAGGCAGTCAGCGTCTAGTTGTGGTTCCCTGGTCGGAATCTCCCTCTTACGTGTATTGGGACAAGGAAGTGATTTTATAACTAACATGTCAGCGTGATCACAAAATGTCCCTACGCAGGAATGCCAAAGACTAAACTCCTAACACGTCTATCGGCAATGTACCAGACTGTATCCTTGACTGAAGCACAGAGTGAACAGGAATGTGTTATGGAGAATTCCAGTGCTGAAGTAGGCTAAACAGTGTGATATGAATATAAAACAAGACCGTAGAACTGGCTATTTGAAAAATAACAGTACGAAGCTTAATAAAAAGCATTTAGAGCAAAGTGCACAGAGGCTCTAAGCTGCAAGCAAATGAATAAAATACATCCAGGGCAAAGTGCACAAAGGCCTAAAGCCTAAAGCTTATGCGCAAAGGATACGTAAAACTAACCACACTACACCATCCCCTTGTCGGTAGCAAGTGGTTCCAATAACATAAAAGTATGCCCCAGATATAAACAATACAGAAAAATATATATATATATTTCAACAAGGTCAGAAGACAATAAAGTCATAAATTTAGGAAACATGTGACGATAAAGCCAAATTCAATATAATGTCAATTTATCAGGAAAAAAAAAATCCAATTGTCAGACAGAAGCAATAGAAAGTAGGAGCTCCTCCACTTCGATATATGTCAATATCGGAAGATCCACGCCACAAAGTACCATGGAGCAGGTGTGTTCCAAAGCCCCAAAAACCATTCAGGGCGGCACCCCGTGCAGGGCCTATGAATGAGACAATACCATCTTCCTCCAGGAAGGGAATCTCATAAACTGCCTCACGAAGCAAACGCAACCGTAGTGCACAAGTCTGGGAATGAGCCCTAATCGGGAACATCAACAGATCAGTATCGACCACTGGAGGGCGCTGCAGTGAGAGACAGAAAGCCAGTGCATGTTCAAACGAGCACCAAAGGCACCGAAACACCGGTTGCACACAGTCCAAAACTGGTCGGAATGACAGAGACCAGTCACACTCCAAATGTCCCAGGAGTGTTGCTCCAAAATGCTGCATCATGCGTTCACAACACAGCTGCGCTGACGGGAGCAGCAATATAGGATCTCGTCGCGGCGGGACAGCCATTGCGGAAGAACAGCAACAATAGCAAGACTCCAGCCAATAAAGCCAAAGTAATCGGGAAACCCCCAAAAATGCTTCCGAAAATAGAGTGTATAGCCGAAGGTATCAAACCGAATATGGAAGAGAAGGTGTGAGCAAAACCAACACCAACGGCTTTGAAAAAATGTGCAATTCCAGCAGTGCTGGACGCATTAATTATACGTCTCACAAGTTCACCAAAGTGACTCTGAAAGTTAGTATTCAAAAGGGACTGTATTTCCGCTGATGACCTTGCCACCTGAAGTGCGTAGGTCTCGCTAGCAGATGTAAGAGCCACATGCTTTTGAAACAATAAAGCCTTTAGTCGACTCAACTTGTCGAAATTCACCTTGGATGTGGCAATATGAGGCCAGATGTCTGCTACCTCCCTAATTTGAGTGGGGGGAAACAACACATTCCCGCAGCACGTAACGGCCTTGGTGACAACGACCACGTAAACTATTCCGGCACGCATGCCACAGCAGCGTTCGCTGTTAAGAACAATGTAACTGCCGTTAGAAAGCACCTGGAAAGTGTTTTTAATAACCGGGACTGGAACTCCCTTCAGATAACAAGCTAAGTTAGCAATCGAAGCGTTACACGCTCCATGCAAGGACAGCTGTTTACAAACCATGGAATGGCTGACAGAAGTTTCGCATTCACTACCGCTAAGAAAAACCTCCCTCAAACCATTAATACATCTGTATAGAAAGGGAAGCTCCCACACCTCGTGTATGTAACTGTCTCCCAACCGTTCGTATCTACCCACCGGAATGTGCTTCAAACAAGAAGTAAATTGCAGAGTGGAAATAGGCAAATTAATAACCCCGTGAATTAACCACTCAGCGGATGGCATCTCAGCAACCGTGAAAGGCAGTTTCTCCAATTTTTCAATATTTAACATGACATACGTCGCTTCCTTTTTTGCCATCAGTTGTTGTTGACGAGTTAAATTAAAGGAGACAAAGATCTCCCTGGCACGAATGTGCTGCCACGGAACACCACCTGCCTTCAAGGTCTGTAGAGTCCAACCCAGCTGCATGATGGATCGCGTCTGACTCTGCCCATAATATAAAGAGGACACATCCGATTTAATAATGTCTATAGCAGAGGAAACGATGCTGTAAATTGTGTAAACACGGTCAGAAAGGGTATGCATGCCATTATCCACAACAGACAAAGCCTGTATCAGGTTTTCCTGATCAATTTGCCGCAACCGGGCCGCTGCCTCCTGTTGTGAAAGCTTCCAAATCTCATTATATACTTTGTATAAAAATCGTTTCTTCCGAGGTACCTTAGGTCCTGACAAAAAATCTTGTAAGTCAGTATCATTAGACAGCAACGTGAGATGTGATTTAACTGCATCCAGCGTGGATGATTTCAACCATTGCTGACAAAGCTTTCCCACGCTGTATGTAGTTATGATATCAACATGTTCTGGTGAAATGTAGCGAGGGTCTGCCCTACTAGTCCTGAACCCCCCTGCAGAGGTGACAAAACGTTGATGACAATTATCAGTGTCTACAGGCCATAATAACCACCCACCCGGATGTACCAATGAAGTGTTAAGCGTACCATTCTGGACCCAGTGTGTAAACTCACTAAACGTAGCATTAACATATCGCTGCCAATTGTTCGATTTGGAAGGGACAGGTATACTAGGCAAATGTAATTCTCTAATCGTTGCCAAGCCCAAACAGCTAGTCTGTTGAACTGTGTCATTGAGGAAAATCATCTGCACAGGGATAATACATGCTCTAAATAAGGTGTCCCTGCCTTGCATTTGCCAATTTTTCGTTCCCCAGACACTTTTCAAATCAACAGTCTTAAACCAATATTCATACCCCTCAACCAAAAGTTTAGGCTCAAACAAATTTGAATACAATAATTTAGTATCGGTCAATAACATTTGCTTATTAGCATACGGAGTAACTTTAAAATAGTAAGACTTAGCATTTTGTTGATTATGCCCAGAAAAATAAGCAAATTTATCATAATACGTTTTTGAACTCCCTTGTGGAGGAGTTGGGCAATGTTCCCATTGCACATAATCAAATATGGACTTAGGGCTACTTGCTTTATGAATAAAGTGGTGTCCATAATAGTTGTAGCAAAACATGTCACCATGATTATCTCTAAATAGGTAAGCATCTTCATCGTCATAGACAGTATAATATTGCAAGTCTGTCAGCATAGAATCTACTGTCTTCACATCCCAATCATCAGAAACAATGCCTGGTATGACAATATCATTCATTGATAACTTGAGAACATACGGTATTTGAATCAATTCAGTGGGACCATATATATCAAACATTACTTTATCCCACACAATCCCATCCGGAATCGGTATTGCAGAAATGTTTACATTGGACAAGTCTCTTCGAACCATATGAGACGAAAAATGTGGTTTTAACACTGTCTCCACGTGCTCAATGTCAGATTGTTCAGGAAGAAAATTACCATGTATTACTAGAAAAAAAGTAACCACAAATCCCAACCACAAAAAAACAGTCATTACAGCCATAAAAAGCCACAAATAGTTCCAAGGAAAAACAAAATTTGTGCGTTTAAGCCATCTCAGCAGCTTATGTGGACCTCGGATTGAAGACAGTGAGGACGAGGATCCTGACACGGCATCATCAGTGTCTTTGAAGCAGTTCTTGCAAAAGGTGCAACTGTGAACAAAGAAGCAGATGGAGGGTCTCGCCTTGGCACGCTATAAACCACAAGTTCAGAAACATCAGTAGAACGTACAGCAACTTGATCAAAAGATTCCAAATTAATCGTCGTCTGTGGAACAATCGCCAGATCATCTTCCACCCTCCCCAAGCTCGGAGAGGAAACAGCATTGGTGTAAATCACCTGCAGCGGGACTTCTTCCCCAGTAGTGAGAGGGATTCCGAAACTACTGGGTGTCCCTCTTGGTCTGCTGTGCAGAATCGGCCACATGTTGTAACTTGACATTATCAATGGAAACAAAGCGATTTCCTTTGGCCCCGTGCAGCGGCGGTAAAATTACAGTTCTCGTGTCGCTAATCCCTAATACAGGGACTGGTGCTCGATAAGAAGGACCAAATTCTTTCTTTACTGCGAACTTTTCACGCACTAGATCCCCAATCCTGGGTATCCAACCAGTAGGCGTTACTGCCTCATCCTTAATTCCTGAGGAGGCAGCACTTGCAGAAGAGTTTTCTTCACGGAATTGGTGTAAATCCTGCAAAACAGTGACACAATCATTTATGTCAAAAGGCGTATCTGCCGCCTCCACACCAGGACCATCTAGATCAGGAACATACATTCGTGTTCCGAACAGGCACTCATATGAAGTACGACCCCCCAGTGACCTTCTAGGCAAGTTATTAAGTGCTCTCTGTACTCCATACAGGTGGGCTAGCCAACCACGACCCGTACCTATAACTCTGGCCATTAAGGTTTGCTTTAACTCACGATTTAAACGCTCCACGACAGAATTTCCCTCGGGATGAAATGGAGACGAGAATTGGAGTTGGACCCCCAACAAAGCCATGGTGTCCCTGAATGCCTTAGAGACAAAAGCAGGGCCCTGGTCCGAATGAAAAGCCGCAACTGCAAATGTATTGACAAAGATGCGCAAATCTTTAATAACAGTTTGAGCGTCAGCCGAGCGTTGTGGCCATACCCACACAAATCTGGAGCACGAATCTACAGCAACCAATATATATTTGTATGCACTATCTGGTGTCAGCGGACCACAATGATCTAAGTACACACACTGTAAAGGTTTATTTGAAATCAGAAGGGGCGTCTGCTGCGGGCGTCTAGCCGACGAAGCTTTAATTTGTTGACAAACGTCACAACAAAGGACATACTGCTTTGTCTCTTTATAGATACCAGTCCACCAGTAACAAGCATGTAAAAGTGAAATCGTGGCAGCCACACCAGCATGTGCCCATGCCACCCCCTCATGTGCTGCAGAAATTAATCACACTACAGTTGGTGAGGGAGAGGATGAGCTGGGTGTCATCGGCGTAGGTGATGATGTTGAGGTCGTGACGGCGGGCCACTTGTGCGAGGGGGGCCATGTAAATGTTGAACAGCGTTGGGCTTAGGGAGGAGCCCTGGGGGACGCCGCAGATGATGTTGTTGGCTTCTGAGCGGAAGGGTGGGAGGCGGACGGTCTGTGTTCTGCCGGAGAGGAAGGATGAGGTCCAGGCTAGGGCTTTTTCCTGGATGCCGGCTTCTTGGAGGCGTGATAGTAGGGTGCGGTGGCAGACCGTGTCGAAGGCCGCGGAGAGGTCTAGGAGGATGAGGGCGGAGGTCTCGCCGTGGTCGAGTTGGCGTCTGATGTCATCTGTGGTGGCGATGAGGGTGGTCTTGGTGCTGTGGTTGCGTCTAAATCCGGTTTGTGAGGGGTCGAGGACGTTGTTGTCTTCGATGTGGCGTGTCAGTTGAAGGTTGACGATCTTTTCTGTGACTTTTGCTGGGTATGGGAGGAGGGAGATGGGGCGGAAGTTCTTGAGGTCCTTGGGATCGGCTTTGGGTTTCTTGAGGAGGGCGTTGATGTCTGCGTGCTGCCAGCTTTCCGGGAAGGTGCCTGTTTCGAAGGAGGCGTTGATGCTCTTGCGGAGTTGGGGCACGATGATAGAGTCGGCTTTGTTGAAGATGTGGTGGGGGCAGGGGTCATTCGGTGATCCGGAGTGGATGGTGTTCATGATTTTGCGTGTTGTGTCGTCATCGACGTTGGACCAGGCGGTGATGGGGTCGACGATGCTTGGGTTCGAGGTGGTGGGCGTGGTGGGGGTGTTGAAACTGCTGTGGATGTTGGCGATCTTGCTGTGGAAAAAAGCGGCAAGGGAATCGCAAAGTTCCTGAGAGGGCGGGATGTCGTTGACGTTGACGCAGGGGGCGGACAGTTCCTTTACGATGCAGAAGAGCTCTTTGCTGTCGTGTGCGTTGTTGTTTAGGCGGTTTTTGAAGGAGGACCTCTTGGTGGTCCTGATGAGGTGGTGGTGTCGGCGGGTGGCATCTTTGAGGGTTACGTGGTTGTCCGGTGTGAGATCTTGAAACCATTTCTTCTCCAGTTTCCTGCAGGCACGTTTGGAGGCCAGGAGTTTATCGGTGAACCAGGAGGCTTTCTTGCTGGCAAGGTTGCTGGGGGTTTTCTTCAGTGGGGCGAGGATGTTGGCACAGTCGATGATCCATTGTCTGAAGTTGCAGGCCGCGGTGTCTGGGTCGGTGGGCTCGTTCGGTGGGTTCTGGGAGAGGGTGCTGAGAAGTTGTTCTTCGGTGACTTTGCCCCAGTTGCGGCGGGGGAGTTGGCGGCTGTGGTGGTGTGCGGTGTTTTTGTTGTAGGTGAAGTGGATGCAGTGATGGTCGGTCCAGTAGGGTTCGGTGGTGTCTTTGAAGGTAACGTGGTCGCTGGTGGAGAAGTGTGTGTCCGGCGGTGTGGGTTGGTGACGTGACGAGTTGTCTAAGTCCGAGGTTCGTGAGGTTGCTGATCAGCGTGGTGGAGTAGTGGTCGTTGTTGTTCTCGAGGTGAAAGTTGAGGTCCCCGAGGAGGATGTAGTCCGTGGAGGCGAGTGCATGGGTGCTTGCGAGGTCGGCGATGGCGTCACATCTATGCTCTGGTTAGCTGAGTTAGCTTACAATAACTCATTTCACACTTCTATTGGTGTTACACCCTTTTTTGGTTTATTTGGCCATCATCCTGACACCCTGCCCATCACAATTCCTCAAGAAAGTTCTCTTACTCCAGCTGTGTCAGAAACCATTCAGTATTTGCATCAAACCCAGAAACTGATTCAACAGCATTTAGAAAAAGCCAAACAAAAATACAAAAGGCATTATGACAAGAAACATTGTGAGGGACCGCAATATCAACCAGGTGACAAAGTGTGGCTTTCCGCAAAACATATAGACTTCAAGAAGAAGCACATGTTTAATCCCAAATGTATAGGTCCTTACACAGTCCTTCAGCAAATCAATCCGGTAACCTATAAACTACAATTGCCCAGATCCTTACGGATTCATCCAGTGTTCCACACTTCCCTATTGAAAAGGGCAGTCCAAAAGGTCCACCCTCATCCAGCTCCTGTTCTAGTACAGGGAGAAGAAGAATATGAAGTTAAGAAAGTGTTGGATTCTAAATTACAAGGGCGTAATCTATGGTACTTAATCTCATGGAAAGGTTATGGTCCTGAAAGTAACTCATGGGTTTCCGCAACTGATGTTCATGCTCCAGTACTTGTGAGACGCTTTCATCGTCTTAATCCAGGCAAACCAGGCCCTAGAGCGCATCTGGGAGAGGAGAGTACTGTCAAAACCAGGGCAGTGCGCGCTCTATTGGCGACTAGAATGCAAAAACCCAGCACTCTCAAAACAACATAATTTATGCATTGTGCTGATATGTTGTTGTTTAACCTTTTGCATTGCAGAGTTTAATCCTGAAGACTTATTTTTAATGTGCTTACAAATGCTGTTCATTTGCAATGTATTGCTGCAGGCTTTCAGTGTGTGTTAGGGTGTGGTCCCTTTCCAGGGCCTTCTAGAGACTTTCCCTGCAACATGCCTGGGTGTGGTTGTGGGCTGGGCCAAGACTCTTTAAAAAGCAGCCAGCCCAGCTCCAAGTGCTCACTATTCAGAGGTCCCGGTGCAGAGCAGCAGCTACTTCCTGAGCGCCTGTCCCGGCGGCCTATTGGATCTTCCAGACATCTGACTTTCATTCTTCATTTGGAGATCCTTGTTCTGGGCGATAAGACGGTGGTTGGGCTGGCCTCCCGACGCTGTTATCGAGAACTCTCATGTTCTTGGGCCTAATTCTTTTATAATTTGACAGAGTACTTTGCACGTGTGAAATATGTGCTTGAGTGTTTGCGACATTTGCAGGGTGACTTGCGAATCAGCAAGACGCGCAATTTGTTTCATTATAATTTAATCTTGTTACTCATTGCACGCTACCATTTCTTGACATTTGCATGGTGGCTTAAGAATCGGCAAGACGCGCAATTCCTTTTATGGTGTTTTAACTTTGTTGTTCATTGCGCACTACCATTTCTTGACATTTACATGGTGGCTTAAGAATCGGCAAAAGGTGCGCGATTCGTTTCATAGTACTTTGATCTTGTTATTCATTGTGAGCTGTTATTTCGTGGCATTTACATTGTGGTTTACGAATCGGCAAGACGCCCGATTCGTTTAATGATGATTTGACTTTGATATTCATTGCGTACTACCATTTCTTGGGATTTTACATGGTGACACTCGAATCGGCAAGACGCACGATTCTCTCCTCGAGTTTAACTCATGTTGTTTACTGTATGCCACTATTCTAAGATATTTCTCACGTAATATTCGAGTTGCCAAGTTATGTGATTTGTTTTCCTGAATCCATATTGTGTTATTCATGGTGTACAATCCTTTTATGGTGATTACTATATATATATATATATACATATATATATATACATATATATATATATATATATATATATATATATATATATATATATATATAAATCTACAATATGCGTAATTTGTGTTGAAACATTTTAAGAGTACACAGAAGATCAGAGTTTCTAGATGCAATATTGTATGGTCCTAGTATGCATTCTCAAAAAAGAATTTATATGACTGGTTTAAAATTTAGTCAGAATGTTTTTCTGATTCTCATGTAAAGGAAATTACTTGAATAAGAATGTTTTCATTTAATCCATCTTGATTCCCTTACAGGTATCCGGCCAGCTTGAAACTTAGTCATTTTAAACTTAATTCTTAGATTGTTCATGTTTTCAGAATCACTATGCTTAGAATCATAGTCTAGTATTGATTTCAGGAGATATAATTGTCATATTCTGTGTTCTAACCTTTTTCATACTACAGGTCTCCTTCCTAGCTGTTTCCCTTCCTAATCCCCTCGTCCCCTCTTCAACTCTCTTAGCCTCTGTGATTTATCTATCAGAGTCTTGGAGCTGTTCAGTGGTGGACGTGTTGGGAACGTGCGCAGACCCCGAGGATCTGGTGACTCTGACAGACATGTACTTATGTGTTTTACACGTCCTGGCAGCGAAATACTGGCAAATTCAGTTTTTCACTGTTGCAAGGCCTATCTCTCTCATAAGTTAACATGGGGGCTGCCTTTAAATATTTTTAAAGCGCAGATTCCCTTTGGGAGCAGATAGACAGATGTCACTTTTGCTTTTTAAACGTGACTTGTGTATGTTGGATTTTTGTCATTTTGGTCTTGTTTTGTTTAGATAAATATTATCTATTTTTCTAAACATGTGTTGTGTAATTTTGTAGTGTTTTCACTGAGTTACTATGTGTGTTGGTACAAATACTTTACACATTGCTTCTGAAGTTAAGCCTGCCTGCTCGTGCCAAGCAACCAAGGGGGTGAGCAGGAGTTAGCTGAGGGTGATTCTCCTTTACCCTGACTAGAGTGAGAGTCCTTGTTTGGACATGGGGAAGCCTGACTGCCAACCAAAGACCCCATTTCTAACACTATATATATATATATATATATGTAAACCAGTGGCAGACACTACTGAGTCGTTATAGTTAGGTTAGCATTTCCATATGGGTCTTGGAGATGGTCCTTGGGGGATGGAGTTCCATTCTTTTCCAATGGATTTGGGGATCATAACTACGTTATATCCAAAGAGCTGATGAAATGATTGGAACCTCTGATTTCCAAAGCAGGGATTGTTCTTGTTAGGAAGACAAGAGATGAAGAAAGGTGAAGGTGTCAAGATATTCAATCATCTTTCCAGTACACAAAAAGGGGGTCTTGCATGAGTGATAGACTTGAATAGGTTGAACAACTTTGTCAAAGACATCCCCTTCAAAATAGAGACACTTTGAAGGATTATCCCTTTAATCCCAGTCATGTCTTGTGCACAATAGATCTGGTGGATACATACCTTCCTATTCCTATTGCCCAAGAGCTTCCGAAATATCTGAGGTTCTGCATTCAGAACAATCATTGGCAATTTCATCTTCTGCCATTCAGTCTGCAGTCAGCCCCAGGGGCATTTACTAAAGTGGTTTCTCCTCTGGTTGCCTTTTCAACTACAAGGTAGCCCAGTCCTTCCATACCCCCACGACTGGTTGATTCATGGAGCATCAGAAGAGACCTAACTTCACTTGAAAGAGAGTATGAAATCACCTTTGAATTAACAAGGATTTCTCCTCAGTCTGCCTAAATGCCAAATGATTCTGTGAAGAGACCTAACATTTTATCAGAGTAAAGTTCAGGATGATCCTTGTCACAGTTTTCTTTCTAAAGACAGAGCAGTTCATTTTCACAACCACCTAATGAAGTTACTCTCTTGCCAAACTAATCCAGCTTGACAGTGGTTATAAGTTCAAGGGCTCAGTGGGCAAGGTTGCATATCTGTCAGCTTCAAAGAAATTGGTTTCATAACAGTCAATCAATGAAGTTAAAGTAGCTGTGATGGAAGAAAACTGGCAACTTCAATGTTGGCTGTATGTAAAGAAGCTCTCCAAGGGAATGAGGATTATCTAGATCCTGTTCTCTGAATTTTGTATCACTTTCAGAAAAATCTTCAACAAGGGAATGTTCTAGTGGGGTCATACAATACTGTAATGATCGCATACATAACTTATCAGGGCATTAGTCACTTGAAGTCTCTGAATGTTGTGCCAGAGGCTTGTAGTGTTTTGCTTACATCGTGAGGTCAGTATTCTTGGTGGAATGTGTGAACTAAGGTTTGGCAGTAGCCGGAATGTCAGTTGCAGCCAGGATCTTAGTAGAACAGAATGTGTTAGTGTTGTGAGCACTTCGTATGTCAATCAAGACATTTAGGGGGTCATTATGACCCCGGTGGTTGGTGGTAATGTGGCAGTAGTACCGCCAACAGGCTGGCGGTCCACACCGCCACATTATGATATTGGCGGGTTGGCTGAAGCCAACTCACTAATGTACCATGCTGACCGCCATGGCGGTAGCAGCGGCCGGGCTGGAGATAAGGATCTCCAGCCCGGTGGCCGCTATTGTACCTCCTCATGCATTTTGACCCTGCCTACAGCCATGGTTTTCGTGGCGTTCGTAACGCCACGAAAACCATGGCGGTACACCCTATCAGTGACAGGGAATCCCTTCCCTGTCACTGATAGGAGGCCCCTTCCGCCCCCAACAACTCCTCAGATGCCCCCACCCCCTCTCCATCCACGCTCCCCCTTCCAATCCCCTACCCCACTACACAAACGCAGACACGCACCACGCATACACACACCCACTCACACAGGCATACACACATTCATACACGCATGCATCCATTCATTCATGCACACATCCGCACCACATTCACACTGACACGCAGACACGCATTCACATATCCATACTTACACGCATTCTCACACATGCATACACGCACACAAACAATACTACACATACATTCTCATTCATACACACACTCACACGCGCACACACACACACGACACCCCCTCCTGTCAGAAATCCGACTTTCCTGAATTCAGGCAGGGGACGGGATGTGGCGCTGCTACTGCCAGCAGCGCTCACCAGCAGAACACCGCCAGGCCATATTATTTCTCATAATATCGCTGGTGGTGGTCTACTGGCATGGCGCTGTTGTGGTAGCAACGCCACCTTAACACCATCCGCCAGCATTACCACAGCCGGATTTCCACCCATCTTGTGGCAGAAATCCAGCTGGGGTCATATTATGGTGGACGGATGTTAGCCGCGGCGATGGTCTTTTGGCAGCCGTCAACGCAGCAGTAGGAGGTTTTTACCGACAAAGACATAATGAGGGCCTTAATCTTATTCCTGCAGAGTTGGGAATTTCTTCATTACATGTTGGCGATGAGCACCTCTTACCTGAAGTGCCCTCATACCAGACGATCTATACAACTTACCACAATAATAATTAGGGAGTGGACACCAGTGGTGAATGACTTTTACTTCCTAGACAAATGAAGTGAAGGAGGATAACAGCAAACCTTTTACTGCAAGTATTGCCCTAGGATTTTGGCAATATCCTCATTTGAGTGCACCGCAGTTTCCGCGATATCTACCATGAGAGTGCACCACATGACCCAGCTGTGATGCACATTTTAGGTGCACTATTCCATGTGTTCCAAGTCTCGCCATGACATGTGGTCACACATAGGCAGCTGTTTTAAGCATCTGTTCCCTGCGTTTCAAGCCTCACAGTCATATAGGTTTTAGCACATTGGGGTGTGAGGTCAGATGCATGTGACCGTTTTAAGCGTCAGGAAGTGGTGCAGCCCACCCATGCACCGACTTGCAATTTAAGGCTGTACAAGAAGTTTTTGACAACCTACCAGTATTAACACCACCACAGGGTCAATCTGGGGATGGTGACTGGGATCACTACAAGGAGGGATGTGGAGAGATTATGCAAGCATTACTCTGATGAGCCGAGTGTCATGCTAGAGAGACATAGGCCCTCATTATGACATTGGGGGTAAATCCTGCTTACCGCCACAGTGACGGCTGCCAACATACTGCAGCGGTGGCTAATATCCGTTCACCATATTATGACAAACACACACCAATAGCCACATACACAAATCCGCCAGCCCAAAGGTCAGTGATAAAGGGGCGGTCCCAACACCCATACCGTTATGCCAACAAACAACGCCCACCACATTATGACCCACAAATCACCACAGCGGACATTCAAGTTGGTAAATCATTGGCGGTACATACCGCCGCGCTCAGATTGGACACCCACATACAAAACAACACTACATTGGCCAATACTAAAAACACACACATGACACTCATACACACACCACACCCACCCACCGCACCATAAAACACACACACACATTACCCACAGCCCTTTCCAAACAACAATTACTGCCAGGAGATTGACACGAACAGCACAGAGACAACTAGACACACACACCACATACACCCATAAATCCCTCACGCACCCCACATCACACACCCCACCACAGTACTCAACACACTCACCAACACACACAACACCCATGTCCCCATAAAGGCCACCCCATTTCACTGATGAGGAGATAAGGGTCATGGTGGAGGAAATTGTCAGGGTAGAGCCACAGCTGTTTGGGGCACAGGTACAGCAGATATCGATTGCCAGGAAGATGGAGCTATGGCAGAGAATCGTGGACAGGGTGAACGCTGTGGGACAGCATCCAAGAACAAGGGATGATATCAGGAAGAGGTGGAACGACCTACAGGGGAAGGTATATTCTGTGGCTGCAAGGCACCAGCTCGCCATACAGAGGACTGGGGGTGAACCCCCATCTCCTCCCCCACAGCTCACAGCATGGGAGGAGCAAGTCTTGGCACTACTGCATCCTGAGGGACTCGCTGGAGTAGCCAGAGTACTGGACACTGGTAGGTCAACATTTACCACTTATCACCCCCCATACCTGCATGCCATCACACCCCCTCACCCTCACCCCATCACTCCACTCCATCCAGCACTCTGCACCTACACATATGACTAACCCCAATGCTTAGCCCTGCATGCCATACCAATACATGGACAGCCCTCCCAGCCCTGCATGGACACCAATCACTAAAGCATGCACAGCATAGGGAAACTAACAATCACACAATACATCTCCATACACAAACAAAGGTGGCAGGGCACCAGCAATGATAGAGGGGAAGCCAGGGATGTACAATATGTCACAGACATGAAGCACATACATCACTTACATCCCCACAGGTGCCCCAGCCAATGTCAGCGGAGAGGAGGTGCCACAACTATCCAGTCCCTCAACAGAAGATGCCCCCAGTGATGACAGTAACTCTGGACTTCAGGATTTGGACCAACAATCTGGCCCATCAGGGACCACTGGACAGTCGGTCACCCAAGCCCACTCACAGTCCACCACAGAGCCTCCTCCATCTGTATCCAACACCACAGCACCCACCCAGCGTACCCATACCTCTGTTCCCAGAACACATCAATCAGCAGTGTGCCCACCTGTAAAGGGACCACAGTCCACACCTCATACCCAAGACAATCAGGGACTTGGGATCAGTGGCAAGTGGGCAAACCATTCAGGGGACATCGGCACAGGCCGACAGGGATAATGGGAGGACCGCTGTGCAACAGGGGGAGGAGAGGCCCAGGGAACAGACTCTCCAGGAGGCACTCACTGAGATCCTGGGAGCCTACCAACATTCCCAGGACAGGATGGGCCAGATCCTTGACAACATGCAGGAGAACAGGCGGCTGCAGGAGGAACAGGATAAGGGGATCAGGGAGGACGTGCTGGCAGACATGGCCAACATCATGAGGGAAGCAACAGCACACCAGAGGGCCCCTACCACTAGCCAGTCCATTGACCAGCCCTCCACTTCTGCTGCAGCTAGTGGGTAGGAGGCCCGCCACAGGACCCACAGGCCACCAGCACCCCTCCCCCTGCAGAAGGTGAACCACCCTGCAAATGTTCCCTGAGACCCAGACAGAAGCCAGAGACACTTGCCAAGACCACCGCCAGGAAATTAGACTCTCCTGATTGTCCCCCTTGTGTCCCACACTGTCACTTTGTCCACTTTGAACTGCATTTGCTCCCCTTCCTATGGCCCCTTGGACACTGCACGTGTGCTACAAACTGACTGGAACAATACACTGGACTTTCCGCCATCATCGCCCCATTCCATTGCACTTTTCCCTCAATTTCATTGCACTACAATAAACACCCTTGAACACAACTTGACTACTAGTATTTTATGTGTTTAAAATGTGCATTTACGGAAACAGTCACATCTAGTGCAAATGATCTGGACACTGTGAGAGCATAGAAATAATGACCTGTAGCTGTCAGTACTCATCACATCAGTACACAGTTGTGATCTCACCAACATCTGTAAAATGACAAGCCATAGGTGACAGTAAGTTGAGATGCAATGGAAGTTAATGCCATCATGCTACAGCCACACAGAAAACATCAATAGTCAGAGGAATGGTCAGTTGCACTGTCTCACCTGTGTGTCATTGGAAGTACTGACATATAACTGATATTCTGTTGTCCTCATCCTCTGCCTCCTCATCCTCACTGTCTTCAGGGTTCACTGCTGCCACAGGGGCATCTCCAGTCTCCTCCTCTTGCAGAAAAGGTACATGACGTCTGAGGGCCAGGTTGTGCAACATGCAGAATGCCACTACTATCTGGCAGATCTTCCCGGGTGTGTAGCACAGGGATCCACCTGTCAGATGGAGGCACCTGAACCTGGCCTTCAGGAGGCCGAAGGTCCTCTCGATGATCCTTCTGGTTCGCCCATGTGCCTCATTATAATGTTCCTCAGCCCCTATCCTGGCACTCCTCACAGGGGTCAGCAGCCACAATAGGTTTGGGTAGCCAGAGTCACCTGCAAGTATTGAGGGACAACATTTACCCTCACACAATGATTTGAGGATGACACCTGAAGGCATACACTAACATGCAGTGGGTGGGGACCATGGCTTACCTATTAGCCACACCCTGTGCCTGTGTAGTTGGGCCATCACATTTGGGATGCTACTATTCCTCAGAACAAAGGCATCCTGCACCGACCCAGGATAATTAGCAGTGATGTGAGAGATATACTGGTCCGCCAGGCACACCATTTGCACATTCAGTGAGTGGAAACTCTTGCAATTACGGAACACCTGTTCATTTTGGGGGGGGGCTAACGCAATATGTGTCCCATCTATGGACCCAACAGTATTGAGTATATGTCCAATTGCATGGAATCCAGCTTTCACAGTGACCAGATCTTCCAACTGGGGGAAAGCTATGTAGCTGCACATGTGTTTCACCAGGGCAGACAAAGTTCTTGCCAGTACTATTGAGGACATTGGCTGTGGCATTCCTGCTGCCAAACACACTGTCACTTGTAAAGAACCAGTTGCCAGGAAACGGAGCACTGATAGCACTTGCACAAGAGGGGGGATCCCAGTTGGATGACAGATAGAAGATATCATGTCAGGCTCCAATTGGGCACACAGCTCTGTGATTGTGGCCCTGTCCAGTCTATAGATGAGTATAATGTGCCTGTCCTCCAGTGTAGCCAAGTCCACAAGGGGTCTGTACACGGGGGTATGTCTCCTCCTCCTATTTGTCCACAGCGGTAGGTATCTAAGGGACACAAGAGTGAGTGGGCAGTCACAATTTGAATAATGGAACCCCAACCTCAGTGTACATAGTTGTACGAAAGTACCATCTTTCTTGGCATGTTACCCCCATTTTTACCAGTATGTCAGTATGTTTTTGCCTGTCTCACTGGGATCCTGCTGGTCAGGACCCCAGTGCTCATAGTTTATGGCCTAATGTGTGTGTGTGTGTATAATGCTTAACTGTGTCACTGAGGCTCTGCTCAGTCTGCTCTCTCTGCTTTTAAATTTGTCACTATAGGCTAGTGACTTCATTCACCAACTTCAATTGGCACAATGGACCCCCCTTATAAGTCCCTAGTATATGGTACCTAGGTACCCAGGGCATTGGGGTTCCAGGAGATCCTTATGGGCTGCAGCATTTCTTTTGCCACCCATGAGGAGCTCAGACAAACCCTTCCACAGGCCTGCCATTGCAGCCTGCATACAATAGTGCACACATTATTTCACAGCCATTTTCACTGCACTTAAGTAACTTATGCATCACCTATATGTCTAACCTTCATTTAATGAAGGCTAGGTACAAAGTTACTAAGTATGAGGGCACCCTTGCACTAGCAAAGGAGCCTCCACATAGTTCAGGGCCAATTCCCGGGACTTTGTGAGTGCAGGGACGCCATTACACCCGTGCACTACATATAGGTCAATACCTATATGTAGCTTCACAATGGTAACTCCGAATATGGCCATGTAAGGTGTCTAAGATCATGGAATTGTCCCACTGTTCCAAATCTGGTATTGGGGAGCCAATTCCATGCTTCCTGGGGGCTCCACCATGGACCCCCAGTACTGCCAAACCAGTTCTCCGAGGCTTGCAATGCAGCTACAGCTGCTGCCACCTCACAGACAGGGTTCTGCCCTCTTGGGGATCTGAGCAGCTCAGTCCCAGGGAGGCAGAACAAAGCATTTCCTTTGGGAGGAGGGTGTTACACCCTCTCCCTTTGGAAATAGGTGTAACAGGCTGGGGAGGGGTATCCTCCCCCAGCCTCTGTAAATGCTTTGAAGGGCACAGAGGGTGCACTCCTTGCATAAGCCAGTCTACACCAGTTCAGGGACCCCCACCCCCTGCTCTGGCACGAAACTGGACAAAGGAAAGGGGAGTGACCACTCCCCTGACCATCACCACTCCAGTGGTGGTGCCCAGAGCTCCCCCAGCGTGTCCCAGACTTCAGCCATCCTGTTTTCCAAGGTGTGGGGACACTCTGGAGGCCTCTGAGTGGCCAGTGCCAGCAGGTGACATCAGAGACCCCTCCTGATAGGTCCATACCTGATAAGGTAGCCGAAACCCATCGCTCAGGGCTACATAGGGTCTCTCCTGTGGGTTCTCTTCAGATTCCTACTTTTCCTCTGCAACTTCAGCTCTAGCCAGCAACATAGAACAGTTTCCATGGTGTGCATGCTCTGGGGACTCCCTGCCTTCACCCTGCACCAGAAGGACTGAAGAAATCTCCAGTGGAGTGACAGAGTCACCCCCCTGCTCAAGCAGACACCTTCTAAGTCGACGACCGGTTCTCTTGGACTCCTCTCCTGGCAACGAGGGTGCTCCTTGGAACACAGAGGGTGGACCCCTTCGACACAGAGGCGGTCATTCTGACCGCCATGCGGTCACCGAAATTTGGCCGCTCCGCGGTCAAAAGACCGCGGAGGCCATTCTGGCTTTCCCGCTGGGCCGGCGGGCGCCCGCCAAAGGAGCGCCCGCCGGCCCAGCGGGAAAGTCCCTGCAACATAGAAGCCGGCTCCGAATGGAGCCGGCGGTGTTGCAGGGGTGCGACGGGTGCAGTTGCACCCGTCGCGATTTTCACTGTCTGCTAAGCAGACAGTGAAAATCATGCTGGGGCCCTGTTAGGGGGCCCCTGCACTGCCCTTGCCAGTGGCATGGGCAGTGCAGGGGCCTCCAGGGGCCCCACGACACCCGTTCCCGCCATCCTGTTCCTGGCAGTAAAAACCGCCAGGAACAGGATGGCGGGAAGGGGGTCGGAATCTCCATGGCGGCGCTGCTTGCAGCGCCGCCATGGAGATTCAGCCCAGACAGGGGAAATCCGGCGGGAAACCGCCGGATCCCCTTTTCTGACCGCGGCTTTACCGCCGCGGTCAGAATGGGTAGGAAAGCACCGCCAGCCTGTTGGAGGTGCTTTCCGTCGTTCACGGCCCTGGCGGATTTTACCGCCAGGGTCGGAATGACCCCCAGAATGTCCTGAGGTCCTGCTGTCCCAATTTGGAGGAGGTAAGACCTTGCCTTCCACGAGAACAACAGTACCCCTTTGCACTGTGTCTTCTTTACCACCTGAGGCCTCTGTGCACTATTTGCTAAATTCATTCATGCACAGCCTGGCCCTGGTCCCTAGCACTCTATCCTGTGACGCTCAACTCACTGAATTGACCTCCGGTGGCGTCGAACCCTCCTTTGTAGTGCTGCACCAACCGCATTTTGCACCTACTTTGTCCCCGTGTCTTGGGACTCCCGTGGGTGCGATCTGGTGTCTGAGGGCTTTCTAAGGTGCTGAAAGCCCCCTCTTCTTCCTCACACAGAGTTGAGGCCCCCAGCACCCTCCTTGGTCGAGATAGCGGGACTTTGATACAAAATGCTACTTTACCGGAACCAAGTCTTGTTGGAGGAATCCAGTGCCAAACCTCGCCTGCATACAACTTCCCTTCGTGGGACATCCAGTGCATCATGCAGGAACCCGCTGACATCTTCCTTGGGTGTATTTCAGCAGTCTTTGTCCAACTGAGGACTCTTCTTTTGCACCCTCTTCTGGGTTGGCAGAGGCTCCTGTCCTTCCTGGAACTTCTTTCGACTTCTGGACTTGGTGTCCTTCATTTGCAGGTCTTCAGGTCCAGGAATCCACCATTTGTTGTTTTCAGTCTTGCTTGATTCTTGCAATAACTCTAATCACGACTTGTAGTGTGTCCTAAGGAAACTTGCAGTACTTTACTCCTGCTTTTCTGGGCTCTGGGGTTGGGTAATTTACTTATCTTTACTGTATTCTTAATCTCCCAGCGATTCTCTACACACTACACTTGTCTAGGGGGGAATTTGTGATTTGCATTCCACCTTCTTAGCATATGGTTTGTGTTGCCCCTAGACCTATTTTCTCCCATTGCATTCTATAGCATTTCCTATTGTTTGCAAAATCCTATGTCTAATTACTTACCTTATTTTGGTGGCTAGTGTATATATTGTGTATAATACTTACCTCCAGAAGGAGTATTGCCTCTAAGATATTTTTGGCCTTGTGTCACCCAAATAAACTACCTTTATTTTGGGTAACACCGAGTATTGTCTTTACTTGTGTAAAAGTACTGTGTAACTATAAGTGGTATTACAGGAGCTTTGTATGTCTCCTAGTTCAGCCTAAGCTGCTCTGCTATAGCTTCCTCTATCAGCTTAAGCTTCTAGAACACTACTACATTTCACTGATAAGGGATAACTGGATCTGGTGTAAGGTGTAAGTACCCAAGGTACCCACTACAAGCCAGGCCAGCCTCCTACAATAGTGCATTTATTTGATGGGACAGTGTGAATGGCGAGGTATGTGCTAATCTAGGCTGTGACGCAGTTAAGGTTTATATAACCATTGTCCGCCACCATGAAATGGCAACCGCCTGTCCTGTATGTAGGGACAGGTGGAAGTGAGGTAACTCCGCCAATGTTGGGCGTCATGGCGGAAGGTTGTCTTGCACCGCCGTGCAATTCCTTATTGGGTAATATGGGGCTCTATTAAGTACAGTGGCCAATGGGGGTCTGTGCCAGCTTGTTCCTCACTTGTTTCCTGACCTTCAACAGGAGAACACCTACACTGCGTGTGCTGCTGTGACCAGTGTCTGGAACCTACCACGGCCCGTGTGACTGGGGAAAGGGCCCCTGCCTTTACTTCGGAGGAGTTGGAGCGTTTGCTGGATGCAGTCCTACACCAGTACAGACTGCTGTATGGGCCTCCAGACCAACAGGTGAGTATACCTTAGGCACGATGCATGTGAGAAGGATGCATGGAGATGTGTGTGCAAGCATCATGTCATTGGGGGGAATGTCTTGTGGTGGTGTACATGGTGTGTGCCGGCCGATGTGTGTGCCAATGGTGACGGAAACTGGATTGGGGGGCTATATGTGTGACAGGCTGGATTGTATGTGTAATGGTAACTTCCTGTCTGTATTACTTCTGCAGGTCAGCGCCTATCAAAAGAAGGGATTATGGCCTGCCATCGCCAAGGACGTGCGGACCATTGGGGTCTATGACAGGCAGAGCACCCACTGTCGGAAACAGTGGGAGGATCTGAGATGCTGGGCACGGAAGACCGTGGAGGCCCAGCTGGGCATGGCCTCCCAATGAGGAAGGGATGCCTGTTGGAACCTGACCCCCCTGATGGCCTGCATACTGGCAGTGGTCTACCCAGAGTTGGATGGGCGTTTGAGGGCATCACAGCAGCCACAAGGAGGTGAGTATAGTGTGCATTGCTACAGTAATTGGCAGCTGGCATGGGAACCAGGTGGTGGGTGTGAATTAGTGGGTGTCCCTAAGGCCAGACCAGACATTGCAGCGCGATCCAGCTCAAGGGCAATGGGTGTATGGCAAATGCATGTAACCTAGCTTGTTAGCATTCCATGTCAGTGAGGGCATTGTGGGTACCAGGCGGAGTGCAGTTGGCGGTGAGTGGCCCTCATCTTGCCGTGGCATCTAGCCAAATCACTGGCAGTGCAATGCATAGTGCTCAAGCCTGATCCCTGTGTGTGACAGTGCTGTGTATGCCAAATGTGGTGTTGGTGCAGTAATTGACCCAGTGTTTCCTTTCTCTCTCTCTCCCCCCCTTTTTTCTTCTGTTATCCTGTCCATGTGTGCATTAGCATCATCAGGTGGAGGAGCAGGGGCACCAGCGGTAGAGGGAGCTACATCCCACAGGACCCTGGAGGCAGAGTCCACCGACGACGAGGGAACCAGTGGGACAGAGGGCGAGGGGAGCACCACGGCGGAGACAGGAGGTGACAACACAGACTCAGATACCTCCTCTGATGGAAGCTCCCTGGTGGTGGCGGACACCTCTGTGACCACCCATCTGCAGGTACAGCCGCCACCCACCGTACCAGCACCACCCTCCCAGTAGCCCCTCAGGCAGTGGCCCGTGCCCGCTCACTCAGGAGGGTGGGCATCTCCTTCCCCCCAGGCACCTCAGGCCCTGCCCCAGTCAGCCCTGCTGGCCTGAGTGAGGAGGCTATTGACCACCTGAGATCCATCTCTGCAGGGCAGTCAACCATTGTGAATGCTATCCAGGGGCTGGAATTTCAGATGCAGCAATGCAATGCATTCCTGGAGGGTATTTACCGTGGATTGGTGGCCAACAGGGATCGATTCAGGCTCCGGCCTCCTTTCTGATGGCAGCCATTGTCCCTGTTCCTACCGTCCACCCTCCAACTACCACTTCCCACTCCCAGTCTCGTCAACCCCTAACCCATCCCATGCACCCATACAGACGAGCCTGCAAACAAGACAACACACAAGAGTGACACAGTCGAACACAGGCACCACACTTCATCCCACAAGCAGTCATGCAAACACCAGACAGTTGCAGACACAACCACATCCACTGCCTCCACTGTCTCCCCCTCCTCCTCCCTCATAGTCTTGTCCACACTCACACCTGCATGCACTGCATCAACATCCACCAGCAGCATCACCACACCAAGCAGCACACACACTTCACTAGCAGACACCTCCACAACATCCATGCACGCGTCCCCTGTGTCTTCTCCCACTCTGTCTGTACCCCCACCCTAAAGGACACAAACGCAAGCAATCACACACCCAACAGCCATCCACATCACATCAGCACACTGCCCATGCACCTGCACCCAAGTCCAGCAGACATATACCTCCAACAACCACTCCCTCAACCTCCACTCCCATCCCTTCTCCCTCATCCTGCCCCACTGACCCTAAGAAGCTTTTTCTTGCCCAACTTGACCTCTTTCCTCCCTCTACCCCGTCCGGCCTGTAAGCGCAGAGTCCCAACAATCCAGCCCAGCAGCTCAACCAAACAGTCCACGTGGACAGTGGTAGCACCACCTAGTTGTGGTGGCAAGTCAGTGAAGGATCCCACTCCACCAGCCAGGAAGGTTAAGGATCCCACACCTCCTGCCATGAAGGGGAAGGAGCCCGGACTTCCTGCCATGAAGGGGAAGGAGCCCGCACCTCCTGCCATGAAGGGGAAGAAGCCCTCGACTCCTGCAAGGAAGGGCAAGGAACCCGCACATCCTGCCTGAAGGGGAAGAAGCACTCAACCCCTGCCAGGAAGGGTAAGGATCCAACGCCTCCTGCAATGAAGGGGAAGAAGCCCTCAACTCCAGCAGAGGCTGTCAGGGTGACACCACCACCACTAGTGGTCACTGGGCCCCCACCGCCAGCTGAGGAAGTGCATCCCTCACCTCCAGCAGAGGGTGACCAGGAGGAACCTTCACCTGCTGGCACTGTGCAGCCCTCACCTTCAGATGACACAGTGCAGCCATCACCACCAGCGGAAGCCATGTAGGCCACCCTCCAGGGACTGCACCCCCTCCAGGAGAAGTGCGCATGTTCTCCACCTGAGAGACTGTGACCTTGCACTCCCCAGCAAAGATAAATGGGCATGGAGCCCCCTCCAGAACCAGTGGGAAAGTCACCCACTCCAGAGGCTGTGGCTGTGCACTCCCAGAAGAGAGAAATGGGCATGGAGCCCCCTCCAGAACCAGTGGGAAAGTCATCCACCTGAGAGACTGTGGCTTTGCACTCCCCAGCAGAGAGAAATGGGCATGGAGCCCCCTCCAGAACTAGTGGGAACGTCACCCACCTGAGAGACTGTGACCTGGCCCTCCCAGCACAGAGAAATGGGCATGGAGCTCCCTCCAGAACCAGTGGGAAAGTCACCCACTCCAGAGACTGTGGCCTTGCACTCCCCAGCAGAGAGAAATGGGCATGGAGCCCCCTCCAGAACCAGTGGGAAAGTCACCCACTCCAGAGACTGGCCTTGCACTCCCCAGCAAAGAAAAATGGGCATGGAGCCCCCTCCCGAACCAGTGGGCTTGTTCCCGTATTTGGCTGAGGTGCTCCCCACCCCCAATCCGCCTGAGGTGCCTGCCCACTTGCAAACTGATGCCCCTGCAGAGTTCTATCCGGATGAAGTCAGGATTCAGGTTGGGCCCTGGACTGTGCCCTGTGGCCATGTGGGCCTTTAGTACATTGGACTGGGCACTGGCCCTTTGTGTACATTTGTACATATCTGTTTTTCATATAATTGGTTAATTTGGGAGCTGTTTATATCAATACATTATTATTACTGCATTCTTATTGTCCTTGCATTATTCTGCCGTGTATTGTGTGCCATTGTTTTTCGTCTGCAGCTGGTTGTGTGTATGTTGTGTGTGGTGTGTGTTGTGTGTGTGTGTGTCACTCTTGTTTTCCTCCCTCACTCCTTTGTGTGCTAGGCAGCTGTACTCACCATCGTCGTCTTCGTCGGCATTGTTGTTCCAGGTTTAGCATGACATAGATGACCATCGGGAAGACTTGCAGTTCCGGTTCCATGGCGGCGTTGTTCTTCCCTGTGTCTCTGATGGTGAGTCTTTGCTCTTCTGTGATGTGCTTCCACTAGGCTGTTGATGGCATTGGTACCGCCCTGGAAATCGTGGCAGGCTGCAGGGTCAAAATATGGTGGACAGAACTTTGTCTTCCGCCTGGCTGTTGTTGGCTACCGCTGTGGTCAGTGTTGTTAACGCCCTGGCGGTTGGTGTGGTACATTGGCTGTCTGTGGGAGTTTTCTCCGCCATGGTCATAATTTGATGGTAATTACCGCCAGCCTGTTGGCGATATTACCACCACTTTATCACTCACCACCAGGGTCATAATGAGGGCCATCATTTCTTTAAGCGAAAACATCACATTGAAGAAAGTGTGTAGGTCAGCAGTAGGCATCTCCAGGCCGGCAGGAAGCATGTTTCCGCTGACCAAATTATGAGGTCGCACACTGCCAGGATATCCGTCGTGGTTGCCCTGCCACAAAAAGCCTGCCGGAAACGAATAACATAAAAGGGGACACTCACCTTCAGGAACACAGGCCCATTCGTAGCCGCCATGGAACCCAAACTGGAAGTCTTCCCAATGCTCCTGCTGACCATACAACTCCAGAACCAGCAACGGCGATGAAGACACCAACCATAAGTACACCCACCTAGCACACACCGGAGGGAAGGCCATTAGTACACACCCACACACAACACACACACCCGGCACAGCTAGCAGCTGGCACACACACACGCAAACAAACACCCATACCAACACACATGCATAAACACACAAACCACACAGAACAAACCAAACATATGCTACACATACATGTGGAACGAAAGCCAGGACAAGTATGTTACCCTCAACACCAAGGGGTCCCTGGTGCAGATATATTAAAGAGCAATAGAAACCTAAGTACAAACTATTTACAACAGAGGCCTACTGGCCAGTCCAACTGTAATGGGTGCCCCAAGCACACAGGGCTATGTCCATGGCCCCAGCTTGATTCCTGACTGCAAAGTGGCTTCAACATGGCAGGGACATCAATGGGGCATGCATGCACCTTAGGGGTGATGGGGGGCCTAGGTGGGGCCTTCAGTTTTGAAAGGGGTCCTTAGGTTTGCGTTTGGAGGGGGGTCCTTTGGTTTGGGTTGGGGGGGTTTAGCTTTTAACTTTGATTTTGGGGGAGGGGCTTGGCTTTGGGAGGTGTAAGCTTGGACTTTGTGGGGGTAGAAGTCATAGGTGGGGGAAGGGCATGGCTCGTACTATGGCCACCATGGGAGGACTGGGAGGTGGAAGGCAGGAATTTTGGGAGGATAACTGGGAGCTTGGGGGGACACGGATTGGGTCAGTGGGAGGGAACAGGGAAAATTCCTGAAGGAAACGTTTTTTAGGGGCACAAGGTTGGTCATGGGATAAATGTTTGGGAGTGGAGGGAGAGGTAATGGTTGTGAGGTGTGTACGGTGAGGTGCCTTGGGTGCAGGTGCGAGCATGGATGCCATGTGTATGCTGTGTGACTGTTGGGTGGGTGAGTGTGGGCGTTTAGGTGTAGTGGTACGAGAGGGGGAGGAGATGCAGGGAGATGACAGGGTGGATGTATTGGTGGTGTCTGCAGGTAGGGTGGATGTGCTGCATGTGGGGATGTTGACAGTTGTGCTGATTGTGCATCTGGTGTATGGGGTGCATGTATGGGGGTCTGCTATTGTGGTGATGGTGGGAATGAGGACACTTGTGGATCTGGGAGTGATGATGTGGTAACTGCAGGTATGAATGGTGTAGTGTCTGTGAGGGTGGAGATGGTGGGGGAGTCCGTGTAGGGAGTGGATGTTGTTGTGTCTGCATGTGTCTGTTGTGTGTGTGCATGGTGGTGGTGTCTTTTGTGGTGCTTGTGTTTGTCCTTGGATACCATGTCTGTTGATGTGGATGCATGTTGGTATAAAGGTGTGCCTTGGATGGGTGAGGAAAGAGGGCTGTGGGATTGGGAACAGGTAGTTGGAGGGGGAACTGAAAAAGAAGGGACACTGGCTGCCATCGATGATGAGGCCAGAGCCTGAAAGGATCTCTGCAGGGCAGCCAGGGCACAGTAAATGCCTTCCAAGTAGGCACTCGACTGCTGCATCTGTGATGCCAGCCCCTGGATAACATTCACAATGGCTCACTGCCCCACAGAGATAGACCTCAGGAGGTAAATAGCCTCCTCATTGAGGGTAGCAGGGATGACTGGGGCAGGGCCTGAGGTGTCTGCGGCAAAGGAGATGCCCACCCACCTTGATGAGCCGGCACGGGGCACTGGGTGGGAAGCTACAGGGAGGGCAGTGCTGGTAAGGGGGGTGGCGGACAAGGATGGTGCTGGGATGGTCCCGGATGGCTCTGCCACCACCAGGGAGCATCCATCGAAGGAGGAGTCCAAAGATGTTGTCGTCGATCCTGTCTGCCCTGTGGTACTCCACTCGTCCTCCGTCCCACTGCTCCCCTCAGCTCCGCTGGTATCAGCCTCCTGGGTCCGTGGGCTGCAACTTCCCAGCTCGCCGGTGCCCCTTCTTCTTTTCCTGTTGATGCTGATGCACACAAAGACAGAGGAGGAGAGGGAGGGAGGGAGGGAGGCAGAGAAAGGCAGGGTGTAATGGGTCAATAGCAACCCTACATTCACGCAGAATAAAAACATAATTATTTGCTGCTGTGCCATGACACACCTGTACATGCTACAACAGTAGGACACCATGGGGAAAACTACAGCAATGTTGAAGTAAATTGCTGATGGTGGAACAGTGGCACTCATACTTGATGAGGGTCATACTAGTCACATTTGCCCAGTACCTGGCACATTCTCATGGTCGTGTATGGAGACATTTGCTGAACTCCTTGCTCATCAGAACCCTGCATGGCTAGGTAGCATGTCCACTAATTCACTGACAAACAGCACAGTGACATCTGGGCTCACTGTGCTTATCTACACATACAGTACAAAGCTGCTGATTGAGGACTCACTAATTACCTCTGTCACAGTGGTAGACTGATACTGATGGCAATGCCCTGACACCTCAGGTGTATAGATGCTGATGGCAGGAGCTGGGCTCTTAAACCTTGTTGAAGGTGACCACACAAATCCCCAATTCGAAGTAAATGTCCTCATAAGTCACTGTCTGCATGGCATGGGCACAAATATATGAATCCAATCCTGCCAGGGTGGCTGATACCCATAGTCAGCATGCAACTATCAATGACCAATGCTACATCTTTCCACTAGTAGTCAACCCAAAGCCATACAAGCATAACATTATTGAGGTGTGAGCGTGTACTTATCCTTTAGCGTGACCTCAGGTGCCCATCCACCTCAGGATAGGCCACGCTAAAATGTGGGCCATTAGGGGGGTTAGGGTCTGATGGGCACCTCTCCCTCGTTGGGAGGACGTCCCCAGCTGGGTCTCTGCGGTCTTACGTGCCAAAGTCTCAGGTCCTCCCACCTCTTTCAGCAGTGGGTCCTCCGCTGACTATGGATCCCCAAGGTCTGCACTTACTTGGCGATGGCACTCCAAATCCCCTTCTTCTGATGGGCACTGACCTGCATATGTGACACAGACAGAAGGACAAAGTCATGTAGAGTGGCATTACAGGGTCAGCAGTGGACATCACACATCAGACACATCTCATGACCGCACTCATGTGTCATCACGTCACTTATGCTCAGACTCCTCACCCATCTCCATGCATCCACTCTGTCTGCATCTTCCCAACATCTTTCATTCTCACACACATCACTATCAAACAGGACAATAACATAAGACTCACCTACTGCTCTGGTGCCCCATATAACTGTTCATACAGGGGTAGGACCCCGTCCACAAGCTTGTCTAGCTCCTCCTGGGTAAAGGCTGGGGCCTTATCTCCTGCAGGATGTGGCATATTGGCTTCCAGGGTAAGAACACAGCACCACACTCAGTGGAGGTCTTGTTTGCACAAGTGTCAGGAGTCAAGCGAGCTATGCCACAGTAAATGACAGTCATGTCCGTTGCGTAGATGACCGTCACCACCAGCTGTGATCACCATTGGCCCCAGTCTCCCATAGGCAACAATGTTATTGAATGAGGAGTTGCACAGCAGGGAGACCACCTACCTCCATGATGTCTAACGCCGGCGGAATGAGGTCACTTCCATATGTCCTGTTCATGAAGGACAGGTGGCTGCCATTTTACATGCAATAAATGATTAGTAGATTAATTTGGGGGGCATCATTGATGAAATATTGTGAATACTGCATAGATTAACAATGTCCACACACTGCATACATCAACTTTTGACTTCTCCTCTCTCCTATTCCCAGATACGGTGCACTGGTGATGATGAGACATGCCCCCATGTACCGGCCCCTAATCAACCTTGCTACCCTGGAAGAGAGACACGTCATACAGACATCATCTGAACCGTCAGACCTTCATGAAGCTGTGTACGCAGTTGGAGCCTAATCTGTTGCCTGCCATACATCATCTCTATGCCATCCCTCTTTTAGTACAGGTGTTGTCAGTTCTCCACTTACCTGCCTCAGGGTCGTTTCAGATGACAGTGGGCTTGGCAGCAGGGATGTCACAGCCAATGTTCAGCAATGTGTTAATGGATGTACTGTGTGCTTTGCTCAAACATCTGGCCTGCTACATCCGGCTCCCCCAACGTGCAGATTTGGCCGCTGTTAAAGCTGCATTCTACGATTTCGCACATATCCTTCTTGTGATTGGGGCCAGAGACGGCACCCACATTGTCTTGGTTTCACTCAGGATAAATGAACAAGTGTACAGGAACTGGAAAAACTTTTATTCCATAAATGTCCAGGTGGTGGTGTCTCGCTGACCAATAAATCTTCCAGGTTATGGCCAAGTTCCCTGGTTCTGTGCATGACTCGAACATTCTGCGGAACAGTAATGTCCCACACATGATGGCACAACTACATAGGGACCGGGCCTGGCTCATCAGTATGTATCCAATAATGTGTGTGCCCCTGTAATCTCACCTCTCTTCACAATCTGCCCTGTGACCTCACCAGTATTGAGATGTGCCGTACCTTTGCGCACAGAGGTGACTCTGGCTACCCTAACCTTCTCTGGCTGCTGACACCAGTGAGATATCCAACTACAGATGGTGAAAACTGGATGAGCATGTAATTGAGAGGACCTTTGGGTTACTGAAGGCCAGATTTTGCTGTCTAAACGTCTCCGGATGTACCCTACTCTACAAACCACTTAAAGTCTGCCAGAACGTTGTTGCCTGCTGCAAGCTGCACAATCTGGCCCTGAGGCATCACATCCCATTGCTGGATGTAGAGGAGGTGGCAGCTGGACCAATGGCTGATGAAGGGTACATAGTGAGTGATTAGGAGGAAGATGATGAGGATGCAGCTGACTCTAGAGCAGAATTGATTCAACAATACTTCCCATGAGAAACAGGAATATTTCAAGTGTTTTGTATGTGACCTGTACTACTGTCTGCCTTGTGACATGCCTCCTCCTGGTGTCTGTCATCAGTGGAGGTGTTGTGTGCAGCTCTCCCTCTGGGTGGGTTTGGGGGGAACATTTTGCCCATTAGAGGAGGTGTTGATGTTCAAATGTCAGTGCTATATTCACTCTGCTGTTGTGTTGCATCACTCATGCAATTTACTGTCCATATGCTATGTTCCCTGTACTGCTTTGTCAACTGCAAATTGTGGTGCCAAACATAGAGGTTTTATCAATATTGTTATTTATCCTCACAGTCCACAATGGGAGAATGTATTACCCAACTATTACTGACTGTGCAATATGCCTTTAGTTGAGTTTTGTCAAATGTGAGGGAAGCACCATTGGGTATGGATGTCTTGAAAATGTAGATCTGACCTATGCATATGGTTTGTAATTCCACCTGCCAAATCACACTAGGGATTGAGACATTGTACTGCATGTGTGTTGAGTGGCCAACATTGACTCCTATTGTGATAGTTGTCCCTGTCTTGGTCTATTTGCAGGTGCAACTCTGGTTCCTGCCTTGACCGATGGCTCCCTTGACACATGTATCCAGAATATGTCTGCTCTACTATCAACCTTGCTGCATATTGCTCCCCTTCTATGTCACAGACATTCGCAGGACAATGATTTGACTGTAATCACATGTTATACAACAGAAAATCTTACTAATTACAATTAAGACACATAGGCAGTAGCTGTGCTCAAAGGTGTTTAATATTATGCACAAGTGCAATGAGTGATGAATGGGGTCATGGTGGGTGGAATCATCAAGGTTTTGTCCCAGCTGTGGGTAATCCAGGTCCAGTATCTAAGGGGCCATGAATAAATGAAGATATGACAATGGACAGTCAACAATGTGTTGCAGTGGCAGACAAGGGAGCATGTTCAGGAGAGGATCACTTACTGGCAGTGATCTTGGACTTGGCATCAGGTCCTGCAGGATGTCCTCAGCTACAGGGGAAGTGAGGCTGGTGGTCTGCAGGTCCTCTGGCAGGTGCTCCATTCCACTAGCTGCCGCATAAGTGGAGGGATCTGTTGGAATGTGGCTAGTTGAAGGGGCCTGCTAGTGGACGCACACGGGATGGTGGTCTGTTTCTTTAGTACCCCTGCAATGGAGGTCATAGTGGCATTGAGGGTCTGCCACTGCTGCATGGCCTCCTGATGGTATTCCCTCTGCAGCTTCTGGTTCTCCTGCATGGTTGCAAGGATCATGCCCATAGTGTCCTGGGACTGATGGTATGCTCCCAGGACTTGGGAGAGGGCCTCCTGGCCAGTCGTTTGGTGTGGGTCCCCCATCCTTTGGACCACAGGTGCCCTCCCACTGCCCCATGTCCCCTGTGCCCCTGGTACAGTGTGCCCACTCCCAGTTGCACCAGGACCTTCATTGTCTTGCATGTGTGGCATTGATTCTGGTCCCTGTACTGTGGGGCACACTGCTGATTGACCTGTCCTTGGGACACAGGTTTGGGGATGAAGGGTTGGCTGTGCTGTAGTTGCACATGGGTGGGGGACTCCGATGTGTCCAGGGTGTGGCTATTGGTGGTGGACTGACCAGTTTTCCCAGATGGCCAGGGCAAGTTGACAATATCCAAACATCCACTGGGGCCTTCATCCTGGGGAGGGCTGTCTGTCTCTGGCATCGCTGCTGGGTAGCAGTGGCAGTGGAACCTGTGGATGGAAAGGGAGAGAGTCATATTGTGGAGATGTACTTGTTCGTAACATCATCTGGTGCATGGAGTAGCTTGACTTACTTCCCAGGGATGGCAATGACAGCTGCAGCAGTGCAGACATTGCTTGCGGGTGACATTTTGTGGCATTGTTTTCATTTTCCAATGAGGGTTGAGGATTGTGGATAGCATTGCTGTCATTGCCATGTGTTGGAACGCAGTCAAAGTATCCAGTTGGTGTGGCATGTGCTATGGTTTTCCATGCAGGTATTCCATAGTGAAGTGGGACTGTGTACTTTTGATGTGTAGGGAGTGATGCATTATGGGAGTTGTGGTGCTTGGCAGTGTGATTGGTATCTGTGCATTAGGGTGGGGATGCATGCTGGACAGGAGAGGTTGGTGTCTAGGGAGTGTTGTTGATTTACCAGACTCGAGTCCTTCGATTATTTCAGTCAGGCCCTCAGGATGCATGATGTCAAAGACCTTCTCCTCCCACAATGTGAACTCAGGGGGAGGAGGTGGGGACCCACCACCAGTCTTGTTAATGGCAATCTGGTAACGTGATGCCATGGAAGGCACCTACCCCCATAGGTCATTCTACCTCTTCCTGATGTCCTCCCTTGGTCATGGATGGTTGCCCACTGAGTTGACCCTGTCAATGATCCTCTGCCATTACTCCATTTTCCTGGCTATCGAGGTTTGCTGCACCTGAGCTCCAAACAGTTCTGGCTCTACCCTAGCAATTTCACCTACTATGACCCTCAATTCATTATCTGTGAAATGTTGGTGCTTCTGATGGGACATGGTGGTTGAGTTGTGGGCCGTGGTGGGTGTTGTGTATGTAGAGTGCAATGTAGGGTGCTTGGCGGGGTGGGGTCCTTGGTTTTGCGTGCTGGTGTTATCTGGTAGTGATGTGTGTGTTGTGTTGCTGGTGCCGTTGTGTGGTGTGTGATGCGTGGGAAGTGTGTTGGACCTATGGTATTGACGTGCAGTGTCCTCCGTCAGTGTGCTCCTCAATGTCTCTGTTAGTAGTTGTGGTTGCAAAGGATTGTGGGGGAGTGAGGGTGTGTTATATAGTGCACTGAGCAGGTGTGTGTGGTGTGTGTCAGGTGTGGGGTATTCAGACTGTCCAATGTGGTATCAGGTTCTGGTGGAGGTGAATTTTTAGACCACAGTGATTCACACTGCCAAAGGTTTTCCGCCGTGCAATGACTTCTGTGCTGATTTGTGGGTCGTCATATGGAGGGTGGGGTGTTGTCGGCATGGTGGTGCAGGTGGTGGAACCGTCTCTCTCCCATCAGTCAGCCTGGAGGTTTGGGATTTCTGTCTGTATTTCAGGGGTCTTCAGTTTGTGACTCATAATACGACGGTCACTGTACTGCCATCACTGGCAGACTCTTGGTGGCCGCCAGTGCGGCGGTCTTGCCAAAAGACAGCCAAACTCGTAATAAGGGCCTGAGTCTTGTAAAGGAGCAGTGTGTTTGGTTAACATGCAGGGAAACGAAGGGAGAAATCTAACAAGGAAACCCAATTTATTGTATGACAGATGTGGTTCTAAAAATCTCCTCAGCAACAATCTAGCTTGCCCAGCTATTGGAAAATGTTGCAGGACATGTAAAAGATAATGGTAATCTTCAGGCTGTGTGCAGAAGTAATACAAATCTGTAAAATCAGCAGTGTGGACATTAAAGAGAATATATGTGTGGAGAAACTTAACAATGTCGTTTTAACAATTGAATGTAATTAAATTACGGGTACCACTTTGGTGAAGTGACCCTTAGTAGAAGAAATTATTGAGGGCATACTTCTTCAAGTCATGGCAGAATCAGGGTCTCCAATAACGATTTTAAGGGATTCTACTTTTTATGATGTTTGGAATAATGAAATAAATCCTATGCCATTTGATGTTAATCCTAAACCTTTTGGACAGAAGTTTAACGCCATGGTTGGGTATTTCACAGCTAGAGTGAAATGTTTAGGAAGAAGTACTATTACCAAAGTTTATGTGGCTGTGAGAGGGAAGGACCTTATTGTGTAGCACAACTTAGCTAAGATGGACTTACACTTGATACCCGGTGTAAGAATCCTGTTGTTATAGAAGATCTGCCCACAGGATATGTTGAAGAAGATGTGGATGAGCTAGTGTAGATGAGAACATTCAGGATTTTATGAACATTTTGCAGAATTTTGGAGATGTATTCAGGGAACAAGTGGGTGTAGTTAAAGGATTTGAACACCCTATCAAGCTTAAACCTTATAATCATCCTGCGGTCGATGAGGTGAGGAATGTCCTCCTTAGTTTTAAGGAGGGCTTGAAGGAAGGTTTAAAAGAGATGTATTCCCAAAACATTATTGAGTCAACTGAATCTTCTCAGTGGGTTTCTCCCACTGTTGTGGTTGGGAAAATGTCTGGTCAGATAATGTGCACCCACTTGTGCACATTGAACAAAAATATATTGGTTGACTGCCATCCCATTCCTAAAATTTAAGAATTGTTGGCCAATTTAGGTGATGCTAAGATTTTTTCTACAATTGATTTACATTCTGCATATCACCAAATTGCCTTGTTGTGACACCATTTGATACTTACAAATGTTACAGGCTTACATTTGGTTTAATGTCCGCAGCTAGTGTCCTCCCAAAATTGAAGGATAAGTTATTTGGGGTCAGATGTATCAAAGGGTTTTACTCATTCTGTGTCAATGGGAAAATGCTTTGGTACATATGGCCCTTGGTGATGTGCAGGGTGTACAAGCATATCAAGATGATATCTTGATTTTTACAAAGGACAAAGAAATTAAATCGAATTGTAATGAATGTATTAGGAGTATTAAAACAGACTCAATTGACTATTAGACGGAATAAATGTCAATTTGGCATTTAGGAGTTTGAGTATTTATGCCACTGTATTTCATCTGCTGGCATAAAACCTTCATTTTGTCTTATAAAGGCTAGTGAAGAGGTGAAGGCCCCCAAGGACAGAGACAGTTTGAGATCTTTCCTCTTTTTAGCCAACTATTATGCATGCTTTGTGCAAGGAAATGCCCATATTGTAGAGCCCTTAAGAGTTCTACTTAGAAAAGGGGTAAAGTCTGTGTGGTCAAAATAATTGGAAGAAGCTTTTTGTCAAATGATAAAACTAATTGTTGAGGCACCAGCTCTATGTGCTTACTGAGCAGGAAGCAAATATATGATCACAGTTGATGCTAGTTTAACTTGCTTAAGTGCAGTTTTCAGTCAATGTGTAAATGGTAAAGTACAAACAACTGGTTTTGCTTCAAAATCGCTGAAACAATCAGAGAGGTACTACAGTATCATAGGCAACCATGGGCATGTAAATGGGCAGTGCAGAAGTGTACATTTGGGGATGTCAGTTTGATTTGTGTACTAATCACAAGCCAATAGTACATATACTTGTTGGCAGAGGTTCCAGTAATACATTGGCCAGACTGATAGTCCTAAACTTTAGAAATCAGTCTTATCATTTTAAAGTGAAACATCTTCTGGGTGGTACAAACTTTCAGGTTGACTGCTTGTTTCGGATGTCATTGGATGATGATGTCTTGGGTGATACTGAGTGTCTGATGGCAGCTCTGGATGCTGTCAATGAATGTGGCAGCAAAACAGTGGAGAAAAGAGGGTCTGAAGCATGTCATAGTGTGAGAATTTCAAAAACATAATTCAATTTGTAGTGAAGTGATGGCTAGAAAGTAGATGTTTGTTTGGTAAGTTAAAGTTTTGTTTTTTTTAATTTCAGAAGAATTGTAAATTATTAATGGATTAGTTAGGGATACAACAAGGGGAATAAAGACATGCAGGAAGGAGGAGGAAAGGCGAGAATAAAAAGAGAAAAAAAGACTGTTATCTGCCCTAGCAAGAGTAGGACGCCACTGAGGACACCGCATTTGGAGGGATTGGTTCTGCTGGGAGAAGAGATTGCAGGAGGATCTTGCAGAAGGTACTGGAACTGCATGTCTCTCAAGGCGATACGTTAGACTGTCCGCTCAGGTGGAAGAAGATGAAGGGACAACCCAGGACAGCTTGGTTTCTAACATGGAAGAAGCAAACCTACTTCAGACAGGAGTGCCTGTCTCTTCCGAGAAGACATACCATGTCTCTGAACAGACCAAGGAAGATTGTTGCTTAGCCAGGTGAGCAAAAGAAAGAGTTATCAAGTGCAAGCTAGGGGAGGAGATGAAGGTTTTGTTTATTCATGTTTGGATGTGAGAGACCCAGCTGAGCTGCTCAGTTAGAAGACCCAGTCTTTCAGAATAATTAGGAGCAGGCACAAGAAGAAGCACATGGATCTCAGGTAGAACCTTGCTTTATTATATAGAAAGGTCTATTTTATTATGTAGGTGGACATAGTCAGAATCCTCAATTACTAATTCTGGAACCTTTTAGGGATCAGGTCTTATATCTGGCCCATTTTCACCTGTAAACTGGTTAGAAAGACACTTGCAGAAAGAGAAAACAGGGCAGAGCCTTCTTGAGCATCTTTATTGACCAGATAGCTATATGCACATATAGAAACTCTTCAAATACTGTCTGGTTTGTCAGACCAAGAATCTATATAAGCATCAGAAGATAGCAGTAATTGGGATGCCTGTTTTCTGGTTAGGGATAGATTTGGATGGCTCCTTGAGCACCTAGAGTAAATTCTATAAATATGTACTGGTTGTAGTAGATTATGCTACTCGGTACACTGAAGCTATATTGTTAAGACAAACATGCTGCTTCTGCTATGGTAGAAATATTTTCTCAAATGAGATTCCCTAAAAATATTAACTGATTAAAGTTCACCCTTTGTCTCCAGAATTGTAGTGAAGATGTGCAAAGATTTCGGCATCCACTAGTTGAGAATATCCAATAACCATACCCATACAGATTACCTGATGGGGATATAAAATGATACCATAAAACTCCTGCTGAAGACAATGTTAGCTTATGAGGGCTGAGAGTGGGACAAGCTTTTCCCTTTGACCCTCTTTGCCATTCAATGCCATATACAGACCAATTTAGGTTTCTCACCTTTCAAACTATTGTTTGGAAGAAAACCCCCCTAGGTTTTCTAAAAATAACAAAAGAATTTCAGGAAGAATCATGCAATAAGGAAAAGCCCTTGTTGGTTTATGTGATGCAGAATTGGGAAGCTAGAGAGTAGGGGGGAACCTTACTACATGCACAAAACTGGCAGGAAACTTGCTATAACTAAGGAACTAAATTGAGAGAGTTGAAAGTAGCAAGTTGGATATTATTTTTGCTTCCCTTTCAATAGCAGAAGCTAATGGCAGTCTGGATGGGTATATATCAAGTCCAACACAGAGTAAACAAGGTTACTCACCGCATCAAGCTATCAGAAAAAGTAAGGAGATCAGATCTTTCAAATGAACCATCTGAAAGTGTAGGAGGGCCCTGCCCCGTGAGAAGCTAAGCAAGTTTAGTTTTTAAAAGAGACCTCTTCCATTGCAACCTCAACATAATAGGGGCCACATTTGACATAGAAAAACAGGACATAACAGAGTTGTTTAAACCCTTTTCATTAATCTTCTGTGGTTTATCACGATGCACAAATATAGTGTATCATCATAGTACAACAGAGATGGGCCAAGTTTATAAAGCAGAAACCCTATTGTATTTCCAAGGCTCTCAGGCAGGCTTTAAAATGTTGGAGTTGGAGGTATTCGAACAATCCAACATTAACTAGTGGTTACCTATTATCTTGGAACACGATCCTGATGAACCATCCAATTCTGTATTGATTTTAGGAATGTGAATCAAAGCTCTTAAATTTGACAACTATCCCCCTCCACAGATAGATTAATTGATTGAATAACTTGGGGAGGTTGAACATATTAGCAAAGGTTATTGTCAGAATTACCTGAGGAGAGATGAAATAAATAATCTAGATTTGGGGGGTCAAGAAAGGAGACGTTTGGGAGGTTGAAAGGGAAAAATCAAAAGAAGCAGAAAAGAGAGCTGAGAGAAGAATTCAGACTTAAGTGATGTTTCCTACTTTTACTCCAAAGGATGCTGGTGGTGAAGATACCCCAGAAGCAGAAAAGCAAGAAAAGGGCACCAGACAGCAAGGAAGGAATTAAACAAGTAGATAAATACAGGAGCCTGACCGCATCTACACCTATCTCCTGAACTATCAAATAACAAGTGGCCAGTTGGACTAAAAAGAGTTGTAAAGAGTTGAAACCAGGGAATAAACTCCAGTTAAAATACCATACAATACTGGTAGTATCTATTTGTCCCTGGCTGAGCTCACAACAATCATCTGCTCTCAATCTCAGCTGTCCACATCAAGGGCTTGGACAATGTGAAAGTGGAAAGGCCGAGTCAAAGCTTTTGTTCGCCTCATGTTATGTCTCTTTCCAAGACAATCTATTGAAATGTGTGCAAGAGATTCGGTATCCCTTATGTGGATTTTTGTGCATCCAAGGCAAATTTCCTGCTCCCCAAATTCTGTTCCTGCTTTCTGGAACCAGAAGCATGGGGAGTGAATACTCTGTTAACCAATTGGCCAATGAAATTCTTTCCCATCATTCCCATCAATCGTGAAAAGTTTCCTGAAAGTTCAGAGGGAGAAGGCACAAATAATTGTAGTGATTTCTTATTGGCCACACAGGTCATGGTTTCCACTCCACAAGTCCCTAGATGTGTGTCCTCCTTGGGTCCTTCCTCTTGTTGCCTCTCCTCTGGCTCCTTGGAACCTTCCCTTTCCTCTCAGTTTATCCTACTCTGTTTGAGGTTGAAATAATGAAATAACTAAAGAAGGGGTTTCCTTCACATTTGGTAGAAGGAGTTCAGTCTCAAGGAGGCAGTCAAATCTAAAGTGCTATTCTAGACATTAGTCTTCCTTTTAAAAAATGGTGTTCATTACTCTGTGTCTCCAAATGACTGCTCTCTTTCTTCTGTTATGCAGTTATTGGTGAATGGGTTTCACTTTGTACAGTAAAGGCACTATGGTTCTCTATTAGACAATTTTATGAGTTTGAGCACACTTTCAGCGAGGCCTATTTTTAGCAGAGTGACTGTTTAAGAACTTTTCTATTTCTTGTATAATTTCCTCATTTAGAGCACCTCCTCGCGATCCACTTCTGGTCTTCCCAAGTTGCAGCATTCTCTTTTTGAAACATCGCAATCTGTGGATTTGAAGTTTCTGTCCTATAAGGTGGTTTTCCTGGTTGCAATAACTTCTGATCATAGATTGGGACAACTTTCTGCTTTATTATGTAGATTTCCTTTTCTTTTGTTATGGATGAAAGGGTGATTTTGAAGCTTAACCTTCTCCTTAAAATGTACTCTTCTTCCCATTCTTCTGAAGCAATTGTTATACTTGCTAGTGCTGAGCAAAGATTATCACATGGCTTGTGTTTTAAATGAGCGTGTGGGTGCCTTCTAAAATGTTGAGAAAAAATAACACAAAAGAAATTTGCAAAGCTAACATCACTTAAAATGTGTTAAATGCAAGATCATCATTGGCAACCATACTTAACCCCTTCGCTGCCAGGCCTTTTCCCCCCTCAGGTGGCAAGCCTTTTTTTGGCTGTTTGGTGCAGTTCGAGCTTAGACCCTCATAACTTTTTATCCACATAAGCTACCCACACCAAAGTTGTGTCCCTATTTTCCAACATCCTAGGGATTCTAGCGGTACCCAGACTTTGTGGGTTCCCCTGAAGGAGACCAAGAAATTAGCCAAAATACAGTGAACATTTCGTTATTTAAAAAAAAATGGGAAAAAAGGGCTGCAGAAGAAGGTTTGTGGTTTTTTCCCTGAAAATGGCATCAACAAAGGGTTTGTAGTGCTGAAATCACCAGCTTCCCAGCTTTCAGGAACAGGCAGACTTGAATCAGAAAACCCAATTTTTCAACACAATTTTGGCATCTTACTGAGACATACCCCATTTGTATGATGTTTGTGCTTTTAGCCTCCTTCCAGTCAGTGACAGAAATGGGTGTGAATCCAATGCTGGATCCCAGAAACCTAAACATTTCTGAACAGTAGACAAAATTCTGAATTCAGCAATGGGTAATTTGTGTAGATCCTACAAGGGTTTCCTACAGAGGATAACAACTGAAATAAAAAACATATTGAAATTGAGGTGAAATAAACAGCCATTTTTCTCTACATTTTACTCTGTAACTTTTTCCTGCAATGTCAGATTTTTTAAAGCAATATACTGTTACGTCTGCTGGACTCTTTTGGTTGCAGTGAAATATATGGCTTGTAGGTTCAACAAGAACTCTAGGTACCCAGAGCCAATAAATGAGCTGCACCTTGCAATGGGTTTTCATTTTATACCGGGTATACAGCAATTCATTTGCTGAAATATGAAGAGTGAAAAATAGGTATCAAAAAAACCTTTGTATTTACAAAATGGGCACAAGATAAGGTGTTGAGAAGCAGTGGTTATTTGCACATCTCTGAATTCTGGGGTGCCCATACTAGCATGTGAATTACAGGGCATTTCTCAATTACACGTCTTTTTTACACACTGTCTTACATTTGGAAGGAAAAAATAAAGACCAAGACAAGGGGCAATAACACTTGTTTTGCTATTTTGTGTTCCCCCAAGTCTCCCGATAAAAATAGTACCTCACTTGCGTGGGTAGGTGTAGTGCTTTCCTCTTATTTAGTTTCTAAGCACTAACATAACACAACAGAAATGCACTTCTGAGGTCAAAGAAGACTTTTATTGTTGTTAATTCTTCCCCAACCACAATATTTTATGTATGACGAATTAGTAGCTTTCAAGTCCGCGTTAATCAAACAAAATATATCAGTTTGCCATATACACAGCAGGTTATATTTATAAGATATTGAATGCAAAGCAAAACAAATACTTCACCGTGTGGGAACTATCTACAGCTTCATCTTTCTAAGGTCTGCAAGCTAATGACCCCTGTCAGCCGCGAGAAAGAGAGATTCATCTACCCACACGGGATTGCTGGCAGCCTGCGCCAAGCTCCAGCACGAGGTCCGGCAGATTCGAATCTGACCCTCTGCAGCCTGTTACATTCGTTACAAAGGTGTGCCCCCTCCTCTCAGACCTGGGAAACTGAGCAAGCCTTTTGGAGACTGGCCAGGTCTCCAAGACTACTCCTGTTCCCAAGCTCAAGCAGAGAGAACAACACCCATGTACTCTCTCTTATCATGTCTAGTCTACTGTGAGAACAAAACATCTTGGTTCATCTTGTGCAAAAACACAGCTTGGAAAAATACAGCTTGGATTCTCAACTGCAATGTCTAACTCCACGTTAAAGGCAATGGGCAGCTAACCTAAGTATCAAATGCAATGTCATGTTAAAGGCAATAGGCAGCTAACCTAAATATCAAATGCAATGTCTAGTGTCATGTCAAAGCCAATAAGCATCTAAGCTGAATACAAAATGCAATGTCTTATATCATGTCAAAGCCCATAGGCAGCTGAGCTGAATACAAAATGCAATGTATAATATCATGTCAAAGCCAATAGGCAGCTGAGCTGAATATAAAATGCAATGTATAATATCATGTCAAAGCCAATAGGCAGCGGAGCTGAATATCATGTCCAAGCCAATAGGCAGTTAAGCTGAATACAAAATGCAATATATATAATATTATGTCAAAGCCAATAGGCAGAATATCTAATAGCATGTCAAAGTCAATAGGCAGCTAAATTGAATACATCATGTCAAAGCCAATAGGAATGCAATGTCAAAGCCAATAGGCGGCTAGACTGGATACAGCATGTCAAAGCCAATAGGCAGAATACAGAATGTAATGGCTAATGCAATGTCAAAGCCCATAGGCGGCTCAACTGAATACAGAAAGTAATGGCTAATGCCATGTCAAAGCCAATAGGCAGAATACAGAATGTAATGACTAATGCAATGTCAAAGCCCATAGGCGGCTAAACTGAACCAAACATACCATGTGCTACTGGTGAACATTGAGCAACTAATATGCGCAGTGGTGAAACACAAAGTCATTGGTCAAAACAAAACTTATCAAATGGCAGTACATTCCGCCCTTTGACCAATGAATTTTTGTTTCACATATCTCTTGTTTCAAACAAAAACAAAAAAACATCAGATCAAAGCAATCCCTGTAAAGCAATAGAAGTGAATTAACACATTGATTTCATAACCTTTCACATCAGATACATCTACATAGAAAAGACTGGGCAATTTGTACTCTGAATGAGTCTCTAATTCAACATTGTTAGCAATTTGATGTGGCATGAGTTCTACTCATGTAAAGGTGCACGGTCCACCTGAAAGGTTTGCTGGAAGGTAAGCAAAAGTCAGAGTTCCATACGAGAGGGGAAAAAAAAAAAAAACACAGCTTAGTTCCAGTGGAAGAATGTAATCAAACAAGTTGAACTTGAACTGAAGGCGCAGTTTGCGCAAAATGGATCCATGGTGCTGGCACTTTACTCAGCCAGGTTCAGGTTGGGGGTTCGGTCCCTTCCCCGACCCCACACGCACACACCGGAAGGGGGACCACACAGAACACTCAGGGACAGTGGCGAAACGTGGTAGGATCTGCAAAAGAAACAAGTATGACTTTTCTTGCAAACAACATTTTTCATTTAAACTGCACCCTTCCTCTTTCTTTCCCTGTTTTATAATCAGCAGGACGTTTTTGAGGCCCTTTGTTATATTTTCTGCAGGTTCTGGAGGATCACTTGGGGCTTCAGCCCACACATCAGCACTGAGGTTTTCATCTGCTGCGCCACAGCTTCCCTTTTCTTGCACTGTCAGAAGGGCTGGGGCAGACTCATTCTTTACCAAACCTCCATTCACTGCATTTTTGTCAATTTGGGCCATTCGGTCTCCAATTTGTATGAATGAATCAGATTCTTTTCTAGGTATCAGCATAATTTCGATTTTTCCTTGGTAATTTGCAACAATCACTCTCCCTAAAACCTGATAAATTTGCCATTTCTGATCTGGTAACTTTCCTCTCCCCAACTGCTCTGTGACTGCTTGCATGACAGATTGCTTTTGTGCGTACTGCACAGTTTTTATCAAATCTAGGGGAATGGGCATCTCTCTCATCTCTGCCCACCTGTAAGTGGCTTTTTCTCTCAGCTGTTCACATTTCTGGGGCACCCACTTAGCCATCCCCACTAAGGCAGAATTCTGGGTGAACACTTCTCTCTCTGAATTTTTCTCATTAACATCTGCAAGGTAATTGAACCAGTTAGGTACAAGCCATGTGGCTAAAACATTATCAAAGAACCAAAAATCAGCATAAAAATGACACATCTCACGTAGCTCTTGCTTTAAAATCTGACACACATTATACAACGCTGTTCCTTCTACTGTGCCAGAAAACAACATTTCAGTCAGTGAATCATTAGTAAAACAAACATGCTTTTTATCTTCAGTAGACACGAATTCAAATGGTGCACACAATTTCACCGGTAATTCTTTTACCTGTGGTACTCTAGCCCTGTCTTGCAAGTACCAGATCCATTGTATGATTCTAGCTAGGGGCACTATTTTCTTTCCTTGTTCTTGAATTACATGTACATAAGTATTTCCTTCTTGCACTGCGCAGAAACCTAAAGTCTGCATTATTTCATTTGCCAAATCACAAGCGCGCAGCTGCATATAATTTTTCACAGTGACCATATACAAAAGTGTTAGGATTTCACTCAAATGATGGCTATTCTTTTTCCAAAAATCAAACAAGCTAATGAAAGTCGGTGTCTCTTTCTCTAAAATCTTTCGTTTTACTTGTGCATTTTGCAACGGTAACTCGTAAATCACATTCCGAGCTCTCTCGTCCGTGTTATCAGTTAAGGAATGCATTTTGTCTGCCAAAAACCCTGGCTCACACGAAAGCTCAGTGCAGCTCGGAGCTGTCTTAACCCCCTCATTACTGGAATGGGACAAGAAAGATTCTTCAAAAACAGCCTTTTTATAACTTTCAGTCGGGCTAATTTGCTCACGTAAATTCCTATTTTCATCTTCCAACTTCCTACATTTCTCCTGCATTTCTCTGTAAGCAGATAAAGGTATCCAGACCTTTCTGTCATCATTACTTCCAAAAGACACGTTTTCTACATATGTACAACAGGAATTATTTCTCAAAGCATTATCAGGCATTTTAGCTACACATGCATTTTCTTCTGTAATTCCCCAAACAGAAAACAATTCACAGTTTTTCGTAGCACCATCAGGCAGTTTATCAACACATGCATTCTCAGACATGGTCTGCGGTGCTACTGTGATTCTCCAAACAGAAAACAATTTCTGTAATTCTCCAAACAACAAAAAAACAATTACACTTTTAAAGTGTGTACTTAGAAATCTACCAACTCGTCAACACCCTCTTAATCACCTCTTAATGACCGGCCCCACTTCTGGTACCAATTGTAGTGCTTTCCTCTTATTTAGTTTCTAAGCACTAACATAACACAACAGAAATGCACTTCTGAGGTCAAAGAAGACTTTTATTGTTGTTAATTCTTCCCCAACCACAATATTTTATGTATGACGAATTAGTAGCTTTCAAGTCCGCGTTAATCAAACAAAATATATCAGTTTGACATATACACAGCAGGTTATATTTATAAGATATTGAATGCAAAGCAAAACAAATACTTCACCGTGTGGGAACTATCTACAGCTTCATCTTTCTAAGATCTGCAAGCTGATGACCCCTGTCAGCCGCGAGAAAGAGAGATTCATCTACCCACACGGGATTGCTGGCAGCCTGCGCCAAGCTCCAGCACGAGGTCCGGCAGATTCGAATCTGACCCTCTGCAGCCTGTTACATTCGTTACAAAGGTGTGCCCCCTCCTCTCAGACCTGGGAAACTGAGCAAGCCTTTTTGAGACTGGCCAGGTCTCCAAGACTACTCCTGTTCCCAAGCTCAAGCAGAGAGAACAACACCCATGTACTCTCTCTTATCATGTCTAGTCTACTGTGAGAACAAAACATCTTGGTTCATCTTGTGCAAAAACACAGCTTGGAAAAATACAGCTTGGATTCTCAACTGCAATGTCTAACTCCACGTTAAAGGCAATGGGCAGCTAACCTAAGTATCAAATGCAATGTCATGTTAAAGGCAATAGGCAGCTAACCTAAATATCAAATGCAATGTCTAGTGTCATGTCAAAGCCAATAAGCATCTAAGCTGAATACAAAATGCAATGTCTTATATCATGTCAAAGCCCATAGGCAGCTGAGCTGAATACAAAATGCAATGTATAATATCATGTCAAAGCCAATAGGCAGCTGAGCTGAATATAAAATGCAATGTATAATATCATGTCAAAGCCAATAGGCAGCGGAGCTGAATATCATGTCCAAGCCAATAGGCAGTTAAGCTGAATACAAAATGCAATATATATAATATTATGTCAAAGCCAATAGGCAGAATATCTAATAGCATGTCAAAGTCAATAGGCAGCTAAATTGAATACATCATGTCAAAGCCAATAGGAATGCAATGTCAAAGCCAATAGGCGGCTAGACTGGATACAGCATGTCAAAGCCAATAGGCAGAATACAGAATGTAATGGCTAATGCAATGTCAAAGCCCATAGGCGGCTCAACTGAATACAGAAAGTAATGGCTAATGCCATGTCAAAGCCAATAGGCAGAATACAGAATGTAATGACTAATGCAATGTCAAAGCCCATAGGCGGCTAAACTGAACCAAACATACCATGTGCTACTGGTGAACATTGAGCAACTAATATGCGCAGTGGTGAAACACAAAGTCATTGGTCAAAACAAAACTTATCAAATGGCAGTACAGTAGGCCTGATGCTCGCGACAGGAAACGCAACATGGACACATCACATTTTTACATTGAAATCTGATGTGTTTTTTGCAAAGTGTCTAGATGTAGATTTTGGCCTCTAGCTCAGCCGGCAACTAGGGAAACCTAGCAAACCTGCGCATTTTTGAAAATGAGACACCTAGAGGAATCCAAGATGGGGTGACATGTGGGGCTCTCAATAGGTTTTGTTACCCAGAATCCTTTGCAAACCTCAAAATTTGGCTAAAAAACACTTTTTCCTCTCATTTCGGTGACAGAAAGTTCTGGAATCTGAGGGGAGCCACAAATTTCCTTCCACCCAGCGTTCCCCCAAGTCTCCCGATAAAAAGGATACCTCACTTGTGTGGGTAGGCCTAGCGCCTGCAACAGGAAATGCCCCAAAATACAACGTGGCCACATCACATTTTCCCAAAGAAAACAGGTGTTTTTTGCAAAGTGCCTACCTGTGGATTTTGGCCTCTACCTCAGCCGGCACCTAGGGAAACCTACCAAAACTGTGCATTTTTAAAAACTAGACACATAAGGGAATCCAAGATGGGGTGACTTATGGGGCTCTCACCAGGTTTTGTTACCCAGAATCCTTTGCAAACCTCAAAATGTGGCTAAAAAAACACTTTTTCCTCTCATTTCGGTGACAGAAAGTTCTGGAATCTGAGAGGAGCCACAAATGTCCTTCCACCCAACGTTCCCCCAAGTCTCCCGATAACAATGATACCTCACTTGTGTGGGTAGGCCCCGCGCCCGCGACAGGAAATGCCCCAAAACACAATGTGGACACATCACATTTTTCCAAAGAAAACAGAGGTGTTTTTTGCAAAGTGCCTACCTGTGGATTTTGTCCTCTAGCTCAGTCGACGCCTAGGGAAGCCTACCAAACCTGTGCACTTTTGAAAACTAGACACCTAGGGGAATCCAAGATGGGGTGACTTGTGGGGCTCTCACTAGGTTGTTACCCAGAATCCTTTGCAAACCTCAAAATGTGGCTAAAATACACTTTTTCCTCTCATTTCGGTGACAGAAAGTTCTGGAATCTGAGAGGAGCCACAAATTTCCTTCCACCCAGCGTTCCCCCAAGTCTCCCGATAAAAATTATACCTCACTTGTGTGGGTAGGCCTAGTGCCCGCGACAGGAAATACCCCAAAACACAACATGGACACATCACATTTTCCCAAAGAAAACAGAGGTGTTTTTTGCAAAGTGCCTAGATGTAGATTTTGGCCTCTAGCTCAGCTGGCACCTAGGGAAACCTACCAAACCTGTACATTTTTGAAAACTAGGCACCCAGGGGAATCCAAGATGGGGTGACTTGTGGGGCTCTGACCAGGTTCTGTCACCCAGAATCCTTTGCAAACCTCAAAATGTGGCCAAAAAAATATTTTTTCCTCTCATTTCGGTGACAGAAAGTTCTGGAATCTGAGAGGAGCCACGAATTTCCTTCCACCCAGCGTTCCCCCAAGTCTCCCGATAAAAATGATACCTTACTTGTGTGGGTAGGCCCAGCGCCCGCGACAGGAAATGCCCCAAAACACAATGTGGACATATCACATTTTTTCAAAGAAAACAGAGGAGTTTTTTGCAAAGTGCCTACCTGTGGATTTTGGCCGCTAGCTCAGCCGGCGCCTAGGGAAACCTACCAAACCTGAGCAGTTTTGATAACTAGACACCTAGAGGATCCCAAGATGGGGTGACTTGTGGGGCTCTGACCAGGTTCTGTTACCCAGAATCCTTTGGAAACCCCAAAATTTGGCTAAATAAAACCTTTTCTCCTCACATTTCGGTGACAGAAAGTTCTGGAATCTAAGCGGAGCCACTAATTTCCTTCCACCCAGCGTTCCCCCAAGTCTCCCGATAAAAATGATACCTCACTTGTGTTGGTAGGCCTAGTGCCCACGGAAGGAAATGCCCCAAAACACAACGTGGACACATCACATTTTCCCAAAGAAAACAGAGGTGTTTTTTGCAAAGTACCTAGATGTAGATTTTGGCCTCTAGCTCAGCTGGCACCTAGGGAAACCTAGCAAACCTGCACATTTTCGAAAATGAGACACCTAGGGAAATTCAAGATGGGTTGACTTGTGTGGCTCTCACCAGGTTCTGTTACCCAGAATCCTTTGCAAACCTCAAAATGTGGCCAAAAAAACATTTTTCCTCTCATTTCGGTGACAGAAAGTTCTGGAATCTGGGAGGAGCCACAAAGTTCCTTCCACTGAGCATTCCCCCAAGTCTCCCGATAAAAATGGTACCTCACTTGTGTGGGTAGGCCCAGGGCCAGTGACCGGAAATGACCCAAAACACAATGTGGACACATCACATTTTTCCAAAGAAAACAGAGGTGTTTTTTGCAAAGTGCCTACCTGCGGATTTTGGCCTCTAGCTCAGCCGGCGCCTAGGGAAACCTACCAAACCTGTGCATTTTTTAAAACTAGATACCTAGGGGAATCCAAGATGGGGTGACTTGTGGGGCTCTGACCAGGTTCTGTTACCCAGAATCCTTTGCAAACCTCAACATTTGGCTAAAAAAACACTTTCTCCTCACATTTCGGTGACAGAAAGTTCTGGAATCTGAGAGAAGCCACAAATTTCCTTCCACCCAGCGTCCCCCAAAGTCTCCCGATAAAAATGGTACCTCACTTGTGTGGGTAGGCCTAGTGCCCGCGAAAGGAAATGCCCCAAAACACTATCTGGACACATCAAAATGATCAAATACAAAACTTCCTGTTTTTGCGGGCGGCGGGGTACCTGCGTTTTTGGTCCTGGGCTCAGCAGCCATCTAGGGAAACCTACCAAACCCAGACATTTCTGAAAACTAGATACCCGAGGAAGTCTAGGGATTTGTGACTTGCGTGGATCCCCAAATGTTTTCCTACCCAGAATCCTCAGCAAACCTCACATTTAGCTAAAAAAAATCTCATTTTTCCCCACATTTCTGTGTGGGATCACCGCACGGGACAAATTTCCTACCATCCAACGTTCCCCTCAGTCTCCCAGTAAAAATTATACCTCACTTGTGTAGGTGGGCCAAGTGCCTGTGACAGAGAAGAGCCAAAAACATGTTGAAATTGAAGGGGAACCAAAGCGGGTCCAAAAGGGCAGTTTGAAAAAAAACATTTTTAGGCTGACAAGTGCAGCAGAATTTTTATCGGTATAGATGGGACAATGTTGGGTGGTAGGAATTTTGTGAATTCCTGCAGATTCCGAAAAGTTCCATCACAAAAATGTGGGAAAAATGTGTGATTTTCAGCAAAATTGGAGGTTTGCAGGGCATTGTGGGTAAGAAAATGGTGCTGGGTGCATGTGAAGCACACCACCCTGGAATCAACCAGATGTTTAGTTTTCAGACATGTCTGGGTCTTGTGGATTTTTCTACATGGCAGCGTCCCAAAGTCAAAAAAGTGCAGCCCTTACCATTCCAAGTTGGACGATTATGAGAGTTACCAAGCTCTTGTGGCCCAAATGTAAAACCAAAACCCAAAATAATCAAACGTCTTCTTGTTTGCCGTGGGATAAAATATTTTATTGTGCAGGGGGAGATCTGAAAGACTGTTACCCCTTCAGTTGGGGTGGGGGCATAACCAGACCCATACTGGTTGGTAGCCACCACCCCACTATTTTTTGTTTTTTTTAAATTCCATCCCATTTAGTAGAATTTCTGCCCCCCTGTGGTGTGGATCGGGGGTAATTACCCTGTCTGCCCACTGGTGAGCAGAACAACTTTGGCTCCATTTATTTGGGGTGGGGGTATGGCCATTCCCCACCCTCTTATTTTGAAAAAAAATCTTCCCTGGTCTCTGGTGAGCTTTCTGCCCCGCTTGGGGGCAGATGGGCCTTCCAAAAATAGGCAGATATGGCCAACAGTAATGTGCCCCCATGGGGAGCTACCCTTGCCCAAGGGGCAGCCCCCCCAAACAAAACACACACATACACACACACCAGTCCTGGTGTCTAGTGTTTTCTGCCCCCCCTCACGGGGGCAGAAATGGCCTAAAACAATTTCCCCCCCCCCCCCCTCCCCCAGGGAGCGCCCCTTGCCGAAGGGGTCGCTCCCTACACATAAAAGAAAAAACAAAAAAATGATCCCTGGTGTCTAAGGGGTTTTCTGCCCCCCCGGGGGCAGATCGGCCTATTTATATTAGGCCAATCTGCCCCAGGGGGCAGAAATGGGCTAAAAAATAATTGCCCCCCCTGGGGAGCGGCCCTTGCCCAAAGACCACTCCCCCTATGTTCATTTCCCCCAAAAATAAAAAATTACCTGGTGTCTAGTAGTTTCTGCCCTCCCTGTGGGCAGATCGACCTAATTATATTAGACCGATCTTCCTCCGGGGGGGCAGAAATGGCCTAAAAAGTATTTGCCCCCTGGGGAGTGGCCCTTGCTCAAGGGGCCGCTCCCCTCGTGTTTATTTCACCAAAAATAAATTTCCCGGTGTCTAGTGGCCATTTCTGTTGCCCGATCGCATCGCAATCGGGCAGCAGAAATGCTTGCAGAGACATGAAAGGAAAGGAAAGGCCTTTCCTTTCCTTTCATGTCTCTGCCTGTCCCCTCCTCCCAAGCAAAAGAGAAATGCTCAGCATTTATCTTCCGCAATCATGCTGGAAGCATGCTTCCAGCGCAATGGGATGTGCCCTCTGATGAGGTCAGCACGCTTTTGTGTGCGGACATCATCAGACGTCACTCGGGGGTTGGTGGGGTTGGGAGGGTCGGGGTGGAAGGGAAAGCGATTCCCCTTCCAGCCCTGACCTAGGGGGTTGAGGGGGTGGCCCTCGAGGGGAGCGCTAGCGCTTCCCCGAGGGCCTGTATATGGACGTAATGGTTACGTCCATGGCGCCACATGGGCGCAGCCATGGACGTAACCATTACGCTCATGGCGTCGAACTGGTTAAACGTGCTAAATCTGAAACATCAAGGGCCTGATTTAGACAAATGGATTTCTCTGTCACAACAGTGACTGATATCCCAGCCGCCGAAATATAAATCTCTTAGGAAATAATGGGATTTATATTTTGGTGGACTGGATATATGTCACTGTTGTGATAGAATAACCCACTCGAAGAAATCCAAATCAGGCCCTAAGATACTGCCATATTACAGTTATTATAGTTAACTAAATTAAAAGAATTGTAGAATCAGTACAAGGCTTAATCTTGACCTTTTGAAAGAACTTGTTTTTCATAATGAATAATTGTTGTGCAAAATGTTTTCTTTTCTTTCACAGATGTTTCTACTTCTAGACTATTGTTAGGTATGAGTATACTTGTTATTTAGAAGACTGATATAAGGCATCACACACGAGGATGTGGACAGGAACAGGAGGATGAGCTATGAGAAACTAGAAAAACTTTTACATGATAAGCATAGTTAAGGACTTAAAAATTGATGTCTGAAAACTATTGTATTCCAGTAAGACGATGTAGAATGAACATGTTCCCATGGGTGCATGTAAAGTTGATTGGTCAACCGAAGAAAGAACCACAGGTTTAGGAACATTGATTTTGTGTGTCTTTAATAGTACATGTTCTTAGAGTAGGTCAGCACCACCGCCATTGTCCTTTCCACTCTCCTATTAGCATGTTGCTGATGTAGAGATTTCACTTTTTTCCTGGTCCAGAGATTCTACTGAATTTCTTCCTTTCTCAATGAGAAGCTGTACGTTTATTTATTTTTCATTTATTGAGCTCACCTTTGATGCTGAAGCTTTCTTCTTAAGCTTGATTTATGGAACACGCTGATTGGATTTTTATTTATTGATTAGTTATTGATAATTGATATTTCTAACTAAAATCTGATGATTGAGATAAATAATCATTATTTTGTGACTCTAATAAAGATGAACTGCTAAATGATTTGAAGAACAAAACCCTTTAATTCATACCAAACTCTCTTATTGACTGACATAAAATTTAGAAATTTTAATGATAAATCTAATATGATCTAATGTGATTAACCTCCATCAACGTCAAAGATCCACTGACCTGAGTCGAGAGGCAGTTGGGATTTCCCTGATGAGTGGCCTGATTTTCCATCAACCGGATTTTAACCGAGATCCTGTTCCAGCAGAACAGTTGGTAGCAGAGGGACGGTTTACGTTATGAGAAAGAGGAGCTGTAATTAATTATCCTGATTTGGACAAAAAGCCAATGTCCTGTAACCCAAAGCCCGAATTTTGAGTGCGGTTTCAAAGGTGGTTGCATTATTGGAGGTGTGAGTATTGATAGGGTTACACATCGCAATTGTCTGTTGTTGAGTTTTGCTGGTGTGTTGAGTATGTGCATTGAACAGATTAGTGATGCTTAAGTGTTTCTGTAAAGAAGCTGAAGTTATTATCAGACTCAGAAGTAGTTCCAGATTCTGAGATAGAAACGTTGAATTTATGGTTTTCTTTGTTTGGTAAAAGATTTGTGGTGCAAATGTGTGCGAATTGCACAATTGAGATAGGCATTCTAATATATGGCTGTGAATGTACTAAACTTGTTTGGTGTTAGTGAAAGCTATTGCACAAAGTGGAAGCTATATTGATAAGAGTGATTTTCTGCTGGTTGAGATTTCATTTGCAAATTAAGGTGTTGTGTGAAAATGTGAAGGGTGTTAAAACCTTAATATTATGATTGTTGAATTACCTTTGTTTTCTTTAGAAGAGCAGAAAGGTATTGTTGTTATTTAGTTTTTGTTCTGAATTGTAGAATTGTGGGTATGAGAAGAATATCAAGTAGGTGGAAACACTATAAAGAGTGAGGAGTTGCATCAGAAAGAGTCACGCTGAGAATGGTCGGTTGTTGTGAAGCTCCATGTTGTGATTGAGTGAGGGACTAGAAGAGAAACTGACTAAAATGAAATGGTAAATTATATTGAAACATTGAAGATGTGAACTATTTTTGCTGAATAACTTGAAAGACATGAAATGCTTTAAAGCTTTTATGGGATTTGTGAGAGGTGCTGTGAGAATTCCAGTACAGGAAGGTGAAGAGGCACCAATAGAGGGTACACCAGCATATTACATGGTGATGAATAGACTTCACCAATGGTGCAAGACTAGTGAAAGTGAGGGTCCATTAAGATTTCCACAATATGGTATGTTTTGAAAATTTGAGGGGAAATGTATATGAGATGAAGCCACCACTTAGACCTACACAGTGTGAAGCATAAGAAATCACACGCTAAGGAAAAAGAGACATACCAGAATAGGGCAAAAGGAGCAGTGTGAAATTATGCAGATGCTCAAGGGGACGAAGGACAACAGAAGTGGAGAAAATGTATAGTTGAGGGAACTAGAATGTACCCAGTTATACCTACAGAGAAGACTAGAAAGAACCTCAAAAGGGAAATGATGATGAGTAGCTGCAAAGAAGACAGACGTTGATTTTAATTCAGGGCATGATATTTTAGATGCATTATTGGCTGTGCGTCCACCACATGTAGCCTTTGCAACTAATACTGGTAGTGAGATAACTTCTGGTGTTACAGTGGCTACCGCCCCTGTAGACCCAAAAGCAATTCAGTCTTATATCATGTTGTGCCTGCATGAGTTGAAACTGTTCCCACAGTGGTACTTCCAGGTGTTACTGCTTCTATAGTGAATGTACCAGCACCGGTTGCTAGAGTCAAAACTGCCGAACCTATAGAGATTCGCACAGCAATCGCACCAATAGACATTTTTCCGAATAATGTGATTCAAGAAGCTGTTGGAAGAGCATCGCAAAATTTACAAATTGCTTTCTAGATGACACCGCTGACTGTTCATTCATTAACAGAAGGGAGGAGGATTGTCTTTATGACACTAATTGTACAGGGAGAGACAAATCTATTTGAAGATGGAATTTTTCCACCATGGTTTGAGGAAATCACAGAGAATAAAAAGACAGTGAGTGAAGGAAATCCAGCTTTTAACAAGGAAACTGAAAAAGAGAGACCATTGAATGCCCCGAAGTTGGAGGTTGAGTTAGAATAAATAATTAGGGGATGTTTAGATATTGGGTACGTGAACTAGTATCAAGAGAAAGAATTAATCTATCTGAGTAAAAAGATTATGAGGTGTGCAGCTGCTACACATGGCAGATTAACTGAGTTTTCAAGAAAATATGAGGGTGATCTTTCAAAGAATGTCCCAGTGCAAAGACGTTTCAGGGCACAGTTAGATGATGAGGCTATTGAGACAGTGCCGTCTTCAGAAATGCAATTACACATTACTGAAGTGGTAAACTGCATGTGTAACTGGAGTGATTTTGAGAAATAAGAGCACAAATGGGCAAAAAGCAGGAAAAGAAAGAGACACTCAGACGCTGTTGAGGCAAATAGTAAACCACCTCCAGGTCCCCCTAATGAAAAAGAAGCTTTGACTTTCCCAATGAGAGCGACACGAGGTGAAGGGTATGTTCACGTACCATGGAGCAGAGGCGATCTTGCAACATTTACAAACAATTTTCCTAAGATGAAGAAGAATCATGCACAGTGTTATACACAAGTTGACAGATTTGTGAAAGTTGCAAAAGTGCTGTGGACTGATTTAAATATATTCGTTGATACTGTAGTGCTGGATGATTTGTGGGCTGAGTGTAAAATAGATGTACGATGGTCAAGTTCTGAACTTCTGAGCGATGCACGTACTCGTGCACCGTCTCCTGTAGTAATGACAAAGTATGAAGAGATGATTACCTTTCTGAAGGGCAAGTTACCAACCAAGGATATTGATTGGTCGAAGATAAATTGAGCTACACAAGAGGCAAATGAGTTTGTGCAAGCCTTTTATGAGTGATTGCTGCAGGTGTTTAAACAACACAGTGGACAAGAAAATCACAAAAGGAGATATATGTTTTTTTTGTGTCGCAGTTTGTTCTTAAGTAGAGACCAGAGATTAACATGCACATACAAAAGAATGTGATTTACTGACATTAAATCTTTGGATGAGATTCTGAGGTATGCAAAATACTGTAGTGATAAACAAGAGGTCAAACAGAAAAGACTTAAAGAGAAATTTATGTTTGCACAAACAAAGCTGGCTCTAATAGAGTTTCAGAACTAGTTGTTTGCAGAAAACACTATTGGAATGCAAGCTGTTGGTATACAGGCTGGAGGTCAGGTTGCTCAAGGAGGAGTTTCACAGGGCAGAGGTAGAAGTGTTCCGGTTGATCTTAATTCTGGCATAGATGTTGCAACATTCAAGAAATCGACCCCTTGACATTATTTTAACCAAATTGAACATTGGAAGAGGGAATGTAAACAGAATACAAACAGATTGAATGGAGATGGTCAAATGCAAGTAGGGCGTCAAGTCCAGCCAATGCAAATGCCATTGCAGTCCGAGGTGTCAAAGAGGCAGATTACGCAACCTCCAATGGTCCCAGAGAATATGGGGAACCCTAGGCTTAATGTGAATCAAATGCCGATAGCAAATCCAACTTCATTTCAGAACCAGAACCAGAATCCATTTCAACAGTTCCCCATGTTGGACAACAAGAGTTTTGGCTCTGACAATTCCCAGTGATCGCGCCTGAGGTGTAAGGAAGACAGCGTACTTGACGCAGTCTTAGAGGTAGACCAGAGTGGACCATTTGTAGAAGGAGAAGTTAATGGCCACAAAAGATATCGTACAAATTAAAGGTGTGGAACCAGTCTGTAATACTGCGCAACCAAATGCTGTGTATCCGAGAGCACAACCATATAATTTCACCCTCAGGACCGGGGCACGAATAACACTAGTGATCAGAGACATGCTGAGGAAAAGGGTTTTAAAAGAGATTGTTGGGAGCCCTTATAACTCTCTGATCTTGGGCTTACACATACCAAATGGTAAATATCTGACTGTGTAATATCTCTGAAAGATTAACAACATTGTGGGTCCATGTTGTCCTGTGGCACTGAATCCAGCTACAAAACTTTTTCAGATCCCCTGCACTGCAGAGTAGTTTACCATTGTGGATATATGCCAGGCATTTTCCTCTTTTCCATTGCATGATCATAGCCAGTCCCTTTTCTCATTTGTGTTTAAAGATAGAGTTTTGGTGTGGTGCTGTCGTAAGGGCCTCTTGGACCTGCATTGGTAACCGCTGTTTTAGCTTAGCTTTTTGCATGTTTTATTTGTTTTAGCTAAGCTGCTTTTAGAAAAGTCATTTACACGCACTTCTTGCATAATAGGTTTATAGAAGTCTATGGTGCGAGTTGCTTGTTAAGTTAGCCTTTGCACGTCATGTAATCTGTATTTTTAGTCCAAAGCCCAAAGCTAAGAACACTGTACACAATATGCTAGTTTGTATTGCCCATTCAGGAGGCAGCTTCTAACACCTAGATACAGCATTGCATCAGGACTGTACTTCCAACACAGTATGGTTTATTACATAAATGGTGCACTGACCTAGAGGGGGCAGACGACATTCCGGCCACGACTATTCTGGAACATATGCTATGCGACGTGCAGTTCGGCTGGTGCTGATCTATCAGCCTCCTGAGAGGATTGCCATCTACACCACAGGCCGACTCATGACACTGTCTCCAGGTATGGGGTTGGAACGAATCCCTCAAATTAGGCTAGGCAGAAGGGTACACCCGATATGCTGTCAGCATAGACTTAGGGTTAGGTAGGAACCTCTAGAACGTCTAGGTCCACATTCACCATATTAGGATTTTTATCTGCTTTACCATGTTTGCAATGCTGATTACCTTGCTTCGTTTCATCTGCCTAATTATCGTAGTTCATTTTCTATATGCCAGATTGCGATTGCTTCAATAAATGTGTTGAAAATGTATCTTGCTTCTTTTGTGTCTCACCTTGACATGCATGAGTAATATCACGAAATGGGTAAGATCTGTTTCCACCACTTTTCTGTGGAGTCTTAGTGTCTTGTTCAAGTTGCCATAATCACCTTCCACCCTGCCCGTTTTCAGGCATTGAGTAACGTACTGTGAGCTAGCCAGGATGTAGGCCCATAATTACTAAAGGTGCGGACAGACTCAGTCTCCCACACTCTGCCGTCCTAAACACGCAGTCCTATTATCTGAGTTGGTCCTGCATAACAGTGCCAAGTTCTACAAGGGGATACCAAGAGCCTAGATCTTAAAGAAAAATCTTGAGTCTTTGCTTGTGCCTTGCACTTAAGTTCCTATACAGTACATTGATGACTTGTGGCATCAAGTGCTAGAGATGCTTGCAGACAGGATACCATCGCTTTGCTAAATCATCTGACTGAAATTGGACATAAGGTGTCTCCGAACAAATTTCATTACTGTCAGAAAAAGGTCCTATATTTGGGACATATCATTGAAAAACAAATGAGAAAGCTGTCACAAGAATGAGTGGATACCATTCTAGAGATTAATCCACCCAGAACACAGAGAGAAGGCAGGGTGTTTCTGGGAATGGTTCGCTACTGTAGATAGTGGATACCAAACGTTTCCCTAGTGGCCAAGTCTTTTTCTGAGGCTGACACACATGTGCCGGATTCATTTCCATGGAACAACGAGTGCTTGAAACCTTTACTACAGCTGAGAGAAAGTCTCTGTCGTGCCCTAGGCACTAGGAATGCCAGATTACAGTAAGATGTTCACATTATTTTGCAGTGGGAGGAAAGGCTGCCTTCTCTCAGTGCTTACACAGATGCCTGGTGATTCCCAAAGACCTGTGGCATGTTTTTGAACAATCCTTGACCCTGTTGTCGCAGGATTGCCTGGCTGCCTTAAAGCAATTGTGGCAGTTGGTGGCAGTATCAAGAGATGTGAAAACATAGTTATGGCACATCCTTTAACTGTTATGGTCCCTCATCCTGTTGAGATATTTATTACCCGAATGAAAACACAGTACTTGACAAACAGCAGTTTTACAAAATATGAACAACAGAGTCTTGCAGCTGGGAACATAGAGTTGAAGCTTTGTTGCATGTTAAATCCAGCAACCCTTCCGGCACTGCCTGAAAATGAAATTGATAATGATGAAATTGAACATGATTGTCTAAATGTCACAGATATATGCAGCAAGCCAAGGTCAGGCATAAAAGAAAAACCTTTGGAAGAGCCTGATTATGTTTTTTTTGTGGACTGCTCATGTCTGAGAAATAACGAAGGAACTTTGTAAGCAGCTTATGCTGTCTGCACAATTCAAAAAGTAGTGAAAGCTTCATGGCTTCGAGGTGTTGCCTCAGCACAAGTGGTAGAATTGGTTGCCCTTACAAGAGCTTGCAGCCTATCAGCACAATCAAGAATGACTGTATGTACAGATAGTCAGTATGGTGTTAAGCGGGTCCATGACTTTGGACAGTTATGGTCAAAGAGAGTTTTTTGACCTCATCCAGCTCGCATATTAGGAATGGCAAACATGTAAAAAGATAACTGGAGGCTTTACAGTTGCCTACGGAAATTGCTGTGGTTAAATGTGCAGCTCACAGTGGCAATAACTATGTCACCGTTGGAAACTGATTTGCCGATGAAATTGCTCAATATTGTGCACTTGTGGCCTGTACATTTAATAAAGCCTATGCAAATGTATCTGAAGAGGACATTGCTTTTTTGATGTTGTTGTCAGTGACTTATGCTTGGGAAGAGCTAAAGAGATTGCAGAGAGAGACTTCAGAAGTAGAGCAGCAGGGTTTGATTAGACCAGGATGTGGTAAACATGCAGATGACATTTGGATTTCAGCAGATGGAAGACCAGTGTTGCAAGACAGTTTACTATTTTCCATAACACAACACTTTCATGGGTCTACACATCTTGGAAGAGATGCAATGGTGAGATTATTCAAACAAAACTGGCTTACCCCACATTTGGGATGATTGCGGAAGAATTGTGCCTTTGATGTGTGACATGCCAACAGATGAATGTAGAGAAAAGGACACCAGTAACATTGAGTCACATAGAAAGATCAGATGGTCCTTTCAACAGAATGCAAATGGACTTTGTTGAGATGCCTGTTTTTAACAGGTTGAGATATGTCCTGGTTGTAGTGTGCATGTTCTGTTGTTGGGTGGACTCCTACCCAGCATGGAAAAATGACAGTCTCACTGCAGCTAAATTACTGTTGTGAGAGCTGATACCCAGGTTCAGGTTAACGGTTCCTCTGGAGTCAGATCAAGGGATTTATTTTAATAATAAAGTCCTTAGAATGCTCTGTGCACCTCTACAGGTAGAACAGGGTATACATTGTAGTTACCATCCAGAAGCCTTTGGAATTGTTGAACAACTGAATTAAACTGTACAATCCCAGTTTGCAAATGTTTGGGCCTCCATATCACAGAAGTGGCCAGATGCTTTACTTTTGGTATTGACAAGCCTTCAAAGTACCCCTGAGAGGAGAACAGGATTATCTCCACACCAAATCCTTATAGGCATGCAATGAGACTGCCTGCTGTACCTGTGAATTCACTTGTGAACATCACAGATGACATGGTACTCAATTACTACAAGGGACTGGCTGATGTGGTGCATTCAGTTTCTCACCAGGTTGAGGTTGCCATTGCAAATCCGCATCAGGAACAGTGCTGCAACCATAGTCCCAGTGACTGGGTATTGCTGAAGAAACATGTGCGAAATTCCTGTTTGCAACCAAGATGTAAAGGCCCCTTTTAAGTTATCTTAATAATGAATACTGCTGTTAAGTGCACTAAGATACTGAACTGGGTGCATGCTTTGCACAATCAGAGAGTGAGGTGTCCATATGAATAAATAGTGTTCTGTGAAACAGAACCAAGAGCACTTCTGACAGCATCACAGAAAGCACCACTGCAAAGAGCAGAGAAGGTTGAAGAACCACAGACTGTCGCACTAGTACCTCTTCCTGGAATATCACAGAGTAGTGTGGAGGTTTCTAGAGAAGAAAATGAGACAATATCTCAACGTGAGGTAGCAATTGAGACATCACTGAAAGGATCAGATGAGCCAGGTAAAAGGACAAGTACTGGATCAGGAAAGCTCACATACAATGGTAAATGGTCACAGAGCAGTGAACGGAGGCAATTGAGATCAAGTGTATCAGTTGAACGCATGCCTCCAACTATCACTGAGGAGACAATCAAGTGGTGTAAGTGAAACAGAAGAAGAAGATCAACAGACGAGAATGTTGAAAAAGAGCATGAGTTCCTTGTTGAAGGTATTCTTCACCTGAATGGACCCATTATACAGCTCAACTACTAAATGCATCAGTGCTGATTTAATTGTCTTTAGATCGGAATATTCAAGCCTCCATGATGTCACATTAAAAAAGTAATTGAAAAAGAAAAATTGCTGAAAATATTTCTGAAAGAAGAAATGTTAAAGTCAAAACGTTTTGAGAGACATTATTGAATACTCAGACTGAAATAACGACTGACAAAACCGAGAAAGTTATTACCCAAGAAGAATTAAGATGATTTCCCTAGGCCCAAGGCTGCAGTAGAAAGGTAGGGATAATACATTCAGAAGAAGACCGAGTAGGGTTAAGAATGATTATGCAAAGATTGCTGTAAATAAAGCTGAAATAGCTAACTGCAAAAGACAAATTAAGAAACTGCTTTGTGTGGAAGTGGACCTTTGAAAACTGACTATTAATTTTACCTGCTGCTGGTTTTTACATAAAGATTTGAATCCAGACAAATGTGTTTCCAAACCAGGGCTAGATGCAATATTAATATGCTTTGCTTTTGGATAGTCATATCAATGTTAGCGAAGATTCATTTCACACCGGAGATAGTGAAGCCTACTTCTACACTTACGCCTATGACATCTACACACACAATAAATGAGGCAAAATTCAAGGCGTCATTTATAGATTGCATGAAAGATTACTCGACAAATACTTATTCTAGGTTAATTCATGAAAACACACAAGAGTTAGATGCACAGGATTGCTACGTCTGTACACAGTTACCTTTGTCAGCTTCAGAGAAGGTGATATACTATCACATTCCATTGTCATACGCAATTACATGTAGTGTTTTACCTAGTTTAGTATGAAGGAAAGAAAGCTTTGAATATTATTATACTAAGACATGTTTCTTTCAAAAGTTCCTTTATAGAAGAGTATGAATCTTTATCTACAGGCAATAGAAATAGACACATCTCTGTATTATTTTAGATCATCCACACCTATAGACACTGTTAGGGCATATTAAAAGAATCTGACTTGTTTATTGAGACCATTAGAGAAGATATTTTTTATGACATTAGAAGAAAGGAGGGCGCACATTTTCCATAGTAGCACGAAATGGGGAAATATTTTAAAGAACATTTGGAAAAATAAAGAACATGAAAATAGAAAGAAAATGATCTGTTCTAAGCTGAAATTAGACAGACAACAAAAGGGCAAATTATATGTTTACAAAAATAGGAACCAATTTAGAAAAAGACCTGTAGGAATTAGCAATTGTGAATACACATTTGAGATTTTGGGAGATTCATGGCAAATTTTATAAGGAGAAGAGACAGTCATTCCTAGAGTATAATTCATTTGTGGATAGGATGCTTATTTTCAATTACCAGCTGAGTGGGAGGGTGTTTGCTCTTTAGCCTTTCAGTTTCCTAAAATTTGTCATGTAAATAGTACTGATGCATTGAAGAATAGTATGAATGATGGAGCACATTTAGTAGGAGATATGGTTGGAGCCATCATTTCACCAGTAGGGGTTGTTTTAAATGACAAGAAAATTAGAAAGCTTTCAACAATAGGGGATACAATGGCAACCAGTACTTCTGGATCCTTATTAGTTGTTAACATAGAACTAGTGGTTATTAGATCAATGGTTTTGCAAGATCGATTAGCTTTGGATATTTGGCTCACAGAGAAAAGGGGAGTCTGCAAGATGTTGAAAGCTCAGCATTGCTGTTCATACATTTTTGATGAAAGTAAGCAGATTTTAGAATTCACAAAGAATATTTCTGACTCAAAACCTGAGTCAAAATTGTTAGAAACTACTGGGTTTAGGGAGGTTAGGTAAAGGAACTGGAGGAGGGATTGTACAGCTATATTTGTATCAGTATTAATAGATGGTGTATGCTTTTTACCTTGTTTGCTTTATATCAAGGTTATAGATGTTATTTTTCTAAAAAAAAATGAACAGAGAATGAAACAAATGGAATATAGAAGAGTTAGATTTGGAAGAAGCTAAGAGTCAAGACTACAGGAGATTGAAAGGATATGAGGCACTGAAAAGAAAAAGAAAAACTCAACTGAGGATGTGAGTGAACTCTAAAGATTTATTTGTGAACATGATAGTTTTAATAATCATCAGAGATGGGAAATTGAGGGCGCATTTTAAAATGTCAAGAAAAATAGTGCTAAAATAATGTGCAAAGCTAATATTGATTAAAACTTGTATTATAAGGAAAATTGCAGTAGGCAACCATAATTAAATATGCTACGCCTGAAGCACTAAGATACTGCCATATTATACTTAACTAAATTAAAAGAATTGTCGAATCAGTACAATGCTTTATCTTGACATTTTGAAGTAACTTGTTTTTCATAATGAATAGTTGTTGTGCAAAATGTTTTGTTTTCGCTTCACAGATTATTTCCTTTATGGAAAGAGCTTATTGGATTTTTTTGTGATTTATTGATTATTTGTTGATTATTGATCATTCTATCAAAAATCTAATGACTGCGTTTAATTGTCCTTATTTTTTTACTCTAATAAATCTGAGCTACTAAAAAATTTGAAGAATAAATTATTTGACTCATACTGAACTCTCTTTATTGACTGACTTTATTATTAATTTAGAAATACTAATGATAAATTTAATGTGATGCACAGCTCCTGATTAATCTCCTTCAACGTAAAGATCCAGCGATCTGAATAGAAAGGCAGTGGGGTTTTATCTGATGAGTGGTCTGATTTTCCGTAAACTGGATTTTAACTGAGATCCCGCTGCAGCAAACGTTATCTCTTTATCTTGACGGATCCAGTTCATACCAAAAGCCATACAGTTTGTCATCTAAGGTAATACTGCAAAAGGTAAAAAGGCTTCAAAACCAACACTCGGCAGATGGATCAAAGAAACCTTTTTGATGGCCTATTGAGAATAACAAGAACTGATCCCAGGCAAACTTCAAGGAAGATCAGCACAAGAAATATCTGCTTTTGGGCTGAAGCACAGGTATTCCTCTGAATGAGATATGTAAAGTTGGAACTTGGTCTTCAGACCACACATTCATTAGGCATTACTGGATTGATAATATTAAAGAAAACAATCTTTTTAATCGATCTGGTATCTTGAGATCAACATCTTTAAAAGTGTCCCTTTCCAACATTTATTTGAGTCCCCCTTGGGTTTTTCTTTCACCTACAATGCGTTAAATACTTGGATGTTGCATTATATGGTCTCTGGTTTCTTGAGATCAAATGCCTTCTTGACCTTGGTATACCTCATTCAGTAATGAGTTGGAAGAGACTAATGGCAATGTCCTGATTTCATACCGGTAATCTTCATTAGTCTTAGTCCAACTTGTCCACTTCCCAGTCATTACATGTCACCCACCCTCCCATATTTCTTGGCCTTTGATGGGGTTTATTAATAAGGGCAGAGGACGGAATGCCATGCCCTTTCATAGCACCCAGCTGAGATGGGTGGGATCTTCTTTAGCTTTCCTTTCATGGATGTGGGTTTACCTCATTTGGTAATGACTGGGATGTGGACAAGTTCACTTAAGAGTATTGTAGCTCCCAATTTATTTATCTCCCTTTTTATACTGACTGCAAAGTGCTCATTATTCCTTATCCTGATTCATTTGGTTTTATCATCCAGTTTGATCCTGATTGGGACTGGAGCCTCCTGTTACATCAAGACGTTGTCCCCATTAAAGTGACGAGCCTCTCATATTTAAAGGCCCTCATAGCTGTAAGCTGTCCAGGAGTACCACCTAAGCCATATATACCACTGGATCCGGTTCAGGTGGGAGACTCATGATTTTTTAACCTAAAAATGGCTTTATTTTAGGTGTGTCCCGCCTAAAATTGCCTCTTCTCTAATATAAACCAATGAGGAAAATGCATGCCTCTGATTCTTTTTTAAAATCTTTGTTAGGTTTGCAGAACTGATGACTCTAAACATGCTTGCTGAGAGGCTAAGCAATTTGTTTTATTCTATAAGTTTTAACTCAATATCTCTGAGGAAAGACTTGGGTTATTCTTCTCTTCGTTCCTTTTCACGCTTCTAGAGGTCGGGTACACCGGTATGACCCATGCCCCTCAGGAGAAGAAATGCCAGAATTAACTATTCAGTAAGATTACCTTATCTTTCTGGGTTAAGGGATTTTGTGAGGAGTAGTTCTTTATCCACTAGGTGTCTCTTGCAAAAGAGTGCTAAAGCGTATCCAAAAAATAAGAAAACAAAAACACAACTCAAGAATATGGGATTCTCCACCCTACTTAGGTAAAGGCGCTTAGATCAACAGGCTAGATAGTGTAACTCTGGTTAATCTCCACTGGGATACGAAGTAATGACCTGTTGCTCTCCCACACGGTCCTCCACCACCACTGTTAAAGCTTTGTTGGTAGTGCGGTATGATTCTGAAAAAGCAATACTTATGCCATGTTTTGTGCAAACGGAAATCATTTATAAATGTGCAGGTAGTTAGTGGCTCACACTCGTCCCATCTCAACCCCTTCTGGCTCAGGAAATGAGCCTGCGCCTGAGCAATCCACGCTCCTCCTGGTGAGTGGCGGGGGCACCCTCTTGCTGGTGGTCTTCAGGTTTCTCTGGTCCTGCAGGATCCTCCTCAAAGGCCTGTAAGCACACAGCTTCCTCTGCATCTTCTGGCATATCCTGAGAGTCTGATAGTATAGCTGTCTCCTTTCCTACGTTGTCCTTCAGTGGCGCTCGGTGGTTCCTTTCCAATGCGTCTTCTCCATCTGCCTGCTGATTCCAACAATGTCAAGTTCCCCACCATGAACTCTGCCAGACACTCCTCCCTTCTCCTAAAGGGGACCAGAATCATTGTTTCCTCTGGGTTCTCCTCCCATATCCGGAAGTTGTCAAGGAGGGAAAGACATCCTGTCATTCAAACTGAGATTGCCTGGCTCATTCCCCATGATGACTATAAACAAAATACAGGTAATCAAACAGGTTCTGGGGCCACACCTGTAACAAGCCATGGTATCTTATCATTTAGTTAATTCCTATCAGTGCCCCGCCCCCTCTGACAATCTCTCACTTCCCAGTTTCAGATTGTTGGTATGTATGGACAGCTAAAACTAGTTAACATTCTGTTCAGAAGGACATGTTGCTTCCGGGACTGAAAAAAGGATGGGTAAAGGAGGTGCAGAAAATTAATTGCCTTAGACCGTTTTTCACACACCAATATACAATGAGGAAAATGGAGCAATAAAAAACTAAAAAGTGCATAAAATGGGACTTTTGCAGGACTATTACTGAAAATGAAATTTACATGGAGTTTACTGCAAAGAAGCAAATGAAGGCCACAGGGAACATTATAGATAACCGATCTCATAATTCTATAATAGGTCCTAATGTTTTTTTATAATTAAATTACCAATTCCTCGTGAAATGTAGTATTGTGGTGTTTTCATGATGTTAGCAAGAAGCTAACTTACAAATAAAGACAATTTAAAGCATGGCCTTCACCTACATTCCCTCAATGTAACCTAAACTTTCCATCTCAATAGCTAGGACACTTTTATAAACAGTTTTCTGGAGAGCTAAAAGGTGAATAAGGTCTCTAGTATTAGATCTCACTAACCTCCTAGTGCCTACACAAGCAGGGAGGTAGAGGTGCCCGCATACATTAGTGTGGCTCCTCCCACACGGCAGCCCCCTTCTAGGTCCATGTCTTAGGTGGCCACGTGCCCTGCAGCGTGGCTGCGGCTGCCAAATATTGAGGACATGACCGAGAAAGGACTCTCCCAGTGCATCCAGCATCCTGCCCCTGACGGCAGGCACAGTACTGTGGTGAGTACAATAGTAGAGTTTATGAGCAGTCACAGAAGGTCTTTTTAGCCTTCCAGCTGATTTTTTGCATGCATATCCCTCACAGGAGGGGTTAGACCAGTGGGATTGGCTGAGGAGGGCTCAAGAGGGAGTGCAGGTGCAGTGGGAAGATAGGGGCCCCTGGGCTTCTGGGTATGCAGCCCCCAAGGGTCAGGAGGTTTCATGTATTTCTGATTGTTAATCTAGGTAAACCAACTGCACTGGGAGCGACCAAGATGGAGTGGGGACGAAGAGGACGTAGCTGAAGGGGGGCTTTCTGTTCAGCTGCGTGGAGGTCTTTTCTTAGGGGAAGGCCTGTTCCGGGGAAGCACCATTGGTGACCAGGACAGGGTCAGCATAGAGGACACAGTGGGTGGAATTGGGAATAGCTCATTACTGGGTGGCGTGGGAGCAGCAGTGTTCAAGGAAGGTTGGGCGGTGGGTGTCAGCACTCCAGTCCTGTCTTTTTCTTCACAGGTGACAGAGCACCAGGGGTTTACAGACTCAGGAGAGCTCGGAGAGGCTCATTGGCACCAAGGTAAAGTGATGGCTAGGCCCAGAACAGTTTGCCAGACATCTGAGGGGGATCCTGTTGCAGCCGGCAGAAGTAGGGCCAATACGTCCTCAATGGCTCCACCAGCTGGAAGGGCTCAGGCGGCCTGCAGCTACGTCAGTGCAGAGGATGGATGTGCATAGTCAGCAGAACGGTACAGTGGGGCTCCTTCAGCCCTCTGGGACTGCGGAAGTTGGACCAGGCCACAGGAGGCAAAAATGGTAACAGGAGGTGTGGCTACGGGACCCAGTTGGGCCAGGTCAGGGGACACAAAGGTGTGTCCCTGGTTGATTACGAGGAAGACAGCCTTGAGGAAGGTGAGGTGCATGACAGGGATACAGGAGGGGGGAGCAGCTCATCCTTTTCTGTGTGTTTTCTGGAGCATGGAAGAGGTTAGTTGAAACAAGAATGCACATGGCGAGGCGGCAAGCTTCAGTATGGATGCCGACCTAGGAGTCAGCTAAGGCACCCAGTTGGAAGGGGTTCCGATTATCATGTCAAAAAGGGTGGACAAGGGCATGATATGAGTAAGGGGAGTGACTTAGAAGAGATAAGTACGTGACGGATGTTGGCGTGGGACCAGGCGGTGAGGCAGGTAATTCTCACAAAGGGGCAGGTAAGACAGGTTGGGTGTTGGTGACAGCAGTTAAAGGAGTAAGAGCTGCACACAGTGCAGGAGGGAACTCCTCAAACAGTTGTGCAAGACCATGAAGGGGCTGGATAGTAAGGAATTGAAAGTTAAAAGGCTATCTTATATGGGGATGACAAAGCAGCTGGGGGCACACCTGGTGCTAGCCACAAAGGAAGAAGATTTGGAAAGGGGGGTGTGTGGAGATGTTGAAACTCCTTCACCAGGAAGTATGTGCGAAAGAAAGGCCAAAAGAGGAGGAATATGAATTGGCCAAGAGGATGAGGGTTCCTTTGACAATAGAGAATTGGACAGCAGCATTTTTAGTGTAGGCTAGCGCTTACTGCAAGAAGTTTCCAAAGCAATGTGTGGCCTTCTTTAAATACATGGATGCCATAGGTAATATTTAAATTACTTTTGAAAGTTATGCCTGGGTTCCATATGACGACGAATTCATGGCATGCTTAGCCTGGGACCCCAACGCAAAATGGGGGGAGTTAGGCACGTACCTAGAGCAACAAAATAGGGGGCCTTTCAAGTTTGGTAAGACAAATGTGTACTGCCAGTGGTTTGCTCATAGTTTATAATCCCTTTCAGGGGCACCCCACCAAAGAAGCGGTGGGAAATGACAAACAGGGTCAGTAGAAGCCTGCTGGGCCTACAGTAAAGGTTTGTGCATGTGAGAATACTGCAAATGTAGGCATGAGTGTTCCAAGTGTACTGGCTGACATGCCCTCACATACTGCTTTGGGAATGCAGGGGTTTTCCAGGGACAGAATTCAGGGCTACGGCAACCCCACGCCAACAATCAGGGGGCACAACAAACACAGAAGAACTACAACAGAGGGGGATGAATACAGGGACCTGATGCAAAAAGCACATACTCTGGTTAAGCTGGGCAGATTAGAATACTGGCTCAGGTGTCATCACAGACTAGAGGCAAGACTTTTGAGGGAGGTTTTCAGATGGGATTTTCGCTTGGGTTATGAGGGGGCCCCGAGCATGCATACGGGTAGATAATTTCTGATTGGCTGAGGAACACAGGGAAGCAGTGCAAGAAAAGCTTGATAGAAGGTGGTGGAAGCAGAATGGCGGGCACCTTCGAGGACTAGCCCATGGAAAACTTGGGTGGTACCCCAAAAAAGAGGATGGGCAACTTCAGTTGATACAGCATTTATCATTGTCCGGGGGAATGTCAGTAAATGATTATTCTCAGACAAACTGGCCTCAGTTTCATACTCCTCTGTGGATGTGGCAATGGCATTGGTGGTATCAGCGGGGGTGGAAGCACTGATGGCCAAGTGTGATGTGAAGTCAGCTTTTTGGCTGACTCTGGTACACCTGGAGGATATTTAGCTGTTGGGTATGCACTTTTAAGGAAAATGGTGTGTGAACAAGGCCATGCCAATGGGATGTTCAATTTCATGTTCACTGATCAAAAGTTTCAGCTCCTATTTGCAATGGCTTTTCACTAGATAGACGGGTCATACCTTGGTGACGTGTTATTTGGATCATTTTTTCTTTGTGGGCACACCAGGCTCAGTGGACTACCATCAGTAGTTGATTAGGTTCTGAGGGCTCATGGCAGTTGTGGGTGTGCCTTTGGCCCCGGAGAAAACAATGGGGTCCAGCACAGGACTGTCCGTCTTGGGGACTGAACTTGATTCAGTACATATGGAGTATATGGAAGCAAGATTGCTGCAAGAGAGAAAAAGATACAATGCAGAACCTGTTGAAAACTATGCTGGCGAGAGAGAAAGCGAGGGAGATTCAGGTGCTCATAGGCCACTTGAGTTTTGGATGTATGGAGGTACGAGCAAGGAAGACATTTTGCAGGCGACTTGGGCTAGCCCTATCAGGGTCTTATTTGCTACACCATCATGAGCGCTTGTCAGCAGGGGTTAAAGAGGACTGCAGAACATGCACTTTTTCTTGTATTTTTTTCAATGGGATACTGTTAGCAGGACAGAAAGACTTTGACTTGGATGGTTAGATATTCTCAGATGTGGCTGGAGGTTTTGTTTTGGTCTTTACTGGCAAGGTTGGCGGTGTGCAGAGGAATGGCCAGCACCACTGAAAGTGGGGGGGGCACAAGCATTGCATTGTTGGAAATCTTTTCACTGGTGGTGGTGACATTGTGGGACACAAGAAAGTGACGTTTCGGGTTGACAACGTGGTGGTCATGCGGGCGGTTAATAGGCAATCAACAAGAAATGCTCAGGTACTAAAATTGCTGTGTGTTTTTGTTCTGGGCTGCTTGAGATATATCATCACTTTCAGGGTGCAGCATGTACCGGGCATAGACATTAACATTGCGAATGCTTTGTCTCCCTCGCAGTGGGAGAGATTTTAAGGGCTGGCCAAGGAAGCAGACAGATGCAAGACACTAATACCAGTGGAGCTGTGGTTAGTGGGCAACACAGGATGGTACAATTGGCGGTAGGGTCCTTGGCAGGATCAACATGGAGAGCATATGGCCCGGTGTGGGAGGAATTCTTGTAGTCGGAAGCGCAGCACAGGGTATTGAAGTGGAGCAGAACAGAGGATGTGGTGCCGTTTATTTTGGACATGACCGAGAAAGGGCTCTCCCAGGTGTCTATTTCTGATAAGCTTGTGGGCATTGCTTTCATGGGAAAGCTGCTATGGGGAACCCTCTTTCTAGCCCTTACAACAGTTACAAGAATATCAAGATTTGAGCTCATAGTTCGATCCTAAACCTGAAAACTGGGTACTGTAGTTCAATCTGGTGATCCTGGGGTTCTTGTGAGGGCTTACACTACTGTGATTGGCTAGTTTTGAGAAAGAAGTTTGTGAAGTTTTACTCTGTGGGAGACGTTCTTTGAGTGCAGTTTTAGTCCAACTTTAGCATTTGTAGTTCACCAATCTGTAACAGTGAATAGTGAAACCAGTCAGACGTACAACTGGCCTCCTCTGAATTGCATCCAATACAACTCAGACACTGTCTATTGGACATCGTGTGGCTCCGTTAATTGAACATGCCACCTCTTTTGAACCTGGAAGTTAGCCCTGTGGTACATTGAAATCATCGTCTTTATTTTGTGTTGCGAGTTTGAATGCCTTAAATTTGGGACTAATTTACGTATTTGTAGCCACCTGGTTTCAAACACACTAGGTTGTACCTCTTGGCACCTCTGGCTGCTGTCAAACTAAAGCAACGGGCAGGCGTTTTTAGCAAACTCAACATATAATGCAACATTCTACTTGCCACTTTTTCTGCTTTTACTAAAACTTGTAAAAATACTCCACAGCACCTAACCAGACAAAGGCTTCAGGCATGATAAGCTCGTATGTAACCCCGAAGTTGCTGGGACCTTTCGTTTTTTTTGTAATTTCTATTTTTAGCTGTATCATTTTACCTACTAATAAATAAAGGCTGTTTTAAGACGCATAGCTCTGGTGGGTCATTGAGTTTGTGGAGTATAGTTACTAATGCCTGAGTTCTAAGCCCCCTATCACTTCCTGGAGTCGCTGTCCATAAAGGGTCAAGGAGTGGAGGAATCACTTACTGCTCTCGTCCCCCCTGAAAAGTCAAGGGCACCTTTCAGGGTGAGTTTTAGTACCTGGTGCCCTTGGCCACCTGAGGGAAACGAGGGTGCACACCATGGGTAGTACACAGCACCCACAACCCACCCAGGGAGCAGGCAGCACAGGTTTTTTTAATACACGAGCTGTTCTAAACGACCAGAATGTGATGAAAGAAAGGTGGCAACACTATCCAGGGCCCACGCCCTGTTCCGAGCAGCTTTACAACACACCAAGATAAAAAAAAAAAAAAAAAAACACAAAAGAGAGCGAGAATCAAATACCAGAGCAGACTGCGGAACTTGCAGAAATGCGACTTATAGATATGATGCATTGTTCAATAGTACTGCATATGTGTGAGGTGGCACAAGGGAACGAGGAGAGCCGGCTTCCTGTTATCAGTACTGCACACCAAATGCACATATTTATTTAACTTATTCACTCGACAATATTTCTCGTGTCTATAGTGTGTTTTAAACTTTTAAGTTATTTAGTCCCTCACGTCTGCATAACCACATACACTTTACTCTTCACAGTGAAAAACAAGGTGAGTTTTATCCTAGTCCAATAAAATACATAAATCCCAGCCAGCCTAAGGCATCGTGATATCCAAATGTCTGAAAAATTAACTGTCCTGTTCTTTGGCAACACTCCGCATTCAGTGCCAGACGAGACCACTTGTGAGGGGCTGCACGGGCAGGCGAGTGTGCCTGGGTGTGTGTTCTCTGTTGGCACCGTACCTGGCCCTGCAAGAGGGCGTGGGATGAATGCAGGGGATTGCTATATAAGCAGCTGGGTGCCTTCCCCGACGGACCTGCTTGGGTCCCATGCATCAGTATGGTGCGTGGAGGAGAATGCCTGAGTCTGCCTAGAGACAGGAAGTCCTGGGTTTAGAGGTCATTTGGAAGCTGCACAAAAACATGAGTGCAGCGGAGTACACCTCCAGGAGATGTTCCTATGGAGGGCCCCTTTCTTGGCTACAGGAATCTCCACTGGGTCAGACAGCCGGGAAAAGGAGCACTAGCCTTCCTTGATGTGCCAGAGGGTTAGCTCGGCCCCTCCTTACTTAGGTAGGCCTTGCGGTGCCCTGGATCCGGATAGTAACACCTGGCAATAGATGTAGGAGGATATTAAGTGGGAAGCAAGTCTGGGCCACCAAAGGGGTCTCGAGCACTCTGGGTGGATTGGGGCACTTGTGCAGACTCTACAGGGAGTAGCAAAAGGTTCCTCTTAGCTGCTAGTACCAGAGGTGAGGCCCTCGGTACCCAAGTTAGTTTAGACAATGACAGTAAGGGATATGGTAGGGAAACAAACATGGCAACCCCAGGTCCAGCCTTTTGTCTGACAGTTTCCATCAATGCTTTAAAAAATATTGTCTTAGTGGCTATGAGAAGACTAAGGGAGGGACCATGCACAGAGGGTCAGCAGAGACCATAGGTACTGTTAGTTACCAAAATACCTGGTGCGACCTTTACTGTTCATCCCATGTGAGACCATTAGGATCTGTATGAGAATAGTGACGAATCCTTCTTATGATGAATGAGCTACGTGGATTGACGTGAAACATCTCTGCTAAGTGTCAGTGGTACTATTCATCCCCTTCCTATGAAAGGGGTCCTAGTTAATAATGTGATGTCTAACCATCTGCACTGTGGAATCTTCCCCACAAGAAATGTCCTAGTACTCATTGGAAACTGGCCTGGAGTCATTGCCTCTTCAATCAGTATTTTATTTGTAAAATATATCTAATGCATGCTTATCAGTCTTCATGGAGACACCTTGTAACGCTATTCGTATTTAACCATCGGCTCCATCTTGACAACGGACTCCATTTTGTGTTTAGCTTAGCTTCTTACACCGTCAGGTATTTTTCTGCGCACAGCTTGTGCAACATGTTTTCACTCTCTTTCTCACCAAGGCAGGGACATAACACGGAGGAGTGAGGGAAAGATAAGGATGTACCAGAGAATGTTTATGGTACGGCAGGGAACAGTTCGGTTTTGGGAGCACACCTTGGGATTTGGCCAATCTCTAATGTGCTCTTTCAACAAGGACTGGTACAGCCAGCGTTTTAACAACTTACAGTATGGGAGGAGAGGGAGGGATTTCTAGAATTCACCTCTTGAGCTTGTTTAGGGTATTTAAGAGGGAAAATTGACAACTGGGGTTAGATCGAACTCATTCTGAGAGAGGTACGCCTTTACCCGGTTCATTCCCATTGAGAGTGTTTCTCTCTTTCTGCAGTCGTCTGGGTTCCCAACTTGAAGATGGCAAAGGTGTGATGTCCATGTCAAGCCCCATGATGAGGCATTTTTAAATCTTATTTTTAGCTTTGCATCATGCATGAATATATAATCACTATATGTAGATATGTTATCCATGATTGAAGTTAGTGTATTTCCATTGTTTGTTTCTGATTATTATTAGTCTACTGCTGTGATTATTTTCAGAAGTGTATGCGCGTTGCTTCATTTGACATGCACGCTTTTCCTATACGAACCTTGAAAAGTGCCTTAATAAATGTATTACTCAGACTAAGAGTGCTGAATTGTTGGCATTCCTTTCATTTTGACTTGTCTCAGTGTGAAGTAGAGCAAAACAAACATGTAATGAATTCACCTGCACCAAAACCGAGTTTCCCACCATCCAGACACTGGGGGCTACTGTTAATTACAGGGCCAAAGTGAGACCCCTAATTCAGGCTACAGGCATAAGGAATTGCATCTTTCCCTGCGTTGAACATTCCCTCCAAGGTGGGTTAGGAGAAACCATGCACAACAACCGAGAATAGCCAATAAATTAAAATAGCCTCCACTTTGCACTAAAGCACTGATGCCACCAAGCAAGTGAAGCGAGTCACTCAAACTCTCCCTAGAACAGCTTCTTTGCCTCTTCCATCTATGCATATATCTATTCATTCTTCCACCTGCTGATATCCACTAATTCACCCTTACCTGAGCATTCATCCACCCACTCTGCCATCCATGCACTCTGCCCATCTATTCATCCAGCCACTCTGCCATCTATCCACACTGCATCTACTATCCAGCCTCCCATCCATCCACTCTGCCATCTATTGATCAACTCTACCATCCATCCAGCCACCCATCCACCAACCACCTACTCTGCCCATTCATCCAATCCACACACTTTTTCATCCTTCCATTTATCCATTCCACTATCCATCAGTTCACTCTCATCCACCCATCCTGACACTCACCTATTCACACTACCTTTCACTCTGCCACCCACCTGTCTGTCCATCCAACCATCTAGCTATCCACTCTAACATCCGTTCTTCCAGCCATCAACATCCATCTGCTCTGCCATCCATCTACACATCCACTCTGTGCCATCCATACACTTTCGTTTGTTCACCCATCCATTTTACCAGGCACGCATCCTTCCATTAATCCACCCTGCCATTCATCTATCATCCATCCACTCTGGCCTTTATCGACCCACTCTGCATTCACTCATCTTTACACCCACATTCACCCCATTACTCTGCCATAATTTTACCTGTCTGTTCCCCGACCCATCCTTCCATTTACACTGCCCTCATCTCCTCTGTCCATCCACCTATCCATTCACTCCCATCTATCCTGCCATCCTTTCACTATCCACCCATTTCTTTACTTTGCCATCCTTTTACCTGTCCTTCCATCCATCCGTTTTATTCTGCCATCCTTTCACCTGTTCATCCACCTAACCATTCACTCATCCTCCCTTTAGTCTGCAGTCCTACCACCCGTCCATCCACCTATTCGTTCACTCATCCATCCCTTTACTATCCTTTCATCTGTCTATTCCCCTATCATTCACTCATCCTTTCGCCTACTCATTCGTCCACATACTCAATCCATACTTCCTTTCAATATTTCTTTCTTTCCTAGTTCTATTTACCCAGCTGTTGCTTTTTCTTGCATTTCTATTGCTGCTATATTCCAGCGTTAACGAGGAGCTATTGTCAGCCGAGTTCCAGACCGAAGAGACACATAAAGAGCCCCACCCCTGCTGCAGCTGCTAAAGCAGGGGGTTAACTTCGCCCGACAGCAACACTGGCAAATTAAGTTTCAAACTTCAGCGACATCTTTTAACTAGTTCGAGCGAAAACGTCGCTAAGCAATGCGTGACAGTGAAAATGTAGGTACCGCAGCACAACCTGCGGGAACCCATGGAGACTGAATCCAATGTCAGTAATTGCCCAAACAGTAAACCATGATCTCCCACTGAGATTCCTGTTTTTTCCGTTAACCCTAGAAAGTCAAACTTGGAATAGATTTCCCGCGTGATCTCATAGACCCATAGGTCCAAACGTCAACATAAATTTCGTTTCACCTTTTTGAGACCAAAAGTTAATGTATTACCAGAAAATTATGAACGCCAGCTGTTAAAGCCAACGTGACCACAGACTAACAAAAAGCAGGTCTGTCATCAAGGTGTGAGACAAACGCGGCTAGAGGTTTGGTTAAATTAGGCTCGACTCACGAGGCAGTCTGGTGAAAACCTATCGGCCGAAGTTCACATTTTAGTGTAACACACCGCTTAAAATCTACAAGACCCGGATGCCATCTTCCCGTCTTTCCGGGCCAAATGCCAAGGCTACCACGACACAATTAGACGTGTCTCTGAGGTGGTGCGCCTTACACAACAAACGCTCCTGCCCACAGCCGGTGAAGCCACAAGCCCCCGCCCAGGTCCCGAAAGGCCGAGCCCAGATCCGCCTCCACCCTCGGGAAAGGGTTGCCCAATAGGTGTCTCACGGAATGCACTGCCCGGCTCGGCACAGCAGTTGGGGCCAGTACCGGGCAGGAGGTGAGACAGGTCGGGCAAACAGGGACAACAGGAAAGCTGAGCGGCCTGAGAAGATCGCGGCCGGTGAGGAACATGTCCGCCGAGGCTGCACCCACTCCGGTACACTCCCGCCTGGCGCAGTGCCTCTCTGCTCTGTTTTACGGACTATGCTCTTTTCTCATCGTGCTGGTTAACAAGGTGGTGCTAACTTCTTACAGGTGAGGAGATGGGGCGGAGCCCACGTAATGATGAGTAAGTGGTGTGTAGGTCAACGGAATGCCGTCAATCTTCCTGCACAACACATGGGTATGTAGTGTAGTGAAAATTTGCTGTGTCTGAATAGTTGTAATCCAGGCTTGCACACTTGACAAGCCGTGTGATCGTGAGCAAAGCAACTCGTGGCCCGTTGTTTCATTTCTCTTACCCGCTTAAATCAGCAGCACGATTTAAACGACCACCTTCCAATATTGACTCTGTAGAAAATGCAGAATTAAACAATGTAAGAATGTATTGTTTTAACAGATTTACAAAATAGCCATGACATCGTAAAGTTCACAAAACGGTTAATTTCAGAATTGTGTAATTAAAAAACGTGACTGCTTTTAAAATATATTAACAGATTAACACAATTTCCCTTCTGTTCATCATTAAGACCCCCTTTGTATTTTTATTAACAATTATTAATAATCATCAATGCGCTTAAACATTGGTAGTCCCTCCAATAAGGGAGGGGCGGGGGGAGATGACGTATGTAAGACCCAGACTGATATCACCCCCTTCTAAATCCACACAGATACACCTTGTAACGGGTTATGTTCGAACTGCTATATCAAATTTCTCTATTTGAAGTTTTATACAGCGTGAACCGCATCCGGGTGAGGGTGACACCGGGGCACTTTACAGTTGACGTAATCATACATGCATTACGGGAAATACACACTAGTTAATGATTCGATGTTACAATATTACATTCCTTGCGTGTTCATAAGGGCACATTTTTACAATATTACAAGGATGGTATAGTGTGTAAGAGTTAGATGTTTTTTGCTTTTAGTTGTTAGAATGATGAAGAAAAGTCAGTTGGAAGGCTTTCAAACAATAGGATTTTTTCATACTTCTTCTAAATGCGAAGTATAAATTGTAGGGGGTCTTTAGCTCCTTGTGGAAGTTTAATCCAGATTCTCGGTGCTACCCTCGTACTCAAAGGATTGCTTTTGTGCAGGAAGATGCCCCTTCCGGCACAAAACAATCCTACCTGTAAGGCAGGCACCTTTGCACCATGGCACAAGGGTGTCTGCGTTGGTGTACACAGTGCACCACAACAAGGAGAGAGCAGGAATCCATCATATCTTAGTAAATATGGCACATTCCTGCTTTCTCCCTGTTACGCAGCACGTTATCTTGCTGTGTTGCATGACTTTTTCATAAATCAGGGCCCTAGTATTTGAGCATAATCTATTAACATTTCTATCTGAGCATAATCTATTCACATTTCTCCTCGCTACGCCTCTGTTGGGAAGGGGCACCACTTTGAAGCATGCCCAGATTTACAATTGTTTGGAAATCTAGGACTGCTCCAAAATCCATAGGTAGATGTATGTGAACACTCATGCTCCACTCATGGAACACTTTCCTAACACAGAGTAACACAAGGCAGAGATTTACCCTATCTTGCATTACTCAGGATTTACTACACCAAGTACAGCCACACAACACGAGTGGCTTTGCATGGCTTAGTAAATCTTGCTTAAGCTCTTGTATTGCCTTGCTTGACGCAAAAGCAAAACACAGGCTTAGTACATCTGGCCATAGGTATTTAAGGTTGTAAATGGTGCACAATCGCCAATGCACAGGTTTGGTGGTGTTAGTTAGGTGCTAGGTGTCCCTGGTGACAGTTATCTAAAATAACAACCAATGATTTGCCGTTACAAACAAACGTTGGTTTTGATTTTAATAGGTTTGAGTCCAGAATCAAATTATGGAAAACAGAATTGCTGTTGTTAAGTGATAGGAGAAGGATTTACGTTTTATCCAGGTTGAGTTTTAGGAAGTGTTTGGATAGCCATGATTGAGTTAGTTTGAGACCTCTTTTCACAATCATGGTTTGGCAATGTCTTGGCCATTTCTCTTGTTACATGCTGTTAGATCTGGCATTCTTGGTGCCGTTTCTGGTTTCCCCTGTCTTTTTGCCTCTGTTTCCTGTCTTTTTAATTGTGTGCTGGACTTCGTTTTTGCTAGTTTTTGGTACTCTGGGCACCTTACCACTGCTGACCAGTGCTAAAGTACAAGTGCTGGTTGTATAAATTGTGATTATTATTGGTTATCCCTGATCAGCATATTTGATTTACTAGTAAGTCCCTAGTAAAGTGCACTAGAGATGCCCAGGGCCTGTAAATCAAATGCTACTCGGGGGCCTGCAGCACTGATTGTGCCACCCACTCAAGTAGCCCTGTAAACATCTCTCAGACCTGCCACTGCAGTGTCTGTGTATGCAGTTTTGCACTGCCAATTCGACCTGGCCAGTGTACCTACTTGCCAGGCCCAAACGTTCCCTTTTACTACATGTAACTCACCCCTAAGGTAAGCCCTAGGTAGCTAGGTAGCCCCATGGGCAGGGTGCAGTGTATTTTAAAGGCAGGGCATGTACTGGTGTGTTTTACATGTTCTGATAGTGAAATACTGCCAAATTCGTTTTTCACTATTAGAAGGCCTACCTCTCCCACCGGTTAACATGGGGACTGCCTTTCAATATCTTTTAAGTGCAGTTGCCAATTGGGAGCAGATGGAGATATGGAGTTTGGGGTCTCTGAACTCACAATTTAGAAATACATCTTTTGGTAGAGTTGTTTTTTAGATTGTCTGTTAGAAAATGCCACTTTTAGAAAGTTAACACTTTCTTGCTTAACCTTTCTGTGCCTCTGCCTGCCTGTGGAATCCATGTCTGGGTCAGACTAACAGTTGGGCTATTTGTGGATTCCCTCTAGACAGTGACACAAAGGGAGCTGAGGTGTTTCCTGCATATCCAGATGAGTCTCCTGGGCTAGAGTGGGGAGGGAGGAGCTGACACTTGCACTTGAGACGGCTGTGCCTGTCCTCCCACAGTGTAGTTACCAACCAGCTGGAGTGTGTCTGGGGCCAGGCCTGGGCAGGCAGGATCTTGTGAGCAGCAGACTTTCCTTTGAAGTTTGCCTACTTCAAAGGCAGACATGAGTATAAGATTCAAAACCCCAGACTTTTAGAACACTTCTGGGTCAAGAGGAACCTCTGCCAAGGAGAAGAGCCGGAGGAGTACTGCCATTTTGCTATGTGTGCTTTGCTGGGTTGGTCTGCAGTTGCTGCTTCTGCCATTAGAGAGGACCAAAACTGGACTTTGCTGTGTAACCTGGTTGTGACGCTTCTCCAAGGGCTTGGACTGAGCTTGCCCCCTGTTCTGAAGTCTCAGGGCCATCAAAGACTTCATCTGCCAGCACCTGGGCTCGCTTGCTGAGAAACCTACCCTGCCAAGTGGTGCAACATCCAGTCCCTCGGACCTTGAAAGGAGAAGCTGGTGAATCCAAAGTGAAAATCCACGTACTGGATCAAAGTGGCAGAAAAAAAGATGCAGCGCCAATGAAACTGGCATATCACCAGTTCAGTGTGGATTAATCGCTGCTGTGCATCCGGATTTTCCACACATTGTTCCTGGGGGTCAAAACCTGCAAACATCACCGCACTGACCTGAAGCAGCTTGTCTGGAAATCAATGCATCTCTTCCCTGCGAGGAAAGAATCAAAGCATTGCTTGCCCGGCGGAGAAAGAATCATCGTATGGCCTCACTTGCGAATAAGGAATCAACGCATCGCTTGCTTTTCCGATGCACGCTCGCTCGTGTGGCTTCATTTTTGACGCATACCAGCTACTTTATGCTAAAACAACGCATCTATTGATTTCTATGGATTAAGACTCTTTTTACTTTAAAAATTCATATGTTTGCTTGGGTATGTTGGATTTTTGTCCTTTTGGTCTTGTCTGATTTAGATAAATATTGGCTACGTTTTTAAATTGGTGTGGAGTCCCTTTGTGGTGTCTTCACTGCGTTACTGTGTGTGTTTGTACAAATGCACATTGCCTCGGAGATAAGCCTGACTGCTTGTGCCAAGCTACCAAGGGGGTGAGCTGGAGTTTTCCTAGGTGTGTATCTCCCTTACCCTGACAAGAGTGAGGGTCCCTACTTGGACAGGGTGTAAACTGACTGCTAACTAGAGACCCCATTTCTAACACACGCACTTTGTCTAACCTTTCATGTGTGTTACATCAGGTTACCCCTACTCAATCACTCTGTGATGATTTGGCCATCTATTTTGAGAACAGGATCAAAGGTATTGCTACAAATTATACTTCCCCATCAAATATGTCCTATCTAGCACCAGGTATTTGATCTGATTCTCTAAATGCATGTTCTTCACCAGTTTTATTAGATGATGTTGGTCAGCTCTCCGTAAATTTCTCAAAATTGCCACCTCTATTACGTCTGGGTCACTACTGAAGTCACTTCCCCCTAGGATACTGAAAATGTTATCAGATTTTCTGGCTCAGCCTCTTGTAGCCTTATGCAGCCAGTCTCTGGAGATGACCACTGTGCCCTCTACGTGAAAAAATGCACTAGTATGTACGTATGTATTCAGTATTTATAAAGCGCGTTCCGGCAAGAAGCATCGAAGCGCTCGGAAAGGAGAGAGGGAGTGTCAGATCACTTATATAAGAAAAAAGAAAGTTGAGTTAGCATGGAAAAAGCCAGGTTTTAATTGATTTTCTGAAACAAAGGAAATTATGTTCTTGCCGTAAGGTTATAGGGAGTGAGTTCCAGTATTTGGCGGCCGCCACAGTGAATGCCTTATCACCCCATCTAACCCTATGTGTTCGAGGAACCAGAATCCTGGAGGCTCCCATGGATCTGAGTTGTCGGCTAGGTCTGTACCAATATAATTTAGAAGTTAATTATTCAGATCCTCTGCCATGAACAGCCTTATAGGTGAGGCATAAGGTTTTGAATCTAATACGCTTTGCTACTGGAAGCCAATGCAGCTGTCTCAAGCTATCCCTAGCGGATGCTGAGCGGGGGAGGTTTAAAATAAATCGGGCTGCTGTATTTTGAATAAGCTGAAGCTTTATGAGAGAGGCATTATCCAGATTGAGCAATAAGGCATTGCAATAATCTAATTTGGACATCACCAGAGTTAGAATGACTGTCACTCTCCCTTCCTTTGCTAGATATGGGAGAATCTTTTTCAGCATTCTCAAGGTCAAAACACAAGTTTTAACAACCTGGTTGACCTGCGGCTTAAAAGTGAGACAGTTGTCAAAGATAATGCCCAGATTACGAATGGCCACAATAAGGACAGGGGTGGCTCCACATTCTGATGGCCACCAATGAGAGTTCCATAATTCTTTGATGGTGCCAAAGCACAGCATTTTCTGTTTTGTCCCCATTGAGTTTAAACCAATTTAGGCCCATCCATTTATGGTTTTCACGCATACAGTTGCTAAACCGCTCCGCCACTTTCCAGTTTTTAGATACCGGAATGATAAGTTGCGTGTCATCGGCATAGGAGGTGGGCATGAAGCCAAATGTACGAATAAGTCTAGCTAAAGGGGCCACATACAAATTGAATAATGTGGGGCTTAAAGATGAGCCCCGTGGGACTCCACATGAAAGGGAATAAGGTGGAGACTTGAAATCTCCACAGCTCACTGTAATAGATCAGTCACCTAAAAAGATTCTAAAATCTTCAAAGCATTTCCTCTGATCCCTACTTGATAAAGGCAGGATAGCAAGATCTGAGGTGAGACAGTATCAAAAGCTGCCGATAAGTCTAAGAGCACTAATATAGCTCCCTGTCCCTCATCCACCAACCTACGAATCGTATCTGAAGTAGTGATCAATTCTGATTCTGTACTATGCGCTGGTCTGAAGACGTGTTGAGAGGAGTCTAAACCTCCTGAAACATTAAAAAAATTCGCAAGTTCCAGATTAATATGTTTATCAAAGATCTTAGCCTGGAAAGGAAGTAAAGAAATGGGCCGTAGGTTACTCAGATCATATCTAGCTCCCTGAGGTTTCTTCTTCAAGGAGATCACAACTGCATCCTTCCACGAGGGGGGATACATTCCTGTGGATAGAACTTCACGAATAACTGGGGTTAGTGCCATTGAAACAGGATCTGCAACCTGATGCAAAACATAAGGAGGACAAGGATCTTTAGGAGAGTCTGATTTTATTCCTAACATTACTTTTTTAATTTTTTCAGAAGATAAAGGTTGAAAATTTGTTACCAAAGAATAGTCAATATCAGTAATTCTAGTGACAGTATCCAGTGCCCCATCCGTCTCATCAGGGTGCTTGAAAGTTGAGTGGATTTGTAAAACTTTATTTTTTAAAAAGCAAGCCAACTTTAGTTAAGATAGCATCCTTAAATTGCTTTTTCCCTTCTGGGAGCCATGACTTGTAGCATGCCTCTATCTCATCCAGTATATAAGGTGTTCAATTACAATGACTACAGTTCCTTTCTTTCGGGTTATTTAAGTCCATCTTATGAGTGCATGTACTACTGATAAGGGAGTGAAGAGTTTGTGCAGAATAGTATCTACAGCACCCAAATTAGAGGCATAATCTCTGGCCCTCGGTCCCGCTGCACGGCCGCATCAGACTGCAAGATATTCCCGCTGGGACTCAGGAGCCGAGGATCAAGTGACCCGCAGGCCTCAGCAGCTAGACAGCTATCCACTTTTGTTTAAGTAAAGCTCTGACAGAAACAAAAGCCCTTAAAAGATGCTGCGCGTGCCCCCAATTAAAAGGAATCCTTAAAAATTAACTAAAAAATGGAATAGATTTAAAAGCGAAGTTTACAACTATAAACTGGGCAATTTAGATAGACGCCCGCAATTGGCACTTACTCAATGCCTTTCCGCTGCACGGCCGCATCAGACTGCAAGATATCCCCGCCGGTGTTCTGACGCTTGACGCTCCCCCGTCCGAGCCTAGGCTCACATGACTTGCAGGCCTCAGCAACTAGACCGCTAACCACCAAGAGTGGTTAGCGAGGACGGACGGGCTCTAACAGGCCCTAATCCGCCAACACATTAAGTAAAGCTCCAACAGAAACAAAAGCCCTTAAAAGATGCTGCGCGTACCCTTAATTAAAAAGAATCCTTAAAAATTAAATTAAAAATTGAATAGATTTAAAAGCGAAGTTAACAACTATAAACTGGGCAATTTAGATAGATGCCCGCAATCGGCACTTACTCAGTTCTTCTTTTATTGAAAAAGCGTGCTGCAGATCTGTTAGTGCTTAGCATTCTCTTTTGCCATTTCCTAGCAAAATTCTGGAGAATTTTGTGAATGAAATACTCTCTGTATTTTTGGAGGAACATACCTTACTAGTGGAGGCCCAATGTGGGCTCCTTCCTCTTCGTAGAAAGGTAGGGGCCTTGGTCAAAGCATTGGAATGAACTGCGTATGGCGGCAGATAGGGGTCATCAGGTAGCCTTAGTACTACTACTTAGTACTACTGGACCAGTCCGCTACATTTGACACATCAGTCATGCCATCTTGATGGCTAGACTGACTGATATAGGTGTTTAAGGGAAGAGCTCTGCAGTGGCTAGTTTACTTTTCTGCATGAAAGGACACAAGTGATCAATCTGCCCCATTTTCGCTCCTCCTTCAGAGCAGTAGTGCAGGGAGTTTCTCAGGGCTCCTCCTTGAGCCCTACTCTATTTAATGTGTATCTAAGACCACTGGATAAATTAATTAGCTCTCAGGCATAGATTTTGAGAACTATGCTGATAATATACAATTAATTCTAACTATGGATTGCACTTCTCATTCTGCTATGGCTGCTTTCCCCGATTGTATGCTTTACATCTCACAGTGGCTCAGCGCTAATTCTCTTAAATTTAACGGGGATAAGACAGTGGTCTTGAACTGTTTCTTTGGATCTCTTTTGTGTCCTTTTGCAGTGGACTTAAGGCCGCCCGAGCACAACTCAACTCCGATTACAGCACTGACTGTCCAAAATTTGGAAGTCTGTATGGATAATGATTTATCACTGTCCAGTCATGTTAGTAGATTGTCCTCTATTTACTTTGGTCTAATAGGGGCACCTAACAAAATTTTACATTTTACATTTGTTACCAAATCGCTTCTGCCCCGTTATGGCACAAAACATTATTAGCAGATTGGACTACGGTAATGCTTTATTTTTAGGTGCTCCGGGTTATCTTGTTGAGAGTCTGCATCTCATACAGGCAGCAGCAGCAGCAAAACTCTCTCTTTCTGTGCCATCTCACTCTTCTACCTCAGCGACTCTGGATTTCCTTCATTGGCTCCCAGTAACCAAAAAATTCAGTTTAAATTACTGTTCATAGTGCACAGAGCCTTTCATCATATTGGTCCTTTTCTGCCTCAACAAAAATTACAACGCTACATTCTGCCTGAATTTCTATGCTCAGTTAATGCCAACTTTCTGAAGTGTACCAAATTCAAGAATTTGCAGATTGCTGACAGAGCATTTTACGTGAAGGTGGCATGTCTTTGTAACAGCAGGCCAAGCTCACTCCACTCCATCAACAACCTGTGTGCTTCCAGGAAAGTCTTGAAAACTTGGCTTTACAACTTTAGATATTTGCTCATTTCTGGACTGGTTTCTAATAACTAAGCACTAGGATGCCATTTTAAGTAACATTTGCACTATATAATATTTAATAATAATGTCCAGGTATGGTTGAGTATTGTGTGCAAATGGATGTGTATTCAATCCTGGATTTTTGAGATTTAATTTGGTAGTTAAACATATAGTTTGAAGATAATTGGTGTCACAATGGAGGCTTTTCTAGTAGGGGTTTACTTGTCTAATTTTTAGACAGTATTGAAAAGTTTTATCTTCTAGAGAGCAGTTTATGAGTTTTGTCTGTAAAGGTGAGTTGTGTTCAGTTATAGATTTGATTGGTGAGGCTGGGATGGGGTTGTTATCAGCGATGATGGTCACAAATGTTTTGGGGATCAGTTCTAGGGTGTCACTTGAGATTGGTTGAAATAACTCCCATTTAGTCAAGATTTTTCCTTGGAGACCTTAGTTTTATATAGTATCACGAGAAACTGGAATTACGTTTCTGACCCTTTGTATCTTGTAACAGAAAAAAAATGGCAAATTATGTAGATTTGTTTTAGAAGGTCTCCTGGACGGTAGGTTAGGGAGGTTTTAAGATTTTTATTACTCATTTAAAAGAGTTTGTGGTCTATTTGTTCCTGCTTTCAATGTTTCTTGAAAATACAAATTTTTGGCCTTTTGGCTGCTTTTCTTACATGTCTTTTTTGCTGATCTCAAGGCATCTAAATTTGAAGAGAATTGTGTTCCCTTAAAATCCCTGCCAGTTTTCTCACATTTGTTCTCTCCATATTTATCTCATTAGGGAACCATTAAGCTGATGTATAGTTTTCTTTCATTTGACAGCCGTAGGCACAGTTTAATCACAAACTGAGTTTGTGAGATTAGTTAGACAGTATAGGGCCAGATGTAGAAGTGTGTTTGGAATGTATTAAAGTATATCTTAGGAATGTTCACTGAAATAGGCTAGCCGACTGAAAAAGTATTGCATGACTATTTTAGCAACATTTCTTAAAAGTGATTCTGTTATTCGGTTCCTACAAATCAAGTAGGACTGTGCATCTGGAGTAGGAGGCTGGCCCTCTATGTAGTGTGTAAAATGTTGTACACTGTGCAGAGGGTCCGGGTAACCACATATTGGTTTACATAGGTAAAAACTAGACCACCAAATGCTCTAATTTGTTATGGTAGCTTGGTTGAGCAGTTAGGCTAATCTTGAAGAAGTTCAAAGTGCATATATTGTACTCGGAGTATCAATAAATGAAAACACACTCAAAAGAATAACTCGAGACCAATTTACAAAAATACTTGAGAGTTTTATTAAATTTTCAAGACCAAGATCACCAAAATCGAGAAAGTACATTTTAAGTTATGATCTTTCAAAGTTTAGAAAATGTCTCAGTTCTGTGTGTATTTACGCACCACAGGAATCAATGGAGAAATATTTAAAAAATGCATATAAAATCAGGCAATGCGTTTACCAATGTCTCCTCTCTGTTGTAGGTTGAGGTCGTTTATCAGCCCTGTGGACCAGTTTGAGAAGTTCAGACGGCGCCAGTTTTCGGCAAGAGCAGCTGCAGAAAGTCTTTGGAGCTGGTGTAAGGCCACTGCGGGGGGCCACTTGGAAAAGCACTGCACTTCAATGTGAGTCCAGTGGGTCCCCTTGGAGTGTTGTGGTCCCAAGGGGTGGGGGACCATTAGAGCACAACTGGTTCTCCAGTGAAGGGCCTAGGGAGGCTGGGTGCAGAACAGATAGGTGGGCTAAGAACTGTGAGCAAAGGTGCCCTTGGAAGCAGGAGGTAGGTTACTTTGAGGGTAGCTTGTAGGTCAGCAGGGCCACTCTGGTGGATGGTTCTGGTGGTTTCTGAAGTCCCTCGACTGAGGCTTCCTCCTGGCCCTTCTGGAGTCCAGAGTGAACTTTCCTTCCTGGTGCTTGATGTTGAGTGACCAGTAACTGGGGCTATTGTACGGTACAGCCAGTGGAGGTCGCAGTGCCACTAATCTTGGCACACTTGCAGGCTTTGTCATCACAGTTGGTTGGGTGAAATTTGGTCCAGCTGCGGTGTCCGGTTCCTTGGACAGAAGCCAGTCAGTGAACTGGACTTCATTGCTCTTTTGGTTGCAAGAGAGTGATGCCTTCTCTCTAGAGGGAGATCTTTGTGATATTTAGAAGAGTGGAGGTCCTCCGGGGATTTTTAGAGTCTGTCTGATGTCCGAGCAATCCCTCAATGGCGACTGTCGAGCCCTGGGTGCAGCAGGCAGGGTTTGGCATCTTTTTCTTGATGCAGCAGGATTTCAGTTCTCGAGCCTTGAGTCTTTTTTGTTGCTGGTATTCTTGTGTCCTTGGAATCTGAATCTCTGGTCTAGGGGTGTTCACTAAATACTGTATTTAGTGGGCATTTAGGGAAGTATCTATTAATGACCACTTGGTCATCTACCTCAGGGTGGTTACACCCACTATGTGACCACTTCCTGTAGGCAGAGGTCTCTTCCCTATCCCTGATAGGCTATATTCCTACCATTAAAGATAGAGGAAAATGAAATGGAGGGGTCACCTTGCATGCAATACCAAGCTGGTGGTGGTCACTCCTCCTTTCCTTTGTGTGTTTTCCTGCCGTTGCTCCCACTAAAAGTGGGGGTTTGCAATGGGAGAGGCCATCTGCTGCTAGCAGCAGGCCTGGGGATCGAGTTTTGAAGGCAGTAAGCCCTTTGAAGCTCGCTATCAGGGCAGTGCACATTCCAGAGGAGGGAGGTGTGACACCTCCACCCAGGAAGGGTTTTGTTCTGGGACCCAGAGAGCAGGAGCTCTCACCCCGTGGTTTCGGAATCTTGTCTGGTGGTGGCAGGCTGATTGTGACCGACCAGCAACCATACCAGTGATAGCTTTGCAGGGATCACCTCTGGATACATTTTGCAATACGTCCACTACTGGTACCAGACTGGATTTATCATTCTGAGTTGTTTGATACCAAACAACCCAGTGCTCAGAGTAGCCATCATGTAGCTGTGAAACCCGTACTGACCAGTGTCCAGAACATGCAGTTAAAATAGCTGCACTGATCACTTACTATGTCCCTGGATTGGCAAGGACACAGTAGGGGCATATTGCTCATGCATCTATGCCCATACATGTGGTATAATGCACCTTGCCTTAGGGCTGGAAGGCCTGCCAGAGGGGTGACTTACCTATTTTGCATGCAGTGCGTAGTGGACAGGGCACACAGGCTGTGTGCCATGTTGAGTTTGCATTTTAAGATTGCACCAGGACATAAAGCCTGCAATGGCAGTGTTAGGTGCATCTTGATGCATGGCCCATGAGGGTGGCACAATCTGTGCTGCTGCTCTCAGCGGGCTACCCTTAGTACCCCATGCCTTGGGTACCTAAGTACCATTTACTAAGGACTTATAGTGGCAGCTAAAGTTGTAGCCAATTGTATCAACACTTTCGCATTTTTAAGGAAAGAACACTGGCACTGGGGACCTCGTTAGCAGGATCCCAGTGGACTAAAGTCCACATTGCAGCTAGAAACCAGGCAAAAAGTAGTGGGGTACCACACCAGGATGCCAGTTTCCCACATCTAGTTAACATAAACTTCAGTGTACAAGGACTCAGCCCACCTATACCGTCAGAAAATGTTGACATGGTTCCTAGGTAGCTCAAAGTGCTCCATCTGAGGCCCTAAACACATCCACGTGGCAGACGGTATTTGCAACCTCAAACATGACTCCTCAGATTCTCGAGGAATTGTGGAAACAGATCTACTCAAGATGAGATACAAGAAAAATGCGGAATTGTTGTTTCAAACATTTATTGCAACAATTGTATTCTTGCATAAAAACATGAACTGCGATTATTAGGCAAATGAGACAAAGCATAGCATGGTAACTAGCATTACGAAAATGTTGAAAAAGATAAACAGTTCAACCATGATAATGGTATTATGTTGGTACGCTCCTATGTATTACTGCCTACACTATTGAGAACATAATAGGAGTACCCTCTGCCAGATCAATTGGGATAGCCTAATCCCCTGGGTAAGATGTACCGGAAAGCCAGGATGCCGGTCTGGTGTAGTGCAGGCTATTGTCTTATGCAAGGTAGAGGTCAGTGTCAGCATTAGAATCAGCAAGGCTGCATCTCGGCCACTGTGCACCGCATTTCAGGTTAACACTAGCAGGTGTTCCTCTGCTGAATGTGGCACAGAGGCAGTTTTAATAATACAAGGACTGTTTGTGTCACACAGTGTCAGAGGTGGAGGGCGGATGCAATGATATGTCTGTAAGTGAGAAGCATTCTCCATGGAGAATCACAATGCTAGGGCATTGTGTTCTGTGTGCCTAGCCTTGAACATGTTGCATTGGCTCTCATTATACCAATGAGGCTGCTGGATTTGGGTGGCAGCATCACCTGAATTGTGGGGAACTGAGTTTGATCCCACACGATGTGACAGCTGTAGGCCCAATCTGTTTCCAGCTAGTCAGCAGCACCTCACCTATGCCCAAGAGCAAGGGTGATCTTTGGCAACTGGGCGCATGACATTGTGACTTCTCAGGGAAATCGTGGTGGATCAGATCTCATCATTTTCTCTCAGTTACATGTGTCTCACACATGCAACGACAAAGAGAAGCAGAGAATGGTTCAATACGATTTATTGAATCAACTGCATTCTAGATAAAATAACATGAACTGCAATAAATAGGATGATAAAACATACTAGAAGCAAAACGGTGTAAGCACAGTGAAATACAAGAAAAGTCCCACCATACTGTCACTATGCAGGATGTGTGATTCCTACCTATGCTACTATTGTTCTATGTTAGAGCACAGCAGGATAAACCCTAATCCTCCGGGAAGACATCACCCCCCATACCCGAGTATGGCAGTAGTGAAGGAGCCTGCTGCATATAGAGAAACCATCTCCATGTAGGTCAGGGAATCAGTAGTCTCAGTAAGCACCTGTAGCGAAGTCAGACAGCATGCGATAGAGGTCATCTGGCTGGAACTTCCCCATAGCGTGCAGGGGACAGAGAGATGTTTAATAACAAAAAAGCAAGTGTTCTGAGAAAAGTGTCCCCACTTAAAAATACGTATGTTTCTGTGAAATGTTAGAGATGTAGTGTACCACTTGTGCTGGCAATTCTATCTCGTCGTGAAGGAGCCTGTTGCATATAGAGAAACCATGTCCATGTAGGTCAGGGAATCAGCAGTCTCAGTAAGCACCTGTAGCGAAGTCAGACAGCATGCGATAGAGGTCATCTGGCTGGAACTTCCCCATAGCGTGCAGGGGACAGAGAGATGTTTTATAACAAAACAGCAAGTGTTCTGAGAAAAGTGTCCCCACTTAAAAATACATATGTTTCTGTGAAATGTTAGAGATGTGGTGTACCACTTGTGCTGGCAATTCTATCTCGTCGCAGCCGTGGAGAAAGCACAGAATGAAAGAAGGTCATGCTAAGAAATGTAAATGCTTTTCTAAGTGAGAGGGCAGCAAGATAAAGGAAAATAAAACATCACCACAAGTGTGATTGTTTCTAAAAGAATAAAATAAAATGAAACATTACTAGGCTAAAGGGCGCGGACAGCAGGCTTAGCTGCTAAAATAACATGCCCACAGATATTACTAAAATGGCATCACGACAGACGGACGGTACAGACTAGATGGCAGCAACACATACAAGAAACAATGCTAAAACTAAAATAAAAGCATTAAAGCTATCCTAAAATATGCCAATTAAATTTATATATCTATAAAATATAAAAATGCACTTTAATAATGAAAGCAAACAAAAGCCGTACATAAAAATATGGCAATTAACAGTTTCGCTGCTTGGCCATTTCACCCCCATCGCTAAGCCTTTTTTTGGCTATTTCGGGTAGTATGCGCTTAAGCCCCATCAGTTTTTGTCCACATAAGCTATCCATGCCAAAATTGTGTTTTTTTCAACATCCTGGGGATTCTAAAGATACCCAGGGTTTGTGGATTTACCTGGAGAGAACTGAGAAATGAGCCTAAATATAGCTAAATTTTGTTTGTTTGGGAAAAATGTGAACAAGTGCTACAGAAGAAAGGGTCTGTTTTTTCCCTGCAAATGGCATTAACAAAAGGTTTGCAGTGTGTATCACCATCTTCCCAGCTTTCAGGAACAGCCAGACTTGATTCAGAAAACCACAGCTTTGGTCTTTTACTGGAAGATAATCAATTTTTCCTATTTTTTGTGCTTTCAACCTCCTTCCAGTTTGTGGTGGAAATGGGTGTGAAACCCATGGTGGATCCTGGAAAGCTATACATTTCTGAAAACTAGAGAAATTCAGAATTTAGCAAGGGGTGAAATGTGTAGATCCTTCAAGGTTTTCCTAAAGAAACTAAGGACCTGATTTAAATGTTGACAAAAATATCACCAATCCTCAGCAGCGGCAGACCCGAGTACTCCGTCAATTAGATGGTGTACCATCCGTCGTAATTCAGCTTAGCCGCCGACCGCCATGACAGAGTGCTCTTCCTAGCCATCAAGCTGGTGGGTTCCCACTAACCAAATTTAGATGTTACAGTTCTGCTTGTGGTATACTGGTGGTGGTTTGCTGACGGAGGGAGGCCTGCGCTGCCCCAGTGAATATCGCACAATGGCTGTGGCTATGGAATAGATGTAAATCACATACACACACACACACACACACACACACAATGTACCTAAGCCATATGTGTCCCCCACTTAACACACTACACAACACACTACATACACACTATTAGCCATTGCCATTCCACCACAACACAACACATGCGTGCCGAAAACACACATTGCCATATATCCATGACACAACATACACACACTGTTCACAGTACACCCACACACAACACAACCACGACAACCAACGCGACTACACAAACATCCACACAAACACACTCACACAAAAGCAGAACTACACACATCACAATAACAAACATCATACAACAACACATAACTGAATGTTACGCAAAGCAACACAACACACAACCAAACATACACAACATCAGACCCATATGCAAGTGGCACATATTCTGACACAACCACATCACCCACTCCCTGCTGCCTCCACCTCAACCAACCAATCCAATCGCACACACACATACACGTACTGACTCATACACACAACTGGAAGCAGAACATCACACGTAGCCTTGCAGTGTGCACATATGGACATAGTTGACAAGTGTGATTGCAACATCATTGTGGTGCCAGCATTTATTTGACAATGAATACTGACATCAAAATGACCTTTGTACAATGGTAATGTGGATTTCCCACCTTAGAGGACCCTACAAATGTCAAACTTTGCCTTAAATCACCCATTTTCCATACTTTTCTGTGATGGAAACTTATGGAATATCCAAGAATCCACAAAATTCCTACCAGCCAGCACTGCCCCACTTGTACTGATAAAAATGCTGCACCATTTATGCTGCTGGGCCTAGTGCCCGTGATAGGAACAGATCAAACCAAGGACAATGGGAGCCCTACTCCTATTGCCTTCGGTTGGATCTGTTCCTGTTACACAAGTGTGGCAATGTGGCATAGTAAGAATTTTGTGGGTTCTGGAAGTTTCCATCACAGAAATGTGAGGAAAATGTATGTTTTAATCACCGTTTGAGGTTTGCAGGGCATTGGGGTATGAAAATGGCATTAGATGCATGCAAAACACACCACCCTGGATTCCTCCAGATGTCTAGTTTTCAGAACTGTCTGGGTCTGGTAGGCAGCCCTAACCTACAATTAAAAGAACAACAAGTAATAACTTGTGGGCTTTCTGCTCTCCCGGGGGCAGATGGGGGTAATTGCTCTGTTGCCGCTGCCGTCAGTGACGGAGCACGTCGAATGTCGAAAGAGCTGAGAGTAGTCTGGTGCAGTGGAGAAGAGGAGAGGAGGAGAGAAGGAGAGGAGTGCCAAAGCACGGCGGCAGCCTGTGGTGGTCTGCGGTCGCGTGGGTGAGGAGAGCAATTTGCGTGAGGCAAGGCACAGAGCTCCGGGACCTGTGGAGTGGAGGTGGCCGGAAGTAGGTCTTAACACACTACACAACACACTACATACACACTATTATCCATTGCCACTCCACCACAATACAAAATATGCATGCTGAAAACACACATTGCCATACATCCATAACACAACATACACACACTGTTGACACTACAACCACACACAATACAACTACGGCAACATGACTACACAAACACACACACAAAAGCACAACTACACACATCATGATAATGAATACCACACAACAACACATACCTTAATGTTACACAAAGCAACACAACACACAACCATACACAACATCAGACCCATATGCAAGTGGCACATATTCTGAGACAACCACATCACCCACTCCCTGCTGCCTCCACCTCAACCAACCAATCCAATCGCACACACACATAAACGTACTGACTTACACACACAACTGGAAGCACAGCGACATGTACACGTCCCCTTGCAGTGTGCACACACGGACATAGTTGACAAGTGTGATTACAATGTCATTGTGGTGCCAGCATTTATTTGACAATGAATACTGACATCAAAATGGCCTTTGTGTATGTGTATGACATGTGTCTTGTAGCAGTGGGTCCCCATCAGTGTCTGATACAATTATGTTCGGACATATGCATGTCGCAATAATTTAAATAAATTATTGTGAGATGTATATGACTGGAGTGGTCCCGAGGTCATGTGCAGTGCCCACACAATGTACACTGGTAATGCGGATTCCCCACCTTTGAGTCGGGTGATTTGGGGCTTATGTTTTCTCTGTGGTCCAGTGGCAGCAGTGATGGAAGACATTATTCAGTAATGTCCAGTCGAAAACGGAAGTGCAGATGGGAAAAGGGTAGGTTTTTATCTCATTTCCCTTCCAATCTGCCAACTCAAGTGTGAATGTAGCACCACCACAGTTGGCTTGGTGGGAAGGCACATCCAAATCTGCTTAGCGCTAAGGATGGCTGGAGTCCCACTGGCAGCCACTGTTTCCTGTGGCGATGTCGACACGGATGGAGTTTTCTGGCAGACATGGAGGGACTCGGGCACTCTATCGCCTATGGAACCGCCAACATCTAAATTGGGCGAGTGGACCGCCAAGCCGGCGTATGGGTTTTCCGGCAGAAAACTGACGGCGGGACCATTATCGCCAAGATTTAAATCAGGCCCTAAGAATTGAAATAAAACACATTGAAAATTAGTAGTAAAAAACAGTCATTTGTGACAACATTTTCATTTGTAACTTCTCGTCACGATGGGTGATTCAAAAAAGTAAAACACCATTACAGTTTCATTGTATACTGGGTATAGAGCCATTCATATGGCAAAATATAAAGAGTGAAAAACAGGTATCAAAAAAGCCTATGTATTTCTAAAATGTGCACAAGTTATGAAGTTTAGAAGCAGTGGTTATTTGCACATCTCCAAATACTAGCATGTGAATTGGAGGGCATGTCTCATAATGCCTTCTTTTTTACACATTGTCTTACATTTAGAAGGTGCAAATGCAGAGAAATGCAATTGCTACTATTTTGTGTTCCCCTAAGTCTCCTGAACAAAATAGTACTACAATTGTGTAGGTAGGGCTAGTACCTGCGATAGGAAAGCCCTCAAAACACAACATGGACACATTTAAAAAATGTGCCTAGCTGTGGATTTTGGGGCCAGATGTAGGAACGAAAAAATTTGTGAGTCGGAAATAGCGACTCCATGTGAATCGCTATTTCCGACTCGCAAAACGATATTCCAGTAAAAATTGCTATTCCAAATAGCGAGTCGCAGTGGAGTCGCACCGCATTTTGCAACCTCGCTTTTAGAGAGGTCGCAATTTGCGACCTCGCAAAAAGCGAGGTCGCAAATTGCACGAAGGGTGTGATCCAGTGTCGCAAATTGCGACTGACTCGCAAATTGCATGCAGGTGGAATTAAACTTTGGAAATACCCACTTCCTGGTTCTGAGTGATGACATCAGAACCAGGAAGTAACCACATGGAACAGGGAGGAGGGAGGAGCCCACCCAGCCCAAACTGCAGAGCCATACCCAGGTGAGAGGAGCTGCAGCAACAATGGCTACACAGGAGAAGGAGACACCCAGTGGAGGCAGAAAACGCAAAATCAAGTTTTCTGACAAGGAGTTGGAGGTGCTGACCGAGGAGTGCTGCCTGCACCATGAAGAATTATTTGGCAAGGCAGCAATGAGTGTCCCTGACACCCAAAAAAATAAGATCTGGCAGGACATCCAGAACAAGATAAATGCCATTGGTGTAAGCCACCGCACCCTGGATGAAATACGCAAAAGGTGGTATGACCTTCGCTCCAGGACCAAGGAGAGGGTGGCGAAGCGCATGAGGGAGATGCATGGCACTGGAGGAGGGCCATCTACTGTTCCACCCCCTACAGCAATCGAAAGCATGGTGGAGACAACTCTGGAGGCGGAGGCTTTACTGGGCATTGGAGACGTAAACAGTTCTGCACCAGGAACATCAAAAAGTAAGTACCAAAATAAATGCATTCACACCTGCATATGCACTATGCATATAATCCCAGTACACATCAGCAGGCACCTCCAGACTAGCTCCATTCACAGTTTAGCACCCTATAGAATAGTTTCAATAATTTTAACGCTACAGCTAAAGAATATGGGGGTCATTACAGCCCTGGCGGACGGTGTTAAAGTGGCGGTAAGACCGCCAACAGGCCGGCGATAAAAATTTTGCAATTACGACCGTGGCGGAAACCGACAACAAAGACAGCCACTTTAACACTCCAACCGCTACAGCGGTACAGACAAACAGCTTGGCGGTCACCGCCAACAGGCAGGCGGGAGACAATGTACCGCCCACACTATTATGACAGGCCAATCCGCCACCTTTTCCGGGGCGGATACAACGCGGATAAAAACACGGCGGAAACAGGCATTTCGAATGAAAAACGCTCACCTCTACACACTCCATGAGGAAGGAGGACAGCATGGAGCTGGAACTTCATATTCTCCCAGCACTAGTCTTCCTGCTCTTCTACGAGGATCAACAACGCCGGCGGCGAAGACCACGGTGAGTGCTGCACCTACGACATAGGGGAGGGGGAGGCAAAAAACAGGGACACACACACTCAACACCCCAAACCCCACCCCGACCCTCAACCACTACAACACACACACCAATGCATATCTATACATTACAGTAACACCCCCCAACCCCGCCCCGGAAGAATGCAAAGACACAAGAAAATGAGTGTAACTATTGTAATATATCAAAAATCAGTAAGCCAAAATATACATATATACATACACTATAAACAAAATTTATACCACGATTAGTACTCCAGGTTTTGCATCATTCATATTCCGTGGCCCAAAATGCATGGGCGAGGCCCACACAAGATAACCGAACATGACGGAGAGAACACTGCTGGGGCATCAGATAGAAATACAACAGGCACCTCAGGGGGTAGGGAAGGGGGGGCACCTCAACCGGATGAGTGCACGACGCCAGATCCACGAGGGGGCTCCATGCCCATTGATCAATCCTGGGGAGTGCAAAGCCACATCTCTCAAGTCTCTACAGTGGGTGGGTTGCCCACTGCTTCATCCTGGGGAGTACAAAGCCACAGTCTCTCAAGTCTCTACAGTGGGTGCTTTGCCCACTGTACCATCCTGGGGAGTGCAAAGCCACAGTCTCTCAAGTCTCTACAGTGGGTGGTTTGCCCACTGCTTCATCCTGGGGAGTGCAAAGCCACAGTCTCTCAAGTCTCACTGCTTCACCCTGGGGAGTGCAAAGCCACAGTCTCTCAAGTCTCTACAGTGGGTGGTTTGCCCTCTGCTTCATCCTGGGGAGTGCAAAGACACAGTCTCTCAAGTCTCTACAGTGGGTGGTTTGCCCACTGCTTCATCCTGGGGAGTGCAAAGCCACAGTCTCTCAAGTCTCTACAGTGGGTGCTTTGCCCACTGTACCATCCTGGGGAGTGCAAAGCCACAGTTTCTCAAGTCTCTACAGGGGGTGGTGTGCCCACTGCTTCAAAGACATAGCTGGTAACCTATATGCGTAAGGGTGTAGAAGAGCAAATCCCGCCCAACCCATCAAGCCCCTCCTTCCCTCCAGTAAGAACCCTTACAGGTTAGCAGTGGTATAATCATGTGCCATGTATAAAAACAGCTGTGCATTCAACAATAATTTCCAAAGAAAAACAAGACAATCAAACTAATAACAATCCCATACAGCATCAACTCCCCCAGGGCAGCAACCCCATTAGGTGCCGCCCAGTGAACATTAACAAGATCACAAACACAGAATAAAGAAAAAAGATGCAAAAGAACCAGTCCAAGTAGGGATGTTGGTAGGACGTTGCATAAGAACAGGAATTAAGGCTCATTGCATGGGCCCAAAACCATATGGGAGAGGCACCCTGTAGCCAAGCACTTCGAAGGCTCATGTGTCTGAGCTCCAGTAGCATGTGATGCCACAATAGAACTCCAGTACCATGAAAATGAGTCAAATGTGTTCTTCGGCAGACCGGGGCGTGACCCGGGGGAGTCCGGCACTGCACGTGGAGGAAGCCTCAGAATAAAAAATTTCAGAGCCATATTCAGCAGGAGAGTCAGCTCGCAGAACAGCAAAGAAGATGACCTGATGGAATACCACCATTTCAACCGCACTGGCCTGTTCCATGGCCAACTGTTCTTGGTTCGGCCACACGCACGGCGGTCTGCGCCAGTGGCGTCTGTGTTGAGGTGTCACCCATGTTCCCTCCTCACCCTCTACTTCAGTGATGGTAAGAACCCCCTGGCATGGAGCCAGGTCCAAAAATCTTCTGGGGTTTGGAAGACATGAGAAGTTTTGCCATCAATAACCTTGAGCTTCGCCGCAAATAGTACATACCGGAGGTGGCGTTCTTGGAGGCGCTGCTTAACCTTCAAAGAAGATCCATGTTTGCACTGGACCTCTGAAGTGAAATCTGGGTATGTCGACATGGTGGCATTCTAAAAGTGCCAGGGCCCCTTAGTGCAAAACAATCAAAGGATAAGATCACAATCTCTGAAATTTAGAAATTAGGCAATGAGGGTACGTGGGGGTGTCCCTGCTCAAGGTGGACGTCCTGGTACACAATGAGCCCTTTCTACTGAGAACACAGTGGGTATTTTGTCTTTCAGTACAGTGCTCGTGAGCCATTCCTCTGGAAAGAGTTCAGCACAAGGATGTTTCGATCGCTCAGGAAATCTGATAAACCAGATGTTGTTGCGCCACGAGCGCTTCTCGCATCCTCTGCCCTCCGGTGGAGGAAAGATAGTTCCACCTGCACTGACGTGAGTTTAGACTGCAGGTCATGTAACGTTGGGGTGATGGTATGTATCACTGATTCAATTTCACTAACTCTATCAACCAACTTACGGTGATCTGCATGAAAGAGGCTTACGCCAAGAGACACTGAGTCAATTTTTGCTTCCAAAGAGGTTTTGGTATCAAAAATGTCATGGAGGATCTTCTCAAACTGGTCAGAGTGTTTATTAAGCATAGACTCAAGATGGCAGAATGTGTCCCTAAGTAAGGATGTATAGGTGGATCGGTATCACCCATCGTCGCCGCATATGACCCGATCTTTGCAGGCCGTGCCTTTCCCATGAGGATGCAGATGAAGGGAATACTAGGGTCCAAGGTACCTATTCCACAGGATATCAGGGGTCCAGCACAGGCTGGCAAGAGGGCGATACACACTATAGGAGGTGCACAGACTTGCTGGTGATGAATCAAGTCCTGACAACTTAAGGCCGCTGCAACTTGAGTATGATCGAATAGGCCCAGCATACACTCACAAAAAGGGGTCTGTGGGACTCACGGTGGTGTATGTAATGAACAAAAGCAAGCAGGCCTGCAAGGGAAAGAAAGCTGGGTCAGTGCTCAGAGAATTATTTATTGTACACGCTGCTCACCTCCAACAATGTGGTAGCACATCCCTGTATGCTGATAGCGTAATGTGACAGGCCTGAGGGCACCACATTGCTTCACCTCCGTTCAGGTCCTCTTCCGACAGTGGGTGCTCCGTCTGTGGTGGACCCCAGGGTCCGGACGTCCTTGGCGATGGCACGCCAAATATCCTTCTTCTGGTGGGCGCTGACCTACATGAAATGTACAGTGGAAGAAGAGAAGTCATTACCAACTGCACCGTCAAAGTGAGTGGCCCCCATCCCTAACCTTGCCATGTGGCACATGCATTCACCATCTTTCATGCACTCAGAACTCTGCCCCCTTCCTTCTTACAACCAGCCCTCTCCACACAGGCATAGCCCATACAACATGCTCCCTGTGTACTTACCTGTTGGTCTGGAGGACCGTAGAGTAGCGTGTACTGGGGGAGGACCCTGTCGACGAGCTTCTCCAACTCCTCTGCAGTGAAGGCAGGGGCCCTTTCCCCAGACGCACGAGCCATTGTCTCTTCCAGACCGAGGTCACAGCAGCACTTGCAGTGTAGGTCCTCTCCTGTCGAAGATCAGGTATCGAGTGATTAAACAGTTAGAAAATGGCAGTCACGTCCGCTGCGGTCACGTCTGCGGCGGTGCGTACCATCACCGCCGGCGTACATCGTCATTGGCTCCTGGGACCCATAGGGTCCAATGTTAACCAATGCAGCATTGCGCTGCGGTCTTCGCCCGCCTACCGCGACGGTGTACAACGCCAGCGCAGTTACCTCACATCCCATTGTCCCGCTTTAGAGGTCAGGCAGCCGCCATTTCAGGTGCCCACATGGCCTAGTTACCAACTGCGTCACACATACCTAGGCCTAGTCTCAACACACATACAAGCCACATTTTGTGTATGATTGGTGTTCTGTGCATACTGTGGGTACATACCTCTGAGTTGTTTGACTCTGTGGTCGCTGTTGTCCTTCATAGGCACCGTCCGCTGGGACAAGTGAGGAGATGGCGGATTCCTCCGGTGTACCGACCGCTGGTGGACCTGTCGACAATGGAGGAAAGACATTTGATCATCACCTACATGTTTGACCGTGCCACAATCCAGGAACTGTGTAGCCAGTTGGAGCCAGACCTGATGTCAGCAATCCGCCATCCCACAGAAATCCCCCCTCAAGTGCAGGTGCTATCAGTGCTCCATTTCCTTGCAAGTGGGTCTTTTCAAACAACTGTGGCCATAGCATCAGGGATGTCCCAGCCGATGTTTTCCAACGTGTTGTCCAGGGTGTTGTCTGCCCTGCTGAAACACATGCGGAGCTACATCGTTTTCCCTCAGGTGGAAGACTTGCCTACAGTGAAAGGTGACTTCTATGCCCTTGGACATATCCCCAACATCATAGATGCCATTGATGGGACCCATGTGGCTTTGGTCCCCCCACACTGGAGTGAACAGGTGTACAGGAACCGGAAGAGTTATCATTCGATGAATGTACAGATGGTATGTTTGGCAGACCAGTACATCTCCCATGTGAATGCCATGTTCCCTAGCTCAGTGCATGACGCCTACATCCTGCAGAATAGCAGCATCCCTTATGTGATGGGTCAACTACAGAGGCACCGGGTGTGGCTATTAGGAGACTCTGGTTACCCCCACCAGTCATGGCTACTGACCCCAGTGAGGAATCCCAGGAACAGGGTAGAGGAACGCTACAATGAGGCCCACGGGCGGACTAAGAGGGTGATCGAACGCACCTTCGGCCTCCTGAAGGCCAGGCTTAGGTGCCTCCATATGGCCGGTGGATCCCTATTCTACTCACCAAAGAAGGTGTGTCAGATCATCGTGGCCTGCTGTATGCTTCATAATTTGTCTTTGCGACGACAGGTGCCTTTTCTGCAGGGGGATGGTCCAGATGGCGGTGTTGTGGCAGCTGTGGAGCCTGTGGGCAGTGATGAGGAGGAAGCAGAGGAAGAAGACATTGACAAAAGGGACTCAGTCATCCAGCAATATTTCCAGTGAAACACAGGTGAGAATACATTCCTGCCTACTACAAGTACTTTTACACTTCTACCTCTATCCTGTCTGTCGATTTCACCCAGTGTATGGTCACAGAGTTGTCACTTTCCCTTACGGTTTCACAGGTGTGGGTCCCAATGTGTGTCATCTGCTTAGATTCCTCATGGACTAGAGCTGTGTAACATAGGTATGTTGACATTACTATTTCCTGGAAATTTGGTCACTGTAATTGCAAATACACTATTTCAAAATCACAGACAGACTCCAGATCTTGGTGCTTCAGGTGTGTTTATTTAAATGCAAAATTTTGGAGGGGGAAGTTAAATGGTGAGGGGTGATGGCGGAGGAGTGTCCATGGCAGAGTCCAGTCTATTTGTCTCATAGGTGCATTGCCAATATGGGCATAGGAAGTGGAGCTGGGGCAGTTCCAATATGGACAGGGTGACAAAGTGGGACAGTGGGTTGACAATCAGGGTGGTCTCATTTCTTGGCGGGGGTCTTGGCATTGTGCTCTGTCTTGTTCCTGGATCTCAGGGACCGCTTGCGGGGTGGTTCTCCATCTGCAGGGGGTGGGGTGCTGGTGTGGTGGTCCTGTGGTGGTGCCTCCTGTCCACTAGCGCCGGCGGAGGTGGTGGGCAGTTCATCGTCCATGCTAGTGTCAGGGGCCCTTTGGAGTGCCACAGTGTCCCTCCTGGTGTTTAGTATTTCCTTCAGCACCCCTACGATGGTGCCCAGGGCGGAGCTGATGGTTCTGAGTTCCTCCCTGAACCCCAGATACTGTTTCTCCTGCATGCGCTGGGTCTCCTGAAACTTGGCCAGGACCGTTGCCATTGTTTCCTGGGAGTGGTGGTATGCTCCCATGATGGAGGAGAGGGCCTCATGGAGAGTGGGTTCCCTTGGCCTGTCCGCCCCCTGTCGCACAGCAGCCCTCCCAGTTCCCCTGTGTTCCTGGGCCTCCGTCCCCTAGACCGTGTGCCCACTGCCACCGCCCCCAGGTCCCTGTTGTTGTTGGGGTGGTGGGTTATCCTGGGTTCCCCGTAGTGGTGGACATACAGCTGATTGACGTGTCCTGGGTACGGAGGTATGGGCCCGCTGGGTGGGTGCTGTGCTGGTGTTACCAGAGGGTGGAAGGTCTGTGGTGGCCTGTGCCTGTGCAAGGGGAACCGACTGTCCTGAGGCCCACGATGGTCCGGGCTGGTCATCTGGATCCAGTTGGACAGAGCTGCTGTCATCACTGTGGGCCTCTTCTGTGGGTGGAGTGGAGATGTCTGGACCCTCCTGTCTGGTGACGTTGGGTAGTGGTCCTGCAGGGGTATAAAAGCTTAATTATTGCATCTGTGTGTGTCATGGTGGGCAATGGGTGGGTGACCGGTGTACCCCAGTGCTTGCATTCCTATGTGGGGACTTGTGTGATGATGGTTTAGGGGGTTGTATAGGTATGTGCAGTAGGCATGCTTTAGTGATGGGTGTCCATGCTTTGGGGTTGCATGCAGGGCTTGGTGTTGGGATGGGTGGTTTGTGATAGTGGGGTATATGTGAGTTGGTGGAGTGCTGAGGGTGAGGGTACGGGTAGGAGTTTGTGATGGCATGCAGGAAGGGTGGGGGATATATTAGTAAAGCTTTGACTTACCAGAGTCCATTCCTCCACCGACTCCTGCGAGGCCCTCAGGATGCAGAATCGCCAAGACCTGCTCCTCCCATGTTGTTAGTTGTGGGGGAGGAGGTGGGGGTCCACCGCCAGTACGCTGAACCGCCAAGTGGTGTCTTGAGACCACGGAACGCACCTTCCCCCGTAGATCGTTCCACCTCTTCCTGATGTCGTCCCGATTTCTTGGGTGTTGTCCCACTGCGTTGACCCTGTCGACTATTCTTCTCCATAGCTCCATCTTCCTTGCAATTGAGGTGTGCTGCACCTGTGCTCCAAATAGCTGTGCCTCTACCCGGACGATTTCCTCCACCATGACCCTGAGCTCCTCCTCCGAGAACCTGGGGTGTCTTTGCCGTGCCATGGGGTGGTGTAGGTGATGTGTGGGGTGGTGTGTGTGGTGATAAGTGTGGTGATATGTATTGGTGTGTGGTGTTTTGTGCGTGGAAGTTGTGTGGGTTATGGTGTTGAGTGCCTGTGGATACTAGTTTATGGATGGTGGTGTCTCTCTCTGGCCTTCTTTCAGAAATTATTGTCGTAGGGGTTTGTGGGTGATGTGGGTGTGTGTTTTATATTGTAATGGGTGTGTGGGAGTGGTGTGTGTATGTGTCTCAGGTGTGTGTATTTGGAATTCTCTAATGTGGCTGTGTTTTGTAAGAGTGTGTGTATTTTGAGCGCGGCGGTGTGTACCGCCAATGGAATACCGCGGTTGAAAGACCGCTGCGTGGATTCATGTGTTGTGATAGTGTGGGCGTATTTCTTTTGGCGTGACGTGGAGGTTTTGTTTTCGCCAGTTTATCACTGACCTTTGGTGTGGCGGACTTGTGTGGGTGTCTGAATTTTGTCGGATTCCTAGATGTGGGTCATAATAGCTGTGGCGGAATTCTGCGGCCGCGGCGGTATGTTGGCGGTGTTCTGCACGGCGGTAAGCGGCTTTTACCGCCAATGTTGTAATGACCACCTATGTCATTCTCAGCCTCACCAATCCGCTAACATCATCATAAAGACTGCAAAGTCTGCAGGTAGTTTCAGGCTTCAAAATTAACTTGGTGAAAACCGAAGGGATTAAATGTTGATGCTAAATAACAAACAATGCAGACTCCTACAAATTACACCATATTTTGAAGAATGAATAAAGAGGAAGAATATGTGCTGTAGCCATAGCAAAGACACCCCAAAGATGCTACGGGAAATTGCGACTAAAATCATCCAAGCTGGGAAAGAAAGTGGACCTCGCCATCTGGCACTCATATAACGTTTCTGGGTGGAATGCATTACAGTGGTGAGAATGACGATTCTACCTTGGATCCTTTACCTTTTCTGCACTCTCACTGGCTGTCAGACTATCAGATAGACACACAGAAACTTCAGGATACATGTTCAAACTACATCTGACAGGGCAAGCCAGTGCATATCGAATGGAAACGGGATGCAAAAATCTAGAGATAGAGGGTTAGATTCCTACTGAAATTCTCCATGTAGGCAGGTAAAAAGAGTGGGATACATTGATCACGCCTTGTCAGGCAGATCCCTTGGAAGGTCTTGTGCATACCAGAGACCCAGAGCCTCTATATAGCCCCAGCAGGCTTGGTGGCATTACAGATATGGGACAACATAGGTATCATTGGGGAAGGTGGCGACTGTCCTAGCCATCACTTTTCACCCTGCTTTTGGAAACACAGACTTTTCCCCAGGCCTGGACGCAAGGTGGTTGTGTAATTATGGGACTCCTCTTTCATAAAGGAATCACTAAACCATTTGACCAGATGTTTAGCAAATTTGATTCCAGGGAGAAGGAGAGTGTTTGATGCCCATAAGTGAGTCACTGGATGCTTCAGCCTGATGGGTTTCTAATACTTTGAAGTCCTTGATGGGATTACCATTTAGAAGACAATGGGAGAAAGAATTGGAGATAATCCTGGAGGAATATAAATTGGAACAGATTCTATAAAGACAGAACATTTGTTTCCAACATGCACAAGACAAAGACCTATTATATAAAATATATACATGGCACTATAACTCCTCACGGCAACACAGCTTTGACAAAAGAGGTCAGACCCTTGCTGGAGGTGATGTGGGTAACAGAGTTCTCTCACACATGCCATTACATTACATGATGCTTTCCAAAATTAGTCTCATAGTGTAGGGTGGTGCTGGAGACCATTATCATCACCATGGGGACAGAGGTTGCCAGATACTGTTCTGTAATCATATTGCGGGTGCCCTCTAAGGCGTTTATCATCTGCACAGCTCAAATGGAAAAACATTCTCTTTCCTACCTACTACTAGCAGTGAAACACTTCATCATCACAATGAGTGACAGGAGTGAAATTCCAGGCTACAATATGTTGCTGCTGAACTAAGGTCTTTATTAGGTGCAGAGAAACTATTAAATGATTGAGAAGGAAAAGCAGTTCAAGAAAATCAGGGGTCCTGCTCTATGGTTTCTGCAAGATACCGTAATACCTATCCAGCAATATTGAGGGCTTTTCGTTCTTTAAAATGGCAGATTAAAAGTAATGAAACCGGTAGTACTTTGAAACTGAAGACAATTGGGTACTGTCAAAGGTGATATGAGTTGTGAGGGGGTGTCGTAAAGCTGATGGAAAGGGGTTGGGGTTAATGAAGATGGCCAATATCCTAATGCTAAAGCACGTTAGAAGACGTGCTTTTATATGAACTGCAATGACTAAAACTTTAATAAAAATGATTCATACTTAAAGAAAACAAATTGTGCAGACTTGGACCTCACACTTTGGAAATGGTCAATGGCAGTCGTCCAGGAATCCCCGGCGGTCCACAATGCCTACCCATGAGGTCCAAGACTGCTTAGAAAATTAAATAATGTTAACAGATGAAGGTGTATATAAATAGAGGCGCAAAATGTAAAATTTAAAATGTTAAAACGTTCTGTAAATATGAAGGATTTTTAAATTGTAGGTTAATATTTAAGTTGCGATCCTTACATTAATTTGTGGCAGCAGTGCAAGTACATCAAACAGACTAGTATGGACGATGGGTGGCCTCAATGGAAGTTAGAAAGGCGCCAACCTTCACATTACATTTTTAAAATATATTTCTAAATTAATTTTCCTCATTTGTGTATTGTTTCCGTAATGTTGTTATCGTTTTATAGTTCAAATTAGCAAAATTGCTTAGGACAGTATCCCAAGATTGCAATAGGGACTCAGTGGGGGTTCAATAATTATTCAGTGGTATTCCCGGATTCCTGCAATGATTAATTTGGAGTTTGCTAAATTCAAAATGTTAAGAACCATGAGTCTGGGGATGTACATACTTTTTATTATGTGAACTGTGGTTTATATAGATAGTTCCTGACTACTGGCTCCCGTGTGCAGATTTTCTTGTTTTAACTTTTTGTATGGGAAGCTTATTTTTTCCCACACTAGAACTCATACATAAAATAAAACATGCTTGAACATCACCTCCCCCCCCCAAAAAAATGTGTTTTTCTTTTGACTCTCGCTCATCTCCCATTCTCAAAATATGTGAATGGTAAATTAAGATAGGCGTTTACTAAATACGTACATACATTGCAAGGCTTTTCCTCCTACGTTGCTCAATAATCGGCGAGGGAAAGGCATTCCGAATTATACGTGGGTACAAAATACTAAAAAATTGGGAAAATGCAACATTGAAGCATTGCGAAAAACAGCCTTTTCCAGGAATATCCGATCAAGTAGAACTTTGCAATGTCTGTATATTGTTATTATTTGTTTTAAAGAAATGATCATGAGCTTCTAGAAAAAAAAATGTGCACACCCCTAACACGGCCCAATAAAGCTGTGGCTTAATGTTGGTATTAGGCACTTGCTACAACTGCATTACACGCTAGCAGTGGAAGTAACTGTCTGGTGATCACAGGAGGTGCTTTGGTAATGCTTTAGTAGGGCGCCACAGTGCTTTAATATCACCTTCATGGTGGTAAAACTTCATTGTCGTTACATGGTATTTAAGTTCCCTTTGTGTGTTGGTCACTAAGGTGATATATGTGTGAGGCGCCGCCATTTTGTGATTTGTAAATCCCTAAGTCTTGTTTCCAGTGACGCCTCCTGTACCTCCATTGAATAGTCTTGTTTGAACGAGTGAAGAGAGTGTCTTTGCTCCCTCTGTGATAGTTTACTGGGCTGCTCTTGTATCAGGCGGTCATGTACTGAAAAGGAGCAGCCTAGTTCGGATCCCTTTACTTCATGGAACAAGACACAGGTGTGCCCAAGCTTTTCCTGGGAGCTTTGTTATTACATATGAAGCGGTTCAAAGGGGCCTTTTTACAAGCGAAGAACGCCTCGGGGATTAGACATGCGATATTTTGAAACTAGTATAATAGCCTTGCTCGTTAACTAAAAAATCCAGGCATTTTTCTCATTGGTAACCCATTTCAGGAAAGGCATGCTGTGGTTTTGTCTCCTTCTTTCAGATTTAGGAAAATATGCATGCTCAAAAATGTGCACGCAGTGCAGGAATTCAGCATATATCTAATGTTGTGTGTATAGTACCATCTGCGTGAACATTTCAGAGACAAAGTAATTTATTTTTAGCTGAGTGTGGTTCAAGATGTCAAGCAGCTTGTATCCCCATCTTTAAGATTATTCACTGTGCCAGCAATATAATCAGCTCTTGTCGAAATTGGCAAGATGGCTTTCATCGCTCAATGGTAGGAAACATAAGCCCCTTGAGTACTGTAACCTTGAATTACTTTTCTGCTGCCTGGATGGGAAATAATACCTTCAAGTATAAACTAGTTTATCTTGACCTTTCTGAAATTGGGGCAATAAAATGTAAAATGGCACACTGTCCCTGTCTGTGCTAGAAGTGTCCGAGTGTAACTGGTGCACAGGGCAACCATGTGGCATATGGTGTATTCATACCTCCAATGGACTTGAAACTGCTGGTCCATCTTTCAGTATAGAGGGATTGGCAACATTTTGAGGAGGGGGCATGGATTTCCCGCACATAAGTGAACAACACACAATGCAACTCCACCTGCCCTCAAGCATGGATGCCTATGGCATCCCTAGTGTAGTGTCTTGTGAGTTTTCATGATGGAGCCCATTTGGTTCTGAACAGACTCCGTAGAAGTGTGACACAGCTGTTAGAACGGAATGCAATGAAAGCTTGGTTTAGAATGTTGAGTTCTCAGTTACATGCATACAACGATATGTAATATTCAGCTCCGTGTGTGGCATAGTCATTGGCGAGTACCCAGGCCGGGGACGACACTACAACTGACAATGAGAAATGGGATAAGTAATCTGAAGAAAGATTGTGCTCTCCCAGATAAGTTTGCAGTGGTCCAAGAATACTGCCCGTGCGTGCCATTTGTGTCGCTGTCGAAGTACGGAATCAACGCTTCATGCATGTGGAGTCAAAGCGCAGCTCCAGCCACTGTGAAGCAATTGAAGACAACAAAATCAATATAAGGAATCTACACATCTTTGGCCGAGAACCTGCTGGTCAGGTCATACATAAAAGCACTGCACTGCAACGCAAGATAAAATTGTACATTATACAGAGCGTTAACCCTCAAGACCGATACAACCAGATTTACAAAGCACAGCCAAAGATAATCATAACTTGCCAAATAACCCTGTTAATAGAAGCGCTGCTAGGCAGAGATCAACCAGGTGTCAGGAAGTGCAAACTGAAGTTTAAAAATCCACTAAAGAGAGTCTTCACACCACAGCATTCGGTGAAGTGGCTCTAGGAGATGTGCCCAAGGTTGTGCTTACTGAGCCATCCATGTTTGAAGCGGTTTGCCCTCAAAGCTGCAGAGTGGGGCCCAGAATAACTTCAATGGTCTTCAAAGAACAAAGAGCCAGAAGCGACTTTCAGAGTAACAATGTTTTTCAGAAGGCATTTAAGAAAGTAGCCACAGTTCCAAGTGATGGTAAAGACGCTCCTGAGGCCAATATGCCAAAGAACCCTATAGAAGGTTTGCATAAAATTGATTACCAAACAGCATCAAAGAGCACACTACCGTCAACGTCAGTAGGTTCCATACTTGTCTACAATGCTGCTGCCTTCCTTAAACCAACATCACCTTTCACTACTGCCAAAAAGCAAAGTATTGTCGATAGATGGACTGCTTGGATAGAGACATTTGATTATTTCACTGATGCACTTGAAGAGACTGATAACAGAAATATGATCAAATATCTCAAAAATCATTCTGGTAATGGTGTGAAAGAAGTCATAAAGGGAATTCGTCACAATTGACGAAGAAGTCCCATACAGTCAGATTAAACCAGCGTTGAATCTCAAATTCAATCCAGTACCAAACCTTGATTATGAAAGATGCATTTTCAGTCAAAAACTCCAAAAAGTTGCTGAAGCCATCAGTGAATTTGTGGCGAGACTTAATACACTCAAACAATGTAGGTTCAATTAATTTAATGATGAAGAAGCAATGCATATTATAGTTATTGACAGATGCTTGTCAGATTTGTTCTGATGACGAATGCTGAGAGAAACTCTTTATCTGGAGTGAGTGTTAATGGCTGTCAGAGCCAAAGAGTTTGTTGAAAGAAAAGCTTCTGACATGGAGGCTGGAGGTGTCCAGAATGAAACAATCATGAGTGTGAAAAGTAAGCCAAAGAAAAAGACCGAACAACACAAAGTGATGTTTACATGTAAAAAGAAGTTGCGTTGTAGATGTAAATATTTGTTTCCACACCAAGGTAAATGTCCCGCCATTGGACAGATATGTAAAGGCTGTGGGAAAGAGAACCATTTTGTGATGGTTTGTAAAGTGAAGGGAAAAGTAAGTGTGTCATGGAGCGAAGACAAATTGGCTGCCAGAACATTCCAGAAGCAGCACTCAATGTATACCCACAAGGCCAATCAGCATCTTCAGTTGAGGCAAGTAGACACTGAACAAAGTCACTGAACAGAGTCAATCATCATCTAAATCATCGTCAAAAAGTTATTCCTCCTCAATATCAAGTGAATGTGAGGAAGATGGTTGTGCCCGATCAATGTTTACCTCAGACAAACGTGCACATGTTGGACTGGCCTCATGTGAAGAAATATGTCAAAGAAAAGTTGACATGTCAAAGAATGAAATCAGACAAACATTGTCTAAAGATTACATTGAAAATAAACAGTTGTTCGATACTGTTTAATATCGACAGTGGTGCATCGATAAACTTAATTCCTGAAGAGAAATATAATGAACTATCTCCATTACCACGGCTTATGTCATTGAAAACCAAAGTGTGTGCATGGACTGCATCAATGCCCATAAAAAGTCAGGATTAATTATTAGCAACAATGAAACACAATTAAATGAAGGTGCACACACCAATCCATGTGCTTCAAGGTACAACCTCAGTTGCCTGTCTACTCAGTTTCAGCATAGCTGCTGATATGGGGCTGATGTCTGTGAATTACAACATGAATGCTCATCATGAAATAGTAAATCAATTCCCTTCATTGTTTCATGGTTTAGGAAAGCTATGAAAGTAAAGCTGCATATTAATGAGGATGTCTCACCTGCTTGTCAAAGACAATTGCTTTTGATTCACAAGAAGCTGTTGAAAAAAAACTTGAATCATTACTCAAGCATGTAATTGATCATTCAAATGCCCTGGGTTTCTCCCATAGTGGTAGTGCTCAATAAGGACAGTAAAGGAGCTGTGCGAATATGCATTGACATGCGTCAGTCAAACAAGGCAATTGAACGAGAATGACATTCAGGTCCACACGTTGCTGACATGATAATGCAATTGAGTGGTGTAAATGTCTTCTCTCGCCTTGATTTAAATAAAGGTTATCATCACTTGGAACTTGAAGAAAATTGCATGTACATTACAACCTTTTCCACACTTGTTGCTCTGTTTTTGGTTTGTCATCAGCTGCAGAACCTTTCCAAAATGCAATTCAGCATATCATACAGCCTGAATACATTCAATTATAGCGATGACATATTCGTTTTTGGAGCTACACAGAAGGAGCAATATAGAGCTCTCACACAAGTATATCATTTACTTACTAATGCAGGTTTGACTTTGAATGCAGAGTGTTAGTTCCACTAGAAAAAGGTAAAGTTCTTTTGTCTTATCTTTTCTGATTGAGGTATCACACATAATCCTGCGAAAGTTCAAGCACTGTCAAATGCTGATCCCCCACAAGATTATGGTATGTTCATTTCTTGGCATAGCCAGTTACTGTTCAAGATACATATAAGACTTTGCCACTGTAAGTGCTCCATTGTGAGAGTTGATGAAGAAATATGTTTCATTTCAATGGTCACATGAATTTTCAGAGAATCAAACAAGCCATTGAAAATGCTGCTGAAATGGCACATTTCAATCTAAGGCTTCACACAGAGGTTGTTGTTGATACTAACGCAGTCGGGTTCGTGGCTATCCTTACACAGCCCAGTGGACATCAAAATGCTCGAAGACATATGGTGTCCTATGCTAATAGAAGTTTGCCCCGACCAGAACGTGCTTTATCACAACCTGAGAAAGAAAGTTTAGCCGTGGTGTGGCCTTGTGAACATTTCCATATATTCCTGTACAGAAAGCCTTTTACGTTGGTAATTGACCATCAAGCTTTACTGACTATATTTTGCAATCTAAAAGAAAAGATGCCTCCTTACATTGAATGATGGGGACTACAATTGCAAGAGTATTTATACCATAGTGAATTGTCCAGGGAAGGATCAAAACCCTGCTGACTAGTTTTCCAGAGTGCCTATACAAGGTTAAGGTACTCCATCCAAGACAGCTGAAGCCCACATTAAATTTATTGTAAAATTAAATACGCCAGCTGCTATCTCATTAACACAGAATACCATTGCCATGAGCCATGATAGTGACATGCTGAAGTTAAGACATAATTCCACATTAGTCATGGAACCAACACACTTGACCTCTCACCAATGATGGTAAATATCAAAAATACAGAAAAGTCAAAGATTAACCGCCCATAACTCAGGAGGAAGTTATACTTCGACGGTCGAGAATCCTGATCCAGGAGAGTTTGCAACTGAAAATAATTGAAGTGGCTCACAAAGGACACCGTAGTATCGTTGCCAAAAAAAGAGCTCTCCAAGCCTGAGTTTGGTTTCCGTATTTAGATGAGAGGGTTGAAAAAGAACTCAGGGCCTGTCATCTATGCAACTGCCTTTCTACAAATGTTATTCAACATACTCTGAACATGTCAGGACTCCCTAAGCATGCCTGGGAAAGAATAGCCATAGACATTTGTAGTCCGCTTTGCAATGGACATCACTTGATGGTGATTGTGGACGATTACTCATATTTACCATTAGTCAAAGATCTTTCATTCACAACTCACGAACGTTCCATTGAGAACCTACATGGCACCTTTGTGACATGGGGGTTCCAGCCATTTTGAAGTGTGATAATGGCTTGCCTTGTAACAGTTGAGAATTAAAAAAATTCCTAGAGCACCTAAATATAAAGCATCACCTTTGTGGCCCCTGGCCAACTGACTTGTTGAACATTTTATGAGTACACTAAAGAATGCAGTACAGTTTACAACTCTTGAGAAACTTAGTTTGAAATCTGTATTAAATTCTACCCTATAAGCTCATCGTTCAACACCCACTCAACAACAGTCAAAAGTCTAGCAACTTTGATGTTCGGGAGAGCAATGACAACCAAGTTACCTCAATGAACCAACAAGAGAGAAGGAAGTGAGAAAATTATTTGTACAAGGGTCTTGGTTAACAAGCAGAAAATGAAAGCCTATGTGGACAAGAGGTGACATGCAAAGAATATCACTTTTAAGAGGGTAGATTTGATGATCGCCCAACCGATGCGAAGATGGAAATTTGATGCTTCATATGATGCTGAACCTTTCCATGGGTTTCTACCAAGGGATACATGGTGACTGCCCAGGGCCCTGAGACTCTTCTCACTTTACACCTTTGATTCATGAACTTTCAAATTGAGAGGGTGAAGGCAAGACAAAAACTGAGGAATCAGTGACTGCCGTTACCTATTTACCGTCTTCAAAAAATCTCTGATACTGAAGATGACAGCTTCCAGTAACCAAATCAGGTCAACTGATCAAAGCACCAAGAAGGCTGATTGAAGAGATGTGGTTGTACCTGCTTTTTTAATTTTATTTTTGTACTTTTTTTATTTAACAGAGGGGGAGATGTAGTCTCTTGCGAGTTTTAGAGTTTTATAACTGAACCATTTTGGCTCCGAACATACTCTGTAGAAGTTTGACATAGCTGATAGAGCTGAATTCAATTAAAGCTTAGTTTAGAATGTTGAGTTTGCAGTTACATGCAGAAGAATAAAGCTGTGTAACATTCAGCTCTGTGTGGCATAGTTATTGGCAGGTAATCAGGCTGGGGAGGAAGCTACACCTAGCACCATGTGCCACTCTTCACTGGGATGCCATTTTGAAGGGGTTGGGATGATGTCTGTACACCGTTTCATATGTGGAGTAAAATCAGTGCACCTTCTGCCAGGCTTCTTGCACCTGTGCCCTCATCTGTAATACAGCCTGGGCAACAAATTAAAGGTATTCCCTCATTTGCTTTAGACCTCACTACAAATATGGAAAGTGTTATATACCAATACAATACAATACAATGTGGCTAAATCCTACACAAATGCGGACAGGTTGTACTGCCATTTGATAAAGTTTGTTTTGACCAATGACTTTGTGTTTCACCACTGCGCATATTAGTTGCTCAATGTTCACCAGTAGCACATGGTATGTTTTGTTCAGTTGAGCCGCCTATGGGCTTTGACATGGCATTAGCCATTACTTTCTGTATTCAGTTTAGCCGCCTATGGGCTTTGACATTGCATTAGCCATCACTTTCTGTATTCAGTTTAGCCGCCTATGGGCTTTGACATGGCATTAGCCATTACTTTCTGTATTCAGTTTAGCCGCCTATGGGCTTTGACATTGCATTAGCCATTACATTCTGTATTCTGCCTATTGGCTTTGACATTGCTTTCCTATTGGCTTTGACATGATGTATTCAGTTTAGCTGCCTATTGACTTTGACATGCTATTAGATATTCTGCCTATTGGCTTTGACATGATATTATATATTGCATTTTATATTCAGCTTAACTGCCTATTGGCTTTGACATGATATTATACATTGCATTTTGTATTCAGCTCAGCTGCCTATTGGCTTTGACATGATATTATACATTGCATTTTGTATTCAGCTCAGCTGCCTATGGGCTTTGACATGATATAAGACATTGCATTTTGTATTCAGCTTAGATGCTTATTGGCTTTGACATGACACTAGACATTGCATTTGATATTTAGGTTAGCTGCCCATTGCCTTTAACGTGGAGTTAGACATTGCAGTTGAGAATCCAAGCTGTATTTTTCCAAGCTGTGTTTTTGCACAAGAGAACCACGATGTTTTTCTCACAGTAGACTAGACATGATAAGAGAGAGTACATGGGTGTTTTTCTCTTCGCTTGAGCTTGGGAACAGGAGTAGTCTTGGAGACCTGGCCAGTCTCCAAAGGGCTTGCTCAGTTTCCCAGGTCTGAGAGGAGGGGGCACACCGTTGTAACAAATGTAACAGGCTGCAGAGGGTCAGATTCGAATCTGCCGGACCTCGTGCTGGAGCTTGGCGCAGGCTGCCAGCAATCCCGTGTGGGTAGATGAATCTCTTTCTCGCGGCTGACAGGGGTCATCAGCTTGCAGACCTTAGAAAGATGAAGCTGTAGATAGTTCCCACACGGTGAAGTATTTGTTTTGCTTTGCATTCAATATCTTATAAATATAACCTGCTGTGTATATTGCAAACTGATATATTTTGTTTGATTAACGCGGACTTGAAAGCTACTAATTCGTCATTCATAAATATTGTGGTTGGGGAAGAATTAACAACAATAAAAGTCTTCTTTGACCTCAGAAGTGCATTTCTGTTGTGTTATGTTAGTGCTTAGAAACTAGATAAGAGGAAAGCACTACAATTTGTACCAGGAGTGGCGTCGGTCATTAAGAGGTGATTAAGAGGGTGTTGACGAGTTGGTAGATTTCTAAGTGCACACTTTAAAAGTGTAATTGTTTTTTTGTTGTTTGGAGAATTACAGAAATTGTTTTTTTGGAGAATCACAGTAGCACGGCAGACCATGTCTGGGAATGCATGTGTTGATAAACTGCCTGATGGTGCTAAGAAAAACTGTGAATTGTTTTCTGTTTGGGGAATTACAGAAGCACTGCAGACCATGTCTGAAGATGCATGTGTAGCTAAAATGCCTGATAGTGTTTTGAGAAATAATTTCTGTTGTACATATGTAGAAAATGTGTCTTTTGGAAGTAATGATGACAGAAAGGTCTGGATACCTTTATCTGCTTACAGAGAAATGCAGGAGAAATGTAGGAAGTTGGAACATGAAAATAGGAATTTACGTGAGCAAATTAGCCAGGATACAATAATTCAAAATAAGACTGAAAGTTATAAAAATGCTGTTTTTGAAGAATCTTTCTTGTCCCATTCCAGTAATAAGGGGGTTAAGACAGCTCCGAGCTGCACTGAGTTTTCGTGTGAGCCAGGGTTTTTGGCAGACAAAATGCATTCCTTAACTGATAACACGGACGAGAGAGACCAGAATGTGATTTACGAGTTACCGTTGCAAAATGCACAAGTAAAACAAAGGATTTTAGAGCAAGACACCCCGAGTTTCATTAGCTTGTTTGATTTTTGGAAAAAGAATAGCCCTCATTTGAGAGAAATCCTAACACTTTTGTATATGGTCACTGTGAAAAATAATATGCAGCTGCGCGCTTGTGATTTGGCAAATGAAATAATGCAGACTTCAGGTTTCTGCGCAGTGAAATTGAGTGCAAATACTTATGTACATTTAAATCAAGAACAAGGGAAGAAAGTAGTGCCCCTAGCTAGAATCATACAATGGATCTGGTACTTGCAAGACAGGGCTAGAGTACCACAGGTAAAGGAGTTACCAATGAAATTGTGTGCACCATTTGAACTCGTGGCCACTGAAGATAAAAAGCATGTTTGTTTTACTAATGATTCATTGACTGAAATGTTGCTTTCTGGCACAGTAGAAGGAACAGCGTTGTATAATGTGTGTCAGATTTTAAAGCAAGAGCTACGTGAGATGTGTCATTTTTACGCTGATTTTTGGTTCATTGCTAATGTTTTAGCACCTAACTGGTTCAATTACCTTGCAGATGTTAATGAGAAAAATTCAGAGAGAGAAGTGTTCACCCAGAATTCTGCCTTAGTGGGGATGGCTAAGTGGGTGCCCCAGAAATGTGAACAGCTGAGAGAAAAAGCCACTTACAGGTGGGCAGAGATGAGAGAGATGCACATTCCCCTAGTTTTGATAAAAACTGTGCAGCACGCACAAAAGCAATCTGTCATGCAAGCAGTCACAGAGCAGTTGGGGAGAGGAAAGTTACCAGAACAGAAATGGCAAATTGATCAGGTTTTAGGGAGAGTGATTGCTGCAAATTACCAAGGAAAAATCGAAATTATGCTGATACCTAGAAAAGAATCTGATTCATTCATACAAATCGGAGACAGAATGGCCCAAATTGGTAAAAGTGCAGTGAATGGAGGTTTGTTAAAGAAGGAGTCTGCCCCAGCCCTTCTGACAGTGCAAGAAAAGGGAAGCTGTGGTGCAGCAGATAAAAACCTCAGTGCTGGTGTGTGGGCTGAAGCCCCAAGTGACCCTCCAGAACCTGCAGAGAATATAACAAAGGGCCCCAAAAACGTCCTGCTGATAATAAAACAGGGAAAGAAAGAGAAAGGGTGCAGTTTAAATGAAAAATGTTATTTGCAAGAAAAGTCATACTTGTTTCTTTTGCAGATCCTACCACGTTTCGCCACTGTCCCTGAGTGTGCTGTGTGGTCCCCCTTTCGGTGTGTGCGTGTGGGGTCGGGGAAGGGACCGTATCCCCAACCTGAACCTGGCTGAGTAAAGTGCCAGCACCATGGATCCATTTTGCGCAAACTGCGCCTTCAGTTCAAGTTCAACTTGTTTGATTGCATTCTTCCACTGGAACTAAGCTGTGTTTTTTTTTTTTTTCCCTCTCGTATGGAACTCTGACTTTTGCTTATCTTCCAGCAAACCTTTCAGGTTGACCGTGCACCTTTACATGAGCAGAACTCATGCCACATCAAATTGCTAACACTGTTGAATTAGAGACTCATTCAGAGTATAAAAATTGCCCAGTCTTTTCTATGTAGATGTATCTGATGTGAAAGGTTATGAAATCAATGTGTTAATTCACTTCTATTGCTTTACAGGGATTGCTTTGATCATAATGTTTTTTTTTGTTTGTGCTGATGTTTTTTGTTTTTGTTTGAAACAGGAGATATGTGAAACAAAAATTCATTGGTCAAAGGGCGGAATGTACTGCCATTTGATAAAGTTTGTTTTGACCAATGACTTTGTGTTTCACCACTGCGCATATTAGTTGCTCAATGTTCACCAGTAGCACATGGTATGTTTTGTTCAGTTAAGCCGCCTATGGGCTTTGACATGGCATTAGCCATTACTTTCTGTATTCAGTTTAGCCGCCTATGGGCTTTGACATTGCATTAGCCATCACTTTCTGTATTCAGTTTAGCCGCCTATGGGCTTTGACATGGCATTAGCCATTACTTGCTGTATTCAGTTTAGCCGCCTATGGGCTTTGACATTGCATTAGCCATTACATTCTGTATTCTGCCTATTGGCTTTGACATGCTGTATCCAGTCTAGCCGCCTATTGGCTTTGACATTGCATTCCTATTGGCTTTGACATGATGTATTCAGTTTAGCTGCCTATTGACTTTGACATGCTATTAGATATTCTGCCTATTGGCTTTGACATGATATTATATATTGCATTTTATATTCAGCTTAACTGCCTATTGGCTTTGACATGATATTATACATTGCATTTTGTATTCAGCTCAGCTGCCTATTGGCTTTGACATGATATTATACATTGCATTTTGTATTCAGCTCAGCTGCCTATGGGCTTTGACATGATATAAGACATTGCATTTTGTATTCAGCTTAGATGCTTATTGGCTTTGACATGACACTAGACATTGCATTTGATATTTAGGTTAGCTGCCCATTGCCTTTAACGTGGAGTTAGACATTGCAGTTGAGAATCCAAGCTGTATTTTTCCAAGCTGTGTTTTTGCACAAGAGAACCAAGATGTTTTTCTCACAGTAGACTAGACATGATAAGAGAGAGTACATGGGTGTTTTTCTCTTCGCTTGAGCTTGGGAACAGGAGTAGTCTTGGAGACCTGGCCAGTCTCCAAAGGGCTTGCTCAGTTTCCCAGGTCTGAGAGGAGGGGGCACACCGTTGTAACAAATGTAACAGGCTGTAGAGGGTCAGATTCGAATCTGCCGGACCTCGTGCTGGAGCTTGGCGCAGGCTGCCAGCAATCCCGTGTGGGTAGATGAATCTCTTTCTCGCGGCTGACAGGGGTCATCAGCTTGCAGACCTTAGAAAGATGAAGCTGTAGATAGTTCCCACACGGTGAAGTATTTGTTTTGCTTTGCATTCAATATCTTATAAATATAACCTGCTGTGTATATTGCAAACTGATATATTTTGTTTGATTAACGCAGACTTGAAAGCTACTAATTCGTCATTCATAAATATTGTGGTTGGGGAAGAATTAACAACAATAAAAGTCTTCTTTGACCTCAGAAGTGCATTTCTGTTGTGTTATGTTAGTGCTGAGAAACTAGATAAGAGGAAAGCACTACACAGGTGCATGTTTGATCTTTATTACGGAATTAACCACATAAGCTTCTGTGCCCCTTCTGTAACAACACAGTGCTTAGAGGAGTAAAAATGACTGTAAATGCCCAATGTCTTCCAGTGGTGCTTGCTGTAATATAGGCCCTGGGTCCATGTTATATAAAATGTTCACTCTTCCAGTCTTTATCGGTGGACCCAACGTAGATAGGGAAAATGTGCTATGATACAAGCAAATTGTGGTGCTCTCAGTGATCATGTACATGTGCTGGTGAGACAACAGCACTTGGTAGAGGACTGGCAGTTTTTAACCACTGATCTATCTTTCAATGCAGACAAACTCCCCCCATTTTAAAGAGGGGACAGGGATTCCTCTGCAGGTAGGTGCAGTGTGAAACAGCAAGCACTTAGGTTGACCGCGGGACACAGGGGCCCCTTCTAAAGATTGTGCCTCCTGATGGCCTGTTTGCCCATGCATCTACCTCAGTAATATAAGGCATTCCCTCAGGTGCATGGGACCAAACCATCATGAAAATTAAAGAACACCCGTGCAATCCCTATTTGAGAAATGAACACACAAGTATCAGCAGCCCTTTCTGTAATACCAAAGTGCTCTGGGGAAGATGGACAGACCCATTGTGCCCATGAGGCAATTCTGTCATTCAAGTTTCTTTGCTTTGTCCATGGAGTGATCCTTAAAAGGGAATTTTTCAGCCAGGAACAAAAGCCCACATCATTATGAACACAGAGCTTCTAATATAAGCTCGATTACGGTTATACAGTGTGTCACTGGTATTTCCACTATACCTTCCTCTAATCTCATGGCATATACAGGCCAGCAGCACTCAAGCCAGAATATTTTTGCCCAGGTTGAAATAGCTAATAATTGACGCATAAGCACATCTGTGGGTGGTTTAATTTAACACCAGACCTCCTCCCTTTCACTTCTACTTGAGTTCGAATACCCTTTTAGTTTCTGCATGCACTTCTCTGCACCGTTTTTGACAACTCCCCCACTTGACTTTGTACCCTAATGTTATAGTCCCTTTTCCACGTACTGTAGTTTGCCCGGTCTTGAGCTTCTGACTTAAAAGTTTTCTGACTTGCTTTTAAGAGTGAATGATGTGCTAAAAATGTGAAAATACCTGTTTCACTGGGCCCCCAATAGTAAAATCCATGTCTTTCTAATGGGTGTATATGCTTCATTCTCTCAGTTTCGTATCCGCTGTGTCCTTTATGGCCTAGTAGACATTGCTCATTGTGCCACTTGTGGACTTCCACAGTGCTCCACCCCAGGTGCCACACACTGGGCATCTACTTTCCCAAGTACTCCTTCAGGCTTTATATCATGCATATCCTGATGAGCCACCTGGATGGTTAAGCTGGGCTCCATGTGGGCTGTGATTGAAGGAATCAGCCCGCAAGGACACCCATTTTGCTTTTTTCTGGGATCCTCCCCTTTCGGCCTTTGGGGTCTAGCCTTGCCTGTTAGGGAGAGTCATTTCAGGCACTAGTTAGGACCTTACACAGGTGGTGTCCTGGGTCTGCTGGGCCTTGCTTGTGGTGCCCTTCAGGCCCTTACCCTTCAGCTCACTGCTTAGGTCCTTCTGGTTGCAGTAAACTATAATTTTTGGACCCATACCTCTGGCAGGCTTGCACTACTTTCTCTTATTTTCTCACACCAGGTTTGTCTGGTGGTTAGGAAGGGAATCTTACAGGAGACCTACCTTAATGCAGCCTTCTGGATACTATATCTTGCCATGGCCATGACACCTTCCTGCGTTACTAACTGTGTCCAATGGGACTTCTTTTGCTTTAAAAAAAAGATATTTTAAATCAAACTGTCTTCAAGAGTCTACCAATATCACACCTCGTTGTAGTAAGTAAACATGACATTACGTAAGGATAAATTAAGCAGTAGTCATTATTGATAGTATGCATCTCCAATGGTGAGCAACCATCTAGAGCCATATAAAACAGTCTGATACATGTAGCCAGACATAGCACAGCTTTGTTTTTGGTTTCATCCTCTCTCAGTGTCAAAGCATCCACCACACACCTCCGCTGCTTTAACTAAAAATAAATGTAGCATTCCCATATACCCTTCGAGCAATGCAGAGGATACAGCTGCAAAGAGAAGTTGGTTGTATAAGGGAAGGACAACCAACACTCAAATAATCACAAACAGAAATAGAAAAAAACTAGTTTTTAAGATATATATTGCCATCAGTATTAGAGCAATAGATGGGACCTAAACTAGAAGACTCATTCCCAAAATGTTTATACACAGCTCAATCCCATATTGAGTTAAACGTCTTCAAAGGCTTAATTGGGACACCATATGGTCACAATACAGGCATCACAGAGCTAGTTCAATGACTGTCTTATGCTCTCATCATTGGGACCATTTTTGTTAAGAGAGCAGAAACAACAGAAGTGATTTTATACATGCCCTATGGCTAACATTGATTTGGCACAGCGAGCAACGCGCTCTGTCGCACGGACAGTTCCAAGAAGCACCAAGCCCGCATAAAGTTATGATTCATTTGCGAAAGTTTAAGTGATCCCCGATCGAGGATAATGATCTGAAATGCGTTGTGGATCAACTGGGATATATATATATATATATATATATATATATATATATATATATATATATATATATATATATATATATATATTTATATTTATTTTTTGAATCTGTTTATTGTATAACATAAAGTGTGAAAAAAGAGAATAACATATCACAGCCCATTACACCATCGTCACAGCAGTCGGGCAGCAGGCACATTTGGTAAAAACATTATACCTTACTCAAGGCATCTGCCATACTTCTTAGTACATGTAAGAGGGGGAGAGGGGAGGAGATAGGATATATACACATAACTATAGTTTCTTTAGTAGAACCAACCATTTCTGTTAGTGTCTGTCATATATTCTTTCTTGGGCTTCATATTATGGTGTTATCAATGAATTGGTATCCCATTAAAAGTATGTCCATGTAGCGCGTTTGTGTTTTTAAATGCCATAAAGTTTGTTTCTGGTTGATCGTAATTATTCCTCTGCCGTTTTTCTATTGATAAATGATGCTGCTGCTACATATTGTGATTTATGGCAGCGCAATATGGGGCGATCCTCACTGCCGTGTTATACACACTTCCACTGTGACCCAGGTACTGTGCCTATTTTGTGTGGGTTGCGGGTCCTGATGTCCATCCTCCCACGTTCATGGGGGGTTAATGTCGTCTTTAGCTTCTATTGATACTATGTATTCATCCCAAATGTCAGCCCCTTTTACTTGTATTCCCTTGCCCTGCAGTGCATGGAGACCCTGTGCTTCTGCCCTGGCCCACTTTAGTAGGTCACACAACCAGCGCTGTGTATTTGATACTGCTGGCGCCTTCCACTGCATCACCAACAGGCGCTTGAATAATAACGCTAAATCAATACACTTGTGTAATTGCTTTCCTTTAGGTGGCCTCTTACGAACTCCCAGAAGGCAAGACTCTGGCGTGGGTAACAGCTAGCATCCCACCAGTTCAGCCGTCACAGAGGTGACGGTGTGCCTGGAGCAATGAACCGGTGGGCATTCCCATATCATATGATAAAAATTAGCTTCTTTCTCCCCACATCTAGGACATTCGTGTTTATTCTGAGGGAACATGCGTGATAACCTATTGGGGGAAAAGTAGGTTTGGTGCAAGTAATTAAGTTGGGTATAGCGGAAGCGTGGATTGCGTGATACCATTTTGATCATGCTAAGCGCCATGGTCCATTCCGGCAGTGTAAGCTGTTTCCCAAGAACCTGATCCCATCTAGCACGCGTCTTGACATATACGTCTGCAGTGTTCCCCAATAAGGCCCTATATAATTGGGAGATAGTATATTGTAGTCCTAAGGTCGCTAGCAGTGTGTGTAGTAGCGGATGAACTTGGGTTCGTCGTCACTGTTATTCCATATCCTGCGTGAGTTGTTGCAATGCATTATAGGTTAAAAATCGCCCCGGTCTGACATCATAAGTCAATGCAAGCTCAGAATAGGACATCTGTTTGCCATCCTTGTATTTGTCACCTATTGTTTGTATGCCTAACATGGTCCAAGATTCTAGATCATGATGTACGCCCAGTTGCCCTATTCCGTGAATGGCCAATAGTGGGATGCTGGGAGTGTAGGGAGGGGTAGGTCCCCCTTTAAGGACATAGCGGTGCCAACAGTGTCTTGCCACTACTAACAAGAAATTTGTGTGACGTGGAAGATTTGTGTTGTCTTGTAGCCAACCTAATATACTTGTGTGCCCCAGTGCTTTGGTATTGGCGTAAGTTCTATGTTAGGAAGGTTTTACATCCACATTAATGGCCATTTGAGTTGCGCTGCCCCATAGTAGAGCTCGTAATTTGGTGCACCCAGTCCACCCTGCGATGGCGGCATATATGTGGCAGTAAGAGCCACATGGCTATGACCTCCTTTCCATATTAAATCCGACAATAGGCCATTCAAGAGTTTGAAAAAAGATTGAGGAATAATGATTGGGAGAGCCATAAAGTAGCAGAGGAGTCTGGGTAGCACTATCATCTTTGCTATGGCCACCCTACCCATTGGTGATAATGGTAGTGACTTCCAAAATGTTAATGAGCCTTTTATGGATCGGGCTGCATGTCCTAGGTTGCCTTCCCTCAGATCAATTAATTTATGGTATACATGAATACCAAGGTATTTGAATGTAGAGTAGCACCAGGTCATTCCACACACACTGGAATTAACTCGTAGGTGCACTGGAATCCCTGTCATCGGGAAGACACAGGACTTTGACATGTTCACACGTAATCCAGATATGTCTCTGAAGCGCTCCAGAAGCTTTAGTAAGCCTGGAAGCGAAACTGTACCTCTACGTAGGTATATTAGCGCATCATCTGCATAAAGAGATACTATCTGGTGTCCCATTCCATCAGGAATACCTCACTGTTGCGCATGCATTCTGAGCTGGGCTGCGAGTGGTTCCATAGCTACAGCAAACAGGAGGGGTGACAAGGGGCATCCCTGTCTAGTGCCTCGGCCTATGGGAAAACTGTCTGAAATTATCCTGCCCATTTTGACCCTGGTCGTGGGATTGGAGTACAGGCTATTGATCCAGTTCATATACACCGGGCCAAATCCCATGGACTTCAAGGCTGCTCTTAGGAATGACCAACCGAGAGTGTTGAATGCTTTCTCACTATTTAAGGACACTTCAGCCCTGTCATAGTCTGATACCAGGGTGGCCAAAATAAGCCCCATTAACTTGCGAATATTCAGAAAATTGCTCCGACCAGGGATGAATCCCAACTGGGCTTCATGTATCAAGTGGGACATTAGCGGCAGCAGCCGGTTTGCCAGTATCTTGCCTAATATCTTGCAGTCTAGATTTAGTAGTGATAAGGGCCTGTAGGATCGTACATCTACTGGGTCTCGGCCTGGCTTGTGCAGGACCACTATTAACGCTTCGCATTGGGAGTCTGGTAATCTCTTCCTTTTTTGCGCTTCTCGAAGCATCTCTTGGTACGGCTTGATCAACTGTGGCGCGAAAGTCTGATAGTACTCCACAGGCAAGCCATCGCTGCCTGGTGCCTTATTGTGTGCTAATTGTTGCAGAGCAGACTTTGGGGGTCATTCTGACCCTGGCGGTCATGGACCGCCAGGGCCAACGGCCGCGGGAGCACCGCCAACAGGCTGGCGGTGCTCCCATGGGCATTCTGACCGCGGCGGTACAGCCGCGGTCAGAAACGGAAAACCGGCGGTGTCCCGCCGGTTTCCTGCTGCCCAAGGGAATCCTCCATGGCGGCGCTGCAGGCAGCGCTGCCATGGGGATTCCGACCCCCTTACCGCCAGCCTGGCTCTGGCGGTTTTGACCGCCAGAACCTGGCTGGCGGTAACGGGTGTCGTGGGGCCCCCTAACAGGGCCCCACCAAGATTTTCAGTGTATGCCAAGCAGACACTGAAAATCGCGACGGGTGCAACTGCACCCGTCGCACCCCTTCCACTCCGCCGGCTCCATTCGGAGCCGGCATCCTCATGGAAGGGGGTTTCCCGCTGGGCTGGCGGGCGGCCTTCTGGCGGTCGCCCGCCAGCCCAGCGGGAAACTCAGAATGACCGCTGCTGTATTTTGACCGCAGTACGGTCTTCTGGCGGTTCCCAACCCGCGGAGGTCAGAATGACCCCCACAATCTCCTCCGCATCAATGGGTCTTTCCAATACTCGCTGTTGCAGTGGAGATAATTGTGTGAGAGGGAGTGAATTGAAAAACTCCCCTATCTGTGCGTCAGAAGGATCAGGAGTCGCCTCATATAGTGTGCTACAGTACTGTCTGAATGCATCATTTATGTCCTCCTGTGAATTGACTATTGTCCCATTACTGAGTTGAATAGCCCCAATAGGTGTGCGTGGCGTCTCACCCCTAACCAACCACGCTAGCAATCTCCCTGAATGGTCACCCTCAGAGTGCAATGTAGCTGTGTAGTGACAATAGTCAAAGTTCCGCAAGTGCATGTCTGCTTCAGTCCTGTGTTTGCGTAGTCCAAGGAGGGCGTCAGGTACTGCCGTCGCCTATGCCACTGCGCACTCAGTGTCACGCAAGTCTGATTCTGCTTGCATCAGTTCCTTTGATAGTGTGCAGCGCAGTCCCCCCGATGCTGATAAACAACAGCCTCTTACACCAACTTTATGTGCATCCCACTCTGTTGCTCGATCTGCCGCTGTTCCTGCATTTAAATCAAAGTATGAGGATATATGCCCTGCCATTTCAGTGCGGAAAGGAAGATCCTGCAGTAGCTCTGGCTGCAGCCTCCATGTGGGTATGCGGGTGCGTAGTCCCCCCCCATTGTATGGTGGCAACTAGGGGACAGTGATCTGAAACAGATTTTGCTAAATAGGCTGTCTTACGAAAAGCGCCAACCAACTCTGTTGAACTAAGCAATAAGTCAATGCGAGTGTGTAGTCTGTGTACTGGGAGTAGAAGGAGTATTCCCTATTCAGGGGGTGAGTAAGATGCCAAACATCCCCTAACCCTCTTTCGGATCCACTTCTGGAGCACCTTTGTGTTTTGCCTACTGGGAGCTCCCATTAACGGCGAATGAGCTCTGTCTATATCAATGTCTGGCACACAGTTTAAATCTCCGCCCCATATTATGGTGGGCATTGGATCATTAAATAGGGTAGGTTGAATCGACAGCAAGAATTCGCTTTGCTTTATGTTGGGGGCATATAATCCTGCTATATTAAGTGGTTTACCATCTAATGTGCCCTCCAACAATACATACCTACCATCATTGTCTACCTTACGGTGCTCTACGACATATGGGACTGTTGATGCCACCCATATCAGTACTCCTCTAGCTTATGAGGACGTGGTTGTACCGTGTAGTTGCCCACACCATTTATTCTCCAGAATATGTAAGTCCGGTGCAGTGAGGTGCATCTCTTGTAATATTGCTATTTGTATTTTGTAACGTTTCAAGTAGGTATAAACCCTATGGCATTTAGTGGGATTAGCCATGCCCCTCACATTCCATGTTAATATGTTATAAGCGGCTATACCCATTTAATGTAATTATAATGACTAAATAAATGAGCAATATTACACATAGCTTATGATGCATCCTACCTCCTCGCTGTGGCTGTAACAATGCCATGTGGCGTGTGTCATTATCAGAACAACAAATTCAATGCGAACTCACCAGGTAACACCTAGCACATTGAATATATGCACAACAGGTGCAACTTAGGGCAATGGTGCCAAACTTGTCTCTACAGGAACCCATAGGGTGTGGGGTGTAGTGGGGGGTGCGTGTAAAGGGAACAGAAGTAGCGTGATCCTGCGGCCCCATCTACTGGTCCATTCGCCAGCACCATCCCGTCTATATAATTGATCATCACGCATGCAGCTCAGTGGTGGACCTCCTGGGGAACAACAGGTGAGCTGATGGCAAGGCAACACTGATGGGAGATCGAATCCACTGCAACAGACCCCCGTACACCCTGCTGCACTTGCAATGACTTGGCCAGAGAGCCCATGAGACGATGATCCAGGTTTGGCTAGCCCAGCTAGGCCTAAAAGGCCACTCATGACACTCATCACTACAAATTGTCCGCTACACGTGGGGTAAGTTCCGGGCCAAGAACCAACGTGGATGCTGGCGCGCTGGAGCCACCTAGCGATGAGCCCGAGCCAGCGGATGCATCGTCCTGGAGAGGGGCATAGTGATTGAAGGAGAACTGGTTGGCTTCCTTCAGGGCCTTTGCTTGGTTCACAGCTGCTTGCTCCCTGGACGATCTTGCTGTGAATCTGTTTTTTTTTTGCCGACGAGGTTGATGTTTGATCCATTCATTAGTTTTGGTTTCGTCTTTTAGTGGGGATACCAATCCTTTAGCATTCACCCAGGTCCATGCGTCTTCTGTTGAGGAAAAAATGTGTGTCTTCCCCCGTCCACTACTCGGAGGCGTGCCGGGAATAACAGTGAATAATTGATAATGCAGTCACGTAAAAGTTGTTTAATCTTCATGAAGGAAGCACGCTTCCGTTGTACCTCCATGGTGTAGTCAGGGTATGCAGTGATGGCGGTATTCTCAACTTGCTAAGGGCCTTGCGATCTGAACCTCTGAAGGACCTGGTCTCGGTCACGAAAATTAAGGAACCGTGCTATCAGGGGGTAGGCTGGAGCACCCGGACGCAGCGTTCTGCCCGGAATCTGATGGGCATGCTCGATCACCATGTAGGGCAATGTTTGGTCTGTGAGCACTGTGTCCTTTAGCTATCTCTCCAGAAATTCCTCCGCATTAGGCAGTTCTGTTTGCTCTGGAAATCCTACAAAGCAAATGTTGTTCCTGTGTGACCTGCCCTCTGCATCTTCTGCCCTGTGCTTGAGCATCGTTACTTCTGCTTCCAGGCTTTGTAGTTGACTTTGCATTGCAGTAATATCTGGTCGGACCAGTGCAATAGAGGTTTCATTAGTTGACACTCTGTCAGCTAGCTTACGTTGATCCGCTCTCAAAAGATTCACCTCAAGTGCCAGTGAGTCAATCTTACCTTCCAGTGTTGTCTTAGTGTCTAAGATAGCTTGTAGAAGTTTATCAATTTGAGATGAGTGAGATCGCAGCGTATCGCTCAGTTGTTGGAGAGACTCTGCTTGATCCGCGGTTGCGTGTTTACTGCTTAGCATATCCTCTGGAGCAGTCGTTGATGGTCGCGCCTGTTTTGGCTTGACCATGGTGGTGAGTGGCCGTGTTGCTGAATTGTGCCGTGCCTTGACGTATGGGACCACTGCTGTCCTTCACCACTTTTTAAGCCGTACACCCACGCCTGTTCACACACGTGCTGCTCTGTCCAGCGTTGTGAGCACCAGTACCAGCATCTGGGTAGTGCTTTAAAGTTTAGGGTAAATACCCTATGGGCTGACCAGAGTCAATTTGTGCAGGCCAGTCGCTACACTACACGGTTAAAACTGCTTTACGTTGTGAGGTTTACAGCTTGTAGTATTACCACCCCGAGATGCTTCCCAGTGTTGGCCTGTCCTCTCCAGCGCCTCATTAACAGTAACCAGTTCCAGGTTTGGTAGGTTGACATGCACAATGCACTGACACTTGTTAATTAGAGTGTCCTTGCGCTATAATGCGATGCAAGTAAAGCCGCCTCGCAGCGCTCCCTCATCCGCTCACCTCGTTTACGTGTATAGTAACTTCGGCCTCGCAGGTCCGGCATCCGGGGCTGCTGCATCTCGGGAGGGCCCCGTCCCACTGCTGCCGTGCAGCGGGCGGCACCACACTGGCGGATCACACAGCGGCACCACTCTGTTTCTCGCGGGGCCTCACCCGCCACAAAGCCGATCACAGCGCCGTTTACGTCCAAATGTAGAGACGCGCCTCCTCCAAGGCCCAAATCACTGGCCACTGCGCTCCTCCTCCAAGAGATGTGTCGCTCTGCTATTCCTCATAGCCGCATATTCACCGCCCCGGCAATGCATCTGTGGCGGCCTTTTGGTCACTTGACATGTGGTTAATGTTTCTATTTTGTGGCACTCATGGACAGAGAGTGCACCCATTTAGCTCACCTTAGAAGTGAATCTGTGTAGTACAAGGAGTGCAATCACAAAACTTTCCCTTTCAATTTCTAAGTTAAGAGGTATCGCAGATGGTGATAGTAGAGCAATTAGCATGGGGCATAAGTGCCACACTCTGCTTTAGTGCAATGTGGCATGTTCGATGTCAGAGGTAAATGCTTGTTGCAGATGAAAATTCAATGTACATTTCAAATGTTCGTTTTTTTTTAAAGATGACTAATGCGGTTAATATAACTAAGGTGCTGGGAGGGAAAGTTATTTCCTCAGGTTCACACCTTGTGGCCAAAAGTGGGACCTAGGGTTAGAACCCAGGATATGCAGCAGTGTTTCCCCTGTCCCTACCTTTAAGTATGTCAGTGGTAGCCCGTTTCATTCCTTATTTGTAACGACTAAATAAATGAAGTGCAGAAACTGAGCTGGCATACGGTTGTTTGGGCATGTTCTCTTTTTTCATACGATATTTATTCTGTTTTGCACAAGACAAATTTGTGAAACTGTTAGTTCCAAAAATTATCAATGATTACAGCTAACACACACGATACCCCTTTAAGTTTACAATTTACTGGAGTTTTAAGGTTAAAGAAGATATTGTCAAGCACTTAACTTTAGTTTGTAGTTTTATAAGTGCGCACAAATGAAGCTAAAATAGCAACCAACAGCTTCAATAAGATTATTTAATGAAAATGTCTAACCCAGCCTTTAAGCAATGAGACTGCAGTGTTGTGTAATTGTGTTTACCATATTACTGTATCTGAATGTTAACAATTTTGTAACAATGTATTTCTTTCGTTTAATTTTATTTTTAGTTTCCCATCTGTAACATTTCTTGGAATCGGTCAGGTACGTTACCTATAGAACACTGTTCTAGTTTTCTTAACTGTGAGGTGGCCTCCTTTGGACATTGATGTCTGCAGAGCTGTTTTTAATTAATGCTACTGTCTTAGTAAAACAGTCCATTGTCCTGTGGACACAAACTGCGTAGTAAAATAGCTCAGCCAAATGAACCAAATACAACGAAATCCATATCTTAATGCAAATATATGCTTTATTACTGTGCATAAAACGTGTACCAGCCAAAGACGTCACTCTTAGCAAAATGTAGACACAATCACTGTACTTTACAGGAAGTGTCAGGCGATAAAGTAGTTGTCACTTACAATATCGAAAACTGAAAAGTCAACTTGCCCAAAACGCTCTTCTTGTAGATCATTTTCAATGTTAATTAGGCCCCAAATTACAGGCAGATGGCATCTGCTCGAACCCTGCTCGAAGGGAGATTTAATTTGGCCAATGGATGTCTCCTATTCATTAGCTTCAGGGCAGCTGCTTGGTGGTTTATTTCTTGCTGGTGGAAGAAGTAGTCCTTTTGACAGGCATCCTGTTTATGGGTTGCAGCACTTTTCTTCATGTTAAAAAATCCTCATATTTAATCACTGATATGTGATTTGGCCTTACACTGTCCTGATGAACTCTGACTCTTTAAAGTGTAGTTGCACCATGGATACCACAATCTGTTAATTTCTGGATTATTGGAACTTTATTTGACTTTCTCAGAGACTAACAGTAGGTATGCCAACCACATAGAATGAAGATAAAGAAATGACAGGCTAAATTTAGATCTCTGATAATAAAGCCCATGCATCAATGCTTGTAGCTGTGAAGTTTCGGTTTGAATGTATGTTCGCATCGGAAAAATCACTTTTGTAATATAGCACACCAAGCCGTGACTTTCCCTGAATTTTCCTGGACGGGTGATCTAATCTCCATTTACTGTTGAAGCTCTTAATCTGCTCTCCCAGTGCCTCTTTGCTGTTTCAGATGCCTTCCACCTACTTTGCTGCACTTGTAGTTTCATATCTACAGTACACACTCACACTATCCCACAGCGTCACACTGACATTGCTTCAAAATGTGAAAAGCATTTTCCACACTTTTACGGTAATTTAGACGTATATCATGCACGTTTGTAGTAATTTACACATTTAATTTACACTTATGTAGTAACTTACACTTTTGTAGTAACTTGCATGTGCAACTTACATTTTTGTTGTAGGTCCAGCACTACACATTTTGTAGCTTCAGGTGCGAATTGACTTTTTAATTTAAACTTCAAAAAACGTTTTACATTTATTTTAATATATTTCCATTATTTAATGTTTGAATTCAGAATTAATTTAATATTGCTGTTGGATTTTTTCTATTTTGTTCTGCATGTAAAGTAAATGTGTAAAAATAAGTTTACAATATAATTTAACATGAAAGGCAGCGTTTTGGTGTTAATCAGGACTACTGGGCCCAGGCAGCATCACGGCAGGAGGTAGAGCCCTGCAACTCATGCGCAACATCTGGTGTGCCCATGGTGCTACATAAGTACCTGCTAAGTCCCGTGGCACCTGTGGAGGCACCCGGGCCGAGCCTGGGCAAGACCTGGGCTAAGGTCGGGCCCATCTGTGCCCATTTGTGGCCGGAGAAGGCTAGACGGGCCACCCTCTGAAACAGACTTACTGGCCTCTACTCTTTTGGGTGAGTTACTTTTCTTTTTTTGACCTGACCTTGCAGCATGGGCAAGCACAAAGTAGTTGAAGGCCCTGCTGCGCCACAAAAGCCCACTAGTATTGACACTATGTTAGAGAGAGTTATTGAGGTTGTGATCAACAAAATTGATTTGACAGGATGAAGATTATCATTGGGACAGGTAAATAGCCTTGGTGAAGTGGCAGATTGCTCTGAACTAATATGTGCGGGTGGCCTGACAGAGGATGATGCCTCCAGAGGAAGTGGAGTTTCAGCTGCCCCCCACGGTTCAATGCCCATGTGTGGTATTACCTTCTCTGCTGTTAGTGGGAGTCCTTCCTCTGTTCATCTAAAGACAGAGTGCTGCATCCCCTGCTGGACCTGCCACAAAGCAGAAGAAATGCAGTAGTTGCTCTTCCGGGGTGAAAATGTAGCCGGCCACGGCTGGTCGCAGAAAGGAGCTAGCTCCCCTAATTGGAAATTGTGACTTGGAGGAAATTATTAAGCGGCCTGAGTTGATAACAGATGTTCAATTAAGCCCCATCAGAACCCATTTGGATCTGACAGAATCACGTTTAGTGTCCTTACACAAATCTCAATGCCAACTATCTAAAGGAGCAGCAACACAATCTGACCCTTCAAACTTGCCTGTGCCTGGGGAGAGGCATCCAAAGTATCGGGGGAAGATCTGGAGACACTGAAACCCTGCTGCAGGCCTTATTGCGCATGTCCCAACTTGCTCACGAAGAAGGGAACTACTTAGGTGCTAGGTGTAGGAAAGACAGTGCTGGTCAGGGCGAAGCACATAGTCTGACTATCCCAGCTCAACAACAGTCCATTGCAGCATCCCCACCTGTTATTAAAAAAAACAGCCATGGGTTCGGGGCTCCCACAAATCAAGTTCGCAGGCAAACTCATGCTGACACTCACAGACCCTATATTTCACCAGAATGTACCCCTTTTGTGGCTATTCTGGCAAATGCCTCCCCTCCGACCTCTGTGGTAGAAGAAACTACGAGTGCTCTTATCCACAAAGCTAATCACTGGTGTTCCTTTAAGGGGGAGTAACTGGGCATGACTGTGATAGTATTATCATGGTCAGACAAGTGGACTGGCTAGGTCTTGGTGAAACATTATTTGAAGGAAATTGTATTGTGCTCATTTTTAGGTGGCTGGAGCTAGCCAGACGTCTGATTCTGTGAAATACTGTGGAAGGAGTACATGGTTTGGATGTTCAAGTGCTCCCATTAGTTTTTTTTCTATCCCCCTGCATTGGTGCAAAGGCTAGGGTAACGTAGGCATATGTGCCCCCAAAAAATGACCAGATTGGACCCACCCAACAGAGGACAAGTAGCGCCACTGGAGTTGAGGAACAGATTTTAGCCCCTGGGGGATTTGGAGTATAATGATTGACATAGCATAGTATCGAGGTTGGTTAGGTCCACTGCTGAGGTCTGAGATAGGCTACCACCTTTTCTTAAAATTAGTGGTTGTAATATTGCCGGGTTGGGGAGCAAAACAGCAAATTATATCTGGCTAGAAAAAAATAAGGAGTTTGACATATTGGGATTGCAAGAGACCTAGGATGTAGAAAATGGCTTTTATTTAGATGGGTATATTTCTTTTTTTGTACTGGCAAAACAGTCAGCTGTAGGTAGCAAAGGGTGGTTTGCTTACATTGATTTCCCTGGGTATTGGGTGTACCGCCACACAGAGTACACCTGGTTCTAGCAATTTGCTGTGTGTTAGATTTTGAGGGTTTACAGCGCATCTTACTATTACGTTTCTAGAACTCTTATGACCAGGAAATCCCCACAGAACATCCATGTACCCTGCATTCTTTTCTACAAACCTTTGAGGGGAAATATAAATCGCCCTAGTCAATTATTTTCTTGGGTGATTCTAATCTACATCTATGTCCCGTGAATTGTTATTGCACTGAATGCTCCTTTTATACAGGTCCCAAACAGGACAACCATTGTGAACATTCTGTTGGGAATAGTATGCAGGGGGATGTTTGGGCAGGTTTTAACTTGGTAACCACGAGAGAGGGCCTGGAAGAGCCTTTTGTCCCAACCTTCAAGGGAAGAGGGGCCAATACCATCATTGACTATGTGTTTGTTTTAGCCTACCTTGCTCAATTTGTGCGCAGATTTGAGGTTCAGTGGTTTGAATTTAGTGATCATAACCCTTTAATTCCTTCTTTGATTTGGGGAAGTCCAAAGGTCACGACAACTAATGCCGGCCCTACCAATAAAGAGATTACACCATGTGATCAGTGCCATAGGTTGAAATGGAGTAAGGCCCCACATGATATCTTACTTAATTCTCTCTATGATAGGTGGGATACTGATTTTAAGCTGTGTTTGAGTGACTCTGGAGTCAATGAGATACTTCTGAGTGCATTCAGAAGAATTAAAAAGCAAATGAATGATATTTTGAGGGCCACAAGTAGTTGTGGGCACTGGGACAGGTGAGAGATGGTTTGATTCTAACTGCTCTAAGGCCCATCAGAATCTGCAAAAAGCCTTCACAGAAACCCCCAGACATAGGATAGAGATAGCAAGGAGGCAGAAGGATTATTAAATTGCTATGCTAGCTGGCAGGAGAGAAATTATGGAGAAACATTGGGAGGCACTTTCGAACCCTAATTACTTTAAGTAATATTGATATATTCTGGGAAATTATTACTCGCTCCTTTTTCTCCCACAAAGCAAAAGAGTGGTAGACTGGACAATCCCTCCGGACACATGGGTAAAGCATTTCTTTGAGATTTGTGGCAAACTAGAGGATTTGATTTCGACACTCCAGTTTGTGTAAACATGTTGACATTTGTGATTATGCCAGCTTGGAGGACAGTCCCCCTCGCTTCATTGTGATATTTGGTTACTGTCCCTGTGTTTAAAATGGGAGATAGGTTAGACCCTAGAAAAATAGGGCAATTTCTCTTATTGATTCTTCTGTTAAGATTTTGGGTAGGATAATATTGGCCAGGCTATCAAATTGGATGGAACAACAAAATGTGATCTCTTGCCTCCAGCATGAGCTTAGGCAGGAGAAAGGAACACTCGACCAGTGCCTTCACCTGATCTTGATAAATGTAAAATATACATTAGCCAGAAGAGGGTGCATACACCTAGCCTTTATGGACTTGTCATCATCCTTTGACCGTGCAACAGAGCCAAATTATGGTTGATGGTAATTGTTTTAGGGCTTGACCATAACATCGTTGGTTTTCTACATGACCTGCGTCAGGGTTTAACTGCTACAGTCAGATTTATTCAAAATGGGTCTCTGACAGCTCCAATAAAAATACATAAAGGGGTGAGGCAAGGTTGTATTTTGGCCCTCTATTGTTTGACCTGTATATTAACAATCTGAGCCCCTTTTTGTATTCGGCTAATAAGGATATCCCTCATGTTGAATCACAGTTAGTTCCAGCACTCACATATGTAGATGATACTGTCCCTATAGCCTGAACTGTGGAGGGCCTCCAACGACTTCTCAGTGTTTTTACATAGTTTGTGGCCTCTCTCGTTATGGATATAAATTATTTTAAATCACATAACATGGTTTTTGGGCAGTCCAATAAATCTCAATAGAGAATTTTCGGGGGCAATCAGGAGATGACTAGAGCTACTACTGTACTATATTTAGGGGTAATGTTTGATGAAGGAGGAACCTGGACCCGCAAAGAATGGTTAAGAGAAACTCGTTGGCCAGATCAGTAGCCTCAGTATTTGTCTTTGCGAAAAGATTGGGGGCCAGACCGACACAGGCTCTGGTAAATGTTTATCAAGCAAAATGCCTGTCAATTGCCAGTTATGGAAGTGATTTATGAGGCTATGGGACTGTGATAAGATTTAGAGAGTTGAAAATGTTTTTTTTTAATAAAACTGGTATCACTCACGCAGTTGGTTGCTAATTTTATAGCACATGAAAAACTGGGACTAGAGTATATTTCGGACAAGTTGGACATCTCCACCATAGTCAGATGGCTTAAAATCTGGTTGAGTACCGAATTAGAGTTCAATCAGGCCATTATAAGAGATTGTCTTGCCTTGGATAAAGGCTTTACCCTCCAGTGGTTGCACTACATTAAGGCCTCTTTAGAGAAATCGGGCTGTGCAGTACTATTTGGGGCATCTGATAGTATCAAGAAAAAATATTTGCCCTGGATTAAAAAACAATTTATGGCAAGAGCAAAAACTGAGAGAGAAGAAAGAGAACTGCAAAAATCGATGGTTAGGGCATACATACTCTTAAAAACAGATTTAAATATGGAGCCCTACCTGCATGTAGTGGTGTCACCCCATAACTACTTTCTATTAACATGTTTTAGATTAAACCTCCTACATTGGCTTTTAGCAGAACCTCAAGGTCATCATTATGTGGAAAGTCAGGGGCCATGGCCTTGTGACAATTGTTTGATCCAAGACACAATTCATTTAATCTTTTTCTGTGATCATTATAGCAAGTTGAGACAGAGTTAAATCCTACCATTATTTAGAGGGAAAGGTTTTTGGCAGGTAAAACCTGCCCTGATTTACCTTCAAATGTTGCAGCACCCTGTAGTCTGCTTCAACGTGCTAGTTTTTTTAATCAAGAATCAGGACAAAAATGTCTGCGTTGATGAAGGGATGGGATGTCCCCCCCTTTTTTTTTAACCTTTTTGTCATAATTTAATTAATGATGATATGCATCTATAGTTAAGATGAGTTGTATCCTGTGTATCTTATGTTTGTGATGTGTTTTATGTGTTTTATTGACTGATAAGAGAGTGTTGATGATAACGGAAACAATGATGATGTATTGAGTACTTGAGACAGATGTGATTTCGTAACAGTTATGAATAATCTTTTAATTGTTTTTAGATGGATTTTATGATTGATTCTTAATTGTGCCTAACTATTTATGCTTGACTTATTTAATGGTACCTGGACCAACATGAAATTGTAATACTTGAGCGTCTTTGCACATTTGTCTTAAATAAGGTGTTCACGTTTTGTTATTGTATATTGGTAAATTGCACTTTATTTTTTTTAACTTGCAATTTATGGAAAGTGGACAACTTTTTATAAACTGATGATGAATTTTATCCTTTGCTTGAATGCTTTTATGAATGATTGAACTGATTTTTGATTAATCCAAATAAACATTATTGACTGACTGATTGAACATGAAAATATTTGTAATATTTATTTTCGAGTTAAATGATTTTTTTGAATTTTCCATGTACTGTACCATTCAGTGATCTCCACCCGAACGCCAAATCACCCTTTGGTATATTATAAAGACCTGCTTTGAGGATCAAGGAAGAATTGTGGTATTGTGGGCTCTAGGCCCATGGAGAGGATATAAGCACAGTCCATAGGGAGGGACTGCTCCATGATGTGTTCATCAGCAGACTACAAAGGAAAACTTTCACAAGTGGTTAACCTTGCCTCCGAGGTCACAGGTGCATAGCAGCGTAGACTAGTGCTGATGCACTATACCCACTTGTTCTCACTGACCCCTGGAATGCCTCATGTCTGTCATGTAGGATATTGCCATCTTTACAGGGTTTCTGTTGACAGCAAGACACAGAATGGCAGGGAAGATTCAGGACTGTCTCAGGGTGTAGGCAGTCAAGATGCCGAGTCTAGGATTAAGTGATTAAGTGCTCCTAAAAGCCATGGCTTGTTGTGTATGTTATTTTAATAGCAGGAGTTGGTCGCTCCTATGCGTGTGGACCTAACATGCCTTAACACATTTACTAATAATATGGATGTCAAACCTCTTTTTTGAGCTTACAAGTTTATGATGAGTTGGGAGCTACAAGGTGTTTGGGCTCATTCAGTTTAAATTATTTGGTACTGGTAGATTGCACTTATTCAAGTGGCAGAGAAAAAGAGATCAGTCTCTGCCTCGAAGGTCCTCTTTCTAACATCTGGTGATCTGGTTTCTTGTTTGCATCCCTATCTTCTGTGTCACCTGCTGGTAACAAAAGGCTATCTTCAGCTGCAGTTGGCATGTGTGCCTAGATCACTCCCAGAGGGAATCTAACCACCAAGGCAACCATGTGCTGGATATATACAAGCTTTGCAGTGTATTTGGGGTTCTGGTTCAAAAGATGAACTGTGCAACATTTCAGCACCAGAGACCATGCTGTGCTTGACAGGAAGGTGTCCACATCCAGACTCAGGTGAGGTGTGTTCTGCTTAACACGTTTATTTTACTTTCATAAAGTCGCCAAAGAAGTTCATTTTGACAGTATAGACCAAGGGCATGTTTGGGATGACCAGAACTGCCTTGTATAACGCATCAAACTAGTCAGCCCTATATTCTACCAAGCAGTTGGGTCCTTGCTTGTTGAACTCACTGTGAAGGACAGAAAGCATTCTGCCACCTTTATCAATCTTGGTCTGGTGCTCAGAGAACCCTGCTGTACAGTGACTGAATGTATATTTCGCTCTTGTATGGACCTTCTAGAAGATCAAGCTCTGTCTGTTCGGGGCCTGTTTCACTGCTCGGTTGGCCCAGACACCCTTCATGTGTTTGATGCCCATGAAGAATACGTACTCGAAGCTGATCCAGAAATATATTTTATTGAAAGATTTTTAGTTAATTGTGGAGCACAATGCATGGACATCACCTGAGGATAAGAGAGGATATCCTAGCATAGAACAATCCCTGGTCAGTCTGAACTATGAGAGGTGTCTATATATTTAAGCACATGTGTTCCTACTCTGTACACACATTTTAAATTACAGTTTTCTCCCCATCCATTTTTCAGTTTCTCCATGTCTTCTTATTGCTTCCCCTACGTAGTGCAATACTCTGCTGAAGTGGGAAAACACCTAAAGAGTACTTCCATCAACACTGAAGATTGGCTGCGGCCCCCCCACCAGGTTATGGGCAGAATGGTACTCAGTGGTGGTGACTTGTATATACAGTGGCATAGCCCTTTTCACCTGTGCTGACACTCTTTGTAAAAATCTGTCAATCTACCCTGACTTGGGTCCTTAACTCCACCATTGATTGTGAGCTATGAGTGGTGTTTGTGTATGTTATGTGGTTTTATCTAGATATGCATAGCACAGGTGTGAAGTGACTCTGATCTGAGATAGTAGCACTGTGGAGTTTCTGTGATGTGAGTTTTATAATAGTTGTCTCATCATAAGAAGAGGTATTTAGGGTATTGCACTCGGTCCATTAATGTGGCTGTATTGTGTCCATTGTGTGATACAAATGTTGAGTATTATACAGGAGAACAATTGGTGGTCATGTTAGATGTTTGGATGGCAAAACTTTATTCACTGAGCTGGGATTCTATGCTATTGATATGGAAAAGGTGTGGCTGGAAGTCTGCAATATTTACCAACAAATCTCTGATGTTTTGAAGGCCGGCTGGCTGCCTGTTATGGTAATTGTATGCATGGTGCTGCTGTTCAAGTAGCATTATTTTTTTATGTTGGATAGTTGTACCGATTTTGGCATAATAGGTGCTGCTTAATTTGTGAAATGTATCTTTTTCTTACTGTTTAGTGCCCAGGGTAGCGAACCAATACAATAGCCTGCTAAGTGCCATAAATATGCCTTGGTGAGTGGATGCAAGATGTTTGTGTAAAGTGTTCTGCTGGATTAAGAAAGTTAAAATTTTAATATTTCTGTTCGTTTGTCTGCTATGACTGTGGTTTAGTGCTGTTGGAAGCAACTTTCTGATCAAAATATATCATATCTGTACAAGCTTGGATGTATGAGAGGTTTCCCATCTTTTGAATTCTGTTGTATTTATGTGTGGTTGTGTTTTTGAATGTTTTCTTGTTTTCATATTCTTAACGTACAGCGAGGCATGAAAATATACATGTTGACCGTTCACAGTGACTTTGTATGCAAGATGCCAGTGTTACATATTTTGGTTACAATGGTTCACACTTTGGGTACCGTTATGGCCTCTCAGAGCCTCTTACAGCTTTGATCAATCATTTCTAGATTTGGACTAATCCTTACCCCACCTCTCTAGTCTCAGTGTCCCTTGCCTCCACTATGTTAGTTGCTGCCCCAGGTACCTGTATTTTGATCATAGTCCCTATACTTTTACAGTACTTCAGGGCATCCTTTGCATTCATGCACATATTTCTCAGCCAACATTCACCAGTCCATATTTGCAAATAATTTAGCAATATTCGACCTCCAGGTTCCCCTGTCATCTGGCAGTAACTATTTGGCCATCTTCCATTCCAAGTTAACAACCAAGCATTTGTGCATATCTTGTTGCTTGGGTATCATGTCATATTCCCAGCAGCATGCGGTTCGCCCCTTCAATTTCTTTAATTTCCTGGGCCGAGTTCAAGCATGCACCAACCCATCACAGAACCCCCTTAGTCTGGTGCAGTCATACAGTATGAGCAAGGTGCCCTGTCTGGCACCACCCCTCTGGCATTGATTGTTCTCCCTAGTTTCTGTATCATCTTCCTAATGTAATATCCTTTAGGGAGTACTTTTATCTGCACCAATCACAATTCAGGTCTGATGGGTGCCTCTATTATATGTTGCTGGGCTTTCTACCGTCTGTGTCATCTAATTCCCCCACATGCCTAACCCACAATGATCTCAGTTTGGATAGTCTATATGAGGTGTTATTAAGAAGGGTTGTGGAGTGTTGTCAGAGGCATTACACCTGATAATACTCAAGTGTTCCGGGGGAAGCCGCCCACTATTCAATCATTACCCAGTGCTGAGGCCATCAATGCATGGTGGAACTTCAAGTTTGTGAAGATGTCTGTGTGCCCAACCATTTTCTGCTCCTACCTGTGCCCCCAGCGTGGCAATCCATATCATGTCTCATCTGTCAAAGGCTTTCAATTGTCCCAAGGTCCCAAGTTCTTTGGGCTGTTATTTGTCCACGGGGTGTAGGGGGAGTAAAGTTTACCAGTGTGGCACCTCACTCTGTTTTTTTTTGTACCTTTCCTCCCTTCCTTGCCACAGTCCCCATATTCTTTGCTAAGTGCTTTACCTTGATGGCACTGTATAGTGCAGGTAGGTATTGAGGGGTCCCCAGAATACTTTGGTCATCCCTAGGTGAAGGGTCCTGTTGGGAAGCGAAGGCCCTCTCATTTACTACTACCTGATTTGATGCCCAGTATTGTTAGTGTAGGTTTGGGAGTGCAGTGCCTCCAGCGTAAACCCTCTGGGTCAGAGTATACATTGTACTCCTCAATGATTTTCTGTCCCACAGCAGTGTATGCATGGTTCTGTTTGCCTTCTTAAAGAATTGCTCCAGTACTTGGCACAAGGTGTTCTGGTGTATGTAAAGGAAATTAGGTAAGACCATCATTTTATATGGCGTTGCGCTCCCTAACAATCAGATTGATAGCACTCTTCAGTGCCTTACATAATCCTGAAAGTCTGTCAGGACTCTGTACAGGATTGATTTGGTGAAAGTCTTCCTTATCTCTTCTTAAGAGAGCACTGGGCTGTTTATATCAATATTTTGCTATTTTGAACTGGGTGTGTATTTATTCCATCATCTGTAGACGGAATGATTTAAGACTGAGTTCTAGCAGTTAATATTAAATCCTAAGTATTTTCCAAATATCTGAAATAGATGTAGAATTTTGTCATTGAGGCCACTGAATCTGCCATAGCCATATAAAGCAGACATTTATCCCCATATAGCGAGATCCTGTTTTCCCAGAAATTTAGATAGCACCAAAGACCACAAAAAGGGGAGTCCAAGTACTAAATAGATTTAGATAATCACTAAAACGAGCATGTTTTTAGTGTTTTTTTGAATGGTTGAAGCGCCTATGTATATCTAAGGGCCTCTCTCCCAGAGCGTACCATTCAGCACTTGCATCCACAGCAGACCTAAGGCAAAGTGGGGGACTATCAAGTTAGGCAGTATGCAAGTGACATTGCAGCATGTGATATCGCACGTGGCATTACAGGAAGTGACATCACATGTAGTGGCATCACAACCCATGACTTTAAAGGAAGAGACATCATATGAAGTGACATCAAAACTAACGACCTCACACATATGTTTAGCAGTGCATTATGAGTATACAAACACTCCTGATTTAGACAAAAGATTCATGTTTTTGTAAGCTACACATAAAACAATGTTGCTTTTTGTAAGCTTTATACCTTCTTTTGCCCAAGGAATTAATAAACTTTCTCTCTCAGGCATAATAGTCCATATATAGCACACCTCAGGTAGATGAAATTGCTTTAGCTGCCCGCATGTAACTCCTACCTGATGCAAGGTAATGTGTCTCCTGCAAAGCACATCATGTAGCAATGTAGCATGCAGGAGACAGATTTTTATTTTATGTAAATAGGTAAGTGGATTACTGCTTTTAGCACAGCTATACTTTTCTTACGTGTAGTTCATAAATAGCAATCCTTCTAATATAGCGCAGTGAGATATTAAGAATGATATGTGACTCCTCCACCTTGTAGACCTCACTGTCTTATGTAATATATCCTTAACACTGATGTGCAAACTTGCATGAATGACTGTCAATGTAATGAATATGTTTGCTTCAAAGCAATCTGATACCCTGTATTTTGATGAGTAGCGCTATAACAGAAATAAAACAAAATGCAGGTATTTAAATTGTTATTTTGTGTAAATACTGGGACTTACCAACGTATCTTACATTCCTAGAGTGTATGTATATCTCTCATATACAGGGACTGAACAAAGTCAAAAGTCTGTCTCTCTCAAATACTTGTGAAGTGCTAACAAGCTGTGAGCCTTTATTTCCCCTCCACTGCATTTACATGTAGATGTTAGGCTCCAGATAGGTGCGAGGCAGGATACTTCAACAAAGGGAGGCATGATAGCCCCGTAAATTTGGCCTTTTTCATGGACCCAGCTGGAGCTTGAATTATGAAAGCCTCTCACCACTTGCACATTATTGCTCGGATCGAAAGCAGACAACGTGCACGCTCTGCGCTGCTGAATGTGTCTCGGTGTCTAAAAAATTACACTGGGACATGTTCAACATCTTACAGTAGGGCCCAACTTCTTTTTGGCAGGGTGGATGACGTCCACCCTGTGAAAATAGGGGAGGATGCCATCCACCCGCGTGTACAGCGACTTGTGCCCTCTCCTTTATGAAAGTCACAGTTATTGGAGAAAAAAAACTTGATCCTGTGAGCAGTGTCCAATGTTCTTTCTTTGATTACATTGTAGTCTGTATTCAGTGAACAGTTGGTCTGTATTTGATTGAACCTTAAATCAGTGAAAGGTCAACATATTTTGCTGGCTCTCCTAGATCTATCCAACAACAAAAAAGAGAGGAGCTAAAATAAAGTGGGAAGTTCGGAAACAAAATCCTGGTCCTGTGTATAGTAGTCCCATCAGACATGTAAATCAAAAATAAAGCACGTGTGGCATAGTTGCTTCTTTGTGTGTATAAAAAATGTTTTCTCTTTCACTGTTGTTTATGCACATCACGGAAGGGAGATTTCACAAGTATGCGGCCTTAATTTGTTGACACCATGCACATAATTGAATGTTCGCTACCTGTTTACCAATCATGTTTTTTCTACCCAGTATTCTAGGTTCTTGCTAAATAGAATTTCCCCGAATATGGGTTATATATTTTCTAAGGATTAAGTAGGTGTATTGGTCCTGAAGAATCGCACGAGATCATTAAGACTATTAAGCGAGAAACATGTTGACCATGATTTAGGAGTAGTACAGGGGATCCTGTATCTACTTTCACTATACTCCTAATCTAGGGATTTAGTGATAACCACCGACACGTGTAGCCTATTTTTTAGGGGAGTTTAGACCTTAATTTATTTTCTCCCCTCACTCCTGTTTTTAATCATGACAGAGGTCGGATGTCACAATAAATTATGTTTTACCTCTAGCCATTTTTAATAGCACTTTCTTTTCATACCAATCCTTTATTAGTACACTTTTTGACCAGCTGGTTACCATCATAAAAGATCTCTGGCAAAGAGCCCCCTTGTGGGGCCCATCAGGCATTGCAGTGCCGGCCTGACGAGGAGCACAGCCCTATGATGAATCATGTCACCAGATGGTGAGTGAGGGCTCTTGCTTCAAACATTTGAACTCCCAGGAACCTGTGAATTATAGGCTCATACCCGTGGAGTGGAACTGTGTATATATTTTTTTTATTTACATCTCCCAGATCTATAACAACGTTCTTCAGGACCAACATCCAAATTACATACTTTAAAAATAGAGGGGTTCAGGTCTTTTCTATCAATCAGAGACGGCAAACACACCATACCACACAAGGAGATTCAGGAAAAGGTATCAGTTTCCATTCTGGCAGTTGTGAGAAATGGAGGTTGGTGTTGTGTAAGATATTTAGCTGGTTCACTGGAAGCTGGTGCTAATTACTTCTTGATCAGACAAGGAAAGGTTTCAGGGTAGGAAGAGCAGAGGCAGGATTAATAGTCCCACTGTCATAGTCTTAATGGCTAGCAGCAGCAGGTGGTGGGTTTCCTTGTGCTTCATGAAGTTTCACCAGTTTTGGCATCCCTGCACATTTGTTTTATTTTTCTGTGGGTGGTTACTGCATTTAGGATCCCGTACCTCTCCCCTTTCCTTAAAGGTCTCAAGACCTCTGCTCCATGTCTTGGGGATTATTTAGCTTTTAACCTTCTTGCTCTAGATTTTTCTTCTCTCTTCCAAATACCTCTTTTCCCCCAAGGGTTATCCTCACAGCCCCAGTCAGTGGCGTAACATAAAATGATGCTCCCTCCCTCACAGAATGTGAAGAGGGGCCATTAAGTTTCCTAAACCTTACCAGATATTTATTGGCCTTGGGGTGGATTGGAGCCCTCCCGAAGGGTGCATCCAGTGTTACTAATGTGTAAGATCCTGCCACTACCCCATGGTAAATAAAAAAAAATCTAGCTTACATGTTAAGAATTTTCAGTTCTATTAAGGACACAGAGGTGAAGATTATGCTTTCTCTTTCTTTTACTGAAAGAGCTTAGCAGCCAATAAACAAAAACTTCATTACCCATGAGTACAATAGGATAGCATCACATGGCCCAATCACCATACAGAACCTTTATATATGTATATATATATATATATATATCATAACCTCAAATATAACTTCCTCTTTCTTTGAAAAGTACTATAACTCATGCACAAATAAAAATCCTTACAGTTCGAACTGATGCAAACGAACAAATAACTTCCATATCCCACTGTCCCAACAATCCATTAGCTCAAGAGGAGCCTGAACAGTGAAGGAGCTTCACCTTCCAGGGATAAGCAGATCAAGAATAACAGGATCCATCCTCCCACAGTATAGCCAGATGAACGACAACCTCCACTCAAGTCGTCTTCTGTTCGGGCCCTGAAAGTGACATAAATATCGCTAATACTCCCATAGGAGAAAAATAACCTCCAAGTACAACACTGAAATGCAATTATCCATGAATTAGGGTGGGAAAACCCATAGAATGTCTATAATAACAAGTAATAAGACATATTATACCTGCAACATTAGCACGTATATAAGATGGGTGGGATAATCTTTGCCTCCATGTCCTTAATAGAATTGAAAATTCTTGACATGTAAGTTAGATTTTTTTTTTATTGTATGTCAGGACCGTAGGCTTTGATTATGCTTGTTTAAAGCTGCATCACCACCACAGACGCTGCATCTACAATAGGTTTGTCATAGAATTTACGAAAAGTAGACTCAGAAGACCAATCTGCTGCCTTCATAATATCCTCTAAATGAGAACCTAAAGCATAAGCTTTGGAGGCCAGTTATCAATGCCACCTTCACTCAACAACCATCTCATCCATCTACTTAAAGTAGCTGCAGTCACTGGTCTGCAGGGTTTCCGAAGAGAAATTGACAGTTGACTCCTCAAATCCTGTCTCAGCTCTCCAGTAGCAATCTCGTATGCCTTCAAACATTGCACAACACACAATTGTGGGTTCTCAGGAAACACAGGATAAGTTACCAACATTGCAATTAGTTTTAGCTCTCCAAGTAATATTAAAGGTTATGCCCTCTGGAGAATAGACTCTCCCTGCTAAATCTAAAGCTCGAGCTTCTGACACCCGTTTACAGGAGATGAGACATAATAACATGGTTAGCTTTGTCAAGATTTGTTTTCGAGACAGATAACGGTTAGCTGGCTATTTATGCAAAACTCTCAAAATTAGATCCACATCCCATAGGGAAGAATACCCGGGTCAAGGTGGAACAGACATGCTAATCCCTTTTATCACTTTTCAAATTAAGGTACGTTCTCCGACCGGTTTACCAACAACCGGCACATGGCCACCAGAAATGGCAGACCTAAAATTGTTACCCGTTCTGTAGGCTAAACCTGACTCTGCAAGCTCAGACCACAAATTCACTATCATGCAAAAGACCGCCCCAAGGGATCGAGATGCCGCACATTACAACAACCGCTCCATCTCCGCCAAGCTGAGGCATACCGTTTATGGGTGCATGAAGCCCATGCCTGTCTGAAGAAATCAGCAGCTTGTTGTGAAATGCCTGGGGAATTCCATGTCATCCTGAAACCATCCAGGCCATCAATCACAGCTTCCCCGAAAGAATCAATGGGTGCTGCAGACCCTCCGGGATCACCAGAAGATTCTGAGGAGGGAGAAGAAGTAGACGAAGAGCACAAGCTAACAGAAGGGCTACAGGGAACCACGGTTGAGCCCTCCAAAAAGGAGTCACGAGATCAATCTCTGCCTTCTAGCAACTGATGTGAGATAAAACCCTGGAAATCATCATGAACAGGGGAACGCATACCCCTGAAACTGAGTCCAATCCTGGAGAAAAGCATCTGTCACCAGAGCCAGAGGGTCCGGGCGCCAACTCAAGAACTTTGGTAACTGAAAATTGAGGCGTAACACAAATAAATCCACTTCTCATGGGCCTCATTCCCAAATTATCTGATGAAACAGCATCAAATTCAGTTTCCTGTTGCTGAAATCGACCAGATACCTGGAGTTCCAATCTGTTATGGCATTCTAGGAGCCCGGAAGATACTCAGCTGTAATAACAAGGCAGTGACTGTGACAATAATGCCAAAATTCCTTGGCTATCTCTGCTAGAAACTTGCTTTCGTTCCCCTCAATTTGTTCACATAACGTACTGTTGCAGTGTTGTCCACCCTCAATAGAATTGAGGGGAGAGAATCTGTCTTTTGAGGGGAGAGAATCATTTTAGGAAAGAAGCCTCCCAGAAGTTCCAGGCAGTTTGTTGGAAGGTGGGTCATTAGTTGTGTGGCCTGCACAAGTAATGGGTCCGCACACGACCACCACTTGGAACCAAACACCCCATTGTAGCACTTGACTCTCATAGGGTAGCGTTGCTGAGCAGTCCAAGGATTACTCAAGGGAGGTGGTGTGGGTTAGTAATCCCCATTTGTGGGCACACAAGCATGGCACTCAATAAATTAGTGTCCAGGTGCTTTTTCTTTTGATAAAGTAAAAGTACATTTATTACACACACACTACTCAATACTATGCACAAATTTACAAATATACACAGATGGATGTAATTACTCTTGGGTGACATTGTGTAATCCCTCATGGCTCCCCCTAGGGGAAATATAATCCAACCACCCACATGACAAACCCGTCCCTGGCACCCCAGTGCAACATTTGTCTATAATATAGAGTGAACGCACCAAAGCCTGATAAGGAGCATAGTTACTGTACAAGGAGAGTGGTTATCAGTCTTATTACATAACTCAGCATTATCAGTAACACCTAGAGACATGATAAAATACTTTAAACCCTAAAGATTAGTTTTGGATTATTTTTAGATTACTTTTAGATTACATTGGTTTAACCTCATGCATTTGATTATTTTGGTATAATCCCAACTTGAACCCTAGTGAGTACAATCACACAAACTAAATACAAAAGTCCTAACATGCTGGTGATTTACATTAGCTTCTAACCCTTGAGGGGTTATATTTCCTTTGTCCCACCTAACCTAGGGAGGGGGACATAAACTTGGCGTTGGGGGGACGCTGCACGGTTCCTGCAGCTCCCCCTGAAAATGGGCACTTGGTTGGTGTGGCGATTGCAGCGCAGGGAGCCCACCCCTGGCTGCCCTCATCCGTGGGGGTGTCCGCCTGGTCCCACCTGGACACCCCCGTCATTCTGACTTCTTTGTTGGAGGGTAGTGCGGGGGGCCCACCTATGGCTGCCCTCATCGGTGGGGGGTGTCCGGTCCCACCCGGACACCCCCGTCAGGTGAGTGGTGTTGGGGGAGCGGCTCGAAGACCCCACCCCGGCCGCTCCTGCCGGCTCCCTGCACAGCCAGCAGCTCCGGGTGCTGCTGCAGGAGCCGGCCTCATCTTTGGTGTCTGCCCCTTCTGCTAGGCGGCCGGACGGGCTGCCTGGGGGGGGTGGGGAGGAAAGCGGTGGCACTCCCCGTTCCTCTTCTGTTTCATTTGGGGCCCTGCGATGGGGCCTGGGGCCCCCCTTACCACTCCGGGAGCACCTCACCTTCTTTGTGGGGACCTGGGATGGGGTCTGTGGCCCCTCTGGCAGCATTCACAGGGGTGGTCCTAGGGTGGGGCCCCCAGGACGGCATCCCACGACTTTTCTTCCTGGTGGGTCCCGTCTTCCTCTTCTTGGGGACCCTGTGATGGGGTCCGGGGCCCACTCTTTGTCTTCACAGAGGTGCAATGGCGGCCACCGGCTTGGCTTCTGTTTTGGGGGCAGGCCCTGGCCCACCCTGGGGGCATTGACTGGAGCAGCAGTGGAGCCCCACACACTTTGCCGCTCACTCTGAAATAGGTCAAAGGTCACAGACCTTCTTCTTTGCATATCTCAGGCTCCCAAGGGCCAATTTGGGTGGTTCTGTTGTTGTTTCACTCCTGGTGACGAGCCCTTGCCACCAGGAGCACTCCTCTTAGACCTCCTGGCCTGGAAGGGTCCCAGATGATAGGGGGCCAGTCTCACTGACTCCCTGCACCAGCCTTTCCTCTGGGTGCCCTCCTTTCCTTCTGGGCAGCGCGCTCTTCTTGCGCCAGCCAAGTCTTTCCCCCAACTAGTCCTCAGGGGGAGTAAAGGGGCCAGCTTACGTGGCCCTGGCCTGCACCTCGCTGGGCCTTAAGTCCTTCAGGGGCACAGTCCCTGCCCCAGGGGGTGGTCACGGGGTTCTTCTTTCCAGTTGTCCTTGACGCCCGTCGGCAATCCCAGTGTCCAGCAGTGAAGCACAGCTAAGAGAGAGAGAGCTCTCCCGTGTGCAGGACCTTTTAAGTGGGGGCAGAAGTGTCCAGCAGACCTGCACCTCTTGCTAATCCAGATGCTCCACATCACTTCCTTGCCCCTGTCCCCTCCTTCCTGCACAGTCTTCTGGGATTGCTCCAAAATGGCATCGTCCAGGAGCTTGGGCCATATGTACTCTCAAACTCAGCCACTCCTTCCTAGCATTCCTTTCAGGACCCCTCCGCCCATTTCCTGGCAGGGGCTGACAGCTGGCTGACTGATGCAAGGCGCTACTCAGGCAGCTGGACAGAGCAATAATTGACCCTAATCCTGAGCTGAGTCCGAGAAAGATGACATTCCTGGATGACCCATAAATTGTACAACTATGCTTTTGCAACCTACTGCATTATTTATTTCATACAGGTTACAGTGTACATTGGTGCGACTCTGGTCTCTGTGGGCCCTAGGGGACCTGAGTTATGCCCTAGGCCACTCTTTTATATTGACATTGAATGGAGTGTCCCTACAGTGAAAAGACAGTAAGCATACTGATGTTGACATGTACTGGAGTGTCCCTACGGTAAAGATACAGTAAGAACACTGGGTACACCCATCTCATGAGGCCTACTCCAGGTCACCACCCACTCTGCATAGTTCTTTCTGCGCCAGGCTCCTTAAGCGCAATTCTTGAGCTGCGCATGCCAGGATCCCTTCCCACGCAGCCCTTACATAGGTGCACACACGTATGCACGCATGACACCCTGTAGCCTGCATGGGGCCTCTTACTCTTGCTGCACCACAGCAGCCTTTCTTTAGCAAGGCAGCACCAGGGGTCACACATGCAGTTCATATTACCATGGGCTCCCTCACAGTAAAAGGTCAAAGACCAGGTGGTCAAAAAGCGAAAAAAATCAGGGCAGACCAGATGGTCAGAACCATCCTCTCACACAGTTTTTGTGGAGACCCAGTTCCGCTTCTGATTAATGACCCCCCGTTATGAGAAAGCCGCATCTCGCTCCCCAGCCCCGTTGGATGGCATCCGATTCGTTCAATATGTCTGGGGAAGACCCAAAGATGGGTGTGCCATTCCAGGCTTCCATGTGTTCCAGCCACCAAAGAATATGCTCCGAATAGGTCACGCCTTTCCTTAAGTGTTGAATTTTCAACTCTGAAGGGCACGATAATGAATGGGGGCTGGGAAGATGGCTTGTATGAATGAGGCCAGAAGGCCTACTAACCTGGCAATTGACCTCAAGGACACAGTCTGGTTGACTAATGCAGACCTCAATTCCTTCTTGATATTGTGAATCCTCTGGGAAGGAAGTATTAACTGGGCATGGACAGAATCTATCTGAAAACCCAGAAAATCTATCAATTGTGAAGGATTCAACAGTGATTTCTGCACACTGATGATGAATCCCAGCTCCTGCATTGGCTGAATAGTCCACGATAAATGACTCTGGAGAGTTTGAGGGTCCTGTGCCATCAACAGAAGGTCATCCAAGTAAATTATCAACCGAACACCCTGGGAATAGAGAAACTATGTCACTGGTCTCATCAATTTTGTGAAGCACCATGGGGCTGATGACAGACCGAAGGGGAAGGCCTTGAACTCTAGAAAATATTCTCTCCATTGGAATTGTAATAATCTTGTGAGGAGGAAAAATGGGGACAGATAAAGAGGCGTCCTTGAGGTTCAGATGGACCATCCAGTCGCCTTCCAACAAAATATCTCTCAACATGTGAATCTCCTCATTCTTGAAATGCCAGTACAAGATCCATGGGTTGAAACTTGAGGTTTAAAACCAACTGATGGCCCCCCACCCTTGTTGTCCACCAAACGATTGGACTGATAAACCCAAGAGAGTGAGGTGTGGAAAAACATACTGCTCCTTTGTCTTAAAGGGACTGAACATCTGGATTGGGGGATGTGTCTGCTTTGAAGTATCTCCAGTTTAAAGCCTAACACAGGGGCATATTTATACTCCGTTTGTGCCGGAATTGCGTCGTTTTTTTTAACGCAATTTCAACGCAAAACTAACTCCATATTTATACTTTGGCATTAGACGCGTCTAGCGCCAAAGTCCATGGAGTTAGCGTCATTTTTTTGCGTGGACACCTACTTTGCGTTAATTATATGCAAGGTAGGCGTTCCCGTCTAAAAAATCGACTCCGAGGCATGTGCGTCGGATTTATACTCCCGGGCAAAAATCACGCCCGGGAGTGGGCGGGTCAAAAAAAATGACGTACGGCCGCTTTTGCGCCGTTTTTTAGCTCCTGCAAAAGGCAGGCGTTAAGGGACCTGTGGGCTCTGAAGGAGCCCAGAGGTGCCCTCCCATGCCCCCAGGGACACCCCCTGTCACCCTTGCCCACCCCAGGAGGACACCCAAGGATGGAGGGACCCATCCCAGGGACATTAAGGTAAGTTCAGGTAAGTGTTTTTTTCCATTTTTTTTTGTGGCATAGGGGGGCTTGATTTGTGCCCCCCTACATGCCACTATGCCCAATGACCATGCCCAGGGGACATAAGTCCCCTGGGCATGGCCATTGGGCAAGGGGGCATGACTCCTGTCTTTGCTAAGACAGGAGTCATTTCTATGGGGGTTGGGAGTCGGAAAAAATGGCGCAAATCGGGTTGAGGCGAAAAAATTGCCTCAACCTGACTTGCCCCATTTCTTGACGCCCAAGCTCCATTTTCCCCTACGCCGGCGCTCCCTGGTGTACGTCGTTTTTTTTAACGCACACCAGACGGCGCCGGCGGCTAACGCTGGCTAACGTCATTCAATAAATACGGTGCCCACATGGCGCTTCAGAATGGCGTTAGCCGGCGCTAATTTTTTTGACGCAAAACTGCGTTAGCGCAGTTTTGCGTCAAAATGTATAAATATGGGCCACAGTCTCTAGTACTCAAGAGTTGCCGGTAAGTTGTTTCCAATTGTTTAGAAACAATCCCACTTTGCTCCCGAACATTATCTCTAAAAAGGGGATAATTTTTACCGGAATATCCAGAATCCTGGATCGTGCCTTGTTGTCCATGGCAGGAACCTCTGTGAAACCAGGAGCATCCCCCTCTGGAGCCGGTGGGTTAGAAGGTGGAATCAGCCGACTCTCCATACAAGCCTCCTCTCTCTCTCTCTCTCTCTCTCTCGAGGATAATAGGACTGTTGAGGGCCTGCAAATGAACCTCTGCTGGGAACGCGCCCTCCGTAACATACGGCCCTAACAAAAAAGCCTCTTTTGAAGACTTTTTTGAGAGACATCTGGGCTTTGTCAAGATTTGTATATGTGGAGCAAAACTTTGCGAGTTCCTTGTCAGCTCCGAACAGTAAACCCTCGGCCAGTGGGCCTGCTTCAGAGGTGGCCATATCATTTAGTTTTGGATCAATATGCATTAAAAAGGATCTCCTGCATTCAGAGGAAATAGAGGAATTGATGTTCCCTAACTGATGGATCGCTCTTTGGGACCAGCCTATCAAGACATCAGTGTTAACAGGCAAACCAGATTCCTTCGATTGGAATGCCAGTTCCAGGATTTTGGTTAAAGGTCCAGACATGTCCAGCAGTTTGTCTTGACTGTTATACCACACTCTATCCAACCCTTTCTTAGGGTCCTTGGAGTATTTTTTTATGAATGTCACAATCGTGAGATCCACTTCGGGAGTGCCTGCCACTTTCCCTTCCAAATCTGGTCTGGGACATTCCATTCAAAGGCAGGCACGGACTTCTTTATCGAAGCTTTTGCAGATGTGTGATTGTACAAACTTCGTAACTTCAGGAGTTAGGAGCCAATTAGGCGCTCTGGGATGAATTACCCTGCAGGGTCAAAAGTATGAACTTTGGGGTCGGAAGGAGAAGCACACTTTTTAAGTTTTTCACTAGGACCTGGTTTATCTGAACCATCTGAATCAGATGAGGAAGCCTCCTCTGTCCTGGAATTCTCTGAAGAGGATGGGGAAAACAAGGAATCTTTATTAGTATTATAATTATGTTTGCTGGCCCTCTTGCAGCATAGTTTGTCAAAGGCTTCTGCATGCCCATTGGATGATGCGGAATCTGCCACTTTTTCTTTACCTTTGGGGTAGAGCCATCGCGGTCTGCCGGACATTCCGGCATCCAACCTTGGGTGCAAGCATATTCCATAAGCTGACCAGAGAAAGGTCCCAATGCCCTGACCATGACCTCATTAACAGACTGTTGTACCCTGCAGTCTAGGGCTTCAGACAGATTCATTTCAAGTTGACCTGTTTCAGCCGCATAAGGATGGTATTGAGCCATTCTCTTGCTTCAAACTTTTATTTTTTAATTTTATTTTATCTGGAATGCAAGAGAGATCAAAGGGGGGTGTTTGGAACCCACCCAGACCGGTATAATTAGCCAATAAAGTGTGGAGGGAGCAGCTTGGCCAAAACACTCTAGGCAGAGCTTACTTCAATTTTACAACCCTGTGCTCCTAGCTGAATGGCGTATGGGGAGCAACAAATTCCTAATGGACAGTGTTGGCACTCCTACGAGATCGCGATGCAACAACGAGCCGGTTTCTGAAAGCACAAGGATTCAGAAACCCATGCATGTAGCACGGCGTCTAATAAACAACTGGCTCAGAAGTCCCAGTAGTGACCATCAGCAACCACCGCAACTCAGCATAGTTTGAGTGGGCAAGTGAAGAAACAACTAGGGCAAAGTAATGAATGCCGCTGGTGTGGCCCACGGGCCCTGTGCTAACATCCATAGAAAGCATGCGGTGTAGGAGAGCTCTTAATCCGACTGCTGCCATAAATGTATGAACTTCATTGAACCCCAGATGAAAAGCAGAACATGGGGAGTGATGGGCGAGATCTAGAGGGCTTACAGACAAGAACTGTAGTGCGTGTGAAGAAAGCGCTTAAAAGGGCACCAACGTACTGATTTACTATAACAATGACAGTTGTTCTCAACGATTTCCGTGGACGTGCAGTGTTGTATGAAATCAAAATAACCCGAATAAAATAAGCGCGGGACAAAAGTACAAAGTATGACGAACTAATTCTTTCTCGCAGTCTTGCAATCATTCTGTGGCTATGTATGACAATAAGAAATGAATGAAGAAAAGTTTCAAATTTGAATTTGTCGACCAAATGTCACACGCCCTGGCACGCTAACCAAACAAAAACATTAACTGGAATGATGTAATGTGCAAGTCCGAAGACTATACACATCACAACACGAAACAGAACCATCTCAAAGGGAAAAACAGCGAACAAAACAAGGCAGCAATCTTAAGCACTGAGATCAAGGTAGAAAAACTCACAGAATTACTATTTTTAAAATGACAATTGCAATTCCTCAAAAAGATTAAGGAAGTAATGAATGCTGCATAATTTCAATAAAGCAGAGTCGAGCAAGATTTCCAAACCCGAACACATGGAAAACATTTGCAGATCAATTAAGCTCCCCTCCGTCTGACTCCATCTGAGAGTGCAGCCTCGACATCTGTATGCAGGATTTCTTTGCTATCCAGCCTTACGTTTGCGATAAGCGAGCTGAGGAATAGCTCTGCTGTCTCATGAGTATGAAGGCGCTATAATCTGCTGCTTCATGTCCAGGTCTGTAATATTTATGGAAAACTAGGGATAGCTCTGCTCCATGAGACCTATGCTTGTGAGAGGAATATAATTACAACTGCTTTCTGTTGCACTGGGAGCCCCGGATGAAGCTGCACAAATATAGAGCGGGAGGTGGGACAATCCAGGCGTTCGCTTGATGAATAATACTATGGTGCCATGGTGCAGTGCGAGCAGAGAGCAGCTGCTCTATTGCACCGGAGGTCGGGCAAGGTTTTACCGCGACTAGGTCAGGACTGACCTCACTGAGACTCAAGTAAGTCACTTTGGCCACGGGCACGGAGGGGGACAGACAAAAGTAAAAGTAAAAAAAAACGAGCACAGTTAAAAACAAGCATTTGGAATGCAATAGTCTGGTGTTTGCTAGAGTTAGAGCTCAGAGCAGCACTGATCGGCGAAGGGTCGGAATGAGCTGCTCCCTCCGTCCAGCCTCCTCCCTCTGACTCTGCTGGGCCTCCTAAATGGTGACATACTGCCAATGGGCAGCGGGAGAGACCAGCTGTTTCGTGTTTCTCGGGTCCATTTGCGAGGGTTTGTTTTTGAAACCCGGGACATGTTTCAGGTCATAAAAGCAGGAAGACTTGTCCCCTGATGCCAAACAAAAACAAGCATTTGAACTGCAATAGCTCTCGTGTTCGCTCGAGTTTCAGCTATTAGCGTTGTCTTGCCACAAACTGAAAATAAAAAGTAAAACAGTTGACATAAGCAGCCGGTTCAAAGTGCTGCTGGGAGCTCACAGAGACAGACAAAAGGAACAAGCATTTGTAATGCAAGAACAGAAAATGTACGAGGGAGAGTAATGAATGGAATAAACAAAGTCACACATCACTGCAGATGAAAATTAAGTAATAGACTAGAGCCCTGTTAACAGAAACAGACTGGGGCCACTGAAGCATCCAGCGCTCTGGTCAAATGCTATTAGCCTTTGAACAAAGTAATCCCTAAGCACATGCTTCATAGGTACAAGTGGAAGGGTACAAGTACTAGGGCCATGCTCCAGGGGAGTGTACAACTGTGGAAAAGGTGGGACAAAGAGCAAGGATTGACCACTAGCAAGCAAGGATTTTTTAAGGACACTGAAACAAACCAGTGAAAAAGCAGAGACCCCACAAAGAAGTATAGAAGTATATACTAAAGTATATACAAGAGGCCTCGAATGCTCGACCTAAAAAGGACTACGCTGAAGGCAAGCGTAGTCTGCTCCCGGTCCACGAGTCAGGCCAGAAAACGCAAATCGGCTTGAGAAAAGCAAATCGCGTACCAGATGTGTTCACTGAAACGTGTGTACAAGAAATTTAAAGCACATGGAATTGCGTCGCCATAGGCACACAGAAAATCGCAACTAATACCGGTAAGTGTGTAAAGGTTCTCTATGGAGATTGGGCCATGTGATGCTATCCTATTGTACTCATGGGTAATTATGTTTTTGTTTACTTTATTGTGATTGGCTGCTGAGTTTCTTCAGTAAAAGAAAGAGAAAACATAATCAAAGGTTCCTGTCCTGACATAGAATCACATTTACAACTTCAGGCAATGACACCGGCCAGCAATGGTCAGCACTTTTGCGACGTCTTCGCCACCAATGAAAGCCACAAGGAAGAGAACGGTTGTATGTGTTTTTGACGAAAATCTAACTCATAGTAATTGATTCTGTCTTAATGTTTTCCCCAAACTAACGTTGATTATTTTTTCTTCAAGAATGGGGTTCATCAGTTTGCTGGAACCAACCTGGTAAAGGCCTTCCTTGAGGAGTATTATTTTAATATTTAATCTCCACCCTTATTATACCAGCTGTTTCGTTTTTTTTACGGAGACTCCCTTCCCCCTTAATTTTACTCTCGTCGCCTTGCCATAGCTTGTTTTCTTTACCAGCATGCTCTTTTCGCCACCGTTCGACTACTCTTACATCCGCCTTTTCTCGGTGCTTATGCGCCACTCTGCAGCTTCTCTTGTCGAATGAGGTGACGCTGCCATCTTGTGGCAATGTATTGAACTGCCATTAAACCGTATATTTTCCTAAGGAACAGAAGTCTCACGCCGTCCCACTGCCTTTTAATTTTTTAAGTTACATTTATCATTTCTATGAGGTATGTAGCCGTTTTGAATGTTCTCTAAAATGAAGTTTCGCCAGCTGTTTATCAGACTAACTTTCGTCATTTTAGTTTTTTTTTTAATTGAAGGACTACTAAGCAGTCACTCTCGCTAGCAGATAACAATTAACAACATAGGTCAACCAAACACAATTCATGTGTCCCTGACTACTATGACAACAGGCACCCATGTAACCCCGCACAGAATAATATAGGTGAAAGGTGGTGACCAAGTTCTCATTTAGGGGTTCAATGCTATAATGAAAGTCCAACAAGGGAAAAACCTCTTTTGGCAAAAGTGTAGATGATGGATTATGATGTGGATTGCATTGGTGAAAATAGGCAAGGCATTAACCCCCCGCCCTCTGACATCAGAAGGGAGATTAGAGACAAGCGTGACAATAGATTCAGAGTCAGATGATCCACAAAGAAGCTGACTCAAAACTGCCTAAAAGAAAATACAACAGAAAATAACATGATGTACACCAAGCAACACAAAAATAAACAACTATTTGCAATGCAATGGGTCTCGCGTTTGCTTGTGTAAGAGCTATTTGCATTGTAAATTCCTAACTGGATTTTTCTTGCCACATGAATTGAAAATAAAAAGTAAAACAGTTGACATAAACAAGCCGAATCAAAGTACCACGGCCGCCATGAGCGCAATTTTATCTTTACAGATAAAATCGTATGAACAATAATATACAGCTTTTACATTAAAAGCAATTGCAAACAAAACATTAGAGCAGAGAGAAATGGGGTTACTTATAAAAGAGTTATTTAAATTTAAGGCATTTCCACATTCTAATTATTTCTTTCATTAGCACTTTTCAAAAATATATACTTCTAATTATTTCATATCGCTAATAATGCAGTGACGTACTGCAGGATTTACTTTGCTTGATAATAGTTAGTAAAAGTGTTCGCTACTAGACAGTTCTGCATTTTTGCCATGTGATTTTTTAGGGGGAAAATCAATTGAGAAAATATTCCTTTCTCTGGTAGAACAGGTGGTACAGTATTGCAAAAACATGAAGGTGCTCTTCAATTCATTTCACAGATTTGCTCTGGATGGTTGTTCCGCAGTTTGAGAGTTTTCCACTTCAAGCTGAATACTGTTTATTCTGTCTATTTGAACAATAAACAGGGTGAACATTCCATGCTTTATCCGGTTGGCTTTCTATGCAAATTAATATAACCTTCAGCTACATTGCTTTACAAAAGAGATATTACCAGTTTTCTTTTTCCTGATTTTTTTTTTTTTTTTTTTTTTACAATAGCCTGAAAGTTGCGAACCCTTATCTCAAGTTGGTGGCAGAACAATTGGCAGAGCCGAGTGTGACATCTAAGAAAAGCCACAACACACTTCGTTAAGGCAAGCAACCTCCAAATATAGCAGCTACAGTGTCGGACCCTGACTAAATGGTGGTGTCAGTTTAGCTCTCTTTTAATAACCAGGAGTTATGACAGGGAAGCAAACGTATTCGCCGCCAACGAACACCAGTGGCTGCCTGTGCATAGTAATCTACAGCAACCGTAGTGAAATAAGAAAGCGGACTACTTTCGCACTACAATTTGCTGACGGGAAGCTCTGTATTTGCGCTTGACAATGAAGGCGCAAGGAGCTATCGTTGTTGCAACCACGTCAGTTATTCTCGATTTGTAGAGCGCTCTAGAACACTGAAGTATCGAAACATAGTATGCAAAAGAGACGTACTTTAGAAAAAAATTAAAAGTAATACAGTTTTACATAAGTGAGCCAATTTAACACGTCACGCCAGGAGCAGGAAGGAGCACAAAAAAGGAAACAGAAGTTTGCTCGCTGTCAAATGTATTGGCAAAAATGCAATTGTCCATGTAACAGGGTCGATGACACGCAAGGGGGTCGATTATTGCCCTGCGAGAACGCGCTGCGAAGAAATAAATAGAAAAAGTAGTCCAAAAACCATACGGAAAACATGGAACCAATATGTTTTCAGTAGTTTACCAGTGTTGTTGAAGAGGGCTAAACACCGGGAAAGGCATGACGTATGCATGCCATTCACTAATGAAATCAAGTAAATTTTAAAAGGCAAGCCCACGAACCAACCAAACTCATGGGCTTGGTTAAAAGCCCACTGAGAGATTACAAGAGGGGCAGAGCACTTGCGTGCGCTCAACCCTAAACATCACAAGGAATCCTCCAAAGCTGTTAAGAAAATTCAGGGACAAAATGTATACCAAACGGGAGTTCAGTGCAACAAAAAATTAGAGAATGAAAACCATTGTGATGCATCCACCTTTTTCAAGCATTGCCTTTAAAGGCCAAACACAGGAATTTGTCTTAGAGAATGAAACTGTGCCACATCTTAGATTTGAAAGTTCATGTTCATGTGGAGTGACCACTATCTTGGATTGGATACTTTATATGCTCAAGCACCGCTGTCCATACCACAAAGAAGAAGCCAAAAGTTTGACATTCCGAATGCCATGCAGTGATCTGGTGACCTGCTGACATGATGAACACTCACTCCATCCGCCCAATCTCCGAACCTGAAAGGAATCCCTTAAGACCCCCATGAACACAGAACAGCCAGGTCAACTTCAATAAACAGAAGTCTCTTCTGTGAACATGGTTTAGTGAACACTGACAAGCTGTGCAGACACACACCCTTGACTTCTCCTTTGAAGGCTGTAGAAACGTGAATAGGTTGTAGTCCTTTGGCTAACTCTGGACATAAACATGACAATCATAAAGTCTTGAAGTCCTGCTCTGCCGATATTGAAACTTTAGAAATGCTTTGTGGCACTTAAAGTCACATTAATGTCTTGCAATGTGAAACTTAGCTATGAAGCCCACTCTTCTCCTAATCAAGTGAATCATTGTAGTAATTGAAGATCATTCCGCTTACTGTTGAACACATTTAAACCTATATATCGTGTTACACTTGCAATGGCACTGAAAACAAAAAGGAATATCTCTTGCTCTGACATCCCAGCATTCCAAGTTGTAGAACCAGGAAACAAGAAAGAAGAGCAGCTCGAAATGGTCTTTGGAGAGCCCAGTGGACCTTCGTTCAGGACCAACCCAGCACAGTAGGACACAGACACGGGTTTTAGAGTAGTTTGGCTGCCATACACACTCATACAAGTTGGGAAATACTACAATAACAAGCAAAGGCAGTTGAGAAATAACTATTTAGTGACAGAGTCTTAAAAAGGTATTGTGTTGCAGAGGGGGACAAGGTATCAATGACCAGGAAGGAAGAGAGGGTGGTTCCAACATCATCCTAATTTTGGGTTAGAGAAACGTCAGTGCTGTGTGTGCAGTGCTAACAAATGAAACAATTAAAGGCCTTGCGTGTAATAAGTGTGACGGTTGGTGGCTTTGGCACACACATAATGGAAGGGGACCAAGTTGCGTGTAAAACCATCAATCTCTAATTACGTGGCAGCCTAGACAGAAGTATTTACTGCACTCTGTATTGCAATGTATGATGAGTTCCAAGCATACAAAAGAGGAGGCTATACCATATACTTCATAGAATAAATGGCTTTGGAAGGTCTGTAACCCAGCAGGCCAATTCAACTGTTAGTCTACCAGAACTACAATAAAACTTAAGATACAGATAGGTCACTGTTATGGGGATGGTACCCAGGTGTTAGTGCAGGTAACCGCAGCATTCGAGGAGCTACACATATCCCATACTACAATACAGGGGCAAATGGCAGCCCTAGAAAGCTTGAAGACTCCCGGCCTTAGCCTCTCCGTGCAAGGATTATGAAGGAAGACGCTCTGGGGCTGGAATACTGAGGATGAAGTGGCTAGGGCAGATCCATCTGCAGAGAATGCCAGTGTGGGCAGAATGAAGAGGAGGCATCGATTTTTGCATTCTATGTGTTTTATTACTGTTCATGAATATAGTACTTTGTGCACTCAATTATTTTCATCATTGAGCAAATGTCAAACTGGCTGTTGTTTTGTGTTCCAATCAACAATATACGGGTGAATAAATACCAACATTTTGTTACAGCTACGTTCTCTGCACATGTAATTCGTAATGTCATCTAGAATACACAGCATGTACCTTAAATAGTTGGTTGTGATGCCTTCATGGCTCATCTTTCCTCTGTTTGCGAACATCTGTTGTGAAAAATTCAAGACACAGGGAGAGATTTTGGTCATGCCATCATTGGATGGCTGTCATGTCTATCTCAATTCCCTGTTCCTGATTTAATGGCTTACATTCCTATTGTTCATTTTCCTTAAAGCGCAAGAAACTCCATTCAAAGATGACTGCCTCTGATGCACGCACACCATTGGCGGCCTCTTTGTATGGAGTTTTTTCTACACTTTAAAATATGGCTTATATGGGTGTGCATGCTGCATCTGTAGTGGAAGTCTTTGAAAATATTTGCTTGTTTTAAGAAACTTAAATGAAAGAGAGCCACTGCAGATGAGCACATATTCACAACAGCCATAAAGGGCAGAAGATTTGCGAAAGGGAATAGGTTCTACAGACAAGACCTGTTGGTTTTGCCAATGCCTGCTACACCTTGCACCTAGTTACCATCTGCATACCACTTCATGGCAATTTGCGAGTGTAAAATGCAGTTTTTGCAAAGGTTTGTAAATTGCAAATTGTTGATGCATCAGATTTGTGATTCTGCATTTGGTAATTCCATTTAATGCATGTCAAAAAATTGCAGACTTGCAATTTGGTCAGTTCATGCAACGTTTGTCACATTTGGCCCGTCGTCCATATTATTATGGTGTTTCTGAGGCGCAAACCAGTGTGCGACTGATTTGAGATTTGTAAAATGTTCACACATCAGGTCCTAGTTTTTATATCTTTGCAGTGTGTTTTCTTGCCCCAAAGCATCACTGCAAGCAAACAGTGATTGTTTTGCTTTCATGAAATGTCATCCAGCAACACAATCACAATGATATTCTACATTCGTATTAAAACTTGACTAGATGCCTTTCATTTGTAATTTAAAACAGGTATCTAGACTTTTCTCATTTTACCAGTATAATTAACTAGCTCACCTGGCTCACTTAAATCGATTTTTCCAGCATGCAAGATATCTCTGGAGAGCTGTTGCATTTCATGTTTGTTATGGTATTCAGTTTTTTGAATTTGTGCTTTTTGATTATATTTTAGATGGGAGCCACAATAATGATACTGTATTTTGGAAAACTGAAACGCATAATCAGCTTTCCTGATTTTGATAGACAAATCCCCAAGAAGGTATGTACATGTGTTTAATTTGTTGGATGAAATGTATAGGCCTTTACTGTGAGTTAGTAGGAACAGGTTTGCTGAAAAAACACAAGCATTCAGCTTTAAGGAATCAGTCAGACATAAATATTCTGATTTATGAAGTATCAAAAAGTTTCAATTCCATATTAAGTACTTAGCCCCTTCGTTTTTGGGAAATGTAAAAAGTTTAAAGCATGTTACAGATTTTTTGTTTACAAAAAAATTAAAATTGTACAGACTGCCAGTACATAACATGTTACTTTATGTCGTAGGTTTATTCAAGTAAGATTTTTTTTATCTCTGCAGGCAAGTGTATAATGCATCAGCTTCAGTTGCAACAACACATTTGTATGAAACTGTATCTTTGGTGTTTATACTATATAGGTCATTGCTTCCGAGTATACATCTAAGATTGTACTCTCATCGTGTATAGAAACTCCATTTTGACTTACATATAGTTAACAACTCACTTTCCTCTAGACCCTTCACACAAATTAATCGTGGGTCCAATAAGGATAGAACATTTTGTGAGGGTTGTTTCCCAAAAGGCCCATATATCAGGGAACGTGTAGGAACCATGCCTTAAATGAAGGCTTCTTTAGACACACTTGCTCAAATAGTGTTGGAACAATTGTGACCACATTTCACAGATGGTGTTAACCTTAGTATATTGATTGAAATTATAATGCTTGTTTCTGTGTAATGTTTCTAAAAGTGAACTATCCATTGAACATTGGAGACATTTGAATATTTATGTTTCAGGATACAATATTTATGGTGATATGAAAATCTCCATGGACATGCATTGCACTTGATAACAATGAGTGTAATAATGTGAATTCTGCCACTTGATTAGTGTTCATTATCAAATGCAAGTAAAAGCTCAGTGTGTGTGTAATGTTGTGGTATGCAGTAATGTACTTTTTAGTTATGGGTTGTGCAAGGTCAACATATACAGTACCTTTATTTTTATCCATCCGTTCCTGTCCTGTTTTATTCTGTTCTTCATCTCCATCTCTTTTTCTTTCACTTTTTCCTGCTCAGGACTTATCAAGGATTGGGAAACACATGGACATACTGTTTTTAAGGATGTGATTAGAATTGGTTTTGGACCTCTCGTCCCTTATTAAAGAGGATAAATGGTGATTCTCTTGAAATTGATGCAGACGAAGTACTTGGCTGTTATGGGAGGTCAGGTTCTGGAAATAGGGTTGAGCATTACATTTCAAGTGGATACCCTGCTTTTATTTTTTTTAATGTGGGAAGAAGGGTGTAGGTGGCCCCCCCTGAGCTAAACTTTAGTCCATCGACAGGGGCCCAATGCAGTTTAAGTGTGCCTGGGGCCCTAAACCCCAGCGACAGCACAGTAAATCTGTTTTCACTGTCCGTGCTCTTCGTGGCCAGGGAGCCTGCAGTTCAAAAAATTGCTCCCATTGGCTGGGAGCAGAACAATACCAGCTCTTGCACTGTACAGAGAGCTGGTGGTGTCTCAGGTTCTTTGAGGGTTTCCCTGCAGCCACCAGCCACAAAAAAAAGGTAGCTGGATGCCCAAGTGGGAACAGGGGGGTCACACACACAATGAATATGCAACCTCCTGACAGTTCAGGCAGCCAACAGGGGCACGGAGGCTTTGCCCATCCCCTTCCAACCACATAAACAAGTGAGCTAGCTGCCCCAGATGTGATAGGTGCACCCAAAATATAAAAAATGCAGCAAAAACAATAATAATATGTAAGCTGTCAGAGCTGCTCAATTGTTACTCACTGCTCTCGGCCAAAAGCGCTCCATAATATTCTTCACAGGTTAATAAGGATATATTTTACAGCTTTGTGGTACCTCAGCCTGCCCAAGGACAAAGCAGCTTATTTTCAGAGTGTTGATAGGGCTTCAGAGAGTGCAGCAGCCCCCTAAAGATTATCTATTAAAAGTAACCCTGTGTTTCCTAAGAAAAGTAAATGTTGTTTTCAAAGTTTGCCAGAGCTGGAGCTTTTGCTTATCAGCTGAGGACTACAGGGATCATTTGTGGTTGGTCTTATGGCTGCAAAATGTGTAATCTGAGGACTGTAAAACTAAGACTCATGCATGTGCTTAATGTTGTTTGGAATACAAATGTTTTATTTAAAAGTTAATTGATATACATTGTAATGGGTTTTAATAATAAGGAATGCCTATAAATATGTTTTTGGACCCTTTTGGTTTTAAAGCTGAATTCTATCATGTGATTACTGTTTTATCAAGGTAGGAGCTTCTTGACAAAGGCTATAGGCTTGTCTTGTAGATTGATGTGGTCACCATTTGTCAAAGCCAATGGGCTGTCATTTTATATATTTGATTAGGTAATTGTTTGACTAAGCAGTAGGCCTTCCTTATTTAAAATGGCACCCTTTTCTATTGTGATGTTGCATCTGGAATAGGCAATATTAATACACACAGCCTTCACCCAGTTCAGAAGCCTTGACAGACAGGTCAGACCCACATCAGACTCTACCACACACAGTTGATCCTGCAAAGAGATCTTTGCTGGGAGGCCAGTCCCCACCAAACTATATTACGAACAGCCTTAGCCCTGCACAGAGGTGTTAGGGGAGAGGCAGGTCTTACACCAAACCCTACAACCCACAGCCTTTGCTGTAAAATATTACCTACCTATGTGGTAGATTCCTGCTTTGTAAAGTACTTCAAAAGGACTTGCGCGGTACTTACTTGTGTTGTGAAGACTGCGTGGTAAAGGTGATACATTGCAATGAATGTGTGGTAAAGGCCACAAGCCCTCACCCACAAATGAGTAAGCCTATTGCTATTCACAAATCACATTTCTAAAGTTACTGCAGCCAAAAAGCACCTAAAACAGCCAGAAATGTACTCCAGTTCAGCTTTGGAGTAGGTCCAACACCAAATGGCCAGCTACTGGTACTTCATCAAACCCCCAGAGAAAATAACGGAGCCGCCAAATAACTATAGAAATATATGCGAAAGCAACATTGATCATGACATAATATCAGAATCAAAAATATTCTGTAAGAGAAATATTATGTCTGTTAGACCTGGCATCCTTGGCGTGGTCTCCTCAGTCTTTTTGCCTCCGATTCCCACAGTTTTGACTGTGTGCTGGACTCTTTTTTTGGTACTCTGGGCACTTTACCACTACTGACCAGTGATAAAGTGCAAGTGCTCCCTGTGTGAAATTGTATGTGTAATTGGCTACACGTGCACTAGAGGTGCTTAGGACCTGTAAATCAAACGATACTAGTGGGCCTGCAGCACTGATTGTGCCACCTACATGAGTAGCCCTGTAAACATGGCTCAAACCTGCCACTGCACTGTCTGTGTGCAGTTTGTAAACTGCCAATTCGGTCTGGCAAGTGTATTTACTTGCCAGGCCCAAACCTTCCCATTTTATACATTTAAGATACCCCTAAGGTAGGTCCTAGGTAGCCCCATGGGAAGCGTTCAGTGAATGTTAAAGGTGGGACATGTACTGATGTGTTTTACATGTCCTAACAGTGAAATACTGCCAAGTTCAGTTTTCACTGTTGCCAGGCCTATCTCTCTGATAGGTTAACATGGGGACTGCCTTTAAATATATTTTAAGTGCAGTTTCCTTTTGGGGGCAGATCGATATGTGGAGTTTGGTGCCTCTGAACTCACAATGTAAAAATACATCCTTTGATAAAGTTGGTTTTTAAACTGTTAGTTTGAAAATGCCACTTTTAGAAAGTGGGCATTTTCTTGCTTAAACCATTCTGTGACTCTGCCTGCTTGCATATTCCCTGTCTAGGTCAAACTGGCAGTTGGGCTGTTTGTTAATCCCCTCTAGACAGTGACAGAAAAGGGAGCTTGGGTGTAGCCTGCATATCTTGATGGGCCATCTGAGCTAGAGTGAAGGGAGGAGTGGTCACTTACACATGAATGGGCTGTGCCTACCCAAACACAATGCAGTCTCGAACCCCCTGGTGTAAGTCTGGAGCCAGACCTGAGCAAGGCAGGATCTTGTGAACAACAGAGACTTTCCTTTGAAGTTTGCAACTTCAAAGGCAGAGAGGGGTATAAGTAGTGGACCCAAAACCCCAGATTTGTAGATTACTTCTGGAATCAAGAGGAACCTCTGCCAAGGAGAAGAGCTGAAGAGTTGGAGGAGGAGTACTGCCCCTTTGCCTGTGATTGTGCTTTGCTGCATTGGCCTGCAGTTGCTGCTTCTGTCTGAAAGAGAACAAAGACTGGACTTTGTGGTATATTCCTGCTTGTGAAGAATCTCCAAGGGCTTGGATTGAGCTTGCCTCCTCTTTTGAAGTCTCAGGGCCATCAAAGACTTCCTCTGCCAGCACTTGGACTCTCTACTGAGACTCCCGCCCTGCCAAGTGGCGCCCTATCCAGTCCCTGGGCCTGAGAGAGGTGAAGTTGGCAGAATAAGGACTGAAATCCAATCCACGCAGAAAACACCGTGGGGGGAAAATTTCGATGCACCACCTGCAATGCAGCTGAAAAATGACACGCCACCCGCATTGTGTCTAAAATCGGCTCTCCGCCTACATCGCAGCTAGGAGCTCAACACATCAAGGCTGGAGAACGAACACATGAACCGCTTAAAGGCTTCTGATAACAACGCACACCCCACACAGTGTGGTTTTCCAACACCGTGCTACCGGATTTCTCATGCATCATCACTGGGTGTCAAATTTATCATGAACCTGCGTGGATACGATGTGCCCCAAATCTATGCTTCACTCTCTTGTGGGGGAGAAAAAAGATGCATTGCCGACCTGATTGAAGAAAAAACGATGCATGGCCTTACTTGCGAGTAAGGAATTGACGCATCGCTGACTTTTCTGACACACGCTCACCTGTGCGGCTTTATTTTTTTACGCAAACCAGGTACTTAGTGTAAAATCAACATTTCCACCACTAAAAGGACTTTTCCTGTCTTCTACTGCTTCAAGAAGGGACTCCCTGTTTGTTACAGGTACAAAGGAGCTTTCCAGAGTCCACTGCATCAAGTCCTGGAAGCAGAGCCCATCTGACCAGCTTCCAGTGGCCATTTGAGGATTCTGAGCAAGGGTATTCTGGGAATTGTAGTCCCAACTCCCAAGGAGCAACTCAGAGCTTCTGGATCCTTGGATCAAGTTGTGGACACTTCAAGGACCCAAAAATGACCTCTGGAACATGATCCAGAAGGCTGGAGACGTTTGGAGCAACTCCATAAGTTTAAGAGGGGCATCATGGGCGTCGTAGTCCCGGACCACAAGAGGCAAACCGGAGCCTCTGAAACCTTGGCTGGTGCTGTGGACCACTTTCCTGAATCAAGAAACAATTCTGAAATTAAGTGTGACAGTGTTACCTTGTGGGTGGCCTGAACTCTGGACTTTGTCCCCGTCCAATGTGTGTTTTTTTAACCCTTTGAGCACTAGTTGCTTCTATGCGATAGAACAAACTAATAATTCTTTAAAAATTCATATCTCCGGTTCCCCTTATCCGATTTTAATCATTTTGGTGTCATTTTAAAGTTTAAAAATATAATCTATTTTTATAAATTGTTGTTGGATTTTTATTGTGTTTTACTTATTTACTGTTTTGTGATTTTTAAAAGCTTAACACACTTGTCTCCCAAGTTGAGCGTTGTCGCTCGTTGCGAAGCTACCAAGGGTTGAGCTGGGTTTCATTTATTGAGACGTAACTGGACCTAAGTGGGGGTTAGTGGCCTATTGCTAGGTGAAGGTACTTACCTGCCCTTACCAATAATCCACTTTCCAACAGTTCAGTACTAATCAGGCCAACTTATTCTGAACTGCTAATTCTGTCCTATGTACAACCATTATTCTGCACTGTGCTAAATGTACTGTCACCTGACTCCAGAAGAAAGTGATCGTCCTCCTGATGAATTGTTCCTGAATGCTGTGCCATGAGAAGTGGTATAACTAAATGTGGTTTCTTGTTTTCTTTAGTTAGTGACTTACACCAGCATATAATTTTTAGTGAGCTGTTTTAGTTAGATGTTTTCTAAATTATTTTTGTCTTTCTTTTATTTTTATTTTGTCTGAATGTGTTAGTTTGTTCCCACACAGGCAAGTCCCAATGCTGGTTAGTGTTAGGAATGGCACAGCATTGAAAATCTGAAATTCGATGTCGAATTGTATTTTGATGATTTACTGATGTCACCGCATCTACTTAATCATGTGCATATTGTATTGTTGCTAAGCTATATTATTCTTTTGGAGTGTCTAACCGTATTGATGATTAGTAAGTTGAATCTTTTCAGACATTTTGGTCAGCCTATGGTTTTTATGTATGTTTGTAACTTAGTTTTGCGCACCATTTACGTGGCATTGATTTTGGGATTGTAATAAAGCTTTGAAACTTTATTCAGTTTGGAGTTTGATTTAATGTCAAATTGCTTATGGTGTTCAATATTGTTTATGTTATAAGATCATTGTTTTTTGATTGAATGATTCTGACTACTGTACTCTTTGCCAAGTCCAAAGACTCAGTCAACCTCAGTAGGTGGGATTGGGGATGGCGTCTCACCAGCGCAGCGGGGGTTGTTGAACCAGAATGAGTGAGTGAAATTATTCCTGGACCGCTGCGCTCTAGCACCATATAGCAGGTGTGGGTGGGTATGGGGAGGATAACCTTCTTAAGGTGCGCGGGGGGATGGAGATGAGAATGATGTGCCCCTCATGGAACAGCATGTGCTAGCTGAATCCTGGAGAACTTCTCCTTTGTCTGCCTCCTATCATTCTGCTACTTCTTACTCATATCTCTCAAAGTATGTGACTTCTTCCTAAATGCACTAACAGAGTCTCTCACCTCCTGCCTTAAGGCTGTGTTCCACAGAGGGTGAATGGAAGCAACCTACGTACTTGTTTGTAGTGTTTTACTACAAATTTAATTAAAAGGGCTGTCTCCTGCTAAGAGAAGTTCCCCCTCAAAATGGGCTTCGGAATCCTTCTGGCAGAATATGGATGTGTCTTCAGAATTTTAAAAAAGGAAGAGGAAAGAAAGCAGACTCTACACTGTGGGGAGTATGATTGTTGTTGAAAGAAAGTAGTTGTCAGGTGTGTGGTTTGGTGCAGGTATATGTAATTCGTCTATTCCCGTCTTTACGAAGGGCCCCCTCCAAGTGCGGAGCATTACGTGTGCAAAACAAAAAACTGTTGTAAAGTTACTAGTAGTAACTTTACAGTCATAAATGATGTATATGTCAGGGCAGAGGCTCCTCAGGAGCAGTGCGATGCTCAAAAGGGTCCACCTCGGCATGGTTTCAATTCTGATAGCAGTTAAGCACAGAAGATTAGAGTGATCAAGCGAGGGAAAAGGTGTTGGGCGGGAACTACTGGGAAGGAGGCCTGTCATAAAAACAAGACAATATGACTTCTCTTTGCATAACAGAGTATTTTCCTCTCATGTAAATGTATTTCTAGAAAACTTAAACTACTTTCACTTTCTTGCCTGATGTGAGGAATATTTAACTCTGAGCTGAAATGTGCCAGCTGAAACAGTACAAGAGAATTGGATTATTCTCTCCCTTACTAAACATTCATTCCAACATTACTTTCAGGATGTAAACATACATACCACAATTTCAGTCTTTATTTGTTTCCTAATGTAAGTGTTGTTCTGTATATAATTTTGTTATTTCTCCAAAAGAAGATGATACTGCAACAATAGCCCCTTGTAAAAATGTAATATAGCATTCACAATTTAAATGAGTATTTATAGAAGCTGTTTAATTTCACAGTGCTTTATTGCAGAAGTTCTGCGTTACACACTAAGATTCCAAAGTTAGTAAACTAAACAATGCAAAATACCCTCCAGTAAAATCAACAGTGGCAGGTGGTAATTTTAGGAGGGAGGGGGGCGGGAGGGAAGCACACTCACACTTATTCATTCACACACGCACGCACGCACATCCACTCACAACACTCATCAACATTCAAACATACATGCACGCACCAAACATTCATTTAAAAAACAAACACACTTACCTTCACCTCGGAGCTCAGTGGGGACTGCTGCCTTCCCTCTATCTCTGAGAGGGAAGCAGAGAGGGAAGGCAGCAGTCCCAACTTCGTCACAGAGGGGGATGGGGTCAGTGAGACTTCTGACCCCTCCCCACTCTGTGACGAGGTGTCACTGATTGACACTCGCCCTTGGTGCTTTGGGTCTTAAACCTGAAGCACCCAGTTCGAAGTCAATGTGTGACGCTTCCCCTCGTCACTGAGGCACCTCAAGGCACCTTTGCTGAGCCGAGGAGGTCACGCCCATAGGAGCTGTTACCTCTACAGCCCGGCAAAGTTCAGCTTAGGCAGCCAAGAGTCTGTGCAAATCACGCATGCCTCTCTCCTGGCTGCCTGAGCTGAACATGAAGAGTGTCTGTCAGGCTGACCTTTGCTCAGCCTGACAGACACTCTTCATGAGGAGCAAAAGGTGGGGGGGGGGAGGGGGTGGCTACTCCTCCCTAAAGGACGGGACGCAGCTGAAACTCAAAGCTGAATTGCTGTTCATTGTTTGCCTGCCATCATGGTATCTGTTCTTTTTCAATTATTATCACTTCTTGAGCTTGAAAGATAATCAGTTATCTTTCATGCTAGAATTCCAAAACAAAATAAATGTGGGGATCATAGCGCGCTTCTACAGCAATTCTATTTTTTGTCCCAAAATGAACAGAAAAATGAGCAAGAACACTCCCGTACCTGAAGGGGCGAAAGGAACCTCTGCAGTTCTAAAGGCTCTCTGAAATGGTGGCCGGAGAGCCAAAACAAAGAGCTGGATATCCTTCTCCATCCAATGCTTCAGGGATACCAGAAATGGGCAGGGCTCCTCCTGTACCAGTGCTCCGCCCAAGATGGTTATTTGCACAGAACGCTGGGACATGTATTCCCTTTAGCAAACACAGTTCTTCTGTAACAGGGCAGAGGAATATTATAATGGCAATCACAATTGTACATCAGCAACAATAAACATATGCACAACAACATTAAAAAGGGGACTTTCCGCAATCATAGTAATCCAAAAAGACCTGCTTGCTAACCTGATGAATGTCTGTGATATGAAATACTTTGAACATTACCATGCCTGCGATATGAAGCACCTTGAACATCACCTTATGCACACTGCAGGAACACGTCTGACAGTTTATGCAGACTCCAACCCTAAACTAAGGGGGGCCAGTTGAGACATTAAGGGGGTGATTCTAAGTCTGGCGGGCAGCGGAGGCCGCCCGCCAGACTTCCCCCTCCAAAATACCGCTCCGCGGTCGGAAGACCGCTGAGGGTATTCTGGGTTTTGCACTGGGCTGGCGGGCGACCGCCAAAAGGCCGCCCGCCAGCCCAGTGCAAAACTACCTTCCCACGAGGACGCCGGCTCCGAATGGAGCCGGCGGAGTGGGAAGGTGCGACGGGTGCAGTGGCACCCGTTGCGAATTTCACTGTCTGCAATGCAGACAGTGAAATTCTTTGTGGGGCCCTCTTACGGGGGCCCCTGCAGTGCCCAGGGGCCCCACGACAACCCATACCGCCATCCTGTTCCTGGCGGGCGAACCGCCAGGAACAGGATGGCGGTATGGGCTGTCAGAATCCCCATGGCGGCGCAGCGAGCTGCGCCGCCATGGAGGATTCAAATGGGCAGCGGAAAACCGGCGGGAGACCGCCGGTTTTCCACTTCTGACCGCGGTCAAACCGCCGCGGTCAGAATGCCCAGCGGGGCACCGCCAGCCTGTTGGCGGTGCCCCCGTCATTTTAGCCCTGGCGGTCTTGGACCGCCAGGGTTAGAATGACCCCCAAAGTCTATATTTGTAGTAACTTTACTCTTGGAAATGGTGAATAGCCAAAAGAAGCAATGTTACTCCAAAGTGTAAAAGTAAATTAAACATGAGTAACACTATAGGTGTAAATTTAAGTTTGTTAATAGGCCTGTACTGGCAAATTATATGGCAAATGTGCGAAATTCATAATTATTTGGTAATTGCTGAAACCACACAATAGCATAAATCCTCTGACCCACACTATTTTTATCAACAATTTATTCATGAAAGGTAAACAAAACCTGAATGTTCTAATTTCAATTAATTGTCGTTGTTTGAAGGATTAAGAAGAAAACTGCTTTTTCAAGCTAACTACCTAAACATAAATATGTAATATAAAAAATACCAAATGGGTAATGTTTAATAAGGTGAAATGTTGGTATCTTGGAGTTGTGGTGACATTTACAAAGTACTTAACCTTCAGCCTCATAGTTTATGACATCACAAGAACCACTTGATGGCAATATTGGCCCATATTACACCATATTACATGGTTACTCATTAAGGGCCTCATTACGACCCTGGCGGTCGGTGATTAAATGGTGGTAATACCACCAACAGGCTGGCGGTAACTACAGCCAAATTATTACCATGGCGGAAAGAGCTCTGAAAGACAGCCAATATACCACACCAACCGCCAGGGCGGATACAATAGGCACCACGGTGGTTGCCACCTACAGCCAGACGGAAGTCAATGTTCCGCCCACCATATTAAGAGCCTGCAAACCGCTACCTTTTCGGGGGGTACCAGAGACATCAAAAGCCTGGGGGAAACTGAGTCCAGAAGTCAAAGGACTCGCCATTGGAAACACAGGGAAGAACCATGCCACCATGGACCCCGAACCGCATGTTTTCCCTATGATATTCTACATTCTGCTCCACCACTAACACCAGTACGGGCAAAGACAATGACGGTGAGTACAGCCGCCTAGCACACAAGGGGGGAGGGGAAGGAAAACGAGAGTGACACACGCATGCACAACACACAGCCCACACACACACACACACACACACACACACCATATACACAACCAGATGCATTAAAAAGCAATATGACCTCGTAACTCGGCTGAACAATGAAAGAACAAAACGATTTCGCAAAAGTGTTTGTAATAAGATCAACACAGTAGAAATAATAAGTTGGGCAAGATAATAGATAAATACATATTTACAGAAAAAGGGACACAGCCCAGTCCTCAATTTGCGTGGGCCATATGGCCACAGGCCAAAGTCCAAGGCCAAACATGTCACCTGCTTCAACCTTGAGAGAAAACTGCAGGGGCATCAGTTTGTAAATAGGCAGGTACCTCAGTGGGATGGGGGACAGGGGGTGCCTCAGCCGGGAGATGTTACAAGACCACTAGTTCTGGAGGGGGTAACGTGCCCTGTGCTTGATCCTGGGGAGTGATGGGTCACAGTCTCTCAGGTGGGTGTCTTACCCACTGGTTCTGGAGGGGGCAACGTGCCCTGTGCTTGATCCTGGGGGGTGATGGGCCACATCCTCTCTCAGGTGGGTGTCCTACTCCCTGGTTCTGGAGGAGGCAACGTGCGCTGTGCTTGATCCTGGGGAGTGATGGGCCACAGTCTCTCAGGTGGGTGTCTTACCCACTGGTTCTGGAGGGGGCAACGTGCCCTGTGCTTGATCCTTGGGAGTGATGGGCCACAGTCTCTCAGGTGGGTGTCATACCCACTGGTTCTGGAGGGGGCAACGTGCCCTGTGCTTTATCCTGGGGAGTGCAAGGTCACAGTCTCTCAGGTGGGTGTCATACCCACTGGTTCTGGAGTGGACAGGCCACACAGCAGCCCATGGAGGCAGGATTACATATCGTCCACTGGCAGTGACGGCTGCACAGTGGTGGTGCCGCTGGTGGGGGGAGGCTCCTGCCCATCTCCTGCAACCTCAGACGGCTGCACAGTGGTGGTGGTGCTTGTGTCGGATTGGATGTAGCCATAGGAGTTTGAATTTATGTGCTTTATTATCAGCATGGATCTTTGCGAGATGAATTACTGCATTTGTGCAATGGATTGATCTAAAGCATATTATTGGAGAGAAAATAGGAATTATTTATACAGGGGTGGGATGTCTTAATTCATCATTTTTTTACATTTAAATTTATGATGATTGATACTTTTCAGTTGTAATAATATTTTTGTGTCTGTCTTTATTGGTTTTTCCGGTGTCTGGTCTTTGTCTATATGTAGACTGTATCTGTGGTTATTTGTCTATTGTTATTTGTGTGTTGAGTATTATTTGTATGTGTGAAGGTTATCTGTGTGACAGTTGTTGAGAGGATAGGGGTTGCTATTGAAATAATGATGTATATATATATATATATATATATATATATATATATATATATATATATATATATATATACACATATACCTGTGTTTGGATTAATAAATGTTTGATTATTGTTGAGGCCTTTGTGTGAGAATAATTAGCTTTTTTTAAATTAATAGGAGGGTGATGCTTTTTTTACGTATTGCTTGTGGGGGGAGGCTCCTGCCCATCCCCTGCAACCTCAGATGGCTGCACAGTGGTGGTGTTGCTGGTGGGGGGAGGCTCCTGCTCATCCCCTGCAACCTTAGATGGCTGCACAGTGGTGGTGCTGCTGGTGGGGGGAGGCTCCTGCCCATCCCCTGCACCCTCAGACAGATGCACAACCATGGTTGATGGTGGGGGCTCCGTCACAGTTCCTGGTCCATGCTCCTTGCCCTTCCTGCCTGCTGGTGCAGGCTCCTTGCTCTTCCTGCCTGCTGGGGCAGACTCCTTGGCCTTTTGTGAGGCAGGTGCAGGCTCCTTGCCCATCTTGCCAGCTGGGCAGTCTCCCTCCCCTTTAGGCTGGCTGGTGCAGGCTCTTTCCCCTTCAGTACATGTGGCCTGGATCCCTTTCCACCATGAGGGGGTGCAGTTAGGACTGGGCCCGTGGATTGTGTGGCTGAGGTGCTTGGCTGGGTTTGTGATACGCTGCCCATACGTGCAGGACGGGGGGGAGGGGTAGGGAAGAAGTCAATGGTGGATAGGAACAGTTTTTTAGGGACATTGGGGTGGGAAGAGGGAGAAGGAGTGGGAGTGGAGTATGAGGGAGTGGTTGTTGGATGTGTCTGTCTGCTGCTTTTGGGTGCAAGTGCATGGCCTGTATGCTGTTGTGAGGTGGATGGCTGTTGGGTGTCTGAGTCCTTGCGTTTGTGTACTTTAGGAGGGGGGGACAGACACAGTGGGAGAGGACACAGGGGATGTGTGCATGGCTGTTGTGGAGATGGCTGTGTGTTCTGCTTGGTGTGGTGATGATGCTGGTAGTGGATGAAGATGTAGTGCATGCAGGTGTGAGTAGAGACGTGGCTGGGAGGGAGGTGACATCAGAGAGGAGGCCAGAGCCTGAATCGATCTCTGTTGGGACACCAATCCAGTTTGAATGCCCTCCAGGAATGCACTAGATTGTTGTATCTGGACTGCCAGCCCCTGGATGGCATTCACAATGGTTGACTGCCCTACAGAGATGGATCTCAGGAGGTCAATAGCCTCCTCACTCAGGGCAGCAGGGATGACTAGGGCAGGGCCTGAGGTGTCTGGGACAAAGGAGATGCCCAACCTCCTGGTGAGCGGGCACGGGCAACTCGCTGAGGGGCTGCTTGGAGGGCGGTGCTGGTACAGGGGGTGGCGGCTGTAGCTGGGGTGGTCACAGAGATGTCCGCCACCACCAGTGAGTTTCTTTGGAGAACGTATCTGTATCCGAACTGTCCCCTCCTGTCTCTGCCGTGGTGCTCCCCTCACCCTCCGTCCCACTGGTGCCCTCAGCGTCGGAGGGCTCTGCCTCCTGGGTCCTGTGGGATGCAGCTCCCTCCGTCGCCGGTGTCTCTGCTCCTCCACCAGATGATGCTAATGCACATAAGGACAGGGTGACAAAACAAAAAGGTGAGGGGAGAGACAAAGGATACACTGGTTCAATGGCTGCACCAACACCACCGTTGGCATACACAGCACACTCACACACATGGAACAGGCCTACGCAATATGCATTGCACTACCAGAGAAATAGTTAGCCACCAAGGCATGGGGAGGGGCACACACCACGAGATGCAGCACATCTGGGACCCACGCAGCCCTGACCAGTAGTGGCTGCCTACGAGCTAGGTAGCAAAACTTTCCCTTCTGAACCCTAGCCATCAGGTGCCTACGCTGCAAAGTCAGGCCTGGCCTAGGGGCACCCACTGACACACATCCCCCACCCGGATACCACCCTACCATGCATAAGTTGTAATGATCGGCACTGTACTTACCCCCTTGTGGCTGCTGTGATCCATCCAGCTCAGGATAGGCCACTGCCAGTATGCATGCCATCGGGGGGGTCAGGGTTCATCGGGCACCCCTTCCTCGTTGGTAGGTCATCCCCAGCTGGGCCTCCGCTGTCTTCCATGCCCAGCGTCTCAGGTCCTCCCACCGTTTGCGACAGTGGGTGCTCTGCCTGCCATAGACCCCCAGGGTCTGCACCTCCTTGGCGATGGCACGCCATATACCCTTCTTTTGATGGGCGCTGACCTGCAGAGGCAAAACACACAGGAAACTAGAATTAGACAAACAGTCCTGCCGGTTACACATATGGCCCACCATACCCCTTCACAGCACCGTTTACACACACATAGCCCAGCACACAACCTGTATGCCGCCAAAAGGACATCCACCCACCTTACGCAAGGCCTTCACACACACAACTCCATGCATTTATGCCACATGCATTGTGCGCACAGTGTACTCACCTGTTGGTCTGAAGGTCCACACAGCAGTCCATACTGGGGTAGGACCCATCCATCAGTGTCTCCAACTCCTCCGAAGTGAAGGTTGGGGCTCTTTCCCCAGTTACACAGGCCATGTTAGGTTCCAGACACAGGTCACAGCTTCACATGCAGTGTGGGTCCTCTCCTATGGAAGGTCAGGTAACAAGTGAGGAATCAGGTAGAAAATGGCAGTCACGTCCGTGGTGGTGCATACCGTCACCACCGGCGTAGATCACCATTGGCCACTGTAACCCATAGGGCCCAATGTTAGCCAATGAGGAGTTACACTGTGGTTCCCGACCACCTCCGGCAGCGGTGCACGTCAGTCGAATTACCTCACTTCGACCTGTCCCATCACACTGGACAGGTGGATGCCATTTCAGGGTGGGGGGGCAGCCCTGGAATAATGCCGTGTCACAGGAGATATAAGCACATACTGGACAAATCACAATGAACCATTTCGTGTTTTCAAAGTTCTGTTCTAGTTCCATTGTTCAGTTTGTGACCAGCTCCTCACTCTTTTGTCCCTTATATTCCTACCGCTGCGGATGATGGAGACATACCCCTGTGTACAGACCCATTGTGGACTTGGCAACACTGGAGGACAGGCACATTATGCTCACCTATAGACTTGACAGGCCCACAATCACAGAGCTGTGTGCCCAATTGGAGCCTGACCTGATATCTGGTATCATTCACCCCACTGGAATCCTCCTTCTTGTGCAAGTGACATCTGTACTCCATTTCCTGGTAACTGGTTCTTTCCAAGTGACAGTGGGCTTGGCAGCAGGAATGTCACAGCCACTGTTCTCAATAGTGCTGACAAGAGTGTTGTCTGCCCTGATAAAACACATGTGCAGCTACATTGTTTTCCCCCAGGTTGAGGATTTGGCCACAGTGAAGGCTGAGTTTTATGCAATGGGACATATCCCCAACATAATTTCGGTGATTGATGGAACACATATTGCATTTGTTCCCCCCTACCAGAATGCACAGGTATTCAGGAATCGTAAGAGTTTCCACTTTATGAATGTTCAGATGGTGTGCTTGGCGGACCAGTACATCTTCCACGTCAATGCTAAGTATCCTGGGTCGGTGCATGATGCCCTTGTCCTGAGGAATAGCAGCCTTCCAAATGTGATGGGGCAACTACAGAGGCACAGGGTGTGGCTAATAGGTTAGCCCTGGTTCCCACCCAGGATATATTGGTGTATGGGCATGGTGTGGGCCATATAGGATAGTGTGTGGCTAAATGTGTCCCTCAATATTTGCAGGTGACTCAGGTTACCCAAACCTATCATGGCTGCTAACCCCTGTGAGGCATGCCAGGACAAGGGCAGAAGAACGTTATAATGAGGCACATGGGCGAACCAGAAGGGTCTTTGAAAGGACCTTTGGCCTCCTAAAGGCCAGGTTCTGGTGCCTCCATCTAATATGTGGATCCCTGTGCTACTCACCAAAGAAGGTCTGCCAGATAGTGGTGGCATGCTGCATGTTGCATAACCTGGCCCTCAGACGCCATGTCCCATTCCTGCAGGACGAGGAGGCTGGAGATGCCCGTGTGGCAGCAGTAGACCCTGTGGACAGTGAGGATGAGGCGGCAGAGGATGAGGACAACAGAACAAATGTGATCCCACAATACTTCCAATGACACACAGGTAGGTCAGTGTTACTTCACATTTCAATGACATTTGTTTTAAATTGTGTGGCAATGGCATGCTGATATTTTCAACTTCTAGGCCCACTTACTGTTCCCTCTGGCAATTCATTTTGCAGATGTTGCTGACCTGACATATACTCCTGGTGTGATCACAACAGCCAGCTACAGGTCATTAATCTATGCTCAGTCTTTGTACAATTGATTTGCAATGTTTGTAGTTGTTACAATAAATACATATTTGATATAAATGACATATTCCAAAATGTTTTTTTTCAAAGGGTGTTTATTGAAGTGCTAATATAGGGAGGGGCAAGTGGAATGGGATGGGGTGATGATGGAGGAAAGTCCAGGGTATTGTTCCAGTCTGTTTGTAGCACAGGTACATTGTCCATGGGGACATAGGAAGGGGAGCAATGGCAGTTTAAGGTGGACAGGGCGACAGAGTGGGACACAAGGGTGACAAACAGGAGAGTCTAATTTCCTGGCGGGGTCTTGGCAAGTGTTTCTGGCTTCTGTCTGGATCTCAGGGAACATTTTCAGTGTGGTTCACCTTCTGCAGGGGGAGGGGTGCTGGTGGCCTGTGAGTCCTGTGGTGGGGCCTCCTGGCCACTAGCGGCAGCGGAAGTGGAAGGATGTTCAGATGTCTGGCTAGTGGCAGGGGCCCGAAGGTGTGAGACTGCCTCCCTCATAATGTTTGCTATGTCTGCCAGCACCCCTGCAATGCAGATCAAGGTGTTGTTAATGGCCTGCAAGTCCTCCCTAATCCCCTGGTACTGTCCCTTCTGCAGCCGCCTGTTCTCCTGCACATTGTCCTGGATCTATCCCCCCGTGTCCTGGGAATGTTGATAAGCTCCCAGGATCTCTGCAAGAGCCTCCTGGAGAGTCGGTTCCCAGGGCCTGTCCTCCCCTGGTGCACAACAGTCCTCCCAGTGTCCCTGTTGGCCTGTGCCTCTGTCCCCTGAACCGTGTGCCCACTGCCACTGACCCCAGGTCCCTGATTGTCTTGTGGGTGAGGTGTACCCTGGGGCCCATGTAGAGGTGGACACACTGCTGATTGACGTGTCCTGGGGACAGAGGTATGGGTAAGCTGGGTGGGTGCTGCGGTGGTGTTTCCTGATGGGGGAGGCTCTGTGGTGGTATGTGACTGGGCCTGGGTAACCGGCTGTCCAGTGATCCCTGATGGGCCAGGTAGGTCATCCAGATCCTGAAGACCAGAGTTGCTGTCATCACTGTGGGCCTCTTCAGTTGGGGGACTGGATATTGCTGGCACCTCCTCTCTGAGGTCATTGACTGGGATACCTGTGGGGATGTAAATGATGTGATATGGTTTCTGTGTCTGACATATTGTACATCCATGGCTTCCCCTCTTTGGTTGGATTTGCCCTGGCAGCTTTCACTTGTGTATGTTAGTGTATGGTGGCATCGTTAGTTGTCTATGGCGTGCATGCTTTAGAGATGAGTGTCTATGCAGGGCTGTGAGGGGTGTCTATGCTTTGGTACAGCATGCAGGGCTTGGCATTGGGATGAGTGAGATGTGATGGTTGGGCGTGTAGTAAGTAGTGGAGTGATGGGAGTTAGGGTGAGGGTATGTGATGGCATGTAGGTAGGGGGTGATAGTAGTAGAGAGTTGACTTACCAGAGTCCAGTCCTCCTCCGACTCCAGCCAGGCCCTCAGGATGCAGGATTGGCAAGACTTGCTCCTCCCATGCTGTGACTTGTGGAGGAGGAGGTTGGGGTCCACCTCCAGTCCTCTGGATCGCGAGCTGGTGTCTTGCTGCATTGGAACGTACCTTCCCCCGGAGGTCTTTCTGATCTGTTCCCTAGTTCTTGGGTGCTGTCCCGTGGCGTTGACCCTGTCCACGATTCTCCACCATAGCTCCATCTTCCTAGCTATAGGTATCTGCTGCACCTGTGCTCCAAACAGCTGTGGCTCTACCCTGACAATTTCCTCCCCCATGACCCTTAGCTCCTCCTCTTTGAAACGGGGGTGTCTTTGTGGTGCCATAGGTGTGCTGTGAGGTCTGTTGGTGAGGGTGTGTTGGGTAATGTGTTGGGGTGTGTGATGTGTAGTGCGTGAGTGGTGTATCGGTGTCAATAGTGTGTGGCTCTAGTTGTGTCAGTGGTCTTGGTGTCAATCTCCTAGCAGTAATTGTTGTTTGTAAAGGGTTGTGGGTAATGTGGGTGTGTGTTTTATAGTGGTGTGGTGTGTGTATGGGTGTCAGGTGTGTATTGTTTGAATTGTCGAATGTGATGTTGTTTTTTATATGGGTGTCCATTGTGAGCGCGGCGGTAGGTATCACCAATGGTTTACCGAGTTGAATGTCCACTGTGGTGATTCGTGGGTCATAATGTGGTGTGCGTAGTTGTGTTGGTGTAACGGTGTGGCTTTTGATACCGCCAGTTTATCACTGACCTTTGGTGTGGCGGATTTGTGTATGTGGCTGAATACTGACGGATTGCTGTGTATGTGTGTCATAATATGGTGAACGGATATCTGCTACGGCGGCGGTAAGTTGGCAGCCGTCAGCGTTGCAGTAAGTGGGATTTACCACCAGTGTCATAATGAGGGCCTAAGTATTTTCTCTCTCTCTCTCTCCATACATTTCTATATATATTTTTATAGATTTCACTTACTACTCCTGAACTCCGAGCCCCTGCGGGGGTGGTGTGTTCTGTCAGCAGAGCTGCCGATATGTCCAGATAAATCAACCTTTATCCCATGGGACTAAAAAATGCGCTCTCTAGCTATTCTGTGTGCACAATTATTTATTAGCAATAAAGGCTCATAGCGCTTTTTTACCAGAAACTCGTCTTGTTCATGATCATTGCATAATACATTGGTGACATCTATATCAATCAGTCAATCAATAGGAATTTGTAAAGCGCACTACTCACCTGTGAGGGTCTCGAGGCACTGAGGAGGGGAGGAGGGAGAAGGGAGAGAGGGAGGTGCTGCCACTGTTCGAACAGCCAGGTCTTGAGAAGTTTCCTGAAGGTAAGGAGGTCTTTGGTCTGGCGCAGGTGGGTGGGAAGAGTGTTCCACGTTTTGAGGGTGAGGTGCAAGAATGATCTACCGGCGGCTGTAGTTCTGCGGACGCATGGGACGGTTCCTTGGACCAGATCGCGGAGATGCTGAGTCGGGGTGTAGAAGGAGAGTCGTCTGTTGAAGTATTCTGGTCAGGTGTTGTGCAGTGCTTTGTGAGTGTGGGTGAGGAGTTTGAAGGTGATTCTCTTGTTGACTGGGAGCCAGTGCAGGTTTTTCAGGTGGTCTATGATGTGGCAGTGGCGGGGGATGTCCAGGATATATGCAATGTGAACATAAACAAAGGACAATGTGTACATAAACAAAGGACTAACAAGAAACATTCCTAACCTGGCCCCATCTTGGAACCATGACTAGTCACCTGTACTACGATAACATATCTCAGACTGATAGAGGTCATATGCCTATTACAAATCAATACTGATTAAAAATTGCATGGTGGATTCCTCCATGATTCCAGGGCATCCTGACTGAATCCTTTGATTTTATATAAAAATGATATCATCAGAGTTTATAAGCAAACAAATATACTAGCGCCAAAGTGGGTCCCACAGTATGCACTTGCCAGGAATACACAACAATTTTTCAATAATTACATTATATCATTATATCCAAACAAAATCCTTCATTTTCTGAAAGACATTCTATCATCGTAGTGAGTCCCTTATTATGTCAACAATGGTATATGAGCCCATACGATCAATGTGTCTACTGTTTGATAAGTCAGAGTCAGAATAAAGCCCATAGGGGGTCATTCTGACTGCGGCGGACGGCGGTCGCCGCCCGCCACGCGGTTCCCGCCGAAAGACCGCTCCGCGGTCAAAAGACCGCGGCGGTCATTCTGGCTTTCCCACTGGGCTGGCGGGTGACCGCCGAAAGTCCGCCCGCCAGCCCAGCGGGAAACACCCTTCCCACGAGGACGCCGGCTCAGAATTGAGCCGGCGGTGTGGGAAAGTGCGACGGGTGCAGTTGCACCCGTCGCGAATTTCAGTGTCTGCTAGGCAGACACTGAAATTCTTTTTGGGGCCCTTAAGTGACATGTTCAAAACCATCTTTTGTTTCCTCAGTGATGGACACCAGTTACTCCCAATAGCCCACATTTCCATCATCAGCTCGGCATAGCTGGGAGCAAAAAAAGTGCCCATCACTGTCCCTTGTTTTTGCCCGTACAGTGTTTCATTGAACATAAAAACATTTTTTCCAAGCCATATCTCCACAATCAGATTTATATGTAATAGCTAACATATTGTTTTTTCCCAGAGAAAATGTTTTATAGCTTGTAAACCATCTCATGTTTAATGCGCCTTTACAGTGATGTTACATTGTGTCATTATTGGATAGTCTCTTTTTCATGCTGCCTCATCAATTTTCTGTCAAGAAATCCTTAGGGTCATGAATGTCTATTTATATACACATAGTTATAGGTTGGTTAGTTTCAATTGGAAATGTGTTTTTTGTTTCACTAATAACTTTGACGACACTTGATGCATCTCCACGAAACGTTCTAAAAACAAAATTCATCCACCTTTGCTCCTTCATGGAAAGTTTCATGCTGATCTGTAAAGCAAAGTCCAAGAAAAAGGGTGTCCCAAAACATTGATTTTCCATGTTAGTTCCAATAAGAACCCTGATTCTCCAATACAGTAAACATGGCGGAAAGTTAGAACTTTACTTAGAAATTGTGCTTTTTAGGTCGAGCGTTAGCGTTCGGCCTGCTCTATACTAAAGTATACAATAGAGTGAGTTCCAGCATTTAGATTTTTTAGTTGCAGTGTCCTTCAAAAATCCTTGCTTGCTAGTGATCAGTTTTGCCTCTTTGTCCTGCCTTTTTTCACTTTGGGAGCAGAACAAAGGACTGTGTAATTAGCCTATGTCCTGTTTATCTCTTCTGAAGGGGACTTTTTCTTTCACTATTGGTCTGTTTGGCTTGCACTGTGGGTGTGTGTTCAGTCCCTCCTCCCCACCAGCTCCCTCTGTAAACATAAACCAACATCATAGGGGGGCTTCAGTTTTCAGTTTTCATTTGGTTTGCTTCAAACAAGGCTCTAGGTCACATTTGCTCTTGGTGGAGCCGAGCATGCCAGTTTGTGGCCTCCAGTGGTGGGAGGGAGGCCGGAGGCCCGCTTGTTTATTTAATTACTTTTTTCACTTTGGAGGCTTTACATGAGTATCAGCTACATTACACAGGGACATATTTTTTTGTAGGCATGAGAGATTAAGTCATGTTGAGCCGACACCGTGACTCAAACCCGGGTCCTCAGTTCCAAAGTCAGCAGCTCTAACACTTGCCCCACACCTCCCTCTTCAAGCAGCTTTCAGAGCGCATGAGGCGTTCCATCTCGTTAAATTGTTGCAGCGCGGCATGCTGTGCTTTGTTTACATATGGCGGCCACGGCATCACAATGTGTCCAAACCACAGAATTTGGACCATAAATAAACATGCCGATTGCATTACAAATGCTTGGTTGTACAAGATTTTACTATTGCAGACGTTGGTGTTTTAGTTTATCACAGCTCCGACTTCAAAGCCACTCCACCGTTACCAAGCTTGATAATACATAGTTGTGGTGCTTTTAACCATAAGCGATGGATTCACACCTGCTTAATGGCATCTTCAGTGTAAGAGATACATAAGCCTCCAGAGAGGAACCGATATGAGCAGCAGGCTGCGCTTTTCATCTCCAATTGCGATCCCTGAAAGAAATTGAATGGGATTAGACATCAAGAAAAGAGGGGGCCAAGGCCACTACCAGAGGGACGAAGAAAACAAGGAAAGGGTTATAAGGAAAACAAGGAAAAGGTTATTCTACTCTTTCCAAATACAGAAACGAAATGTTTTATTTTTAATCTAAAGGGAAATCTGGTATGCACCAGCATATTTACTTAGACACTTTTTGAAGCTAATCAGCGGGCCTAAAAGGTTTTGTTGGGCATTTTTCGTATTCTAACGCGTGGCTTTACTGACGTGTTGGTTATTATTAAACTTTCTTTATGCTGTGAATATTAACCGTGGCCAAAATCCACTGGCTACTGTTTCCAAGTAGCGTCTTTGCTATTGTGTCTTGTTCAATATTGCCCTCTCATGGGTTGTCCGTGGCGTGTTTAACCACAATGTTTAAAAGGCATTTTCAGCAATAGTCCTATTTTCTTTTTTATGGAGCCTTAAGTTTTATTGAAACATACAGGACATTTCGAATTGATTGCAGTGTTTGTTCACCTTGCACATGCTTGTTGAACGCTCAATGATTCATATTCATGGGTTGCGTCTGGTAAACGCCCTCCCCCGCATTCTCCCTCCCTTCCTAGTTAATTAATTTTCTTTTGTGTTGTTTCAGTCGCCTAGCTGAGGCGTTACCTAGTGTGCTGTTATTTGCTACTTTGTCCACTGGATTGGTGACTTGTGGTCTCCAGTCTACCCTCTCTTGGTGCATCGTTCTTGTAGACATGTTTGTAAATTCAGGATTTGTTCTTGTTTATAAGAATGGTTAACCTGAGTGCATTCATTGGGCTATCCTATCGTTTTTGTATTTTCAGTTACTTAAATTGCTAACCAGCACCTATTGCTATCCGTCAAGTGCCAAGAGGAGCTTTTCTTTAATGAAGTACTTGTGCCCACATGTCCAGGGTGCTCAGTACACAGAATTTGGTAATTTAATGGTTTAGCTGTTCGCTAGAATCTGTACTTTGTGGCTAATATCTATTTTCATACACTGTTTTGTTCACAGGGACTCTGCAATGTTTAAAGGGGTACGTACTGCTGAATTTAGCAGGGACGTTTTTCTTTAAAAAACAAACAGGTGTAGGTGAAAATGTTAGTTTGCTAGCCAGGCCTCCTACCATTGTATTGGATCTTCCCCAGACCATTTATTTTGAGATACTAATGTTAATCCTTCCAAGGATCATTAATTTGAGGCTGGATTATTAAGGGTGTGTTTTTCGATTACAGGTTGGTGAATGTATTGCTTTAGCAACAAATGCATTTATATGCAGGGCCACTGGAATTATGTGGCAGGAAAAGATGAAATTATAAGGCAGGATTAACCAATTTATGTGACATGAAAAGTTCAGTTATAAATTTACAATGCCAATAGCTCTAACTCAAGCAAATGCGAGACCTATTGCATTGCAAATGCTTGTTGTAATTTGGTGTAAATCTGTTTAGCTGAGAAATTAGTGTTTTAAAAAGGTTTGACATGAATTGTTTAAAAAGTTAGGTATAGCTGGACGGTTGGTTCAGCAGGAGTCCCTCAGTACCAAAAAATAAAAAATGGGCCTTTCTGATTGGCGAAGGGAACTTTTTTGGCCATCTGACTAGCTGTCCATAACACTAAAGAAAATGTTTCAGCTGCCTTTGCAGGACTCAGTCCCTGTGTCCTGCAAAGGTTTTTTTTTTTTTTGTTTAAAGGGCAGAAGGGGGCACGATAAGGAAACCTTGACTTTTAGGCATTTGTGTTGGGAAAAACAAGAGGGACCCACCCATCAGAGGCTTAAATTAAAGGGATACAAAAAAATTGAGCTACTAGTCATGTGGTGTTCCCAAAGAACCCAGGACAATTGTTGCATGAGATACAGTGGTACTCAGGTTAGAGCTAGGTACAAGCTTCCATTCCATGGTACTATAGTAGCCAACAATGATGTCACATAACATGACCGAAGTGAAGTAATATTTGCGGTCATAAGCAGTGCATGGCAGGGTTGTGAGTTATAGTTAGCTCAGTAAACTGTGGTGAATGCCTGTGTTTTTTTAGTTTTTAAAAGTTAGTTTTTATCTAATTTCAATACCTAATTTTAACGTGAATTTAACCTTTGCTTTTTCAGTGAAAAAAATAAATATATATATATATATATATATATATATATATTTATATACATATATATATATATAAATACATATATATATATATATATATATATATATGTAAATATAAGAATTATTATCTTTTTCACTGATAAAAACAAAGATTATAATGAGTTACAGTTAGGTGAAAATGCCAGCTAAAACATGCCATTTTAAACGCACAGAACAACTGAAATTCACTCATTATAGTTAACTCAAGTAACTATAACTCGTGCCCTAAGGTTAATATAACTCGCACCCCTGCATGCACAGTCTTGTCATCAATACTTTCATTGCAAAAGTTGTGTGGTATTATCAATTATGTCATAGAAGATGTCATGAGTGATGTAATATGTGAAGTAATTAGCATTGCATGGTGAAGGAGCGAGTTATAGTTACCTTAGGGCACAAGTTATTTTTCTTTGAGATAACTATAACTGGTGAATTTCAGTGGTTTTGTATGTTTATAATGGCATGTGTTATCTAACATTTTCACTTAACTATAGCGTCACTTTAAACTCTGGTTTTTTTCAGTGCATTTCTAGGGTTTAATTACCATATGTAATACCCCCCGCCATGCGGGGGTTAGCTGTGGCCAGGCTCTGCAACTCCCTCGTGGGCAGCCAACCCCCTCCCATGCACGAGCTCTGGCCATGTGTGGTGGGTGTTAACTGCAGGGCCAGGCCTCTGAGCGGGTTGGCCGCAGGGCCTGGCCCTCTGACCACCTGGCCTCTGAGCAGCCAACCCTATGCCCCATGACCTCCTTCAATACCAAATTATAGCATCAATAATTTTAATCCAATGTATATCTCAATAATTCACACAATGCAATGTTTATTAATATTTATTACAAAAAATATTTATTATAGAATTATTTAAAAACACACGTGTCTCTTTTTACAAAAATGTTATTATTACATTTTGTGTTTGAAAAATGTGCAAGTAAGTAGTCAAGGACAACCGGTTTTGTTTGTAACTAAAAGAAACATGTCTCTAATTATTTTTAAGCATTTTTCTACCTAAAAAATATAATCATATAAACAACCACAAGAGAGCTTTTCATCTTTTTTTATACATCTTCAGGCCACATAAAACGCACCCATAGAACCAGCACCTCTAGGGCGCTACACACCCAGCTGTAGAGCCAATGCTCTAGCTTAGGAAGTTCTTCAGAAATATTGTAAGCTCTCCTGTGGTGATGGTTTTAATGACTAAGGAGACTTGGGGCCTGATTACAATCTGGGGGGATGGGGTTACTCCATCACAAACATGACGGATATCCCATCAGCATTATTACAATTCCATTATATCCTATGGAGATCGTAATACAGCAGACCGAATATACATCACATTTGTTTCCATCTGCCAAGATCGTAATCAGCCCTTGCTGTTTTTTAATGTTGTCTGCAAGGCTGCTTCACCTCCTGCAGCCCCATGCAACAACATAAAAAAAAACTTGGTGGTGCCCTTCCCTATTCTATGGGCACTGCCAAGCTTAAAAAAATGAGAAAGTATTTGCAGGGCATTTCGGGGATCTCCATACTGGAGCAGTGAATACGAGCTCCTGCCACTAATTAATTATTTATTTTGGTGTCCTGGAGCCCTTTCTTTTAATTATTGAGGAGGGTGTCACGCAGCCCTCCTCCCCAAGCCTTTATGGGCCGGGATATGCCATCCTGTTTTTTTTTTTTTACAAACTAAGAGGAGGGTGGCAACACTCCCTGAGCATCCTAGGGCCCTGGGACCTCATACTTCATCCCTTGAGACCCCTTGATTCCTGGGTCCCCAAAAGGGAACAGGGGCCACATTCCCCTCTCCCAAGCCTTCTTGGCCTCCGTACCCCAACCTCCGTGCCCTATTTTTTTTTCAAAGAAGGGGGGCCATGCACCCCCCTGCCCTGTGCCTCCTTAAGCCCTGGGGAGCTTATCCCTGAGGCCAGAGGTGAGTGCTCGTTATGCATCCAGGACACCACTGCCACTAGTGAGGGCCATGGAGAGAGCCCTGGAGTCCCTGTGATCCCAGCCAACTCCCCGATCTTGGGATTGCCGACATTGCTCCTGCTCAGAGGCAGAGGGAGCAGCTGTTTTTGCATGCACCCTCTGGGTGAGAGCAATCTGTGTTTCCCTGCCCACAGGAATGCCTACAGGGAGACAGAAGTCTGCTCCCAACTGGTGAAAGCATTTTTAAATATCCTGACGGGTGAAAGCAGACCTGCCTTCGCTGCCCGCACCCCTATAGGCAAGAAAGGCATATTTTCTCCCACCTCATGGAAGATTTAAAATTGCTCCTGCTAGGTGGGAGCAAACATACGTTTCCCTGTCCGCTGCTCTGCCCTGCAGTATTCTAATACTGATACCCACTACAAACTCCACCTCAACTTTAACCTTAGGCACTCTTTTTTCCAGTACTAGGGTCCACAAATAGCTATACCATTTTATCCTAGTAATAATCTATACCACCCCCTTAACCCTCACCAACAGCGCACTTTGCTATTCCTTGACTGAAACATGCATATATTTTCTTTAGTGTCTGATAACCTTAACATATAGCATCCACTGGTATGTGAGTACTGAGGCCCAGTGGCAACAGCTATGCCAATGAACCTCATTGAACATATTTGCTACCTTAGAACATCCACTGCTATTCTTTATTGAAAATAACTACAGCTGTTCCATTGTACCTCAGTCCTTACTTCAGCATTCTTTGTTTTCCAAAAATAAGCAGACTTTGAGAAGACTGGACTATTTGGCAGTAGTTTTTAAATCAGTGGAACATGAAAGAAAGGGTAGGAGAAATGTAGCATTTGAGAAATAGTAATTCACATTTAGCTGCTAAGAAGCCTTAGAAAGGAGGTAGTATGTAGAGGGTTCTTGACAGCAAATGCTACCTGTGAGAAAACAGGGCTTTTTTGCAGAGGCCCTCTGACTTCTTGAAAAAACTTTTCACTTTTTTCAGGTGTTTTCCTGACTCTGATGGTGCCCTAGGTACTGCTAACCAGTTCCAGGGCCTGTGCTCTGTGTAAAATCAGTATGCAAACTAGGCTAATTATAATTGGCTATGTCAACCTACCTATAAGTCCCTCGTATATGGTAGGGCATGTAGGTTTAGGGACCCCAGCATAGGTAGTGCACCTATAGGTGCACTGCTGAGGTGCCCAGTGTCATTTTAAAGGCAGGCCTGCCTTTCTAGCTGCTTTTAAATTAAAGTTACATGCAAATTTGACTTTAGAATTAAAAGCACTTCCAAAGTCTTAACCTACCTTATCTTTACATATAAGTCACCTCTAATGTGTCCTATGTGCCCCTAGGGCTGGGTGCCATCTAACTATAAGCAGGGACCTTATACAAATAGTTTTATAAGCCCTGGTGAGATAAAACAGCCAAATTCGTTTTCCCTCATTGTAGTGAATGGCCTCCATAGGCTATAATGGGGAGACTTTATTTTAATTTATAAAGTCCCCTTAAGTGTCAGATGATATCAAACTAATTGCTATAATTAATCCTACAACTCACAATTGTTGAATTTAATATAACTTGTTCAGGTAAAGAGTTTTAAACTTTAACTATAAAGTTGCCATCTTCAGCCCTGTAGTGCTTTGCTCTGATTGGCCAGCCCCTGGCAGCCTGGCAAGGCTGCGTTGATGAGATGTGAAGTAGCCTGGGCTAAACACAAAGAGATGTGCCTGGGGAGGAGATGTTCCCTCAGCAGATGGAGAAGCAGGAAGGGGGTGAGGGCTGCCAAACTGGTCTTCAAAGGCAGGGAAGGACATTTGGAGCAACCCAGCACCTCCCTGACATCCTGAAAACCCAGACAATTAGGCACCCCCCTGATTAGATTAAGAAAGGGCAGGAGAAGGGTGTGTTTAATATTTTTAACCACACCAGTGGGTGGGCTCAGCCAGATGTAACCTCCAAAAATCAGTTTGAGCCAAGATGGATTTTTGAGGAATGTTGCTCCCTGGGATTGATTTTTGCCACACTTCCCAGGAAGTGGTCATCACCGGGGAAAGGACCCTGCATCTGCTAGGAGAACCAGGACCCACCTGTTTTTCACCCAGGAGCAAGGATAAACATGGCAGAGCTGCACCCACACCTCAGATCCCTACAAGGAAGAACTACAGGAGAAGAAGGACTGCCCTACTGGACCCCTGGCCTGCACCTGGACACTGCCCTCTGGAGGACTGACCAGCTGCACACTTGGGCTTCAGGTGAAAAATTGCTAACCAGAGTCCCCTGCACTAACTCCTGAAGAAACTGACCAGCTGACCACTGGCCAGTGGCCAAATTGGAGTTTGCGCCAGGTGCATTTTGGGAGTTGTAGTCCGTACCCTCAGGGAGCATCTAAGACCTTCTGGAACCTTGAGGTGAGCTGTGGACATCAAAAGAACCTTAAAAGAACATCTGGGAGACGATTCAGAAGTTTGGAGAACTTTTTGGAAAAAGCTCCATAAAGGGACCAACAACTCTAGCCGGCTTGCCTCAACCGCGATCTGGCCTGACTTGCAGGTTCGTCACAGTGAAGAAAATCTCTGAAAAAGTGACTAATCCGAATGTAGAAAGTTGACCGGGACCTCCCAGGCAGTGTATCTGAAGAGGGCTCCAAGGACGTCCAATCAAGATTCAGATTTGCTCCAGTCAAGGAATATTCATCTTGAAAAATCGTCTAAGTCCAAAGGTAAAAATCTCCACCGAACGCTCCCATGATGTGTATCCGAGGAAGAGTTCCATGAGGTTGGATTGGACTGGCGACTTTGTCCCGCTGAAGAAAATCTCCAGAAAAACGACTAAGTCCTAAGGTAAACCTTTGACTTTGCCCCAGTCGAGGTGTGGCCAGATGACCAGATTGGTGCTATTAGTTTCTAAGCATTAATTATTTTAAAATTCATATCTCCGGTTCCCCTTATCTGATTTTAATCATTTTGGTGTCATTTTAAAGATAAAACTATAATCTATTATTATGAATTTGTGTTGGATTTTTATTATGTTTTGTGTTTAACTTATTTACTGTTTTGTGATTTTTAAATGCTTTACACATTTGTCTCCTAAGTTAAACCTTGTCGCTCGTTGCCAAGCTACCAAGGGTTGAACTGGGTTTAATTAATTGAGACCTAACTGGACCTAAGTGGAGGTTAGTGGCCTATTGCTAAGTGTAGGTACTTACCTGCCCTTACCAATAATCCATTTTCCACTACCTTTACGCCGGTCTTGGTAGCAGGGCAGTTTCAGATTAACATATGATAGCCTTTAAAGCTTTGTGTAGCATGAGAGCTGCATCCTTATCTATTTAGTTTTCTGTTATTTTCTGTATTTATTTTATGAAAGAATAACAGAGTGCTTTACAAAGGACAGAGGGGCTGATTATGTGTTTGTCGGATGGAAACATCCGTCCGCCAGACTCCCGACGGGGAGGTTGCCACAGTGCTATCGACCTCCCCTCTGGCTTCATTACGACTTTCCCACTGGGCTGACCGGCAGAAACCTCAGCTCAGTGGGAAAGGTGTGGCAGTATTGTTGCCCGCTCATAATAGAGCCGGTGGCAATGCTGCTGCATGCAGGGGCAACAGCATCCTTGAAATGCGCACTTTCTGCATAGCATGGGCAGTGCTGAGGTCCCTCTGGGGTCCCCGCACTTGTTCTCCAACAGCCTTTTGATGGCAGTGGAACTGCCATGAAAAGGCTGGCGGAGAACAAGGTTGTAATCAGTAGGGTGACGCTGACTTCAGCACTGCCCTACCTGATTACAACCAAGACTGCCATCATCCTGTCAGGATTGGAGATCCTGGCGGAGACAGCGGTCCCCTGGTGGTCGGACAGACAGGGTCCTAATGTGGCGGTCAGACCGCCACAGCCACAGCGGTCCAACCGCCACTGCTAGTCTGGCAGTCCTAAGGCTGCCAGACTCGAATTCGGGCCCAGAGTAATATATGCATCAACAGGGCCATCTGTGACTGCATTTGCAATTTTCTTAACAAATGTTGTTCACAGTGGCCACCTTTGAATGCATTTGTAATGTTTCAGTAAATCCAGTAAAAAGGGCCACTGTGAAAGCTCACACATCCAGATGGCCGTCTTTGAATAGGTTTGTTAAATTAATTCAGTTCTGTTCTTAGGTGTCTGCTGTTCATGTACACTCATGGGTGATCATCTTAAAATGGTCAAAAACATTTTAAGATGGACACTCACCAAAAGCATTGCAGCACATAAAGTAAGTCATAACAAAATGAAGTTGTAGGGAGGCTGGGAAGCAGTAGAGGAAAGAGTGGGGAGAAAATTAAAATCAGCAGACAGAGGCGGTGGAACAGGGGAGGTGATAAACGAGCAAGGCGAAGCAACATGTTACAAGAAACTGAAAGGGGAATCTGCACTCCGGGAGAAAGCCAGAAAACGCATGCATTCCAATAGTGCTTAATGTAAAAGAAAAAAGCAGTTCCCTGAATGTAATCAACCTCAGTCTGTGAAAGGATACAGGTCAATCAGTCAGGGGGTTCTGTCAGACTGAAATGCTCATGTGTGAGATAAACAAAAAATAGGAAGGAAAGGCATTGAATCTACAGGAGACAGCTGAGATGGGCAACCAAGCCATCCAATTATGAACAAGGAGTTGACCAAAAGCCTATTCTATGTCTATTGGAAAAAATAGATCTGGCCATGAGACAATTAAAACTGTAGCTGAGACTTAGAAATAAAAGTTAAACAGTTCTGAAACCAAAGTCTAAAGTTAATTTATAAGTAAATGTATTTATTTTCAGTTCTGGTTCCTGGGTTACTGCAAACTCTTTAAGTCTCTGATTAGAGTACAGTGTACTACAGTGTACTGCATTAACATTAATAAAATGTGTCTATTGTGGAATTAGTTCATAATTTCTCAGTATCCCAAGTTCAAAAAGAGAAAAACAAATGTTCTGGTAAAGTTCACATCGATTAATTAAAAAAAGTCAAATATGTCAAGTTTGCAATTACGTCATCCAGCGACGCGTTCAAACCCAAAATTTAAAAGACTAAGGGTCTGATTACAACTTTGGCGGGGAGGGGGTTAATCCGTCCCAAATCTGACGGATATCCCGCCTGCTGTATTATGAGTCCATTATATCCTATGTCTCTCATAATACGGTGGGCGGGATAGCCGTCACATTGGGACGGATTTACCCCCTCTGCCAAAGTTGTAATCAGGCCCAAAATATAAATAGAATCTCTAGAAGCTAAATAACATAAAATAAAATATCAGCAGCACCAACTCAATATTTCGAGTCTTCAATAGTGTTGAAACATAGTATGGCATTTTGGTCATATAAATAGTCCCTTTATTCTAACATAATTTGAAAAAGTCCTTGATTATACAGAGTTAATAAACATTATCAAACGTTACACACAGGGCGGAGCCACCATTATACCTTCTGGATTGAAAATAGGTCCCACTGAATGAGGAGCTCTCGGTCATGTAACTCCTTTTCTCTGTACATATGCAAAATTCTACCACCATCAAGGGGACAAGAAATGCAACCGGTCGCAGAGAAGTCTCATTTTATCAGGCATGTTGATGTTGCAAAAGTGGGTACATTCCTCGTACATGCCACAAAGTGCACAATTTTGGAAGAACAGACAGAGCTGGCGAGGGCAACCCCTGGCATAAAAATGGTTTGCCTTTGTATATAGATATATATATGTTCGATGACCTGTGTAGCCCCAGATACACAATTTATGCATTATTCCGCCATCTAGTGTTGGGCTCAGAGTGTTACAAGTTTTTTTTCATCAAAGAAGTCTTTTCGGAATCACGGGATCGAGTGACTCCTGCACATGGTCATCGACTCTATTGTTAGATTGCTTTCTTTCCGCTGTTGAGTTCGGACATGTTTCCTCTCGCTCCGAGATTTCGAATCGGAATCTTTTGAAAACTCCCTTCATCGTCGGTATTGTTTTAATCGCGTTTCCACCTAGCCTCGAACTGATAGTACCGTCGTAAACTAGATTTCGTCCTTCTGGGCGTGTGCGCCCGACTCTGGCCTGTTCAGGCCTACCGCGTCCAAGTCTGATGGACCAAACTCCATTTCGATTTTTTCCTCGATGCCATGCAGAATTTCCCAACACAAATCAACTCCTTCTTCGTAATCTGTGTCTTTCTCCCGATCACAAAGAAGAAGATTGTGAGGCCTGTCGATCATTTCGAACCAGGAAGACCCAGCGTGATCAGAGAGCCAGAAGATTGGAAATGGCGTAGAAGAGTACGGAACATCTCAACATCAAGGAGGAAAAAAAGGCGCATACAGTGGTCTCCATCAGAGACACCGACTCCGAACAAGAATCGGAAGAAGATAGGCCTATCACTGCTGGACAGCACGTGAGTATGTCTGCCCCTACACCCACTTATAAAAAATAATCGAAGGCCTTGGGTACACCACTGCCAGAGAGCCATGGTTCGACCTGAAAAAAGACTCTCGTCGACCGACCTTCGGGTTTGGCGTTGAAAAAGGCCACTCCTCCGTCGGTATCGGAGTAGAGTAAATTCATTAAGAGTTCTACTCCAGACTCGAGCAAGCATCCTCACTCCTCGGAATCGAAGCCTCGATGCCCTGCTTCGGGGCCGAAACAACTGGCTGCATTTTTGGGACCGAAAAAGTTACCATCTTCGGAGCTGAAAAAATCTTCTTATTCAGAAGAGCAAGTACTTTCGAGCCGTCTTAAACAGTGCTCAAAATTACTGCATGTAGAATCTTATAGACCTTCTGAGGACACTGAGATTCAGCCTATCTTTGAGGTTATGGATGAAAGACAATCAAGGATACACATACATAAAGATACTAGCAGAATAGGTACTGCACCACCTCTACAAACCAAAAAGAAGCTGGCCTTTCAAGAACAATTAGACACTGCTCAACCACCAGCAAAGATTTATAAACAGGAGAAGCCAGTACCTGGCCATACTTCTCCACCTCATTCACCACAACTTTATTTTTCGCCTCCACCCACTAGCCTACCACCTTTACCTTCACCAACTCATTCGCAATATTCACGTGGTGATACTGTTGATCCTTGGGATCTATACGACCCAGATACTATTCCTGACAATGATCCTGATTTATTCCCTTCTAAGCCTTCTCCACCAGATGACACTACTGCATACACGCAGGTTGTTTCCAGGGCAGCAGCATACCATGGGGTGCTTATGCACACTGAGCCCCTAGAAGAGGTTTTCCTATTTAATACTCTATCCTCCACCCACTCAAGATATCAATGCCTTCCTATGCTATCTGCATGGTTAAACACGCAGATCAAATATTTAGTGAGCCAGTCAAAGCCCGAGTAATAACTCCACACATTGATAAAAAGTATAAACCTGCTCCTACAGACCCTGATTATATTACACACAAAGTTCCTCCAGACTCAGTGGTAGCAAGTGCGGCTAGAAAAATGGCTAATAGCCATTCATCAGAGGATGCTCCTCCCCCTGATAAGGAGAGTAAGAAATTCGATGCTGCTGGCAAGAGGGTAGCCACACAGGCTGCCAACCAATGGCGAATTGCTAATTCGCAAGCCTTGCTAGCGAGGTACGATAGAGACCACTGGTGCGAGATGCAGGAATTCCTACAGCACCTCCCAAAGGAACTCTAAAAAAGGGCACAACAAATTGTGGAAGAGGGTCAGGCCATAAGCAATAATCAAATACGGTCTGCCCTTGATGCTGCAGATACAGTAGCTATAAGTGTCAATACTGCCATTAATATACGTAGACATGCCTGGCTACGTTGTTCTGGTTTTAAACCAGAAATCCAGCAGGCAGTACTCAACATGCCTTTTAATAAAATGCAATTGTTTGACCCTGAAGTCGATACGGACATAGAAAAACAGAGGAAATACTCAGACACTGCCAAAGCAATGGGAGCATTATACACAACATCCTATAGAGGCTCCTTTCGCAGACAACAATTCAGAGGAGGATTCAAGCCAAAATCCACTGAGGCTTCTACCTCCCAGGCAAAGCAAGGGCAACAGCAGTACCAGAGAGGGGGATTTAGAGGGTCTTACAGAGGCCAATACTTTAGAAACAGAGGCAAGTTCCAAACTTCCAAACAAGCCACAACCCCATCTAAACAGTGACTTATTTGCCATCCCTCAACTCCACACATCTCCTATGGGGGGAAGACTGCAGCAATTCCACTCCCATTGGCAAAACATCACCACAGACCATTGGGTATTGTCAATTATCTGCAATGGCTATTGCCTAGAATTGGTTTCTACCCCTACACCACACAGTATTTAGAAAAACATATGATATTTATCTGGGTATTTGCAGGTCAAAACGATCAAAGATGCAATATGAATTTGTAAAGATATCACTGAAAAGTGATATAAAGTGTCTTCAGTCTTTAAAAAGCAAACAAAGTCTCTTTCAAGCACAAAGTACCTGGTTTGGAGTGGAAAATCTCTGCAAAGGGCCGCAGAAGATGAGATACGTGGAAAAATGGTGTGTGCGTCGATTTCTCCCCAGCACACACGGACTTGCATCGTTATTTTTCACGCGGGGAAGTCTTGCGTCGTTTTCCGGCGCACGGACAGTCTCTTTCTGTGGGTTGCGGGATTACCAGATGTCCCGGGGTCTGTGCGTGGATTCTCCTGCTTGTTTTCCGGCTGCGCGTCGTTCCGAGAGGCTGTGCGTCGAAGTTTCACTCTCACGGCAGGCGTCGCGTTGATTTCCCCTCTGTAAGTTGGGCGGTGTTGTCCTTGCGAGGCCGTGCATCGAAGTTCCGGTCGCCCCGAAGACGTCGCATCGATCAGCGTCGGTGTGCAGCAATTTTCTCGCCGCGGAGCAAGCTGTGCGTCAAAATTTTAGGCGCACGAAGAGTCCAAATGAAAAGAAGAAGTCTTTTTGGTCCTGAGACTTCAGGGAACAGGAGGCAAGCTCTATCCAAGCCCTTGGAGAGCACTTTTACAGCCAGACAAGAGTTCAGCAAGGCAGCAGACCAACAGCAAGGCAGCAGTCGTTTGGAGAAAGCAGACAGGTGAGTCCTTTGAGCAGCCAGGCAGTTCTTCTTGGCAGGATGTAGTTTCTGGTTCAGGTTTCTTCTCCAGCAAGTGTCTGATGAGGTAGGGCAGAGGCCCTGTTTTATACTAAATTGTGCCTTTGAAGTGGGGGTGACTTCAAAGAGTGTCTAAGAAATGCACCAGGTCCCCTTTCAGTTCAATCCTGTCTGCCAGGGTCCCAGTAGGGGGTGTGGCAGTCCTTTGTGTGAGGGCAGGCCCTCCACCCTCCCAGCCCAGGAAGACCCATTCAAAATGCAGATGTATGCAAGTGAGGCTGAGTACCCTGTGTTTGGGGTGTGTCTGAGTGAATGCACAAGAAGCTGTCAACTAAACCTAGCCAGACATGGATTGAAAGGCACAGAAAGATTTAAGTGCAAAGAAATGCTCACTTTCTAAAAGTGGCATTTCTAGACTAGTAATATTAAATCCGACTTCACCAGTCAGCAGGATTTTGTATTACCATTCGGGCCATACTAAATATGACCTTCCTGCTCCTTTCAGATCAGCAGCTGCCACTTCAACAATGTATGAGGGCAGCCCCAATGTTAGCCTATGAAGGGAGCAGGCCTCACAGTAGTGTAAAAACGAATTTAAGAGTTTTACACTACCAGGACATATAACTACACAGGTACATGTCCTGCCTTTTACCCACACAGCACCCTGCTCTAGGGGTTACCTAGGGCACACATTAGGGGTGACTTATATGTAGAAAAAGGGGAGTTCTAGGCTTGGCAAGTACTTTTAAATGCCAAGTCGAAGTGGCAGTGAAACTGCACACACAGGCCTTGCAATGGCAGGCCTGAGACAAGGTTAAGGGGCTACTGAAGTGGGTGGCACAACCAGTGCTGCAGGCCTACTAGTAGCATTTAATCTACAGGCCCTAGGCACATATAGTGCACTCTACTAGGGACTTATAAGTAAATTAAATAGCCAATCATGGATAAACCAATCAATAGTACATTTTACACAGAGAGCATATGCACTTTAGCACTGGTTAGCAGTGGTAAAGTGCCCAGAGTTCAAAAGCCAACAACAACAGGTCAGAAAAAATAGGAGGAAGGAGGCAAAAGGTTTAGGGATGACCCTGTCAAAAAGCCAGGTCTAAATATTGTCCTCACCAGACTCATGGGCCACCTTTTGAACCCATGCATTGTTGTGCGATTCAATTCTTAACATGGAAAGTTGCCTTCCTGGTAGCCATTACTTCACTGAGAAGACTTAATGAAATACAAGCGTTCGCTCTTGAAGAACATTTTTTCCAAGTACACAAACATAAAGTTGTACTTAGATCAAATCCCAAATTTCTTCCAAAAATGGGATCACCTTTTCACATAAACCAAACAGTGGAATTGCCAGTCTTATTCCCACAGGCAGACACAATTGCAGAAAGTGCCCTTCATATTCTTGACCCTAAAAGAACTGTAATGTACTATGTAGATAGAACCAAAGAATTCAGATAAACAAAACAGCTTTTCGTTGCCTTTCAACAACCACATAAAGGGAATCCTATCTCTAAACAAGGGTTAGCAAGATGGATTGTTAAATATATACAAACATGTTACATTAAGTCGAAAAGACAACTTTTAATCACACCTAAAGCACATTCCACTAGAAAGAAAGGTACATCTATGGCATTCTTAGGAAACATACCAATGGCAGACATATGTAAAGCTGCCACATGGTCTACTCCTCATACATTTACAAAACATTATTGTGTAGATGTATTTTCAAAGCAACAGGCCAATGTTGGTCTAGCTGTCTTAGGAACATTATTTCAAACAAATCCAACTTCTACAGGCTAGCCACCACATTTACTGCTTTGCAGTCTATGCATAGCATGTGTATCTGCAGCTACACATGCCATCGAACGGCAAATGTCACTTACCCCCTGTACATCTGTTCATGGTATGTAGTGCTGCAGATTCACATGCACCCTCCCTCCTCCCCGGAAGCCTGTAGTCGTTGCAGTTTTCCAGTTTTTACATATGTATGTACATTTACATTCTCATGTTCATCTATTTTTACTTACTATTTCTATACAACGTTTATATTATCATACTCTATCATTCCTTCCTACACCCTTTTGCGGGAAAAAAATATAACAATGGAGTTGATGACCATGCGACCGACAGAAGGAGTCACTCGATCCCGTGACTCCGAAAAGACATCTTCGAAGAAAAACAACTTGTAACACTCTGAGCCCAACACTAGATGGCGGAATAATGCATAGCATGTGAATCTGCAGCACTACATGCCACGAACAGATGTACACTGGGTAAGTGGCATTTTCTATATATATATATATATGTATATATATATATTACAAATTAAGCACTGCTTGCGTTGCCTCCAAAGGGAAGTGTACACCTGTACTGTTGTCTATGCAGGTCTCTCAACCTGATCTGGATGATGTCAGAAAAACACCTCTTTTTCTAATTTCAACCAGAGGAAGAATTGGCACAGTGACTGGCCTGTTAGTTTATTAGGTCTATCTACACACAGCTCTAACAGTTTGGTAAAACGTCATGTCAACAAACAACACACACAACATACACATATGATGCAGAACGTGTCATTTGATGAGCTCTCTTCAACCATGGGCTTGTTTGACAAGTCGGGTTCAGGCACTTGCTGACTGGATTGTCCATCGTGTTTTAGACCCAGTCCATTGAATTTCATGGCTATCTACATTTTGGGGTTTGAATTGGAGAGAAGTACTGAAGTAGTTAAAGATGGTTACACAAATACATATACACCACTCTTTACTTGTAGTATGGAAGCAGTGAGGTAGAGAGGTGATGATGACAGCAGCACACAGCCATTGGGGGAAAAAGCGCATGGAGTACAGTGTGGACCCGACCTCCATTCATGATTGGCAACTGGTGTGCCTGAGGTGAACCACAACATGCCACATAGGCAGCTGCAATGGCCTGCTGTCCTAGAAGTCACTGTACAGCATCCCACATGCTGTGGCACAGTTTTCTAACATGGCCTCTTTTACCCAGTCTACTTTCTGAAGTCCTGTTAGCTAAGCACTATCTCCTGTCGGCAGTCCAGTCCCCCTACCCTTAAAAGGTGCATGCCAAAGACCTACATTGGGAGAGAACGAGGGCATGGACTGAAACAGCTGTTCATAACGCAGCTTAGGCCACTTCTTAATTCATGTTCGCCATGGCTGCTGTGAGTACTCATTCAGTGCCCCAGTGGCTCTCTGTAATCCTGCCAAAACAGTGCTGCTACCTTTCAGGACATCCAGTGGGACTCTTTCATCCTGCTACTGGGACATTGCTGCCCATCATCACGCCGGACGACTCTGTCATCCTGCTGTTTGAGGCACTGCTAATAAGCATTGGCAAGCACATAGGTGTAGTTTATATCTGAAAACGCAGGTTAGACATATTGCCTTTGACAGTTACCCTTTTTATGCAACATTTACGGGTCCTCTATTGTATGCTAAAGCAGGTGATCCAGATAATTAAACCACAGCTGACATGACCTCTTTTGTGAGGATGCTGCTTGTCTCTCACTAAATTTACCAAACCCACCTAAGGAAACTGGCCAAAATTACTTTCACGAATATGTTTTTCTTCAGGATGGCAATTCTTTGGTAGAAATAAAGGGTAGACTATTTCCGTATCTTTCATTGAAACAACAGTCCTACATCGGTAGGACCCGAAGGAAATAGTAAAAGTGGAAATATTCCCTTCTAGGGCATACGAGTTGAAGGAGACCCTGCTCTTGCCTAAGGAGGAGGTGGTGGGGCGGCAGGCGTGGGGGGAGGAGAGAATGGGTTGTCAGAGATGTTCATCCTCACCACGTCGAATTGTTTCTTGATAGGCTAGTAGCTTAATGGCGATTAAGCATTTAACACACCTCCCTGATGCTCTGTTTTATTCCGCGCATCACAAAGTTCGAATGAATGAAATGTTCTACTTTGACTATGAGGTATCTATTGTGGAGTGCACTGTGCTCTGTTATTGAAAACCAGTATTACACTACTCTGTTTATTGTCATGAAATACCAAGAATGGGCTAATAAATATAATATTTATTGCTGTGTGATCTGGACCTATTCCTGATATACAAGATCACAGGAGAGAAGTCCACTAAAGAATTAATATGCATACTGTTAGCTTTATGGTCTTTGGTGAGAGCAAGTTGTGCTGCTGTATGACGATGCAGCTGAAGTAGTTAAGACATTTCTTGACCTCTAGGATGTCGTGTGTCTTTGGCCTGTGCAGTTGACACTGTGAATGTAGTTCATTTCGCATTGTTGCATTATGCCTACATCATTTTCTGTTCATTTAAAAGCCAGTGTGACACCGCTAAGCTATGATTTTTACAAATCATGTGGCTCTTGTTTATTTAAAAACAGTATGGGGATTATGCTCTAACTGGGCATGTGTGAAAGTTGCCCAATCCAATTTACTTTTGTGTCCTCTGCCGTGTTCACCGTTCTACTACAGTTTCCATCTTGGGGTAAAGATCTAGCACAGCTCAGTATGTTTCCATCAAAAATGGCAACCATGGTGTGTACAGGTGATTTTGACAAGGGTGAAGTCTTGTTTTAGTACCATAATGTTCCATTTTCATTTTGACCTGCAGGCAGTAGGAATGAAAGTTGAACTTGGTGATCCTGGTATGCATCATGAATAAGTTCTGCTTTGGTGTGCAGGCCAGAACAGGCCTATGCACCTGTTTTTACTCAAAATGTGCTGTCTGCAGCACATCCTGGAAACACGGAGTAGTGGATAGCTCTTCTTGCTTCTGAGTGGTACTATCTACAGCTCATACACTAACTCGTAAATCTTTTGAGTTAATGTATGTGCTGTAGGCAGCGTAGTTTCAGCAAATCCAGCACATGGAATCTCTTCTTGTCGATAAATGGTTGCTGAAAATGTTCATGACATGGCCTTATCCTTCTGTATGGGGGTAAGTGGCCCCTAGAGGAATACGTTTCAGACCATAACAGGAGTGTTGGTTACAGTGCTTTATGGTAGGACACTGTCATCTTTGTTGCCTCAATCTTGATACCTGAGCTCTTAGAAAGCAAAGTTCCATTTCACTCTTAGTGAAGGAGAATAGTATCATGGTGGGATCTCTTGCCCTGTAAAGAGATCCTGCTCATAGTTTAGCTGCAGACCTGCTGGCCACTACTCAACAACCTGCAGTGAAAAGTGAACTAAAGCCACATGAGATGGGCCATGTTCCCAGAATGGGAGTTGACGTAGGTCCATGGAACGTATGGCCTTGGGACTTTGTAATTTCAAAGGGGCACATTAAGTTGCTCATAATAGCCTGACTGGGTCATAGCAGGAGTATCTATCACAGAAAAGTGCCTAAATGTAAAGGCTGCGCTTATACAGTTTTGACAGTGGAGGGCACCAGTGAAGTAAAAGTATAGCAAAATACAGTGTGTTCTGTTTTCTACTGAGGCATACATATATATCCTTTGGTGGTGTTTTATAGGCTATTGGTTTTAACTGAAAATTGGAAACTCTAATTAAGCCACCACTACCATCACCAATTTTGTCATGATGCTTTACCAAGTACTTCTGCAGAAAATGAAAAACAATGACATCTATATTTATTCTAGGCATTCTGTACTGCTCAATGATGCAATGAACGTGATTTTCTGGCTGTTACCTTCACATCACTTTGCTCTTTGTTTTGCAGATTTTTCCTTTGCCACTGCTTTACATTGCAAACCATTTGACTGGACTATCAAGTACCAAGAAATTAAGGTTAGAGCTACTTTGACCTTGTATTGTGTTATTTTAGCTTTTACTGCATGACTGCAAAGGTGTCCTCATTGTTACTGTTGTTCCTGAAAGGATAATATTAGGTGCAAGTTCTGAGCGTGATCTGCCTTATACCAAATCTTTCAACATGTAATGATGAACAAGGGGACCCAGAATCACTAAGCTCTGAATTGCACCACTTCTGCCTTAATACATTTAAGTACCTGCAATTTAAAGTGCAGTGGCCTTGTTCATAGCAGCAGTGTCCTTTGGAAGATACTGACACAATTCCAGGAGTCTGATATATTTCAATGCTGAAAACTTGATCCGTAGTCCATAGATTGAGAAAGCTTTATGTGGGTTCCAGTACTGGAATGTGACGGACTGCCACAGGTCAGGGCTTTGGTGGGGGGGTGGAGCAATGTGAGAGCATTGGCAATGAAAGGTGAAGGGTGCTGCATATTATGAATGATATTTGCAGCATTACAAATGAAGTCCAGTCCTGGACTTCTCTTTCTAAGAAATGTTTTTTCAGGTGCAACAATGCAACGGGATCAATTGAACTAAACCAGTAGTATAAATCCTAGAATGTACTAATGTGGTGAATGGAGCCCGGACAGGTACAAATGTGTCGTGGAGTCATGGCATAAACATAGAGTTGCAATTTTAGAGCAGTGTGCACCTAGTGCTTGAAAGGATGGGATTTTGCAGATGGCGTCTGACGTGCACTGTACAAGAAGAAAGAAGATGCTACAGGTCAGAATTGAGGTGCATTGACAGAGCTCCCGGGGTTGTGATAACAGTACTGTAATATCAGGTGGTACTGGAGGTTAATATAAAGGTGCATTGGAATGGCTGGTGTGTGAGATGCAGCATTAGCGCAGGTTTGCTGCAGGGCGATATTAAGAGGCATAATTGTAAATTATGTATTCCATAACGTGCAGGCAAGAGCTTTCACTGGTTCAGGATTGTGGTGAATTGCTTTATCTGGAATAGCAAGGGGCTACATGTGGCAGCTTCAATGTACGTGTACTATACAGATTTAGATGAATCCAAGTATTAGTATGGCAGAAGCTGCTGCTGTGAAGGAATGAGGTGCTTAGGTAGAGCTGCTGTAAATGTCCACTGCCAGACAGGATGGGACAGTGAAGGGTTTGGCTGGGGTCATTTAAAAAAGCTTTATGTGACTCAGATTAGTGAAATTAAAGGCTTTGTAGGAGGGCAAGATTGAGGTGCATTGGTCTAGTTCTAGTGTCGGTGTCCACTACTGAAGCTGGATGGGGTGGTGCTGGGTGGGAGCTGTTTGTACTTCCAGGAATATAAATGCAAGGTTAGTTGGGAAGTTGCTAGTAGGCGTCTGTTTCTCTTTACTAGGATGTACTTTTTTCCCGATCACAAGAGTCCATGGTGTATTTTGAGATTTCCTGGGGATAATTTTCGGTACACCCGAAGCCTACATTCAATATCTTAGCAGAGTCAGTCTGTGATTTCTTGTTTGTAATCTCTTCTGGCAGGCAGGGGGGGAATTCTGTCATCATTCTTGTTTTTATCTCCTTTTTGAAGGTAGCAGTGGATCGATTGATGTGAGTTTCTGATGAGAGGGCAGTCCAGATTTTGGGTGTTGCTCCAAAGAAGCTTTGTGAGAAGGGCATGCTTTTCTTGAATCTCAGGGGTTTGAGTAGTGAAAGCTTGAGGTGCGCAGAATGCAGCTGACTCCCGTAGTGGTGAGGAAATCTGTTAGGTATTTAGGTGTTCTGAAGAGTAGTGCCTTATGTGTCATGTATGCGATTTTGAGTGAGCTTCTTTCTTCAGTTGGGAGCCATTATAGTGATGCTACGGAGAGTATGATTAGGGGGGGCAATGCCATAGTCCTTTTTAGTTAACACCAGTGCTTTTACTATATTCTTGAAATCCTCGGGGGTGAGGGTGAATAGTTTTACCTTCTTTGGCAGGCTCTGTTGGCCTCAAGCATTTCTAGTGACTGAGCTGATGTGTGCTTGCATGTTCAGGTTTTTGTTGAGTATGATCTCTAGGCATTTAGTGGTTGAAGACTACTGGTCGGGGATTAAGCACATTTAGGGATTCATCCAGACTTGTATCACTAGAAGTTGTTGGGGGAGATGAGGAGGAAGTCTGACTGCAGGGTGTTGAAGTTGAGGTGGTTCTGAATAAGCCTGTTCTGGGTCAAAGTGAGGGTTTTGTTGAAGTGGATATGTCCTCTTTGGAGGAGGTTTTGCGGTACAGTTATGTGTCTTCTGTATACATGTGTTGAGGAATTGCTGTTAACTTCTCATTATAGGTGGAATAGTGTGAGTAAGAGTATGGAGCCTTGTGGCACTCCCAACTTTACCCAGAATTGGGGGAGTCCTCCAGTTTAATTATTTGGGATCGTTTAGGTAGCAGTAAATGTAGATGAATTTAGCAGTGAAAATGTCACTATGTTCAATGGGAAACTTGTAAGTTTTTTTAAACAAAATCATTAATAATTTTTTAAAAGTTGCCATTGTTGTAGAGCTTGTATGTAGCTTCCATTTTAGAATTCTTTTTTAACTTACCATCTTTTTCTAATGGTGGTTTGCACAGGTTGTCCCCTAATACGAGAATGTGTCACACACGCATTTATTCTTGTTAGGCATTGTCGCCCTGTAGTCTGCACAATTAGTTCCAGGGTCACACATTTATAATGCAATGCACCCTTTTGTGTTTGTAGGCGATGGCCCTTTCTCTTCAAACTAACTGAAGATGCTGTTTTGCACCTCTGGCACAGTATGATACGGATAGTGTTATATTATTTAAACAGCGCCATTGTTAAATTCAGTGAGAGACACTTAGCACCAAAGTTATCATGGAAAATGCTGTGACTGAGATGCAGCCCTGCTGGGCCGACCTTCATCCTGAGAAGGAAGATAGCTATGCAAGAGAAATGTGCAGTTAGACAAGTGCATTTGTCAATGTACTTAGGCCGGTTTCTTTGACAAATAATTTCGAGGTAGGGGGTTAGATCATTCCAAAAGGTCTAGCAGAAGGGTACTCCTGCTATGCTGTCTCTAGTGTAGAGGTACTAGTGACAGATAGGTGTAACATTGGAAACAATTGACATGGTTGAATTGTTTGTGTGTTTCACTGTTCTAATAATATTTATTGCAATGATATGTTCATCTGCTTAATGATCACAGCTCATGTTTTATTTACAAAGATAGGATCTTCTCAATAAATATTTGAAAATGTATTCTGTTATCTTTACTTTGTGACACCTTGAGCATGTAAAAGTGATAAACGAAAGGGTTAGATCTGTTTTCACAAATTCCCTGGGAATCAGAAAGGTCATGTTCAGGGTTACCAACAAAATCTATAACACTGAAAAGTTAGGGGTGTAGATGTGGTGCTGTGAGCTAGCCCAAAAAATGATTTTACTGATGCTATAAGTAGACTCAGGGGGTCATTACGACCCTGGCGGTAATATGGCGGTAAGTACTGCCAACAGGCTGGCGGTACTTACCGCCGTATTATGACATTGGCGGGTTGGCTGAAGCCAACCCGTCTATGTACAACTCCGACTGCCACGGCATTACTGCCACCTGGCTGGAGGTATCCATCTCCATCCCGGCGGCCATCACTGTTACTCCTGCAGGGTTATGACCCTGCCTACCGCCATGGTTTTCGTGGCTTTCTTAACGCCACGAAAACTATGGCGATAGGCACTATCAGTGACAGGGAATTCCTTCCTTGTCAGTGATAGGAGTCTCTCCCCCCCCTCTCCAGTTAGCCCCCCACCCCCACCTCTCCAAAGCCCCCCTGCATTTATGCCCCCTTCACACACACACGCATACACACACCCATCCCCACCTGCATCCACGCATGCATAAATCCATTCACACACACATCCGCACACAGTTTCAAAGATACACGCTGACACACATTCATATAACACATACATGCACTCACACCTCCATACATACACACACACATTCAACATGCAATACACACCCGCATCCACTCACACACAAACATTCACACACCCCCCCACACACACACACACAAACAACACACCCTACCCCCTTCCCCTGTCGGAGACCTGACTTACCTGTGTTCGGGGGGTCCTCCGACAGGAGACGGGACAGGGCGCTGCTGCCACCAGCAGCGCCCGCCAGCAGAACACAGCCAGGCCGCATTATGGGTCATAATCTGGCTGGTGGTGGTCTACTGGCATGACGCTGCTGGTGGCAGCAGCGCCACCTTACCACCATCTGCCGGCATGGCCACAGCTGGATTTCTGCCATTCTTCTGGCGGAAATACGTCTGTGGTCATAATATGGCGGACGGCTGATAGCCGCGGCAACGGTCCTTTGGCGGCCGTCGCCGCAGCGGTAGGCGGTTTTTATCTCCAATCTCCAAATGAGGGCCTCAGTCTCCATATTGTGAAGTTTTGTTGACCTAATACATAGTCCTACTAAATTCCTAGGAACCACATAACACCATTTTAGAGACTTTCATGGTAATTCCAGCCCCTCTAATGAATTCAGGGAGAATTTTCCATAAAATACTTTGTCAGGCTCCTATCACACTAGAAATAACAGCCATATGTTGTGTTTCACAGATATAATACCATTAAAATCAGTAACCACGTGGTGGGGCATAACCAAGCGCAAGATGGCGTGAGATGCTAAACCTGAGCTCTTCGTCTCCGCGCTTGGAATCTGCTGCCACCTAAAGCAAAATGGGGCTGCAGGAGCTGCAAAATATCCCCATACTGTCGATCGACGGGAGGCAGATTGTGGAGTGAGGCTGACTCTCCTCCCTCCGGAGGTGGCTGGGATCGAGTGGCTATATGTCCTGGGGTCGCAATCGCCTTTTTCTCCCGCCTACCATGGGCTATGAAGCTGCTGTCCTCAGCCCTGATCTGGCCGTGCAGGAATGGGATTGCTTACCACGTACTGTGCGGGGAGTGACCCGGGGGACTGGATGGTAGGGGAGGCCTTTTAGCCCCCTCCTTGTTGCAATCACAGAAAGGGGGCCTTGGGGTCTCGGATGAGAGGCCTCGTGTGGTGATGGTGGCACAGCAACTGCACGGATGCTGCGGTGGGGATGCGGCGTGAGGGGGGTACCACTCTGGGGGTCTGGAGGTCTCGATGTGGGAGGACTGCTGCAGTGAGTGGTTCTCCACCACGCCTCCCCCTTCATAGACACGCCGGGACCTTCCTTGACTTACCTGGAGTGACCCACAGGCCGAGCTGGAGAACTCATAGAGACCTTTGGTGCCTCTGGAACCCAGAGGGAGAGGCGGAGGAGTTACTGCCCGGGTGCTGAGGGCTTGTGAGTGGTACTGTCTTTCTGGTGGCTACTGCTGGCCTCGATGCTGGGAAACCTTCCTGGACCTGTCTGCTGCCTGGGCTGGGACTGAGACCCCTAGAGGCTTTGTGCCTTGCCCCCACGCACTGGACGGAGGCAATCAACTTGGGGGCGGACCCTCCTTCAAAGCACAACTTCAGCTGAGTTGCCTGGAACCTGCGGCTGGGCCAGTGTCGATGACCTCTGCATGCAGGGTAAGGATTGCTGCTGTCCCCACCATTGGTCCTGCAGTCTGTGCCTTGGGCCCTGACCATTGGACTGGAGAATCTCCTCCTAAGCCCTGCCTGTCTTGATCAGTGGGGAAGGAGCCGGGGGACTGCAGATGCAGGCTGACTCCCACGCAGTGTTCCTTCAAAAGTGCAGAGACACATAATGTTGTCATTTGCCCCCATGTGTCGTCTGTTTTTATTCCCTTCCCTCGGTTTTACCTTATGTGTCTGTGTGCACGGCTGACACTGCATGTGGGCTTTTGGAATGTTGGGGGAGTGAAAAACGGTGAGAACGACGGTTGAGGCATTCGAGGAGAGAAGTCAATAAAGAAAGAGATATTTACTTCACTCTCCGTCTCCTCGTCATTACACATGGAAATTTGGCGACGAAGGACGGATCAAAAGCAAAATCCATTCGACGAGGAGCAGGCTGTGTTCACAGGCTTACCCAGTGCATTCTTCGAGCTTAAGTCATGTGAAGAGCCAGAGGAGTGTCAGCTCTTATCCACTCAGGCATCTGAATTGCTTAAGTCATGTGAAGAGCCCAAGGAGTGTCAGCTCTTATCCACTCAGGCATCTGAATTCCTTCCAGCAAGTTATGACCTCTTGACCCTGATTTTCTGGCTTCTGAGATGACTTTGTGAGCTGACCTGTGAGTGATTAACCCTTTACATGCTCTGAATTAACTAATGTGCTATACCTGAAACTGCCACAGGAGGGAGCCAGATCCTAAAAAGTGATATTTATAGTTAAACAAAGGCATTGTACAATCTAAATCTGAGGAGTTAAACAATTTGATAGATCATTACCTATAAGTTATAAATAAGACCCCAGAAAATTAACATTATAATGGCTGGCATAATGAACACAGTGGCAATGCCAAGTACCTTTTTAGATGTCCCAGGACCACCTACAGAAAGCTGGAGACAATGGATCAAATGTTTTGAAAAACAATTGGAGGCTATCAATGGAACCAAGTATGATCCAGCCAGAAAACAAGCCATGGTGTATAACTGTCTGGGGGTAGAAGGTAGAAGGTTGTTTGATCACATAGTTCCTGTTGAGAAAGAGGAGGAGGAAGATCAAGAATGGGATGTGTTCACTGAAGCCAAGGCAAGAATGAAAAACTACTTTGATACAACTATGAGTGTTATTATGGAAAGATATGATGTTTATTACCGTTACCAAGCTCCTGGAGAGTCAATTGAGTCATATGTCACAACCTTGAGGATGTTAGCTACAACATGCTCATTCAGAGACATGGATGAAATGATCCGCAATCAGGTAGTTATGCGCACCACTTGTATTAAAGCGCAAGAAAAACTGTTGTGCCATCGCAACCCCAGCCTGGAGAAGGTGGTATCAACCATTAAAAGTATGGAAAGATCTGCAAAGGGAATAAAATTGTTGCGCAAACCTGATAACCATTCAGCAGATGTCAATCTGATCCGCAAAGAAGGTGAATCATCTACAAGTCAAGTAAGGAAAAGCAATAGGAAAAGCAGTTCAAATTCATGCAGCAACAAGATGACATGTTACCCTCTGCGGATCCTGTACCCATTTAGCATCCAGCAGAGGATGCCCTGCCATCGGCAAAACTTGCAAAGGATGTGGAACAGTTGGACACTTCCTTAAAGTTTGCAAGTCTTCTCATGTGAAGAAAGTCTTCAAGGTGGAAGAATATAAAACAGACGAAGACTCAGACGACAGTGAAATGATGGAGAATTTAGTGTTACTTTTGGCTGTCATCAGTAAAGAAGACTTACATAATCAACCCAAATGCAACATTCATGTAAATGGGGAGAGTGTGGAAATGCTAGTTGATACTAGATCCAGAATTACTATCTTGTCAAAGAACACTTATGAGACCTTAGGATGTAAAGCACCGCTACAGGCTAGCAAGATTATTCCAGGAGCCTATGGAGGTCACAAAATAAAGCTAGAAGGAGTATTTAACGCTGATCTGAAATTCAAGGACAAAATTACATCCTCAAAGGTGTTTGTGGTAGACCACAATGTCAATATCCTTGGTTGGTTGGAGCAACAGAGCCTGAGGATGTTGATCAACCCATGTCAACCGCCCTACGTGTTCAGTATCCAAGAAGACAGTTTGGAAAACATTCTAGAGGAATACAAGGAAGTATTCAGTGGAAAACTGGGATGCTCAAAGAATTTCAAACATAAAATAATTTTGAAGGAAGACGTACAACCCATGAAATAACGTGTAAGAAACATACCTTTGTCTGCCTGCTCTGAGGTCAAGGCTATTTTAAAGAATTGGTGTGACGAGGGAATAATAGAACCCATCAATGCGTCCATGTGGCTGTCGCCTGTGGTCTTGGCCAAGAAAAGGAATGGCTCAATCTGTTTATGCATTGATCTTCGCCAACTCATCAATCACGTGGTAGCTGATTGTCAACCATTGCCTCTGATAAATGAGATGGTGATAACTTTGGACCAAGCAAAATTCTTCACTACTCTGGACTTCAGTGCAGCTTACCATCAAGTTCAGTTGGAGGAAGGTTCAAAGCGTTACACAGTGTTCATCACTCCTGAAGGAGCTTACCAGTTCTGTAGATTACCTTTCGGGCTGTGTTCGGCATCGGCGGTCTTCCAACAAGTAATGAATCAACTTTTTTCAGATATGGAAGGTGTAAGGTCATTTCAGGATGACATGCTAATCTACAGTAAAACAGAGGAAGAACACCTGTCTATTTAAAAAAAAGTATTACAGAGAATTCAAGACAGTGGTCTAACGCTACAAAAAGACAAATGTAAATTTTTCAAAGGAACAGTAGAGTACCTTTGGCACCTAATTGATGAGCAAGGTGTTCGACAAAAGCCATCCCTAATATCAGCAACAAGGAAGAACTTGCATCATTTTTAGGAATGTGTGAATTTCACTCTAAATTCATACAGAATTATGCAACAAAAGTGGAACCACTTCGGAAGCTAACAAAGAAGGATGCAGAGTTCATATGGGATGAGATATGTGAAGAAAGCATGAAAAACATAAAAAAAGAAATTCAGCTAGCACCTTCCTTGCAGTCTTTCAGTGAAAAACTACAGAGCATGGTGACCACTGACGCTAGTCAGGTTGGGTTGGGGCGGTGCTAAGCCAGAGAGTGGCTAAAGAGGAAAAAAGTATTGCTTTTGCTTCACAAAAACTGAGAGGAGCTGAGTCAAAGTATTCAGTAATTGAACGTGAGCTTTTAGCCTGTGTCTGGGCTGTTACAAAGTTTAAACATTTTCTTTGGGAAAAGAGTTAATTTTACGTACAGATCACAAGCCATTAGTCAGCATCCTAAATAGAAAAGGTTTGAGTAAACCTACTCCAAGAATAGCAAAGCTTGTATGTAAGTTACAAGAGTACCAATTCAGAACAGAGCATATTTCTGGCAAATCGAATGTTACTGATCACTACTTGTCACGTGCACCATGTATTAGTGAAACTGATTGTGAAGAAAACGAGTATGATGATGATGTTCTGGTTGCATGTTTGTTTAATAGTGAAGAGCCCCATAGTGCTATTACAAAACAAGAATAGGAGGAGGCCACTAGAAATGACAATATATTTACAGAAATGAAAAAAGTACATAATGAAAGGCTGGCCGCGTGAAAAGCTATTGAAGGAAACATTGCAACCATATTGGAAAATTAAAGATGACATTACCATTGTTGATGAGGTCCTCCTTAGAGGTGAAACCCTTATTGCACCAATGTCATTGAGAGGGAGGTTGGTGGCCCTAGCACATGAAGGTCATGTAGGAATGACAAGAACTAAACAAAAACTTAGGGAAAAGTATTGGTGGCCAGCCATGAATCGTGACGTTGACATATTTGTCAGCCGATGTTCCGTATGTGCTAAAGCAGACAAAACCATGTCTGCTCACTGTTGTCCAATGTTATCTGTTGAGTTACCCGATACAAATCGGAATCGATTTTATTGGGCCAATGAATGTTCTTCCCCTACACATGCATTATGCCATTGTTATTATTGACTACTTTAGTAAATGGATTGAAGCAAAGTTTGTATCACAACCCACCACATCTGAGGTGATCACATTCCTGAAGGAGGTGTTTTGTAAGGAGGGCTTTCCACATCAGCTGGTCTCAGACAACGGAGTGCAATTCCTGTCAGAAGAAATGACCATGTTCCTGAAAGTAAATAACATAGAGCACATACTGTCATCCTTATACCACCCCCAAAGCAATGGGCAGGGTGAGCGGGCCAATCGCTTAGTCAAAGAAACTATTGAAATGGCATTAAGGTCTCACATTCCTATTGAAGCAGCTCTTAGAACTAGACTATAGTCGTATCGCACCACTCCACACAATACCACAGGCAGAACACCCTTCGAGTTGCTCATGGGTAGAGTGGCCATCACACAATTGCAGCCGTACTGGTCAGTGGCATGGAAGAAATGGGAGACAAAGAGCTTGAAGGAAAAGGAGATTGAGATGAGAAAGCTAGTTGGACAACATCAAAAATCGCATGCGTAGCAACTATGATGCTAGAAATGCAGTCAAGGAAATAAATGTGTGTGCTGGTGATTTGGTGAGAGTGAGATATCAGAAGAAAGGAGGTAATATGAGTAAATACAGTGAGCCGAGGCGGTTGGTTAAAACTAAGGGCACAGCTGTCTTGTTGGATAATGGTCAATGGTGGAATGGATCGAATGTGGTCAGCGTGAAGTTTCCAGAACCAGGCAGGGACCATGAAGTTGTTCAGAATAGTTTGCCTAAACACAGCCAACCTACAAACCACAGTGAACAGTGTAGGACAAGCCATGAAAATGCCGTAAATGGTAACCTTTCTAACATGTCTTCAACTACAGTTGTAACCAGTCCAAAGGGCACTGTAACGACCAAAAGAGCTATTGTACCACCTGTCAGATTCAAAGATTACGTACAGAATTAATTGTTGATAAAAGGGAAAAGATGTAGGCCCTCATCCTGACCTTGGCGGGCGGCGGAGGCCGCCCGCCAAAGTCCCGCCGTCAGGTTACCGTTCCGCGGTCGAAAGACCGCGGCGGTAATTCTGACATTCCCGCTGGGCTGGCGGTCGGCCGCCTTCAGGCCGCCCGCCAGCCCAGCGGGAAAGAGGCTTCCACGATGAAGCCGGCTCGGAATCGAGCCGGCGGAGTGGAAGCTGTGCGACGGGTGCAGTTGCACCCGTCGCGTATTTCACTGTCTGCGCAGCAGACAGTGAAATACATTTAGGGGCCCTCTTACGGGGGCCCCTGCAGTGCCCATGCCAGTGGCATGGGCACTGCAGGGGCCCCCAGGGGCCCCGCGACCCCCCCTACCGCCATCCGGTTCCCGGCGGGCGGACCGCCGGGAACTGGATGGCGGTAGGGGGGGTCGGAATCCCCTCGGCGGCGCAGCAAGCTGCGCCGCCTTGGAGGATTCCAAGGGGCAGCGGAAAACCGGCGGGAGACCGCCGGTTTTCCTGCACTGACCGCGGCCAAAGCGCCGCGGTCAGAATGCCCTGCGGGGCACCGCCGGTCTGTCGGCGGTGCTCCCGCCGACCCTGGCCCCGGCGGTCTAAGACCGCCGGGGTTAGAATCACCCCCGTAGTGTTCTAGCAAAGTGCAGAGACACATAGGTGGTCATTCTGACCCTGGCGGTCTTTGACCGCCAGGGCGGAGGACCGCGGGAGCACCGCCGACAGGCCGGCGGTGCTCCAATGGGGATTCCGACCACGGCGGTAAAGCCGCGGTCGGACCGGCACCACTGGCGGGGTCCCGCCAGTGTACCGCGGCCCCATTGAATCCTCCGCGGCGGCGCAGCTTGCTGCACCGCCGCGGGGATTCCGACCCCCCCTACCGCCATCCAGATCCCGGCGGTCGGACCGCCGAGATCCGGATGGCGGTAGGGGGGGTCGCGGGGCCCCTGGGGGCGCCTGCAGTGCCCATGCCACTGGCATGGGCATTGCAGGGGCCCCCGTAAGAGGGCCCCTACATGTATTTCACTGTCTGCTGCGCAGACAGTGAAATACGCGACGGGTGCAACTGCACCCGTCGCACAGCTTCCACTCCGCCGGCTCGATTCCGAGCCGGCTTCGTCGTGGAAGCCTCTTTCCCGCTGGGCTGGCTGGCGGTCTGAAGGCGACCGCCCGCCAGCCCAGCGGGAAAGTCAGAATTACCGCCGCGGTCTTTCGACCGCGGAACGGTAACCTGACGGCGGGACTTTGGCGGGCGGCCTCCGCCGCCCGCCAAGGTCAGAATGAGGGCCATAATGTTGTCATTTGTCCCCCGTGCGTTGTGTGTTTTTATTCCCTTCCCTCAGTTTTACCTTTTGTGTCTGTGCGTGTGGCTTACGCTGCGTGTGGGCTTTTGGAATGTTGGGGGGAGGGGAAAATGGTGAGAACGACGGTTGAGGCATTCGAGGAGAGAAGTCAATAAAGAAAGAGATATTTACTTCACTCTCCGTCCACTCGTCATTACAGCCCCAGCAGAGCACCTACTAAAAAGCCAGTCTCGCCTTCCTGGAACTTACTGGGATGAATAAAAGGAAATTAAATGCGTAATCTCCAGGGAGCTCAGAACCATCTACATCTCCTGCCCTTGCCTGATGATGTAGCCATTGGTTGCTCGCTTCTCTTCATGCCGCCTTCTCTGGCGCTGGGGGATCTGGTTGCAGGGGCCCCGGGACTCAAACCTCCTGGGGTTCCGAGACAGCAACTGCCTCAATTTCTACTCACGCATAGACTGGGACCCTCATTATGCCACGCAACAAACCTGCGAAGGAGACACCAATCTCCTCTCTATGGAATAAGCCTCCTAAAACAGAGAAATCTGAAGGGGCCTTGAACTCTCAGGATGATCCCCCTGCGCCGATGAACGTCACACAGGATATCCTAACATACTCCCTTCAGGAAATTTGTGCAGAAATAGGATCCCTCAAAGACAATATCAAATCGTACATGAAAGATGTCCACCGAGAAGTAACGGAGATAGGGAGTCAAGTGGATGACCTCGAGCGCAGAGTAGATGCCAGATAGGAGGACCAGGAGCTGCTTTGGATATTTCCTGGAACAACAGAACATAGAACTGCAATCCCAACAAGAAGATCTTGAGAATAGAAGCTGACAAAATAACTTACACATTCAAGGTATTCCGAAAGGAGCGGAAGGGGCAGACATCATGGCCTTCATGGCGACCCTGCTCCACTCTATTAAGGGGGGCACTGGAAACAAGCTCCCTGCCCTAGACCTAGATCTAGAGGACTCAATACACCCGACATCCTAGTGAGGGTCCACTGCTTCACAGAGAAGGAAGCAATACTCCTGGCGGCATGCAAATCATCCAGTCAAATGTTTCAGGGCTATAACTTTCAATTGTACCAAGACCTCTGCCCCCTTACCCTCTGCTGACGAAAGGACTTCAAACCGGTCACGGACCATCTATGCAGCAGGGATATCTCTTACCAATGGGGACACCTGTTTGCCCTCAACTTTGACTGGGAGGGAAAGAGGTGATATCTGACATCCCTCTCTGAAGCACAGAAGCTCCTCAATCTCACTGACGCAGACTCTGAAGAGGCCCTGGACAGGGAAACTTCCTCTCTCAGGAAACCCCTGAGACCCACCTGGGAGGCTGCAGGCCCTCACCACAAGAAGCCTCGTGCAGATGAGGCATGCCCAAGGAAAGCAAAACGTGACATCATTCAACACTTGCGAAGCCTGGATCGCATCCCGTCCCCTCCGTCCACACTGTTGGCCCCTCCTGACTCCTGATACAAGCCTTACAGTTAGAACTGCCTATCCACACATTTGCCTTCTACACCCCTAAACTAAGCTTTATGGCAGTGGCGCCGACCAGGAGCCCAGAGAGCTCTTGCGGACATGAATACCTGACTCTGGGCAGATGTGGCCCGGCCCCTTTGCTCAACCTTGCCTGAGGGTGATTCCTGTGGAGAAAAGTTGGAGTTGCTCTGCTGCTCTCCAAGGGAAAAGAGCCTTTCAGTTGGGCCCTGTTAGCCATTGTTTAATGTTCATTTGTTTTATTCCTTATTGTTTCCCTTTACATGTATGTCTCCGTGGCTCGGACTCCCAGGCTTCTTCTCGGTGGTTCCCACCCGCCTTTCAGGGGCTTATCCCATTTCCCTGCCCATTCTGACCCTACCACCTTGGGGTGGAGGTCGCACCATTTGTAACCCATGACTTCCCTTCTATGGGGAATGTAAATGCTTTCCATTAACATCCGAGGCCTGAACTCTCCCAATAAGTGCAAGCAAGTCTGGGGATACATCCTTTGGCATGATCCCGATCTTGCGTTCCTGCAGGAGACTCAGCTTAGGGGCGTAGATAGATCACTAATGGCACATCCACAATACCCTGTCCATCACTGGTCCTATGCAGACACTAAAACCGCTGGGGTGGGCATACTGTGCAAGGCATCCTTTTGCCCACACATTACCAAGGTAGTATGTGATCCTGAAGGGCGATACCTCAGCCTACACCTTTCCCCAAAATCAACATAAGCTTACACTCCTGAACATATATGCTCCAAATACTGGACAGGACGCATACCTTCGCAAGGTCCTAAATGATCAAATGGGGGAGTCACAAGCGACATAGTGGTGGGGGGGCTACCTCAACTTTGTATGGGATCCGTTGATCGACCGACACACTACCACCGTATCGGCTCAATTGATGAAAACCATACAAGAACTGGCCCTGATTGATGCCTGGCGGCATCAGCACCAAGATTCCCGCGATCACTCCTTCTACTCCCATGTACATACCACCTATGCCCGAATTGACTACATCTTTCTCACCCCCACTCTCATTCCTCTTCTAGACAACACTGAAAAATCTGACATATTGTTAGAAATGGGGTCTTTGGTTGGCAGTCAGGTTGTCCCCTGTTCAAGCAAGGACCCTCACTCTAGTCAGGGCAAAGGAGAAACACACCTGGTTAACCCGCTCACCCCCTCGATAGCTTGCTCGAGCAGAAAGGCTTAACCCAGAGACATTGTGTAAAGTATTTGTACCAACACACAGAGTAATTAATTGAAAACACCACAAAATGACTTAACACCAGGTTAAAAAAATAGGCAATATTTATCTAAACAAAACAGGACCAAAACGACAAAAATCCTAAATACACAGGTGAAGTTATGAATTTTTTAAGATTAAACTTCAATATAGTGGTTAGAAACACAAATGCTTCGATTACGTGATATAACGGCATTGTGACGGAGTCATTCCCAACCATCCAAAGCCAATGGCCCTAGTACCTGAGTCACACAGACCCCCCGGTACAGTACCTTGTGAAAATAAGGAAACAAGCCGGTGCATGGAGTCGGGGATCGTGGCGTCGCTGGATCCGAGGCGTATTGGTTCTGGTGCTGCGGACCAGAGGCGTTGGGTCCTTGCTGTGAAGCGGTAGAGGTGAGGCGGCGTCAGTGCGAAGCGTTGGATTTGCGCTCTGCCGGCAGAGTCAGTATCTGGCGGTCACAACGTGGTGCGGCGACTTCCACGGAGTCACAGACTTTGACGGGGCTGCAGCGGCGTCGGGCCTGCGGGGTCGTCGCACTCCAGTGAGGACTGCGGCTTTGGTTGCAGGTGGCATCACGGGATTTGGCAGTGGCATCAGTCCGGAGTCGTCTGATGACCGTTCACTTGGTTTTCTTTGGTTTTCCACCAGCGTCTCCTTTCAAGGGCCCAGGGACTGGAGTAGGCACCACTTGGCAGGGCAGGAGTCTCAGCAGAGAGCCCAGGTGCTGGCAGATCCTGAAGAAACCCTGAAGTAATCTAAAGTCTGGGGTTTGGGTCCACCTTTAACATACACTGCACCCTGCCCTGGGGGCTACCTAGGGCCTACCTTAGGGGTGCCTTACATGTATAAAAAGGGAAGGTTTGGGCCTGACAAGTTGGTACACTTGCCAGGGTGAATTGGCAGTGCACACACAGACTCTGTAGTGGCAGGTCTGAGATGTTTACAGGGTTACTAATGTGGGTGGCACAATCATTGCTGCAGGCCCACTAGTAGCATTTGATTTACAGGCCATGGGCACCTTTAGTGCACTTTACTAGGGTCTTACTAGCAATCAAATATGCCAATGATGGATAAACTGATCAACAATACATTTAGAACATATGCACTTTAGCACTGGTTAGTGCCTAGAGTCCTAAAGTCTACAAAATCACGTCAGTACAATTAGGAGGAATGAGGCAAAAAGTTTGAGGATGACCGTGCAAAAAGAGCCAGGACCAACACCTATCAATCTCAGACCATGCACATACGGCTTTGTCCTGGTCGCCCTCCCATAACAGGGCAACTGGCACCTTCCCCCGTCCCTCTTGCACTACCCAGCCAACATCCGTGACATCCATGCAGGCATAAAGGATTACATTGCACACAGTATGGATAACGATACTTCACTACACACCATGTGGGATGGGTTCAACGCCACCAAATGGGGGGAATCACCACAATAGCTATTGCTAGAAGAAAGTAGGCCCGTCTGGTGGAAGACACCTTGGCGTCAGACATTCCCTCCCTGGAATAACAGGATAAGGCGCACCCCACACTCCGCAACAAAAGACAGCTAGCTGTATTAAGAGGGCAACTCAGGGCACACAGAACCAATAGAGCGGAACGTGCCCTCCTGACGCTCAAGCATCGCTTTTACGAGGGAGGCAGTAAAATGGGCTCCCTCTTAGCACACTGACTCCACCAGTTTCAGCCTAAAGCCCACATTGATCGAATACAATCTCCTGACGGAGAGTGGGTTGATGGGGAGGAAAGTAAACACCATCTTTTCACACCTTTTACCAACTACTATATACCAGGGGGGGCACCCGTAATCAGTAATTGGGAACCTCTTCTCCCTCAGCGTGCGTCTCCCTCAGCATGCTGCGTAGCTCGATGCCCCCATCTCAGATGATGAGATCCCAAAGGCCATGCAGGCATTTCCGTTGGATAAAACCCCCAGACTGGAAGGTCTCCTGGTCAGCTTTTCTAGAATGTTTTTGCCTGATCTTGGAGACTTTCTCCTCTGGCTTTTTAACTCTTTTACCCACGACACAGGCCCTGCCTCCTCTATGGCAATGGCTGATATGGCTCTAATCCCTAAACTGGGCAAAGAACCTTCCCACTGCCAATCGTATTGTCCAATTCCCCTTCTTAACACCGACGCAAAGCTCTTCACTAAAATATTGGCTATGCATTTGGAGCGATTCCTGTCTGGCCTCATAAACCCTGATCAAGCGGGATTGGTACAGGATAGACAGGGGCAGACAATGTGAGACGTATTGCACACCTTACACACAAGACCCACAGGCATCAACTGCCGGCCGCGGACACAGAAAAGCCCTGTGACAGGGTCAAATGGGCCTTCCTTAAATCTGTCCTTCTGAAGATAGGAATGTGTCATAACCTACTCACCAAGATAATGGCATCATATGCTGCCCCAAAAACCACGATCCGAGCCAATGGCACTCGAATGGCTCCAATTCGGATTTAGAGGGGCACTAGGAAGGGATGTCCACTATCGCCCCTGCTCTTTGCTTTAGCTGTGGAGCCTCTCTGCATTACACTACGGCAGGCCAACGCAACTGTGTGAATTCTCTTTGGCGGTAAGAAACATGTGACAGGGAGGAGAAAACCCCTCCCCCTGGGTGCTGGGGCCAACGTGGGAGTACCCCAGGGGCACTCTACAGGGTAGCTCACCCAGAAGCCAGGCAAGCATCCCTACGTCAGGGACAATAAAAAGGAAGACGGGTGACAGGAAAGAGGGACGGAGAGAGGAGGAATGTGAGCCAGAGTCGGGAGAGGAACACAAGGCGGAGAGAGTTACGAAGAGAGAACTGGAAACAGATGAGGTGCAGGAGCCAGAGAGGAGAGTGAAAGGAGAGCCGGAGGAAAAAGAAGAAGCAGTCCAGGAGGCGGAGCGCAGAACTTGGAACCAGAGGGCTCCCGAGGCCCCAACCGACCACCAGTGTTCCAGCCACGTCTCAGGAGAGGCGTGGCTCCCCAAGGTACAGGGGCTAAGCTGGCCATGGGGCCAGAAAAATGCGGGAAGAGAAAAGAGAGGAAAGGGAGAGGGAGGAAGATAAAAAATCACTGGGGAAATAGAGACAGTCAACACGTTTGTGGTGGCATGCACTTACTCCCCTCCTAATCACGTACACAGCACCCTCCCCTTTTCCCCTCAGAAACAAGCATTATAAGAAAGGCTAACCAATTACCAGACCCCATACCGTTCTCCGTATTCTTCTTTTTCTCGAGGGACCGCTGGATCTCCCGAGCTACCAGACCTCCTAGAAGAAAGAAAGAAAAAAAAAAAGGAAGGAGAAATAAGAAAGACGACGAACTCCAAGGAGGAGAGGAACAACCCAGAGCCATCAAGCTACACAATATATATATATATATACACATATATATATAAATAAAGTCTGAGATATAAGACTTATTCCTGGTAGTTTCTTGCTTGACCCTCAGATAAACCTGTGGCTCTATAATCCCGAATTACTTACCTGTAACAGAACATAAAGTCAATCTCTTTGCAGACGATCTGCTACTAACTTTCACACAGCTCTCTACCCCTCTCCCAGCGGTTGTTTAGGCCCTTGATACTTGAAATGGAATGCCACTCGTTCTACATAGACCGAGTGGTAGCTTGCAGACCCCTGCAGGATCTACCTTGGCTCCGAAATCCGCCAGACCGCGTAGTGCATACTCAGCAATGCCCCTGAGATCAGTGCTGGCTATTTGGAATAGAATAGCAGTGAGACGCAGCCTCACATCTTTTCCATTTCTAAACACCCCAAATGCCAGTAATCCAGTATTCCCACCGGCTCTCTCTACACACGCATTCTAGGGCTGGACCGACAAGGTATATCAGACGCTACAAGATCTTTTTATGGGCAGCACTATGAAAACTTTCGGCCAATGTAAAGGAGAATATGCCCGTCTCTAATCACACCATCTTCAGAATTGGCAATTAAGACACTGGGCTCTTCACCCCTCAACATACCCGGCTGCTATCCGTCCACTTACATTATTTGAAAAGCTGATGCGTACCTATGGGGGGTCGAAAGGGCATTTCTTATAGAATGCTCCAATGTTCCGTCCAGATGAGGTTGCAACCCTACCAGTCCGCATGGACCTCAGAGATACATTCAAAGCAATGGGAAGCATCATGGCACGATATTTCCAAACTGTTCCGCAGCCTCTCCTTCTAGGAGACTGCATAAAAGATAACGTATCAATGGTAGTACACCCCTCCATGGCTGGCGCATATGTACCCGGGGTCGCCTGCACTATGCTGCCGATGTAAAACTGACCGGGGCGACTTCTGGCAAATCTGGTGATCTTGCTCCTTGATCGCTATATTTTGGAAAGATGTCCTAAGTCATATCAAAGGCGTGATAGGCTACCCCTTTCCATCCACATACAGTATGGTGATACTGAGCTTCCACCCTACTACATTAACTGTCCTGACCCACTCGAACTGGACGCTCATTAGTTACATGCTCTACGCAGCAAGACAACCCATTGCTCTAGCGTGGAAACAGACAGCCCCGCCAACTATCGCCCAATGATTTGCACGTTTATGTCACACACTGGCAATGGAACAAATCTCACATGCACTAGCCCATACAGAGAGGAAATTCTAGAGAACCTGGAACCCATTATTATGAAACTTTTCTAAACTGTAATATTATTGCTTTGATCCACCCAGGTTGCGGGCTCTACAGTTGCTTGGGCCCTTACCCTAATCACGCAAAAACCACGGGATGATTATCCCCTTGGCCTCTCTCTCTTTACTGGCAAACTATTCGCTGACTACCTCTACACTGCTCTCTAGAACCCCCTTCCTCATGACCCCATTTATAAGCAAACATGAGCGGGAGTACCACACCTTGTCTCCCAAACCCCTAACTCCCCCCTCCACCCCTTCTTTTTTGCTTACTTCTTGCTAATACACGTGAGAGACATATGCATAGTTATGTGATGCTGATTACTTTCTTTTCCTGATATGTTCTGCTTTTTGCCTCCAATGTTTAACGTTGTGACGATTGCTGATATTATCCAATCGGAGGTTCATTTTTATGCCATATGATACAATTATTATATATTTATATTTTTACTGCTGCATGAAGACTAGCGTTTAGCCCATAATGCAAGATATCAATCCTTATCTGGAAAACATTGTTAACACTGTTGAAATATCTCATAAAGAGACTTTAAAAAAAAAAAGTCAGTAACCACAGTATTAGCAACCCATAACATTCATCAAAATGGTAAATGTTTATTGTTCAGTATCAGTGTTATAAATAAAGCATGCTGATTGAAAAACGAGATTCAGAGTTTTTCTACAACCTACAGCCCACACATCACAGCCACATGATCAATCACAAGGAATCCCTACTTTTCAAAGAGCAAATGCTGCAGCTGTAGGAGTGCCTAAAAGATCGAGAAACAGCTATTGGGGTTATCATTTCTAGACCCCAGGAAACTATTGGCAGGTTTTTCTGGGAAATTTTCTGCGGTGTCTGGAGCACTTCCTTTGGCCCCCAAATAAGTTTCTAACCCCACTGGTGGTGCTGTTGCCTCTCACTTGGGCATCACAACCAGCAGTATATGCAATTTAACCCACTCACAGGGCATTATGGGATGCTCCTGGCCTATTTTGTTTAATAAAAGATGAGCAACCCAGAAGATGGGTAAGGCAGCTTTGTGCCACATTTTCCTTTTGATTAAGGGGTGCCCTGGTCCCACCCTGGGCACCCAAAGCAGGTTTTTCACAGTGGGGCTCACAGGAGGAGCCCCAATGTCCTAATGCCCCAGCTGAATGGATGAGCGTATGCACCTCCTGTGCTGTGCATGGGAGCCAACAGTTTTGGGTTGGCTATTACCTGGCGGGACCGATTCACTTTCTGCTCCCACCCACTAGCAGGAGCGATACAGCCCCCTGACCTAGGGGAGTGAGAGGAGGGACAGGAGTGACCAGCATGACCCGCCTTCCCAGACACTGGCATGAGCAATCAGCCTTACCCTAGGTGTGCTTATACTTTCTCTGTCCCAGGGAATGGTGTCCCTGGGATAGTCTTGCATCAAGTCAGGGGATGGGGTCCTGGGGACCAGAAGATCCTTTGGGGATGGGGCACCACGTATGCTCCATCCCAAGTATATTCACTCCAATGGGTTTGCATTGACCCCTGAGAGCTTGGTACAGATGAGTCCAACACCAGTCCACAAAAGTCCTAAGGTATCATCTAGGGTCCCCCAGCAGGTTCTTTCTCCCAGCTGGTCCTCAGGAATATAATGGTACCAGCACCACTGGTGCTGGTGAGACCCATCCTAGTTCTGAGGGTCAGCTAGAGTCAAAGTCCCAAAGTGTATCCTTCCAGGGCATTAGGTAGCTTCTACTTCCAGCTGGGCATGCTGTTGCACCTGTTGTTCCCTAGGCCAGGGTCTTCTTATCAGCCTCTCCTCTGTGAAGCTGTACCATTGACGTGTAAGGTTCATCTCAGGGAACTATAAAGACATAGTTCTACTGTCTATACAAAGTGTAGAGCAGCAAGGAATACCATAGAAGTTCTGTCCTCTGACCATACTTTTACTATTGTTTTAAATATTTAAATACAGCAGTCATTGGTAGCAGAACATTATACAACACTGTGTCAGCTTGGGCAGGGCACGGCCAAGCAATGACCTGTGTCGTCCTCTCTCACTGACTCTTTCAGAGATCACATTAAGGATAGGATTGATAATTGGTCTGTGCATTCACAGGGTTGGATTTGTGCCAGCATTCACATGGTACGGACTTCCTTATTAAAATACTTGCATTCATAATATTCAAATTACTTCTAATCAGCAGTTACATTCCAAAATGTCTTATCTATGAATATGTGTTCATGCACTTTGGATTTCTACAGATGAACATTCACAAGTTACAGGAGTGCTTTTTGTAGATGGTCCTCTCTACCTACTTCGCATTTGTGTTGTTTCAATGATGTTTCAAGATTGAGACCTTACAGACCTCCTGATTTGCCAGTACAATAGCATGTGTTCCTTCATTAACCCTCCAGTAGATCTGCACTTTTTTCTTCCACTATATCTTTCAACTGGTTACCCTTCGTTCCCTCAGGTTTCTTTGACCTCTGAGATTAAAAGACACTCTCTTGCAAATAAACATCCTCATCACGCTGTCTCGCACAGTTTGTAATACACTGATTAGATATCATCATCTCTACAATATTCTTATTAATACACACAGGTTGATCCCTATCTAGGTGTAATCCAAGTATGGATAACCAAATGTTAGTTTCAGCTAAATCGGGTTAATCTAGAAGTTCTCGTTCACATAAGATATTCAAAATCTCACACATAACCCCATCTATGTGATCCTTATTATCTTCATCAACCACTTGTTGCCATGTCACTTTTAACCCTGAATTTATGTCAATATCCTAATCTAGCAGCTCATATTAGACTGGTAATCCAAATAAACTGAACGTTGTGAAAAGCTGTCTGTTTTCATAACTCCACTCAAGTAGCTTCTTACCTACCCACCCCCCTTTAGCACATTTATTATCTCCCCAATCAACCCTAACAAAGTTACAATATCATTCTCTACCCCTAGACTTAGTAACTACTTCTTAAGTTTCTTAAAATTCCATCCATTTCTTTCTTGGGAGACACACAGATGAGCTGACCATTACTGACATCCAGATCAATAAGCCCTGTTGAGAAAGGAAACCTCAAAGATTCATTAGAATCCCGATGTAACACCAATAGCCCCTGCAGTTGCCACAGTCTTGTGCAAAGAAATGACATGATACCCTCCCAAAAGTCATTGTCACATTAGTACACTAGAATAGATCCTCCGAATGGATGGATTCTTAAGCCTACATCTAGAATTACCAATAAACTGTTCAGTTTATTTATTCTTTGTTTAATGAACACCTGAATATATTATAGATGAGATAATGAGGAGAAAGTCCTTCTGTTACTGGTCATTTGGAGGGATGGTGTTCCTTCTGAGCATACTATATTACTGTGTGACCTAGCCTTGACAGTTGCTAGATGTAATATTGCCCTTCCACAGGGGTCTGTTGATCCCCTCCTACAGGTACATGGAAGTCAGATATAAATTAACGTATGGCCACAGAGATATATGTCTATGAGGAACGTAGATGCCTAAGGAAATTTGATGAGGGTTGTGGCTCATAGAGTGGATTCCAGGGATTTATTTGAATCTTGAATGTACAATTATGGTAGGAATGTGCCCTCACCCATGTACGGAGTTGTTCTAGGTCATTGTATGCTGTTTGAATTCCACCTTACCACCTTGAAAATGGTCACTTAGCATGGATAATAGCCCCATTTCAGGGATTGCTATACCTACCTGTCTTTCTGTAATTTGCCTGTAACTGCTACTCTGCAGTTTATATTTGACAATTTTTCTTGTGTTTGATTTGAATTACGAGACGCTCCAAAACCCATTTCAAAGCGCCCTGCAGGGATCGGGCTCCCGTCATTTGGAGATTGCTGTTTGGATTTCATTTGGGGAGCATGTCCCGCTTGCCTAGTGTTACACAAAAGGATTATCCTGTTATTTCAGCACAGAGGTGAGAGGGAGACTGGGGGAGATTTACTCCTCCTGCCAACTCTGACCTACTTGTGTTTACAAAAGAGATATGGATTTTTTCTTGGCAGTAGTGAAATTGAGCAAGACTTGCAATATATTTATGTAGCTTTCATTTTGAAATATTATTCGTGACTGTTTTACTGGAAGAAACATGCACTCGTTTGAAGTATTTTATACTGTGATGCCAAGAAGCTAAAAAGCAATATTTGAATACACATTACAGAGTGTTATATTGTATTGATATTACCGGTACATTGTGGGAATAGAAGGGTTATCCATCTGGTCACGTGCTTACTATGATTTAAGGCACACAACAATTTGCACTTGATTTTGCTCACCTGTGAACAAGGCTGCTAAGCCGAAACACGTCATGAAAGGAAAGGTTGCCAAGAAAACTGCGGTATTGATTACAAAAAATGTCAGTACTTCATTGGGTTGGGCTTTGACAACTTTTCTTGTGTGTGATTTGAAATATGGGACGCTCCTAAACCCATTTCAAAGCCGCCCTGCAGAGATGGGGCTCTCATCATTTGGAGATTGCTGTTTGGATTTCATTTGGGGAGCATTTCCCTCTTTCCTACTGTTACACAAAAGGATTATCCTGTTATTTCAGCACGGAGGTGAGAAAGGGATACTGGGGGAGATTTACTCCTCCTGCCAACTCTGACCTACTTGTGTTTACAAAAGAGATATGGATTTTTTCTTGGCAGTAGTGAAATCGAGCAAAAATGACAATATATTTATGTAGACTTCATTTTAAAATAATATTCAACTGTTTTACTGGAAGAATCATGCACTCGGTTGCAGTATTTTATGCAGTGATGCCAAGACTCTGTTAAGAAATATTTGAATAGACACTACAGAGTGTTATAGTGTATTGATATTACCGGTGCATTGTGGGAATAGAAGCATTATCCATCTGGTCACGTGCTTACGATGATTTAAGGCACACAACAATTTGCACTTGATTTTGCTCACCTGTGAACCAGGCTGCTAAACCAAAACGCATCGCGGTAGGAAAGACTGCCAAAAAACTGCGTTATTGATTACAGTAAATGCCAGTACTTCATCAAATTGGGCTTTGACAATTTTTCTTGGATTTGAATTATGGGACGCTCCAAAACCCATTTCAAAGCCGCCCTGCAGGGATGGGAGCTCTTGTCATTTGGAGATTGCTGTTTGGGTGTATATATATAAATATATAATTTTTATATGTTATAGATAGAGCTATCCATGTAACTATAACTCGTGCCCTATGGTAACTATAACTCATGTCCCCGACATGCACAGTTTTTTCGACAAAAATTTTACTGAGAATATTACATTGATATTATCAATGATGTTATCATGAGTGCCGGAATTTGTGGGGTAAATTGCAGTGCATGGTGGGGGCGCAAGTTATATTTACCTTAGGGCACGAGTTATAGTTACTTAAGGATAAATCTAACTATAATAGGTGAATTTCTATGGTTTTGTACGTTTAAAATGTGAGCCTAATTATAACGTTCCTATAACCTTTGTTTTTTTTCAGTGAATTGCTATGTTTTAAAAAAAAAAATCTACTTCCTAGCTATAACGTCTCTGTAACCTTTGTTTTTTCAGTGAATTTCTTTTTTTTTTTAATACATAGTAATTTTCATTGTTATATTTTAATCTAACCACCATCACGCACGGCCTGCGGCCAGGCCCTGAGCCCAACACCCTATAAGTTCCCAACCTTGCTCTGTACATGGCTTCACCTGTGCGCAGCAGGGATTGCCCAAAAGCCCTGGTCTGCAGCCAGACCCTGCGGCAAACCCCCTTAATCACCCAACCCTACACTGTGCACTGCCATTTGGCCGTGCGCCGCAGGAGTTGTCTGCAGCCTGTCTCTCTGAGTGTGAGAATAGGTGTGAGAGGCTGCATCTGTGGATGACAGTGGCTGGGAGAGTCTCTGTGTGGGTGTTCATCATTGTCTTAGTTCTTAGTGGGTGTGTCAGTGTGTGTGCAGGTCTGTGAGTGGGTGCATGAGGGTGTCAGTGGGTCTGTGATAGGTATGTGAGAGTCTGAGTGGGTCTGTGAGTGGGCACGTGAGAGTATGAGTGTGGCTGTGAGTGGGTGCGTGAGGATCTGATTGGGGCTGTGAGGGGGTGCACGAGGGTCTGAGTTGGCCTGCGAGTGGTTGTGTGAGTGTCTAAGTGGGTCTGTCAGAGGGTGCATAAGGTTATGAGTGGGTGTGTGAGTGTGAGACAGAGATTGAAAGAGAGAGCGAGAAAGAGAGGAAGAAGGAGAGAGGTAGAGATTTTTTTAGGCTTTGATGGATGATATACTTAGAATGTGAGAGTGAGATCACCTTTGAGTAAGAACCTTAAACTTTTGAAGTTTGAAAGTAATTAAAGGAGGGAAATGATCACAGACACACCTGGAGTAAAACCCTCAATTGTCAGTGTGAGAGTCTGAGAACTTAATCCTTAGCCATAGGTGACTCCTTAATGTCTTTGTCCAGACAGAACTATGACACTCAGCCCACACACTTCAAGAGGAAAGGTGCATGAATGTTCCATTAATAGGAAGGTTTAACAGTATATGTACTAATACATAAACTGATCCACTGCCTTGAGATACTAGGCTTTGAACCATCAACCTACTGAGTGACAGTCCAAGAGCTTTACCAGTAGGTCAGAAGAGACTTTACATCAAAACATAACCTTTGAACTACTAGCGCACCTTGTCCTTAGTAAGTAAACTTACAAGGGTACGCGTATAGGTCGATGAATCTTTTGGATCGCAAAGAGTATCCTAGTTAAATATTGTGAGTAAGAAACATCCACAAAATAATTTTAATCAACACATAATACCAAAGACTAGTCTAATAATAAAATACCAACAGTAATTCGAAGGTTAGTTCGTTTTATTCCCTATTAATTACAACTCTAATCAAAACCCTTTATTATAATTTTTGTTTACCACTTGTCTACGTTATTTTGAGAGACAAGTTCCATTAACATGATTGGTCCTTTTGTCGATGAGGACATCATCCGGCTCTTCAAGTAATTAACTTGTTGCCCCCAGCTCTTAATCTGTAGCTCCATTGTTCAAGTCCTGGGAAAGTACATTTGGCCTACTCTACACATAATTGTATCAATTTGTTCTGATCGTCTCCTGTCCGCTGGACATTTTTCTAGCAGTGTTCAATGGTGAACTCTGTACAGTTTAAGGTCCTTTTCTCCAGTTCCAGTCTGCAGCAGCTCATCGCGTCTCCACGTTTAAGCAAGCAAGGCCCAGCGCTGACCAGGTCTCTGGGATAGCTAATTTAAGAATATGTAGCACCATAACATACATTTATATCCTTCATTATAGCATATTAATACAAAATATTAAACATTTCACATTATTTTAGTACTGTTAACACAGATGGTGACCACCCCGTGTGCACATTTTGCACATTACACAATATTTTCGATTACTAATAATCAAATGTCAAATTTTCTCATTAGTCAATATAAGCAACTCATTATTATATTCTCATATTAGCATATCAGCTGCAACAGTCCCTCTTCTGATGACTAAATATGTCATCACGCCCTTCTTTGTCAAACATTACAAGTTACTCTTAGTTACACTTTGATCTCTTCTGTTTCTATTTTCCCTATAAATTCTTCTTCTAGGTCAGTGGTTCCCAACCTTTTGATTTCTGTGGACCCCCACTTTAACATTAATGGAACCCAGGGACCCCCACTGAATCATCATGGAAATCCGGGGACCCCCGCCTGACTCATTACTGGAAGCTGGGGACCTAATTTGTCAATATTTGTTAATATTTTTTAATTTTCTAGGCTCTCGCGGACCCCCTGAGAAGGCTTCGCGGACCCCCAGGGGTCCACGGACCACAGGTTGGGAACCACTGTTCTAGGTGGTTCTTCCCTCCTCTGATTATTCTTAGCTCTTTTTAATTGAATTTTGTGCCATAATTTGCATGCCCCCCATAATCCTAATATAATAGTGATCTCAATTAATGTGTTTTAATAGCGGTGTAAGCATAATCATTTTTGTAAGTCCTTTTCTCGAATCCTTTTTCTAGTTTTTCTTTCAATGTTTTTCTTCTGTCGTCAGAGTGCCCTATAAAGCTCTTTTCCATGGGAGTCAATAAGCAAGTCAAATTGTTACAATGCGCATAAGCCGTGCCAAATGTTAGTGTAGGCTCAAAGAATCCTCTAACTAATACTATATCATGATCCTTAGCTATCTTACTCAAATATCTAATTATGGGGACGAAAGAAAACACTAAATCATAATTTGAATAAAAGTACTGAATGTACTCCTGATTTTAGAAGCGTGTTAGTAACAGACTACAATTTATACCGTAAGTCAGTGGTAGACTATGATAAGTAACCCCTTCTTCCACAGAGAAAGGTATTTGCGTACACACAAGACAATCTTATGCATCCATGGTTTCCACATATTCACTCAATAGATGATAGAAGACGTTAGAAGATAATTCTCCCTTTGCGTTAGTATAATCATGCAAATATCGCTCATCTAATTTAAACTTCTCTATAGCTGTTAGTGCAGTAGTTTCATTCACAGATGTAACTCTTATTTCTTTCATCTCATGAATTGACATACCCAGAATCATTATTACAAACAATATTTCACACACAATCGCCATTCCTACACTCAAATGTCTACAATACCTAATATGCCTCATGTTATTATCTAAATTAGCCATGATCTGTATAGAATCAAAAATTTGAGTTTTCAACTCCTAAATATGCAACACAAAATTAAAAATCAAAAATATACTTCTTTCTTCACACTTTTAACTTCACACGACAGGACCCCTTCTTCCTTTGTCAAAATCGGTTAGCAGCTGGTCATTTCCAAGATTTAAATGTCACATCAGGCTATTAATGTCTTTTCCGGTAAATCAGTAACCTCAATCTTTTTCTTTATTCAGCAACACAGTCTGTTTTTTCTCTCCTTCAAGTTGCATCAAAGTACTGATTCGTAACTTCTCTGTCAAAACAAAAGGACATAAACTTATTCTGCCAGTCACTTGTTGTGGCGTATGCCCACTCTGGTCCTGCGTATTTTCGACTTGCCACTCTTTTTCTTTTCAACCTCCTTTCCCCTGTTAGTTCTCCATCACTCATTTCATCATTCTTTGTGGTGTCTTGTTCTTCCTCTATTGTTTCATTTATTACCAAGTCCTTTTTCTTGCCTATTTGAGACTCAGGCCAATGATCCCCTTTTCTTACACCTTCTGTCAGCAATCTCTTCAAGATAGGACTTTTCTCTTTCACTTTGTCTGATATGCCCTCTTTTGATGGGCCTGCAAAGGGTTCAGGAGGAGTCAGAACACTTTTGCTTTGACCTGCCTCAACTCTTTCCCCCTCAGGCTCTGGCACTGGGTCTCCTTGTTTTTCAGTTCCTTTTGTTTGCGTTAGCACTTCTCCTGTGCATGGATCTCTTAACGTCTCTTCTGCATTGTCTGCACGTTCTGCTTCTTTATTTTCCACACCCTCGTCTCTTACTGGGGTGATTGATCTTTCTTCTGTCAGTTCTGGGTCTACTTCTGGCACAACTTGTTCTGGCTCTGGCTCAGGCAGAATTTTTCACTTCGCTGCTGCTAGTGTTCTCAGCAACACTTCTTCATGATCCTGGGGACTCACCACCTTTTTGGTATGGCTTGCATGTATCCAATTGGGCAACCCTGTACACTTTACAGCTGTGGTAGTTGTCAACACCACGTGATATGGGCCTCTCCAACGTGGCTCTAGGCAGGTTTTTCGCACATGCTTTTTGATCACGACCCAATCTCTGGCTCTCAGGTTGTGACCTGGGTCATGGATAGGTGGCAGGGTAACAGCTTGTACCTGCTCAGAAAAAGATCGAACCACATCAGCTAGACCTCTGCAGTAGTCTAACACCATATCATCTGTAATATTCACTAGAGCATTGGCAGGTATTGCTGGCAGTCTCATTACTCTTCCCATGAGAATCTCGTGTGGGGACAATCCTGTCTTCCTGTCAGGTACATTTCTCATTGACATCAACAGTAAAGGCAATGCATCTGGCCATTTCAAGTTTGTGGCTGCGCACATTTTGGCGATTCTTGATTTCAGGGTACCATTCATTTGTTCTACCAATCCTGATGCCGCTGGTCGATAGCTGCAATGTAGCTTCTGTTCAATATTCAGTGCTGTACATAAGAGTTTAATCACTTCGTTACTGAAGTGCGTTCCCCTATCTGATTCTAAAGAGATCAGAAATCCGAACCTTGGTATCAGCTCTGTAAGCAGTAGTTTTGCAACTGTGAGACTGTCATTTCCACATGTGAGGTATGCTACAATCCAATGACTAAACACACATACAATCACACGTACTTCAGTCCACCACATGCAGGCATCTCAATTAAATCCAATTGCATTCTGCTGAATGGTCCTCCTGATCTTCCAATGTGGCTCAAATGTACCACTGTCCCTTTCCCCACGTTCAATTGTTGGCAAATCACACATCTATGGCACACTGCCTCAGCTGCTTGTCTAAATTTTGGATTGAACCAATAAAACTTGAACAACATAATCATGGAATCCCTTCCAATGTGCGCCTGACCATAGTAATACCGAGCCATCTGAGACAACAGACAATTCGGTAGCACCATCTGGCCCTTGTCAGATACCCAAATTTCATCTGGTCTTTGTATACACAGCAACTTTGCCCACACCTTTTTCTCTTCCTTGTCTGCATTTTCTTGCAAAATTCTTCTAAGGTGTCAATTACTTTTAGAGCAAAATTTGCACAACTGGTCTCTTCTTCTTGCATTAGTTCCCACTTATCCTTGAACGATATACAATTCAGGGCGCAAAATCTTGCTACCTGATCCGCATATCCATTTCCTAAGGAGATATAGGGGGTGATTCTAACTTCTGCGGGCGGCGGAGGCCGCCCGCCGAAGTTGCCCCACCAAAATACCGCTCTGCGGTCGAAAGACCGCTGAGGGTATTTTGGGATTTGCCCTGGGCTGGCGGGCGGCCGCCCGCCAGCCCAGGGCAAATCAACCTTCCCACGAGGACGCCGGCTCAGAATTGAGCCGGCGTAGTGGGAAGGTGCGACGGGTGCAGTGGCACCCGTCGCGTATTTCAGTGTCTGCATAGCAGACACTGAAATACTTTGTGGGGCCCTCTTACGGGGGCCCCTGCAGTGCCCATGCCATTGGCATGGGCACTGCAGGGGCCCCCAGGGGCCCCGCGGCACCCCCTACCGCCATCCTGTTCCTGGCGGGAGTCCCGCCAGGAACAGGATGGCGGTAGGGGGTGTCAGAATCCCCATGGCGGCGGAGCGCGCTCCGCCGCCATGGAGGATTCTGCAGGGCAGCGGGAAACCGGCGGGAGACCGCAGGTTTCCCGCATCTGACCGCGGCCGAACCGCCGTGGTCAGAATGCCCTGCGGGGCACCGCCGGTCTGTCGGCGGTGCTCCCGCCGACCCTGGCCCCGGCGGTCTCAGACCGCCGGGGTCAGAATGACCCCCATAGTATGGTGTTTTCTGATGTGCACTGCATTTTACTACAGAAATGTCTTCATGTAACTGTATTGCGTACAATAACTCTTTTATTCTATCGCTATTTCATACTGGGGTTCCACTGGAGGTCATGAACCCTCTTTGTGACCACAATTGACCAAAATCATGAACAATTCTTAATCCGTATTGGCGATCTGTATATATTGTCACTCTCAGCCTGGTAGAGACGTAACATGCCCTAGTGAGAGCCACCAATTCTGCCACTTGTGCTGAATATACACCAGGAATCCAAGATGCTTCCAGGGTTCCTGTAATTGTACACACAGCATACCCTGCTCTCAATGTGCCTGTCCCTTCTGAGGCATGAACCACCAACAAAAACAATTTGATCATTTTCTTCCAGTCGAGTGTCTCTAATATCAGGTCTAGGCGTTGTACAGAGATCTGTAACCTCAAGACAATCATGCTCTATATCTTCTTCCTTTTCAACTTCAACAGTATCGCTTGGCAGTAGTGTTGCTGGATTCAACACTGTACATCTTTTCAAAGTAACATTTGGAGCTCCCAATATACTTGTCTCATACCTTGTCAGTCGGGCCCCTGTCAAATGTTGGGTTTTTGTTCTTGTCAGCAAAATTTCAACTGAATGTGGCACCATTACCGTCACTGGGTATCCCATGACTACCCCTTCACATTGGAAAAGACTTTGACCAACTGCGGCTACTGCTCGCCGACAACCTGGTAAAGCTGCTGAAACCGGGTCCAAGGTAGCTGAAAAATAGGCTACTGGGCGATAAGTACCTCCATGGACCTGTGTCAAGACAGACAAAGAACAAGCATCACGTTCATGACAAAACAGTGTGAAAGGCTTTGTGTAATCAGGCATTCCCAACACTGGAGCCCTGCACAAACTCTCTCTCAATTCAGTGAAAGCCCTCATCTGATCTTCATCTAGAGTAATGGGGTCTGTAACTCCCTTGTGTGTCAATTGTTGTAAAGGTTTGGCAATCTCTGCAAAATTCGGGATCCATTGTCTACAGTATCCTACCATTCCCAGAAACATGCGTACATCCTTCAGGGAAGTCGGTGGACTTCTCTGCAAAATCATTGTAATCCTTTCTCTGGAAATTCTCCTCAACCCTTTCTCAATCGGATGACCCAAACATTTGACAGACTTTTGTCAGTATTACAGCTTTGCAGGTGAGACTTTGTGACCAAAGACTCCCAGATGATTAAGTAGGACAATCGAATCATGTTTACACTCGTCCCTTGTTCTGGGCGCAATCAATAAGTCATCAATGTACTGTACAAGAGTCGATTGACAAAGTGATTCCAATGACTCCTCAGAATCTGGTTAAACAAGGATGGTGACTCTGTATACCCTTGTGGAAGCCTGCACCAGCTGTAGACTTTATCTAGGAATTTGAAACTGAAAAGAAGCTGACTATCCTCGTGAAGTGGTACTAAAAAGAAATCTTGTGACTGATCGACTACTGTGAACCACTCTGCCTCGCATGGAATCTGAAACATTATCACTGCTGGATTGGGCAAAATCGGGCAACACTTAACCACCATGTCATTCACTTTTTGAAAATCCTGCACAATTCTCACTTTTCCACAAGGCTTTTTCAATCCCATTATCGGTGAGTTACATGGACTGCTCAACACTTCCTTCAAAACACCCTGCTTCAAGAAATCCCCAATTATTTGTGCCACTTTCATCAACACATCCTGTGGCATATTGTACTGTGGAAGTTTTGGAAACTCTGCATTTGGTTTCAAGGTGATTTTAATTGGCTCCACACCTTTGATCAAACCTACTTCTTTTCCTGTCAAATCCCAGACTTTCTCCTTCACTGTTCCCCGTAAATCTGCGTCCAATTCCTTCAACGTGTACATTGGAAAAAATCTCAATCAAAGGTTACTCTTCAAATGCTTCATTAAGAAACATGGTTGATGCCTGCTCTTCCTTATCATCACTATTGGTCTGGACTTCTATTCCTGCATCTGTACAATTTATGGAACATTTGGTTTTGCACAATAAGTCTCTGCCTAACAAAGATACGGGACTTGAGTCGCACACCACAAATCTATGCAGTCCGGTATAATTCCCAATTTCAATCTGTACTGGTTCTGTGATAGGATTCGTTAATTGCCTATTCTCCACTCCCACAACCTGCACTGTTCTTCCAGAAAGGCTCAAATCTGGTACTTCTACACTCCGTACTGTGGAGCGTGTGGCTCCAGTGTCAACCAAGAATGAAACTGTATGTTCCATTACCTTTCCCTTCACAAAAGGCCCTCTCTGATCTACCTCTAGGGATGCGTCAAGAATACAGGCTCCTTCATCCGAACTGTCACTCATCCATTCATCACTTATTTCATCCTCATTGTGAAATGGGAATTGGTGTACTTTATTGTTACTGTTATCTGATCTCTGACCATTGACCTGCTGAGTAAGCATAACTTGTTGCTGCTCCATCGGGGCTTGAGGTGTGTGCATTTGCTGTCTAGGCACCATAGAAATCTGCTGCTGTACCGGTGCCAAAGGAGTATATTGTGCTCGTGGCACCTGCATCTGTTGTACTGGTAAAAAGTTTTGACCTCGAGTTTGGCCATTTGGAACTTGGCCCCTCACTCTGGGGACTCTCACTGTCTGTACTTACTGACATCATCTTGCTGAACCTTTCCTTCCTGCACCATCAGCGGGCACTCCCGCTTCCAGTGTCCCACGTTTCCGCACAGGTGACATGGCAACATCCTTTTCATACCCTGCATGTCATTCTGAATAACCACCGTGTTCAGATCCGGACCACGCATCACATCCATAAAACGTCCTCTTCCCCTCACTTGAGGCTGAAACGCAATAGCTCTCTGTTGCGGCGGCATCGACGGCACTAAAGCTCCTTGCACCCCTGATTGTGCTGCCTTAATCTGCATCACCATTGCCTTTTCCTTCAATTTCTTTTGCTTTAATTCAGTCTCATCACTACAATATTTAGCATACTGCAGCACCACATCAATCGGCTTTGCCTACCAACAAATCAAATGATTCCTAATCATTTGCCCTACTTCAGGTCTCAACCCTTCAACAAATCTAAACACGAAATGCAACATGTCCTTTGGTTTGACTGCTTCCTTACCACTGTACTCCTTGAAAGCCCTTAGCAATCTTTCGTAATAGGTATGTATTGACTCGTTGGTTTCCTGAACCGTCCTGTCAATCCTCTGCCAATCAATGTTTTTCGGAGAAATCCTAGTTTTGAGAAACTCAATCACCTTATAATAATTTTGCATTACCTTAGGTGACAGTGCGCCTGCGATTTTATGCCTCTCATGTTCGCTTGTTGGCCAATCGACCGCCCTTTTGCACTCAGCCCATAAGTCAGCTGGTGCGACTATCTCAAGCAAAGTGTGCAAGTCTTCCCACAAACACTTGGAGAGTTTCACAGACCTCTCTGTCTGTTGATACCATTCAACTGGCTTCTCCCTCAATTTAGGATAATCATTTGTAAAAGACAGTATTTCACTTTGATGCCAAGGAACATGAACAAACTGCCCTCCTGGGATTTCACTCATCGGTAGCATTTTGACTGCTTCTCCCTTCTCCGTTCCCTCTGTTTCCCATTCTGAATCTCATTTTTGTTTATCTTTTCTCTTTGCCCATCTGCCTTCCCACTTCTCTAGTGCTCCCCAAATCTGCGCACTCTGCAGTAAGTCTCTTAAATGTGCTTTCATTCCTGCCGACCTCATGTGTTCAAAATCCTTTGCCTCGAAGTCCAATCTGTAACTTTGTTTCAAATGTTTTGTTGTCTTAAGAACAAAGTCATGCTTCTCTGCTACTTCTGCTAATTTCTGATGTATTTTTCCCACTTCCTTTGTAATCCTTTGACACAAATACCTCAGCTCCTCTTCTGTATAGGATTCTAACCTATTCAATCCCATGGTTCCCTCAACTAATTCATTTGCCTCAATATTTAGTCCCACTCGATTCAATTGCTCTTCCCCTTTTGAGGCACCTTGCGTGGAACTCAAACTATCCAGCCAACTATTTAACTGCTGTGCTGTTAACCCTTGTAATGAGATGTTACTCGCATTAGTCACTGGCAGCTGCTGTATCCCTGTTCCTGAAACTTGTGGTGCCATGAGTCTCAGACCTTGATTAGCATCTGGCAATGCCACAAGAGGCCTAAATCCCACAGGAGATTTAGGTTCACCCGAACAAATACTTGAGGATGATGCCGACTGTACTAAATCTTCCATTCCCCTTCTCCCTAAGTTCTGTGATATCTCAATTTGTCCCCCTGCCTCTGATTTCTTCTGAGCATATTAGTGTACCACTGGACCAACAGTAATCGGTAGCGATATTGCATCTGGAGCTGCACTGGAACCTGCACTTTGTGTAAGTGGAACTCCCATCGCCTGATTCATGACTGGTGCGAGATCCACTGATGTCCCTGTTAGCTGATTAAACTTTTGCATATTCTCTATTTTTGCCGGTGGTAGTAACATTGGAGTCAGGTCAGTCTGAACTAGCATTGGCTGTGGATGCACCTGCTCCCTCGGCACCACAATATTTGACAGTTTCAAGAGTGGTACATCCGGGTAAATTCCTGGTGCAGAAGGTGTAGGCACCTGCACTTGAGCTTCCGCTCTCGTGGTGTACTCTGCACTACCCCTGGTATCTGTTTTCCTTCTGTTAGTACAGCACCTGAGGTTCCCTGGGATGTTCCAGGAGTAGCAGGAGGGGCCATAGCAATATTCCCTGGACCCCCTGTATAATTCGTCATAGGCGGAGGTCTATCTCTTAGTAACTGCGTAATATAATCCTGAACATCAGAATCGTCATCATCTACATAGGACTTTTTCCTTTTCTTCTTTTCCCCGCTCTCCCTTTCCTTGTTATCATTTACTGTGAATCGTCACCTTCTGTGATTGCAGGGAACATCTTAATCTCCCTCATGGTTGCCATTCTCCATCTCTTTTGTTCCCAATCCCAGCGAGCTTTGGCTAGTAATTTTTCTATCTTTTTTATCCTTCTATTAGTCTTTAGCTCGTGCTGCTGTCTGCCCACAAGCTCTCAGACTGCTAAAGCCTCAAACTGTGCTGGTCTCATGTCATACAATGATAATCGCAATTGGTCTAGAACCCTTAAATTAAACGTTCCATGCTCTGGAAATGCTAGGGTTCCTTGATTCTTGGTCAATGCGCTCCATTGCTTTAACCAAAGGCAAGAAGCTATGCCCTTTTCTGTCATCACAAGATGTGCTGGACTATCCTCCGGGGGAGTTGGTTCCTGCACTGAAGCCCTAATGTATGATTCACCCTTCATTGCACTCCTAAATGCCTTGAAAAACTTCATTTTGCCTGTGTTGTGTATTACAACTCAGTAAACGAAATGACTTTTACTCCCAAGATTCTCTTCACCCGTCCGCTCATCCAATTGCCTCTCATGGACGGCTGCCAATCTGGTTGCGGCTTTTCACAATAACCGACCTATCCCAGCGCGGCACACATTGACGTCACACTAACACACAGTGGCTCACAAAGTCTTGCGGCTTCACCTCCCTCAACTCAAATTCATTCAACTAATGCAATTATATTGTGAGCGTCTTCACCAAATAATAACTAAAACAAATCCGCTGGTTTACTACAGGAAGAGACACAATCGCTTCAGGGACCTTACAGATTTTCACTAGAAGGCACTCTCTGGGACCTTAGCTATTCTTCTTTCTCAGTCCCCCACGTCCGCAAGTAAAATTTGACCCGCAAACTTTACTCTGAACTGATCTCTGGGTCAGTCCTGGTGCACATAGGATTCGCCAAATTTCAGTCGAAGCTTATTTTATTCAACATTCATTCTCTCAGACTTGTTGACCACGCCCGATCAACCTACTAAACCAGACAGATTACAACATATACCCAAGTGTCTATTACACTTGTCAATATACTCCAAAGTCTTAGACCACGCAGGGTCCGTACATCACCAACAACCACGTGGACAATTTTTTAGCACAAAGCGCCACAAACATATGAAGTTTGACGACTTCCCTACTCTCACCCTTTGGAGTACACACACTCCTACTAACCCTTAACTGGAGTACGCAAACTCCCTACTTTTTACATCACATACATCACAATTCACCTGCGATCTGCTTAAGCCTTATGCAAGTGCAATTCTACCACTCTCATACTATTTCAAATACACTTGGAACGTACCCCACCCTACTTACGGGATCCAGGATCTGGGAAAGTCATTTCTGGGCTTAAGGGAACATCATCTTTGGTACCATTATTATTTCAGAAAAACTAAATTCAAACCTCATAAATCTGAACAATTATACTCAATTTTAAGCTACCACCATCACCTTTACTCACCACTTAACTAGTTCCCTAATGAAACTAACCATCAAGCTGATACCAAAAACGGCTAGCGCGCCTTGTCCTTAGTAAGTAAACTTACAAGGGGCTGCGTATAGGTCGATTAATCTTTTGGATCGCATAGAGTATCCTAGTTAAGTGTTGTAAGAAACATCCACAAAATAATTTTAATCAACACATAGGGGGTCATTCTGACTTTGGCGGGCGGCGGATGCCGCCCGCCAAAGTTACCCCGTCGAAAGACCGCTCCGCGGGGTCATTTCGACTTTCCTGCTGGGCCTGCGGGCGACCGCCAAAAGATCGCCCGCCGGCCCAGCGGGAAAGGCCCTGCAACAATGAAGCCGGCTCTGAATGCAGACAGTGAAAATCCTTGTGGGGCCCTGTTAGGGGGCCCCTGCACTGCCCATGCCAGTGGCATGGGCAGTGCAGGGGCCCCCAGGGGCCCCACGACACCCGTTCCCGCCATCCTGTTTTTGGCGGTAAAAACCGCCAGAAACAGGCTGGCGGGAAGGGGGTCGGAATCCCCAAGCAAGCAGCGCCGCCATGGAGGATTCCCCCAGCCGGGGGAAATCCGGCGGAAAACCGCCGGACCCGGCTGGGCGACCGCGGCTTCAAAGCCGCGGTCGGAATACTGAATGAAGCACCGCCAGCCTGTTGGCGGTGCTTCAGCCGGCCTCCACCCTGGCGGTCATAGACCGCCAGGGTCGGAATGAGCCCCATAATACCAAAGACTAGTCTAATAAGAAAATACCATCACTCATAAGGTTAGTTCGTTTTATTCCCTATTAATTACAACTCTAATCAAAAACCTTTATTCAATGACCATGATTACCAGACTTTATTAGCAACATGAGCAATGAATTTTCAAGATTTTTATTAATATGCAATCAACATTAACCAAAGCATAGCGATTCATGAACATTGAATAATTCAGCAATATGAGTCAGTCAGTCTGAAGTCAAAGTCACCATTAGTCACCGTTGTCTGCCTACCTGTCTCAAATTAGCATCAGCATGTGGGTCTTCATGCGAAAACAGTTTAGTCAAAAACCAATAATTTGGAGAAAAAAAACTCTAAACTAAAAGAAGAAAACATTTTTTAAAACAGCACAGTTGGTACCTAGAAGAAAAGCACACGTTAGTCAGTTGAGTTATAGCTACCTATCCAAGATAGATCAGCAGCAAGTCAGTCTTCGTCTCCAGGCCATCAGTCATCATTTATGCTCAGGCTCATAGGGAGCAAGCCCAATTTTCAGCACTTTGGACAGCGTCTCCTGACGGCATTGACTTTCGCCTCTCCGTTCTGATTTTTCCTTTCATATCATGTCTTTTTATTAGGGTCTCTCAGTCCGTCCCACAATTTGCCCATTGGTCAACCTTATCAGGAGTTATGTCTCTAACCTATAATTTTTGTTTACCACTTGTCTACGTTATTTTGAGAGTCAAGTTCCATTAACATGATTGGTTCTTTTGTCGATGAGGACATCATCCGGCTCTTCAGGTAACAAAATTGTTGCCCCCAGCTCTCAGTCTGCAGCTCCATTGTTCAAGTCCTGGGAAAGTACATTTGGCCTACTTTACACATAATTGTATCAATTTGTTCTGATCGTCTCATGTCCGCTGGTGAGTTTGAAGATTTTTCTAGCAGTGCTCAATGGTGAACTCTGTACAGTTCAAGGTCCTTTTCTCCAGTTTCAGTCTACAGCAGCTCATCCCATCTCCACGTCTAAGGAAGCAAGGCCCAGCGCTGACCAGGCCTCTGGGATAGATAATTTAAGAAAATGTAGCACCATAACATAAATTTATATCCTTCATTATAGCATATTAATACAAAATATTAAACATTTCACATTATTTTAGTACTGTTAACACAGATGGTGACCACCCCCGTGGGCAGATTTTGCACATTACACGTTATTTTCGATTACTAGTAATCAAATGTTGAATTTTCTCATTAGTCAATATACGCAACTCATTAGCATATATGATATTAGCATATCAGCTGCAACAGAACCACACATCTTAGTAGTCTAACTCTTTGAAGTCATTGCATGGAGAAAGCATGTAATGACAATCCCTCTCTCCCTCTCTCTCATCCCATTATGGGATGGAAGAGAGAGAGAAAGAGTGACAGACTGTGGGGGAAGTCTAAAGGCATCTGTGGTCTTAGCTGGCTGCCAGTGTCCTGTAGGAGCAAGCATTGCTCCCAGAAGCAGGAAGCTACTTTTAATAGCAGCTCTCTGCTTGTGGGAGTAATGTTTTCATCTGTGTTACCTACACGTTTTTTGCATGCAGGGAAGACAGATGAACACTCTGCTTTCGGAGAACGGGAGCTGTTTGACAGCTCCCGCTGTCAGAAAGTGGACTTTGTTTGCTTTTGCTTGATGGGGGCTGTCAGCTCCCACCAAGCTAAAGCAAACAGCTATTTCCTGGGGGTGGGCACCCTGGCACATAGCAGGAGCTGGCCCTGGGGGGTGGAAGACCTCAGGGCGATCATTAGCGCCTCATGGGGAGCTGCAAGGCCCCCCTACATGTTACACACCTCGGGGAGATGGTGGTCCCTCGGGTCTGGGGGTCTGAAATGGACCCCCTTCACTCTTTTTATTATAGCCCCAGGGAGTGGTGGTTCCCAAGGATGTGGGAGGGCTGCGTGCCCCCCCAACTAATATTTATGGAAAGCTCTGGGGAGGTGGTGGTCCCTGGGGTTGTAGGGGGGAATTCACGGCCCCCCTGTATTCAGTGTAAGAAGTGCCCCGGGGATGTGGTGGTCAAGCCGCCCACCACATTCAATATGCAAAAGTGCCCCAGGGAGGTGGTGGTCCCTGGAGATGTGGGGGGCCACGTTCCCCCCCTGCATTCAGTGTATGAAGTGTCCCTGGGATGTGATGGTCCCCAGGGCTTTGCGGAAGGCTGTCGTACCTCCTGCATACAAACAATACAATTTGCGCAACCCTCCCGGGGATGGCGGTCCCAGGGGCTAGGCGTGAGGCCAGCAGACCACCATGTCTGTGACTGCTTCTTCTTTTAATGGAAAACAGGATGCATTTCAAAAAGAAAAATGATTTTTATTTTAATTTTTTATAGTAGGTAAAGGTCCATGGGCCCACTGCCTGTCCTGAAAAATTATTTTCGTATGCAGTCACAAAGGATGAGGCTTCCTGTGAGGACCTCTTTCTGTTTGCGAATGAGATAACACCAATTTGAAATTGGTATTAACTGTGATTAATTTGCGAACACATTCATGGTCACAGAACAATCATACATACCACTGCGACTCACAATTAGGAAGGAATGCCCGTCCCTAATTGCGAGTCGCAATCCCTATTTTGTGAGTCGGTAACCACATATCGACTCGCAAAATAGGGATGGTACTTGTACCTGGCCATTTTGCGGTCGCAAACGGCGATTTTCGCCTCTTGCAACTGCAAAAAGGCGTCATGGCACAGGCCTAAAAATACTTAGGGCCTGATTCTTACCTTGGCGGTCGGCGGAGAGGCGGCGGTTGGACCGCGAACAGACCGGCGGTCCAAAAAATGGCATTCTGACCGCGGCGGTCACCGCCGCGATCGACCGCCACTTCCCCACTCCGACCGCCACGGCGGTCATGACCGACGGGCTGGAGTTCGCACACTCCGGCCCGGCGGTCGACCCAAGACCGCCAACCGTATCATGACCCTGCTTACCGCCGCGGTTTTTGGCGGTCGGGAACCGCCATGCGAACCATGGCGGTAGGCACTATCGGGGCCAGGGAATTCCTTCCCTGGCACTGATAGGGGTCTCCCCCACCCCCCACTGCCCCCCACGAGTCCTCCCCCCACACCCTCCACCCCCCTGCCACCCCCCAGAGGTGGTACGAACCCCCTGCCCACCCCACCCTGACATGCACATACACGCACCCCGACATGCACGCACCCCCAACATGCACATATGCACACCCCCTACACACACACATACACAACGGGGGCACATACCCGCACACATACATGCCGACATGCGCACCCGCCGAACTACACACATTGCCCAAAGGCACAGCAGCACCCCCCGCCCGCATGCACGCACTCACACACCCCCTCTACACACCCCCATGCACGCACACATCACACAACACCCCCCAACCCCCTCCCCTCACGGACGATCAACTTACCTTGTGCGTTGGTCCTCCGGGAGGCGACGGGAGCCATAGGGACGTGACCGCCAACAGAAGACCGCCAACAGAAGACCACCACACAGAAATGTGGGTCGTAATTCTGGGGGCGGTGTTCTGCTGGCATGGCGGTGGAGGTTGACCAGTCTCCACTTTCCCGCCGACCGCCAGTGTGGCTGCTGGCGGTATTCCGGCGGAACGCTCCCAGCGGTCGGAATACGCGCAGCGGCATACCGCCGCGGTCGGCGGTCTTTGCCGCGGCGGTAACTCGGCGGTCTTGCGAAAAGACCGCCAAGGTCAGAATCAGGCCCTTAATGTACTTTAAATAATACCCTGTAATTCTAAACTATAAACTTAAAGTAACGTTATAGTTAAATTTAAGAAAAATATCTTATAGTTAGGTGAATTTCTCTGTGAAAATGTTAACGTTTTGAGCTTAAAAAAACACAGAAATTCAGCAGTTACAGTTAGCAGTACTAACTATAATGTGCGCCTCTGACATGCACTGCTTATGACCTCACATAAGACATCACTCATGACATGTTCTAGGACATCATTTGTGACATCAGTGAAGACATCTCAAATTATATCATTAATCACTGATGACTTCATCCAGTGAGTGTGCAAGTTTCTTTTACATTTTACATAGTGGCGGATAACTAGCATTTTACTTTTCTACATAGTTTTATACAGTTTGGTTCCAGCTAATGGATTTAAGTGTTTACCAAATTTGTGTCCTCCTAATGTACCATAGCTGTGTAGGTGTATTGAACATGTTACAAATGTTTGCATTCAAGAATAACTCTGTATTTTGGCCAGACCCTGGGGATGGGGACCACGGGGCCCAAATCTGCCCAGGAATTGGAGGGGCCCAGGGCTCCCCCTCATCACTAATATGGCCAGGCCCCAGGGGATGAGGTCCTCGGGACCGAAATCAGCCCAAGAGAGAGGCCGCATACACTCCTCCCACCTTTAATAAGGTAGTGCCCTCAGAGATGGGGTGCCACCTTTCCCATTATGAAATAAATAATTTTCCTAGGTACCTTGCCCACCTGGGGGGCAGAAGAAAACCACAAGCATGCATGTTTTTTAAAAAAAAATGTTGCTGTGGATCCACGGATCTCCGCAAATTTGTGGCAACATTTAAAAAAAATGTTTTTGGTCTACGCAGGATCCCCCACCACCAAGTCTAGTCGGTCAGAGTATTCCTACTCTGCCCCATTGTGTTTTTTCATTTTGTTTTCTTTAGGCTCAGCCGAGTCCCGAGTCTCAATTTGGCTGTCACCACTTCCTGGCTGAAGTGGTGGCAGCCAAGCAGATCTCTGCATAAGATCTGTCACATCTGCAGACCCAGATGTACATAAATATTTTTTTTAATCACTTAAAAACTACTGAATGGATTTACACTGTTAGAATTTGGGTCTCTAATTAGTAGAGAGATGCACCCTATCCAAGAAGGGACTACAACCCTACTCACAGAAAGTCAGATACACAGACTAAATTAACCTGTGCTTAGCCTGTGGTACCTTGGCACAGAGCAGTCACGCTTAATTTAACCTCTTAGCTGCTGGGCCTTCCCCCCCAGTGCTGAGCACTTTTTTGGCTATTTGGGGTAGTTTGCGCTTAGGCCTTTATAACTTTTTGTCCACATTAGCTATCCACGCCAAATTTGCGTCCTTTTTTTCCAACATCCTAGGGATTCTAAAGTTACCCAGAGTTTGAGGGTTCCCCTGGATGAGACCAAGACATTTGCCAAAATACAGCAAAAATTTCGTTTTACAAAAAAAAATGGGAAAACAGGGCTGCCGAAGAAGGCTTGTGGTTATTTCCCTGAAAATGGCACTGACAAAGGGTTTGCGGTGCTGAAATCACCATCTTCCCAGCTTTCAGGAAGAGGCAGACTTGAATCAGAAAACCAAATTTCTCAACACAATTTTGGCATTTTACTGGGACATACTTCATTTTTTACTATTTTTGGTGCTTTCAGCCTCCTTCCAATTAGTGACAGGAATGGGTGTGAAACCAATACTGGATCTCTGAAAGCTATGCATTTCTGAAAAGTAGACAAAATTATGAATTCAGCAAGGGGTCATTTGTGTAGATCCTACAAGGTTTTTCTGCAGAAAATAACAGCTGAAATAAAAAAGAAATTGAAATTGAGCTGAAAAAACAGCTATTTTTCTCCATGTTTTACTCTGTAACTTTTTTCTGCAATGTCAGATTTTTTAAAGCAATATACTGTTATGTGTGCTGGACTCTTCTGGTTGCAGGGATATATAGGGCTTGTAGGTTCATCAAGATCCGTAGGTACCCAGAGTGAATAAATGAGCTGCACCTTGCAATTGGTTTTCATTCTATACCGGGTATACAACAATTAATTTGCTGAAATATAAAGAGCGAAAAATAGATATCCAGAATACCTTTGTATTTCCAAAATGGGCATAAGATAAGGTTGTGAGAAGCAGTGGTTATTTGCACATCTCTGAATTTCGGGGTGCCCATACTAGCATGTGAATTACAGGCCATTTCTCAAATAGACGTCTTTTTTACACACTGTCTTACATTTGGAAGGAAAAAATGTAGAGAAAGACAAGGGGCAATAACACTTGTTGTGCTATTCTGTGTTCCCCCAAGTCTCCCGATAAAAATGGTACCTCATTTGCTTGGGTAGGCCTAATGCTCATGACAGGAAAGGCAACATGGACACATAACATTTTTACATTGAAATCTGATGTGTTTTTTTGCAAAGTGCCTAGCTGTAGATTTTAGCCTCTAGCTCAGCCGGTACCTAGGGAAACCTATCAAACCTGCGCATTTTTGAAAACTAGACACCTAGGGGAATCCAGGATGGGCTAACTTGTGGGGCTCTCACCAGGTTCTGTTTCCCAGAATCCTGTGCAAACCTCAAAATGTGACCAAAAAAACACTTTTTCCTCACATTTCGGTGACTGAAAGTTCTGGAATCTGAGAGGAGCCACAAATTTCCTTCCACCCTACGTTCCCCCAAGTCTCCTGATAAAAATGGTACCTCACTTGTGTGGGTAGGCCTAGCGCCTGCAACAGGAAATGCCACAAAACACAATGTGGACACATCACATTTTCCAAAAGAAAACAGAGCTGTTTTTTGCAAAGTGCCTAGCTGTGGATTTTGGCTTCTAGCTCAGCAGGCACCTAGGGAAACCTACCAAACCTGCACATTTTTTAAAACTAGACACCTAGGGGAATCCAAGATGGGGTGACTTCTGAGGCTTTCACCAGGTTCTGTTACTCAAAATCCTTTGCAAACCTCAATATTTTAAAAAAGAAAACACTTTTTCCCCACATTTCAGTGATAGAAAGTTCTGGAATCAGAGAAGAGACACAAATTTCCTTCCACTCAGTATTCCCCCAAGTCTCCCGATAAAAATGGTACCTCACTTGTGTGGGTAAGCCTAGTGCCCACAACAGGAATAGATCACACAACGGTCCATGTTGGTCCTTACATGAGGCAACTGTTGACCCTGGGTTGATCCATTCCTGGCGCAGGCACTAGGTATAGGCACTCAAGTGGGGTAGTGTTTTTATCAGGACAGGTGAGGAATCACTGGGTGGAAGGCATTTTGTGGCTCCCAGCATATTCCTGTAGTTTGTGTGACAGAAATGCAAGAAATATAGAGTTTTTATGCAACATTTCAGCTTTGCAGGGTATTCTTGGTAGGAAAACTTTGGGGAATCCACACAAGTCACACCCCTGTGGACTCCCCCGGATGTCTAGTTTCCAGAAATGTTTGGGTTTAGTATGTCTCCCTATATGGCCGCCGAACCCAGGACCAAAAACACAGGTGCCTGCCTTACAAAACCAGTTTGTTTTGTGATAGATAATTTTGATGTCTCCACAATACGATTTGGGCGGTGGAATTTGGGGCTGAACTAAATTGGGGAGCACCCAAGACAGCACCCTCTCTGTGCTTGCCGCTGCATTCACCACTCTGGGTTGGGCTAACCCCTATTGCCCCGTTGCACAGACTGTGCATGTGAAGGGACAGCAGGACTGTTCTCATCACCTCCCTCATAATTTACTGGAAGAGGGGTTATCCAATGGGACTCCTCCGACTGAAAAATCACTCCCAGAGTCTGCGCCATTGTCCTATCCATCAGATGCAGTCTCAGTATCTGCTGTCTCAGTCTCTGATCCTATGTCAGAGCTCTCCTCTGTAACCCGAGTGACAGTGTCAGCAGCAGTCTTCCATCAAGATGCCATCTCTGCTATTGGCTAAACTGTTGCTCTAAAACACTAGCCTACGTAGACAGTCACAAAATTGCTGGTGTGTGTGTGATATGTGCAACAGTAGAGGCCACCTTACCTGCACTTCTTCCCTTAATCAGCACGTTCTTTCAAGACACTAAAAAAACACCTTGTCACATACCATTCATCACAGTCTTTAGCACCTCCTGCGCCCAGTCCAACAATCATTATTGGTGCTACCATGTCCTCCTCCTTGGATTCCCTCATTACCACCCAGCAAAAGTGCCCTTCATCTCTCTAGCCGCCCCCGCACATACATTTCATTTGTATTATAGCGCAGGTAATGGCTGACTTTACTAATGTACTCAGCTATTTACATAAAATACAGATTTGCTCTTTGCAGTAGGCATATAAACCTTCTGCGCTTCTTTATAGCACAAAAACTGCCACTAGACAAAATTCTGATCCTTTTGTAGCAGAAACATAATCACAAGACTTACTTTACTTTTTTATTGCTGTCTAAAAGCTACAGTTGAAATGCGTCAGTTGAAGTATGTGCATTGCTTTGAAGACGCAAGCTTCAACTGCAAGACAACTGGTGGCAAATATATATATATATATCACTTTTATATGTGGGTCTGATTTTCCTGAGGGCCGATCGCAGCCCCTATCTACATAGATATATCTAAAGCTACAGATATATCCATGTAGACAGATATATCTATCTACATAGATTGATATATCTATATATATATATATATAAACACTTTGTTCGGCGTTTCTCTCTCTGCACCTAATCGCCAATGGTGCTGGAATGGGACGCACGCCACCTCGTCTTTACTTAGAACATGAATCCTTAACAGATCATTAAGGCTCCAGCACTCCACGATGGTTTCAGGGGTTTATTTAAACAAAGCAGGAACGCGTTTCGGCGTGACCGCCTTCTTCAACCTGCTGGCCGCCATTTTGGCCCCCTTTATATATCCTATGTGTTACCATTCATTTAAAGCAATACACTGCCTTTAAAAACGTAATAACACCTGTGATACAATACATGTGAAAATTATATAATACATGTGACAAAATATAATAATGTGACAAAAAATGTACTAGTGTATAAGGCAAAATCACTAATAAGTATTTACCAGTCTAAATAAATCTTAATAAATCTGGTTAGATTACAATTAATCACAGAGAAACTAATTACGTGTAAATCTTAAAAGAGAACCACCGAGTCCAATCAATTTATACTGTTATTATATAAGGCATTAATAATTGGGACAATCATTAATAAGCAAAATCTCATATATACAATCAAAATCTTACAATAAATAAATATATATATAATGAATATATAATGAACTTATTCTTGTCGCTATATCATCCATAATTAATCAACCATATCAACCTAAGTGTATATATAACTCTTCACTCAAGTTCAACCCCACTGGTTCCCTTGAATCGAATGCCAATATATATCTGGACTCTAATTTCCTCAGATGTTTCTCTCTATCTCCTCCACGGATATCCTTTCTGATGCCATCTATTACACTATACTTAACATCTTCTACGCGACCTCCATGAAACTCGTGCATATGTCCGGCAACCGGATAAGACTCATCTCTATTGACTATTGCCCTCAAATGTTGTAAAATTCTTTTGTGTACCTGCAGTTTTGTGCTGCCTACATATAGCTTAGGGCAAGTGCATTTTAGAATATAGATTACACAATCACTTTTGCAGTCATATCTGCCTTTGATAGTATGTATTCTTCTATGCGTTTGTTCAATGGCTTGAATGTTTTCCCCATTTTTGCACGCCTTACATTTGGTACATTTAAAGAATCCATCCTGTGTCTTTAGCCAACTCTTTTTAGAAGGTTTCTCTTGTCTCACATCGTTTTTAACCAAAATATCCCTCATCGATATTCCTTTCCTATAGGTTATCGTGGGTCTATTACTAATTAATGCGCCTATGACTGGATCGCTTTTGAGCATATGCCAATGTTGTTGCAATAACTTTCTTACGGAGTCATGGGCAGTATTAAATGTGGTAATAAATCTCTCAATCCCTGTATCTTTCCGTTTATTCTTTTTCTTGAACTCCGGCAAATTGGTTGTCTTATCAGTAGTGAACAATAACTGTTCCCTCGTGCGGGATTTCACTCTTGCAGTAGTGTTCTCTAAGATCTCATTAGTATAACCCCTCTGTTTCAATCTTTCTATCATTTCCCTCTCTACATTTGCATAATTTGATTCTGTACTGCAAATCCTTTTTGCTCTTAATAACTCTCCAAAGGGGATGTTATTTTTCAATGGTTGTGGATGATGACTTTTAGCATGCAATATACTGTTTCCAGAAGTGGCCTTCCTATACAGTGTCGTCTCCATTCTATTGTTTACTATACTCACTTTTATGTCTAAAAACTCAGTCATTTCTGATTCAATCTTGCCTGTAAATCTCAAATTGCACATATTGTTGTTAATTTCTTTGATAAATTTATCGGCAGTGGTTGAGTCTCCCTTCCAAATTACAAAGATATCATCAATGTATCTAAGCCACATGACAATATTATCATTCCATTTCTCTAGGGGGAAGTTGTTTAAAATCTGTTCTTCCCACCACCCCATGAAGAGATTAGCATAACTAGGAGCAAAGCATGTTCCCATCGCTGTACCGCATGCCTGCTCAAATATCTCGTTATTGAAATAAAACATGTTATGTTGTAAACACCATGTGATCATTTCTAATAGCATTTTGCTATGTTGGTAAAAGTTGATAGATCTCTTTTTCAGGAAATACTCAACTGCCTGTATTCCCAAATTGTGCGGTATACTTGTGTATAGGGCTGTTACATCTAGGGTCATCAGAAGGAAATCTTTTTCCCAGCTAATATCAAAAATCCTTCTTAAAAAATCACTGCTGTCCTGTAAGTAAGACGATAAATTTCTAACTAATGGTTGTAAATATGCATCTAGATACTGGGATACAAATTCAAACAGACTCCCTTTAAAGGAGACAATAGGCCTCCCAGGTGGATTGCGTGCATTTTTGTGAATCTTTGATATTAAGTAAAATACGGGTAATTTAGGGAAATCTACTTTGAGAAACTTGTGCTCTTGTTCACTTATAAGACCTCTGTCTCTCCATTGTGTCAATTCTAAATCAAATCTTATTTTAACATTTTCCACATATTCTAAATCAATTCTTTTATAGCATTTGAGATCATTCAACTGTGTATAAGCCTCCTCCATATATTGTTGTCTAGGCCAAATTACAATATTTCCTCCTTTGTCAAAACTCCGCACAACAATTTCTGGATTCTTAGACAGTTTGTTCAATGTCTTATGGTACCCACTAGTCTGTGTGTTAATTTTATTGACTGTCTGGGCCCTCAAGTTCTTAAAACCTTTTATTAAAGTATCAGAAAATTGATCAATTATGTCTCCACTATATGCTGGAATAGTTCTAGATTTGGGCTTCAGCCCTGATGTCCCTTCTAGGTCTCAACATATGCCCTCTGCTTCCAGCCTTGCAATTACTTGTTCTTCATTAAGTTCTCCTACGGAACTGTCTTCCAGTTCCCAAAGATCCTTCATTAACATCACATCTTCAATAAGTAAGTTCTGACTTATGTGGCTCTCTCTCTGTGAACCTAATTCTTCAATGTTCACTCCCTGTGGCAATATCATCTTGTTTTTATTAGCATGAATTTTGAATAATTTTAATTTCCTTATAAATAAAAACAAATCAATACGACTTCGTACGTAATCAAAATCGTGCGGGTGGCAGTACGAGAGGCCTAATATCAAATTTTCTTTATCCTCTTCGTCCAATTCAATATTTGACAAATTAACCACTGTCTTGTCATCTCTCAATATCGCTTGTTGCTTCGAGTCATCTTTCCTCCTTCTTCGGTTGAAATTTCTTTTACCCCCTCGTCTCTTCTGCCTCTGCCTCTTCCTCTTGATCTGATTCCTCCCCTCCAGGGTCTGTGATTTGTTCTTCGGTCTCTCCTTAAAAAATCAAATTCATCTTGCAATGAAGTATGAAACTTGTCCCGTGCCGATTCTTCAAAATCTGTATCTGAACTCTCACTGGTTCCCATATTGGAAGTTTTCATTTCTGTGTCAAAATTTTTCTTACTTGATTCTTTACTTTTTTGTTGTCTCCAATAATCAAATTTCTTTGCAAATGTGTATATTTGTCCTGTTTCATAATCAAAAGTGTCCCTGTTGAATTTACGTGACTTCTTTGAAATTATTTCTTCCTCGATTTTACTTAGTCGTTCTTCCATAGCTTTGTGTAAAGATTCAACTAACTTTTTATCAGAAAAAGTCTCAATGACTTTGATAATATTGTCAATTTTCTCTATAACTTTCTCCCTTTCTATTTGGGCATATTTAATCAATATTTTCATCATCCCTGCAGAGCTGGCTACATTATGCGCTGCCCACTCTTTCAACAATTCAGGATTCGGATCATCATATGAGGGCATGATAAAAATCCTTAAGCCTCTAGGTACTCGATCTACTTCTAAGTACTTATTCAAAGATTCACATTCCCACCACTTGTTTAACTCTTTCTTTTTTAGTCTCTCTAATTCTTTAAATGTACCGTAAATGTCAGAATTGTTGCCTGCAGACTCTCCCGTGGATGTTTGACTCTTATCTTTGGTAATGACTTTAGCAAATGCTAATTCCACTCTCATTCTTCGATTTTCATAAATGTTCGTTACTTTATTCGCCATCTCGATAGTCTCACCTCGGCAACACAATATTCGCATGGACTGGGGTATCACTTATATACTCTTCTCGGAATACTTCTCGTGATCTCTTTAATAACCTTAGATGTCTCTAATTACTAATGGGTCAAAATAACTATCCAATTCCTCTTAAATCTGCATAAGAAATTAGCCAATTTGCATAAATTAAGTCATTGAGTTCCGTGGATATTTAAACCTTGCTGCTTTTACTTTAAGACGGTATCCGGTCTGTTCGTTCTATAAAAGACATTGTAGCCCGTACTTCGAGATAAATAAATAAATAAATGAACTGGTTGAAAGTTCTTGGAGCGCCGCTCGACTTTCACTCCGTGTTGAAATATACTTTTGCGTCATCAACCCCACGCTGTCAGTTCATCGAAACTCGACATATGGGCAAACTCAGAACCTTGCTAATTAGCACGTTTTTTTCGTTATTAGTAACTCTGTGAACAGTTTTCAATTCTCGTGTCAGATTGCTTTTAAAACAAAAAATGTTCTGAGATACACTGTTACAGCTTCACAGTGACCTCTGATAACCTCAGTCTTCGTTTCTCCAATCGTGTTAAACTTGTTAAAGCAAAATAGCTACAGTTCACGTTTGGCGCTTGGCTCCGCTTGTCGTTGGATATCAATCAAATTAACTCCGACGCTTACCGTTCACGGCGTCAGTCTGCTTCGGCGTCCTCCGACTCCGCGCTGACTTTCCCCTTGGCAAACGATCAGCTGTTTTCTTGACAATCACTATTCCGTGCGGGGCGGAGAGATCAATTCATAAACACTTCGTTTGGCATTTCTCTCTCTGCACCTAATCGCCAATGGTGCTGGAATGGAACGCACGCCACCTCGTCTTTACTTAGAACATGAATCCTTAACAGATCATTAAGGCTCCAGCACTCCACGATGGTTTCAGGGGTTTATTTAAACACAGCAGGAACGCGTTTCGGCGTGACCGCCTTCTTCAATCTGCTGGCCACCATTTTGGCCCCCTTTATTTATCCTATGTGTTACCATTCATTTAAAGCAATACACTGCCTTTAAAAACGTAATAACACCTGTGATACAATACATGTGAAAATTATATAATACATGTGACAAAATATAATAATGTAATATAATATATATATATATAGGTCTATATTTTTTTTAGTAGTTGTATGGTTTCCTTGTGGGCCGAAATGGCCCCCAGGGAAACCCTACAACTACTGAAAAAAAAGTATTTCCCCCACAGGGGGTCGCCCTGCTTACGGGCGACTCCCTGTCAGTTTCTTTATTTTATTATTATTTTTTTATTTATTTTACTGGCGGGGGGTGGCGATCGATCGCGCCCCCCCCCCAGGGGACACCTACCTCCAAGTAAAAAAGCTGCCCGTTTTCCGAGGTGGCCGACCCCCCCAAGTGAAATCCCTGATGTCTAGTGGTGTTTCCTGGCCCTCACGGCTGCGATCAAGGGCCAAGAAAAACGTTCAGGAAGGCCTTGTGTGAAAGGGGATACTCCCGAATGTCAGGAAGACCGTTTGGGGCCATTTTCCCTTACGGCCGCCTCCTGCTCCGATGGGGAAAACAACAATGTGACGTCAGCACACCACGGAGAGGCGGGTGGGGGACGGGGTGAGACACGGAAGAACTTCCGTGTCTCACGGGGGTTTAAAAAACAAACAAAAAACTCGGGTGCAACGTGGATTTTTTAACACCCTCCCTGGTGTCACCCACTGGTCGTGACCCACACCAGGGAGGTAGTGCTGGGTAAGAGGCAATGTGTAAAGTATTTGTGCAACACTTAATTACAGTACTCTGGTGCGTAGATCGAATGTGGAAGGTTGATATTCGATCTACGAGACGGGGGTTCGGGAGGTGGCGGTTGGGAATGAAAGCAGTCGGGATGAACGGAGCGGTTCCGACATTGCTCCTGTAATGTACCCGCATTATCTAGGAATAAAATGATTACCTGTTACTGCCGGTCTCCGTCTTTACAGTGGCGACGAGGCGGGCAGGTGCGATGTCGGAGGTGAGGATCGTGCTTTTATTTTCAGCGATTTTCTGGCTGCTTGTGCTTTCATAACTTGAGGGGCGGCGCATTAAGTACCTCTTGATGTCCAATGGCGATTTTCTGGCTGCTGGTGTTTCCATAACTTGAGGGGCGGCGCATTAAGTACCTTTTGATGACCTGTATTGGCAAGATTCCTGTTTTGGGAAAAATATCTGCAACTACGCCAGGAATTATGGGTTCGAGTGTGCCCAAATTACTCTAGAGAGTGAACAACACCGTTGAGGCAGCCATTTTGAAGTGGTTTGGAGATCTTTTTAATCTTTATTGAGGAACACGGTGATAGGCACACCTGTGTGCCTACAAATAGCAAATTAGCAGCCATCTTTAAGGAGTAGACCTCGTGCATGCAAATATTGTCTACAATTACAAGGAACTAGGCATGCTTAGTGTGCAATAAATACAATTACAAGGAATTTGGCACGTTTAATTTGGAATACGGTGATAGGCACACCTTGTGCTTATAATTACAAAAAAGAACCTTTGTCTATACATTTGACTTGTTGGATGTGCCGGAATTTTTTGTGGACTCTGTTCTTAAAAAAAAAAAAAAACAACAACAAAAAAAAGGGAAACAACTATATTGTTCATCTGCATTCAGTAATTATTGGGCATTGGTAATTACAGAATGTCTAGTATTCAACCTCCACCATTTTTTTTTTAATGAACCAGGAGATCCGCCCATTCAGTGGGAATTGTGGTTGGATTTATTTGAGGCATATGTTGATGTGTTGGAAGAGGGCGAATGTTCACCTGATAGGCACCTGTCATTGCTTAAACATCGTTTGGGCGCTGTAGGGTTAAGGGAATTAAAAAATGTACCACCTGTAGATAATGTGCATGGGGTAGATGTGTATAAATGTGCTTTACAACAGTTACAGGATAGGTATGGCCGGAAAATAAATGTAGTCATGGAAAGATACAAATTTTATTCCAGGGACAGAAGGCTGATGAGTCCATTGACCAGTATATGGCAGTGTTAAGAGGCTTAGCGGTTACGTGTGCTTTTGACAATATGACATATGACCAAGTTTTGAGGGACCAATTATTAATGAAGACTAAGGCCCTCATTCTAACCGTGGCCATGCGGTAACCGCCATATGGCTGCTCCGTGGTCAAAAGACCGCTGGGGCCATTTCAACGTTCCTGCTGGGCCGGCAGGAGCTAGCCAAGTTAGCGCCCGCCGGCCCAGCGGGAAAGGGGCCTGCAACACTGAAGCCGGCTCCGAATGGAGCCGGCGGTGTTGCAGGTGTGCGACGGGTGCAGTAGCACCTGTCACGCTTTTCACTGTCTGCTAGGCAGACAGTGAAAAGCAGGTTGGAGCCCTGTTAGCGGGCCCCAGGACACCCGTTCCCGCCAACCTGTTCCTGGCGTTAAAAACCGCCAGAAACAGGGTGGCGGGAAGGGGGTCAGAATCCCCATGGCGGCGCTGCCTGCAGCGCCGCCATGGCGGATTTGAGCAACCGGGGGAAATCCGGCGGGAAACCGCCGGACCCGGTTTTCTGACCTCGGCTTTACTGCCGCGGTCAGAATGGCCCAGGAAGCATCGCCAGCCTGTTGGCGGTGCTTCCGTCATCCGCGACCCTGGCGGTTTTTACCGCCAGGGTCAGAATGACCCCCTAAATCTAAAAAAATACAGGAGAAACTTTGGTCTTCTGGGAAATATCTTTAAAAATGGCTGTTGAAGTGGCGAGGAGCATTGAGATTACCGAAGATTGCACACAAACTATGAGGAGGGAAGTTAAAGATTGTGACAACGTTTGTACTGTAAGTAAAAACAGGGAATGCATGGACAAAAATAAAAAAATAGTTGCCCGGGCTGGTAGTGGGGACAACAAATCTGGGGATAACAAGTCTAGCATGTACAACAATACTAAAGTGTGCATTTTGCAAATTTTAATGGTTGTCCGGCGATTGGGAAAAATTGCAGTGCATGTAAAAAAAAAGGGACATTTTGCACACGTCTGCAGAAGTTTCGAAAAAATGTGAGTTGTGTTGTGGAGAATGTGGATGATGATGAGGTTGAGGGAGGAATTCAGAATTTGGTACTAAGCATTCAAGAGCGTAACATTAAGGGAAAAGAGCTTCAATTTCCGAAGTGTTATATAAATATTGACGGTGCACGAGTGGAAGTTATGGTGAACTCGTGTGCGTGGTACACTATAATAGGCAAGTCTCTATTTAATCAGTTGTGGCCTGGAAGGAGTTTACAAAAAACAAAAAACAGTCCTTGTAGTTATTCTGGTCATAAAATTGCTATTGTAGGAAAAATACAGGCAGAAATCGAATATGCTGGAAAGAAGTGTTCAGGTGAAGTTCTTGTGGCAGAAGGAGGGGCAACTATTCTGGGTTGGCTACATATATGTCAATTGGGGTTGAGGGTGGACCCTAATGCTACTCCGCCAGTGTACATTGTGAGTATGGATACGTCGCAGAATGATTTGTATCGTGATATAAAGGGACTATTTCCTACCGTGTTTAGTGGTTGTTTGGGAAGTATGAAAAATTGTAAACATACAATTGTATTAAAGGAGAATGCTGTTCCCATAAGGCAGAAGTTGAGGAATGTTCCATTGAATTATAGAGAAAAATTGAAGGAGATGTTAAAGGATTTGTTGATAATGATATTATTGAACCAATTGAGTGCTCCGATTGGGTTTCTCCGATTGTAATTTCGGTAAAATCCAGTGGGGACCTCAGGTTGTGTGTTGACCTGCGGGCACTCAATGATGCAATTTGGATAGATGCATTTCCTTTACCAAATTTGCAGGAATTGATGTCGTCTTTTGGAGATGCTACTGTATTTTCAACCATCGACTTGGCGAGTGCGTATCACCAGATACATTTAAGTCCTGAGTCTAAACATTGTACAGCTTTTATTACACCGGAAGGGATGTTCCAGTACAAAAGGATGCCGTTTGGATTGGCTAGTGCGTCTGCAGTTTTCCAGAGGGAATTGTCCAAAATACTTTCGAATGTTAAGGGGGCAAAGGTATTCCAGGATGACATTTTAGTATATGGTTGCGACAGAATTGAGCATGACCGGAACTTAAAAGCAGTATTGCAAGCACTGAGTGACTATGGATTAACTGCTAAGGATCAAAAGTGCAAATTTGGAGAGAGCCACGTGGAATATTTAGGTCATATAATTTCTAAGGATGGTATTCGACCTAAGGTTAGTCACATCAAAGCTATTAGTGAGGCTCCAGAACCAAGGTGCAAGGAACAATTGTTATCATTATTAGGCCAAGCAGAGTTTTATTCTCGCTTTGTGGAAAACTTTGCATCCAAGGTGGAGAACCTCTGTGCTTTGCTGGGGAAAAATGCGACGTTCTGCTGAACAAAGATACATTCCAAGGAGTTTTCGACTATAAAGGAAGAAATTTTCAATGCATCTTGTCTCAAATCGTTTGATGAAACTGCTGAATGTACTATAGCAGTAGATGCTTCCGCATATGGTATTGGTGCGGTTCTGTCTCAGAAGAAGAAAGGAGACACATGGGTGGTCGCATATGCTTCTCCTACTCTGTCTCAAGCAGAGAGGAACTATTCTGTAATTGAGAAGGAGTTATTGGCCGCTACGTGGGCTGTGCAACGATTTAGGAAATACATATGGGGGCGCAAATTTAAAATTTGTACGGATCACAAACCTCTGATTAATATTTTGAGCACGGGAGGGGGAAGGAACCTCACTCCTAGGTTGGCAAGGTTGGCTTTGAAATTACAAATGTATCACTTTGAGATTTTGCATCTTCCAGGGAAAAGTAATTGTGTGGCAGATGGGTTGTCTCGGTTACCACTATTGCATAGTAGTGCCGAGGAAATTGATGATGGAGAGTGCGATGTTGCGTTCACTTATAAGGATGTTATGTTTCTGCAAAATGGGAATGTGCATGACAATTTATCTGAATGTGTGTGGATGAGAGAAATGCAGAAGGATGAGGTTTTGTTGAAAGTGAAGGAGTTTATTTTGAAAGGATGGCCATCAGAACGTAGTTTACGAGGCGAGAGCAGTATATTTTGGAAGATTAAAGAGGAATTGTCTGTGTTGAATGACATTATATTAAGAGGTGATAAAATTGTGCCTCCCTATGGTATGCGTGATACCATTGTTAAGTTGGGCCATGAAGGTCATGGTGGCATGGCAAGTACCAGGAGGAAGATCAAAGAAGTTTTTGAGTGGCCGGGGTTAGATGGTATGGTAGATCGTTGGGTAAGAGAGTGTGGTAAGTGTGTATTGAGTGACAAGTTTGTGAAACCATTAGTGGTACCATTACAGTTGGTTGAGTTGCCAGATGGCCCGTGGCGCAAAGTTGCAATTGATTTTATGGGTCCGTTTGTTAACTTACCTGCTAAGGAAGGGTATGCGATTGTCCTAGTTGATTATTTTTCGAAAATGGCCAGAGGTTCGTATGGTTGGCAATATAACTATTGATACTGTGATCCAATTCTTAAAAGATGTTTTTGCGAGGGAAGGAATTCCAGAAACTATTGTTTCGGACAATGGTGTACAACTTACTTCTGTTAAGATGAGTTCCTTTTTGAAGAGCTGTGGGGTAAATCATGTGAGGGTGTCATTATACCATCCTGAAGGTAATGGTCAGGTTGAAAGGTTCAACAAGGTTATCAAGGACACTATACAATTAGCTTTAGAATCTAATTTGTCTTGGAAGGAGGCCATCCAAAATATGTTGTTATCATACAGAATTACGCCACATTCAGTCACTGGAAAAACACCTTTTGAGTTATTGAGGGGTCAGAAACCATCTTCTAAACTAATCCCTTGGTGGTTGATGAACAGAAGGCAAGGAAGTTTTGGTGGGGTAGACTTTAGCTCTGTGAGAAATCGAGTGCAAGAGTATCAAAACAAAGTTTTAAGCAAAATCAATAGTGGAAAAACTATGCCAAACTTGGCAGTTGGACAGTACGTACGTGTGAAAAATTTTGGGCTAATAAATAAAGGGAATGCAAGATGGTCACACCCTAAGAAAGTGGTGAAGGGATTGAATGGTGCAGTTCAGCTTGAGGATGGAAGAGTACGTAATTTGCGGCATGTGAGCTTGTTTAAAGCAAGTAACTTTCCCCAGGAATCTGTGTGTGAAGATTTTGATGAAGAGTGTGGATATTTGTGGGGATACGAGGATGCGCGGTCAGACAGAGGTGAAGGAGGTGGAGGTGAAGGAGGTGGTGAATCCCGTGGTCTTGAATCCAGGAATCGGGAGGATGACGTGATACCTATTCGTAAAAGTTTGAGAGAAAGGAAATTACCAAGGCATTTCAATGAATTCGTGATGGGAAGTTAACTAAATGGGAATGCTTCCAATTCAATGTAAAAAAATATTTTTCTTTAGAGGTACATGTATTATGTATTTTCTCTTATATGTATTTTTCCGATTTTAAGTATGTTATTTGTTTTATTTGATAAGAGGGGAAGATGTGTGGAGCGTAGATCGAAGGCGGAAGGTTGACATTCGATCTACGAGACGGGGGTTCGGGAGGTGGCGGTTGGGAATGAAAGCAGTCGGGATGAACGGAGCGGTTCCGACATTGCTCCTGTAATGTACCCGCATTATCTAGGAATAAAATGATTACCTGTTACTGCCGGTCTCCGTCTTTACAAGTACCTTAGTGAAAGACACCACAACAAGACCCTACACCTGTTTAGATTAATATAGAATATTTATCAGAGTAAAAAAAGACGATAATGACAAAATCCAATAACGATCTGTGCAGCTGATAGATGCATTATCCTCGAGCCTTGCAGTCGGGTCCTGCGTTGGCATCGGACTCTGTTGAAGTGAATGCAATGTGTTGTCTTCAAGCTGCCTAGAGTATTGTCATCTGGCCGTATAGGCTGTGAATCTGCTGTCGTTGAACAGCCTGTGCATCGGTGTTGAAGGAGCAATGCAATGAAATTTCTCACACACTCAAGGCGATGCTTAGGCTTTTGCAAAAATCAGCTGCAGGACCAACTTCTGAAGCCCAGGGCTGGAGGAGGGCACCTCAGGCAAGGATAGGACTCGTAGATGGCAGAGTCCTGCAGCACCTGGAGAATTGTAGGCTGTCTTTGTTGTCCCTGAGACTGCAGGAGAACAGGGGGCAAGCCAACAAGCCCTTGGAGAGTCTTGGGTTCAAGGATGTAGAGAACAGGTCCAGTCCTTCTCACTCTAGGACAGAAGCAGCACGCCAACACAGCAGAACAAATAGTAAAGTGTCAGTCCCTTCTACAGCACAGCACCCAGCAAGCAATACATCAATAAAGTAGTAGAGTGGCAGTCCCTCCTGACAGCACAGCAGTCCTTCTTCCTGGCAGAATGTCCTTGGTTCAAATAGAGTTCTGATTTTGTAGGTTTTGGGCTCATGTAATTATACCCAACGTGCCTTTGAAGTGGGAGAGACTTCAAAGAGGCCTTTGAAGATCGGAAGGTACCTGCCCTTCCTTTCCTTGCTCCAAACACTATACAGGGTTTTATTCAGCCCTTTGTGCGGGGAGAGGGACAGCCCTATTCAGGTGTGTCAGCTCTTCCCATCCCATCTAACCCAGGAAGACCCATCAGCCTGGTGATGGGCCATCAAGGGGCAAATGTCACACCCCAAGTCCCTTTGTGTGTGACTGTCTAGAGGGAATGCACAAAGTCCAGTTGTCAGTCAACCCAGACATGTATGCAGAAACAGGCAGAGGCACAGAATAGTTAAAGTTAGAAAATATCAACTTTCTAAAAGTGGAATTTTCAGACTCACAATTCAAACTCTGACTTCACTCTAAGTTGTCATTTTAAATTGTGAGTCCAGAGACACCAAACTCCACACTTCTATATTTTTCCAATTGAAAGTTACACTTAAAGGATCCTCCAAGGTAACCCCAATGTTAACCTAAGGGAGAGATATGTCTTGCAGCAGTGGATAACAAATTTAACAGTTTTTCACTAACAGGCCATGTTAAACTTAAAAGTACTTGTCCAACTTTTTAAATATACTGCACACTGCAAACCAGGGCCTACTTTGGGGTGACATATGTAATAAAAGGGAAGGTTTGGGCCTGACAAGTGGGTGCCCTTGCCAGGTCGAATGTCAGTTTAAAACTGTATACTCAGGCCCTGCAGTGGCAGGCCTGAGACATGTTTGCAGGGCTACTGTAGTGCGTTGCCCAATCAGTGCTGCATGGTGACATTTAGTGCACTTTACTAGGGACTTATAAGTAAATTAAATATGCCAATTGTGGATAAACCAATGTTACCATGTTTTAGGGAAAAATAATTTACATTTTATCACTGTTTAGCAGTAGTAACGTTCATAGAGTCCTAACGCCAATAAAAACAAAGGTCAGAGGAGGAGGAAGGCAAAAAGTCTGAGGATGACCCTGCAGAAAGGACCATTTCCAACAAACACTAAATTACAATAAGAAATCGTTTTGCACCAAGATCTAGCTTTCTGCCAAATTTGGTGTAATTAAATTCAGTGGTTTGAGCTGTAGTTGTGTCTGGCCCGTTGTGGCAAATTGCATTGGTAAAAACACATTTTTGGACCTCCACCCTCTTTTTCTCGGCCCGCACTTGACTAATCACCCCTAAACTTTAGAGAGAGCACCTGGAGTGGCAAACTAGTTTTGAAAATTTTGTGAAAATTCGTCAAAGAACACCAAAGCAAAACAAAAAATTATTTTCCTGTGGAACCTAGCTCAAAAATATCACTACCTACTGGTGACTGCCACTATGTAATATATCACCCTATGGCAGTCACAACTGGGTAGGTACAATTAGGGCCACATTACAAAACAAAAAGCATTTTTTGGTTTAATAACAACTTTGGCACAGTTTGACAATCTTCACAAAACTTGACGAAAGTTCATCCACCTCAGCTCCTTCCTAGAAAGTTTTGGGGTGGACCGTCAAGCAGGGTGTGAGGAAAAGGGGGGTCCCAAAACACATTTTCCTTATTCATTTTCCCATAGCGAAATTAGACACACCTACAGCCTAAACGACTCAACAGAATTGCTCCAAATTTTGCAGAAAGCAAGATCTTGGTCCAGAAAGCATGCTTTATATGATCTGGTGTAATTCCGTTCAGTAGTTTTAGAGAAATTAGGGTTGAAATAATATAGATATGCTAGATCACAAAGGATCCGTTGAGCTGGTAGATCTAAAGTTAAGGTCTGATTGGCTGCCAACACATCAACACAAATGTGATGCCATCCATTTTAGGACTCAGAAAAAAAGTTTTACAAAAATATAGCTACTATGGCTCCTTGCCCAGGCCTTGGGGCAGAGGGTGGGTGTCTCACAGGGACCCCTCCAGGGCCAAAAACATTTTAACATTTTTTACCACAGATTTGCTGGGGCAGCTGCATGAAATTAAATAAAAGCCCTCCTCTACCTGTTCTGCTGAGCAGCTGCCCGGGTCTTGGTAAACACCTTCCTCCTCTTTCACAGTAGCATCTTCTCTGAGTATAGCACCAACTACTGGAGCCAGAGGATCCTGCAATGGCTGGTAAGTCATGAGCAAAACAAAACAAAACATCCAAATACTCCTTTCAGGCAGTGCTTGTTATTAAATGCACCATGTGAAACATTTATCTTCAATTGCTGCATCTGATTTTTCCTGTCCCGATATTGTCCTTTCCAACATTGCAATACCTTCATACAGCTAGCTATTCAGCATCATAACGTAGAAAATGACATATGCAAATATTCTGAAATGGGAATAGATAGGAAGGGGCGGAGGAGTAGGTGGGATGCCTGCAATGCTACTGAAGTGAAACTGTTGAAAGATGGAATTTATTTAACTAGTTACCCGAGGAGCACTTTCTGGCTGTGTTTTTTTGTTAAAATAGAGGAAAAGCAACATCTGTAAGACTGAGGAGTTGCTGTTTTGTGTGCAATATGCCTGCTTTGTTGTAAAGGGCTCTGCTGCCGACAGTGGAGTGTTGTGTGCCACATTAAACGTAAAAGTTAAAGAATAATACTCAGACTCAGTGAGAGTTATATCAATTTATCAACCAGCATATATGCCAACATTTTAGACGAGGAAAGAGGGCGGCTTCAAAAAAATAGGAGACTGTATTTCCCTCACTGACTTCCATTGAAGAAGAGGCATTTTAGACTTGAGGCAGCCAAAATAAAGCAATTTTTTACTTCAAAAATCAGGAGTCCCCCCGCCTGAGTCAGCTCCATTTGCATGTATGAGCCAGGTAGAATGATGGGGAAATGCATATCAAAACATGCATTAGACTGCAATCTTCTACATCAGCATTCTGCTTGTTAAAAAAAAGTACATAGATATAACATGGAAACGTGTGGTACATAGATATGTGGTTTAAACTTAGCAACGGGTTGTCGTGATTTTGTGTAAAATCCCATATTTCTCTGTTTCTGTATTCTGACTCCTAATAAAAGTGGTCTTGGAAATAGGGTGATGTCTAGTAGTAGCTTTATGAGTCTCGCAAAAGCACATTGTAAAGATTGTGGTGAGAACTCACCGCTGGCCAGGTCAAGGCAGAGCTGGCGGCCTACTATGCACGCTGTGCGTGAAAGAAGACACAGATTTAGCTGTTCAGTGTCTGGCACGTAACTAACTTGTTGCCACATCGCCTGCCTTTTATTCACGGCTGCACTAAGTGCATGGGTGGAAGTTGGTAGTGATTATACTTTATCCATCCTTAACTTTAATTAAAACAAAAACATAATCCAGCACAGTAATTCACAAACCTGAACACATGGCGCTGACAACACTCAGCGCAACTGGGCACTTAGACTCCATATTCCTTCAGTCTGGTGGATGGTGCTGGATTTGTGTCAGCTGGTATTTCATGGGATCCCCGGTCACCTAAGTCTTGCTGAGGCCCTTTGTGGTGTGGGTCGCGTCGGTGTCTTGCCAGAGGCCTCTGGGGATGCTCGTTTCAAGCTGTGATTACTGAAGTAATCACTACTGGCTGGTGCACTGGGAGATGAGAGCATATGTGAGTCATCACTGGGCATAGGACAGGTAGGCATGGGGATCATCTGGTCTTTATTAAAATCTCCTCTTGCTAGCATTACAGAAGGAGATGTTTCAGGTGACCTCCTCATCATCTCACCTGACGGAGATAATGGTGCCTCATCGCCACATAACGATCCAGAGAGGGTGCTCAATGGCAGTCTGAATTTGCTTCCTGGATGTCGGTTTTTGAGGAATACTCTGTCTCCAGGTCGAATGCTGGACTGATGGGCTCTTCGAGCTGTACTCTCTCTGTTGCTTGTGTTTCTTCTCTTTGCAGGGTCTTTGCATCATCAATGGGGCGCGAGGTTCATGCCAGGTGATGTGGGATGGTGTCAGCTATAACACATGCCATGCTGACATGCCCGGGGGCTTGTCCCATGGTGGAATGGGGCGTCTGCTGATACTTTCTTAGGACTGTATAGACAGCTTTTTCCACCTGCTATTAATTGGCATGAGTGATGCATATCACCTTGTTCAAGGTGTACATAAAGCGCTGAACTTCCCCGTTGGCTTGGGGCCAACGGGGGGTCACCTTTCAATGGCGGATGCCCAATGACTTCAGGTAGTTAGCAAATTCTTCACTCTGAAATAACGGCCCATTGTCAGTTTTGAGTTCTTTCATGAGCCCATGAGTGGCTTTCATTTTTTTAAATCTTGGGAATATTCTCAGTTGTGGTTTGAAATCCCACCAATTCTATCACTGGATACTCCATGTAGTCATCAGAGCAAGGTGTAACGTCCACCAGGGAGGCTCCCAAAGTCAAGGCTTGTGCTATTGGGGTCCTGGTTCCTTGATTATTAGTGGTGGTGCCTCTAGAGGGTCTGGGGGGGCCTGAAACTTGGCACCATTGGCAGGATCTTACGGTAGCTTCAACAACCTCGTCCATTAATGGAAACCAGACTTTTTTTCTAATGCGGTGTTAGAAATAGGGTCAGGTTACCCCCTGTCCAAGCAAGGACCCTCACTCTAGTCAGGGTAAGTCACACACAATCCACATTATCCTGTGCCCACCCTCTGGTAGCTTGGCACTGAGCAGTCAGGCTTAACTTAGAAGGCAATGTGTAAAGTATTTGTGCAATAAATCATACAATAACACAATATAGCACCACAGAAATACACCACAGAGTGTTTAGAAAAATATATAATATTTATCTGGATATTTGCAGGTCAAAACAATAAAGGATGCAATAAGAGATTGTACAGATATCACTGGAAAGTGATATAAAGTGTCTTAAGCCTTTAAAAAGCATATAAAGTCTCTTTCAAGCACAAAGTACCTGTTTGGAGTGAAAAATCTCTGCAAATGGCCGCAGAGGAGGAGATGCGTGGAAAATGGTGTGTGCGTCGGTTTCGCCCCTTCACACACGGACTTGCGTCGTTATTTTTCACGCGGGGAAAACGTTGCATCGATTTCTGGCGCGCGGACAGGTCTCCTCTGTGGGTCACGGGGTTTTCAGATGCCCCGGGGTCTGTGCGTGGAATCCTAGGCTTGTTGTCCGGCTGCACATCATTCCAATGGGCTGTGCGTGGAATTTTCTCCCTCACGGCAGGCTCTGTGTCGATTTCCCCTCTGGAAGTCGGGCAGCGTTGTCCAGGCGGGCCGTGTGTCTTTTCCTCGCAAAGTCGAGCGGCGTCTTTCCTGTCCGGCGTGCAGTCAATTTTTCACCGCGGAACAAGCTGTGCGTCGAATTGTTCGCCGCACAAGGAGTCCAGTTGCAAGAGAGAAGTCTTTTTGGTCCTGAGACTTCAGGGAACAGGAGGCAAGCTCTATCCAAGCCCTTGGAGATCACTTCTGCAGCCAAGCAAGGGAGCAGCAAGACAGCAGGGCAACAGCAAGGCAGCAGTCCTTTGTAGAAAGCAGTCAGGTGAGTCCTTTAGGCAGCCAGGCAGTTCTTCTTGTCAGGGTGCAGGTTCTGGTTCAGGTTTCTTCTCCAGGAAGTGTCTGAGGGGGTAAAGCAGAGGCCCTGTTTTTAGACCCAAATTTGCCCTTGAAGTGGGGGAGACTTCAAAGAGTGGCTTAGAAGTGCACCAGGTCCCCTTTCAGTTCAATCCTGTCTGCCAGGGTCCCAGTAGGGGGTGTGGCAGTCCTTTGTGTGAGAGCAGGCGCTCCACCCTCCCAGCCCAGGAAGACCCATTCAAAATGCAGATGTATGCAAGTGAGGCTGAGTTCCCTGTGTTTGGGGTGTGTCTGAGTGAATGCCCAAGGAGCTGTCAACTAAACCCAGCCAGGCGTGGATTGTAAGGCACAAAAAGATTTAAGTGCAGAGAAATGCTCACTTTCTAAAAGTGGCATTTCTAAAATAGTAATATTAAATCCAACTTCACCAGTCAGCAGGATTTTGTATTACCATTCTGGCCATACTAAATATGACCTTCCTACTCCTTTCAGATCAGCAGCTACCACTTCAACAATGTATGAGGGCAGCCACAATGCTAGCCTATGATGGGAGCAGGCCTCACAGTAGGGTAAAAACGAATTTGGGAGTTTTACACTACCAGGACATGTAAACTACACAGGTACATGTCCTGCCTTTTACCCACACAGCACCATGCTCTAGGGGTTACCCAGGGCACACATTAGAGGTGACTTATATGTAAAAAAAAAAGGGGAGTTTTAGGGTTGGCAAGTACTTTTAAATGCCAAGTCGAGGTGACAGTGAAACTGCACACATAAGCCTTGCAATGGCAGACCTGAGACAAGGTAAAGGGGCTGCTAAAGTGGGTGGCACAACCAGCGCTGCAGGCCCACTAGTAACATTTAATCTACAGGCCCTGGGCACATACAGTGCACCTTACTAGGGACTTATAGGTAAATTAAATATTGCAATTGGGTATGATCCAATGTTACCATGTTTAAAGGGAGAGAGCGTATGCACTTTAGCACTGGTTAGCAGTGGTAAAGTGTGCAGAGTCTAAAAACCAGCAAAAAGGAGGTCAGAAAAAGAGAAGGAGGAAGGCAAAAAGTCTGGGGATAACCCTGCAGAAGGGCCATTTCCAACATGCGGTTTCTAGTTTTTGTCATTCTTTGATGGCCATGGTCGAGGAGCTGCACAGCTTGTTCTGCCAGACTGGTGGAGATCACCAGATGGGGCCCTCGTAGGAAACATACTCTTGTGCCAGTCATGAGCTCATGATGCACGTTGAAGAGCGAGTCCAAAGTCTTTTTAGTTGCTAGGGTTCTGTGTGACCAGTATTCTTTGAGTGAGTGGCACCTCGCTGACTGGATCACAGGAATGGATAGCTGGAAACATTAGTCGGATGCTGTTGTAGCGCAGATGATGTCAAAAGACAGCGGGAGTGGTCTTAGTGTCTCCAGTACTTAACTTATTCTTCCGTCTCCTCCGCACCTTCAGCATCCTTCTGAGTGGCAGCACACAGGAGTTGGGATAGGTAGCCTGCTGATTTGTTGGCACCAGGTCAGTACTCCCCCTGGCAGTTGTACTTCTGTATTTGAAGCATCCACTTCTCAATGCGAGGTGGGGATTTAGGTACAGAGCCTTGGAACAGGAGTATGAGCGGCTTGTGGTCAGTAATTACCACAAAGAGGTGGCCTTAGATGTACAGATGAAAGTGCCGACAGGCCCAAATAATGGTGATGGCATTCCTCTTGATCTGCGAGTACTGCCGCTCTAAATCTGTGCGTGATCGACTGGTATAGGCCACCGGGTCCCAATCCCCTTGGGTCATTTGTTGTGTGAGGACGGCGCAACGTCGGGCTGGCTTCTGTGGCAATGGTGGTTGGCTGTGAGGGGTCACAGTATGATAGCATGGTGTCTGCTGAGAAGGCCTTTTTTGTTTGTTGGAACGCTTCTTCCTATGCTATGCTACATGTCCAGGGGGTTGTGGCTTTTGTGAGATCTCTGAGAGGTTGTGTGAGATTCGTGAGGTCAGGTATAAATCCCACACAATAGTTCACCATACCTAGGAAACTCCTCACTTTGGATATCTTAGTTGGAGCAAGTGCCTCTTGAATGTCTCTTGCTTTCTCTGGATCTGGCACTACTCCCTTGGCTGAGAATGTGTAGCCGAAGAAACTGATATGTTGCTTCAGGAACTCAAACTTTTCTTTGTGGAGCATGAGCCCCGAGTCGCAGATCCTTTTGAGCACCCCTTGCAGACACTCCTGTGGTCTCGGATGGACTTGGCAAAGATCAGAATGTCATTACTGACATTGATGACGCCAGGTAGCACCACCAGAAGTACTCTAATGGTACTGTGGAATACCTCAGCAGCACTTGATATTCCTACATTGAGTCCCTGGTAGCGTTGGAGGTCGATATGGATGGAAAACATAGTGATGTACCTCGAGTCATGGTGTAGGGTCAACTGATTCTAGCTACAGCATAGGTCTACTTTTGAAAGCCATTGTGCTCTGTTGAGCTCCCCAATGATGTCATCGACTATGGGAGTCAAATGGCGTTCTCTCTTGATGGCGACGTTTGGGAGCTCCATATCCGTGCACATGCAGACTTCACCTGGTTGTTTCTGCTTTTTCGTTACCACTATCGGTGATACCCACAACTTGGGGCTGTGACGTTCTTGATAATTCCTGCACATTCTAGTTTGTCTATCTCCTCTTCTATCTTTGGCCTTAAGTGGAACGCAGTGCACCAGTGCCTTAGCACTACTGGCTCTATAGCGTTGTTGATGTGCAGCCACTCAACCTTATTTTTCAAGCAGCCAATCCCTTCGAATATGCCCTCAAATTCTTTCATTATATTGGAATGTCCTTCAATGTGTACACCAATTGTGAATGATATTAGGTAAGTGTATCCACAGTGTGGGCACTTAAGTGCATGCAATGCCCCTCTTCGGCTACTTAGATGGTGATGTTGATACTTACATCTCCATGCAATACTGATGATCTGAAACTCCCCTGCATGGACAAGAACTGCACCTGGTGATATGCAAATACCCTGAACTTGGCTTTGGCAAATGTTGGGGGGTCGTGGAGTGCCTGATCTGTGTCGGCAGAGATAAGGACAATGGAGACTCTGCTGTCAGTGGTTGCGATGACTGGGTGTTGAGCCACTCAATGTTGGCACTGTGGGAGTGGTCAGTGTGTAACATTGGTGGGTTCCATGGCAAAGACTGGATGCACAGTGTATTCAGCAACGTCAGCATCGCCCATATCCTCAAGCCTGTTCATAGTTTTGGCGATAGTGTGGACTGTTTCTTTTATGGGTTTGCATTTGGATGACCTGCAAACTTAGGCATTATGATTGTACTTGCCACATGTCATGCATTTTTGGCCTCTTGAGGGACAGTCATTTAGTTTGTGAGGTTGTCCACTGCAATATCCACATGTTCTCTTTGCACCTGCTGGCCTCCTGGGGGCTCGGTGCTGGTTCGCGATTGGAATGTGTTGACTGGCTCTGCTTTAATTATTCAGCGGAGAGTGGCCTCAGTGTGTGACGCTTGAGCCTTTGAGAGCTCTTTTGATCTTCCTAGCGTAAGAATGTCTTGCAGTGACTTGCCATTTTCTTGCAGTGTTGTTTCTTTCAACTTGGATGATGCACAACCTTGAATAATCTGGCCTCTAATTTGCTCTTTGCTAATAATGGAACCCGCCGGTGCTTGTGAGTTTCTTGAGCTGGCTATGGAAGGCATCTAGTGACTGGCGGGCTTGTCGAAAGGCTAATCTCTCATGGTCCCTGTTCCCTATTGGTTCAAAGTATGCATTTAGGGCTGTGACAAGGGTGATCTAGGTCTGTGGTGTGAATTCTTTGAGGGTTTCATAGTTTTTGTGAATGTCTTTGCCCCCCAAGTGTAGTTGGAGGGCCCAGTCTCGTTCAGCTGCTATATCTGCACCTTCAAAGTAGAATTGGACGCCTTCCACCTAATCTCTCCACTTGGGTGCTGGGTGCATGCCCTCGATGACGAATGGTTCTATGGCAGGGACGGCAGACATGTTGGCATGGTATCAGCGGTGACCCTCCAGCATCTTGCATACACTGTGGTTATGCACCTCCTGGCATAAGCACTGCCCTCGCAGCGAATGCAAAAACAGCTGCCTGGGCAAAAGACGGGAGTAGCCTGAGTGGTCTAGTGGGCTTCAATGGAATATTTGCCATGTGCTACCTTGCATGGCAGCTGCATAATTGGTGCCGGGGGGTCATATTACAGTGTTTAAGCACACTGACACTCTTGCCAGCTAATCAAACAACTTCCATAGTGCACCCACCTCCTGTGTGATGGAGATTTCTGCTTGGTTTCCAGGTGCGGCCCCAGTCCAACCTGCAGAGGTCTGTGGAGCAGCAGCATGCAGTGAAAACAGACCGAGAGAGGCCTGGTGATGTCTGGCACACTCTCGAGGCCCGCACAATGTGCGCACGTGACCAGCACTGCTCATATAGGCCCAACCAGTAACTTGATGCATGCTACAGTTGCAAATGAGGAGTGCCAAGGCACACGTGTGCTACGCTGAGGAGCGCAGCACCTGGTTTCTCTCTGCTGTGGGCGGGCGGAGAGCAGGTGTGGTGAGAGATGAGGCACCCTGTAGGCAGGATGAATGATGGCCAAATATGCGGGCAAGCTCCGGCCTCATTGCCAATATAAAATTCTTAGTGAGAACTCATTGCTGGCCAGGTCCAGACTGAGCTGTGTGACCTACTGTGCGCGCTGCATGTGACAGAAGACTGGGGACACAGATTCAGCTATTCGGTGTCTGACGAATAACTAGTGGCCACACCTGATGCCTTATATTCACGATCGCATGCAGCACGTGGGCGGAACTATCTTGGTGACTGCAGAGGGGTTATTGAGTGATCACCCCCACTACTGAGTTGGTAGTGATGATACTACACACATCTCAGTGTTAGTTGATTTCATGGTGCTTTTTGTATGGCTATCATACATTAACAGTTCTTGTAACTTCATGTTCATGTGTGTGTGTGTGAGCCTGTGTACATGCATCAGTTGAATGTCAACCAATTGAATTCCATTCCTTGACCACACTGGTGGTCAGCTGCCTCTTTGGCGCCATTCTTGATCTCTGACAAATACCAAATGCCTTTATGTGGTTCATTAAGGAATGTGCATACTCACTCAGGTGTGGAAATGGCTGTCACCCTGCCCCTTCTCTGCCCTCACATGACTCCAGTACCTCACTGACACCCCCCTCAGCCAAGAAAGCACCTGGCAGCAGAAGCATATGCCCCAACAAGCACCCTGCATATGGGTAGGTCAGGTAAGGTGCCCAGTGCCCAAGACACCAAGGGCAATACCACCATGCATCCTTCCCACAGCAGCCGCAACCACTCACTGTGAGCTTCTTCCTGAGAAACAGAACTACTGACTCATCAGCTCTGCAGATGATTTATACACAGTTTTAAAAACAATGCTTCTAAAACCACATTTAGGTCAGTTGCACACTTAAATGTGAATCCCCTACTGCTCTTTTTAAAAACAAGCAAACACAATCTACATACTGCTGTGTATAGAAAGACCACCAGTCAAAATGCATCAAAAAAGTATGGGAACTGTGATGCTACATCCTATTGGGGCAGTGTCAGTGAGCATGAGGGTGGGGTTAAAGGTATGGCTGAAAAACCAGAATATTCTGTAACTGTTTTGTCTTTCACTGTCAGGTAGCTACATACAGTGCTTAATTTGAGCTGGTGGTTGCAGGTGGGGCACCGGTACTTAATTCTCCATATCAGACATTTCCTGAGACCAAAAAGAATGAAAAACAAACACAACAAAAAGACATAGGAAAAGAAATACAGATAAACTGTCACCAAGGGAGAAAACAGGAATCTGTAAGAGTCAGTCAACAGGGTAGGGAGTGCCTGGCAGTGAGTTAAAGAGGCCTGAGGCAGATTCGGAACTGCGCACCCTTGCTATTAATGATCTGACATTTTATAGCACATGCCACGGGTGTCTGAGCGGTGCTTTGGGCACCAGCATGTATTGTTTTACAAATAAAGCACTGGTTCAATATTGTAATTGTATTGTATTGTAATTGTATTTATATAGCGCTTACTACCCCTGACGAGGCATCGAAGCGCTTTTCGGTGAGTAGCACGCTACTCTGGAACCCAACAAGAATTAGTGATCGATTAGTATCGGGAAATAATGAGTACAGTTTTAGTATTATTATGAGTTAATTTGAGCCGCGGATATGAGAGTTTGTTAGTTAGATTGACTGGAGTAATGGAGGGGTGGAGGAGGAAAGAAATCCAGAAGTGTTAATTGGGAGTATATCCTTAATTTACTCAACCCAAAGGCTTGGGTTGAGTAAAGGAGGATGGAGGAGGGAAGAGTATGTGGAAGGGTTAGGGAGAGCATTGAAGCAGGGTGAGATAAATGCGGGAGAATTTAGTAGGGTTGTGTGGGAGGTCACTGTAGTAGAGTGAGGTTTGGTGAGTTAGATGTGGAAGCAGAGGGAAGAACTTAGGCAGAGTTATTTAGGAGATGAAAGTAGTAGAAAGGATTTGGGATGAGTCAGAATGAGAATGGAGGATAGTTTGATAGAGACATGACATATGATGATGGGTAGATAAGTGTGATAAGATGAGAGCAGGAATTCATAGATATCTAGTATTTAACAACCCACCCAGGAGCCATGCAATGACCCACGAACATGCTAAGCACAGAAACAACATATACACACATATATATATATATATATATATATATACATACACACATGAATACACACACATATGCATATACAATACATAATTAGAACCATGGGTAAAATATACTTAGTCAAACAGGTTTAAAGAGTGTGTGTGTATTTTATTGTTATGACATAGTAGGGATACATATTTTCTAAAGAACTATACATTACTAGAAATATACACATAATCTGAAAAAAATATTTATCAACATAGGCATATGCAGTCCATAGTTGTTTGAATATGGTGGTTATGAAGGAAAGAGCCAACTCTTGAGTAGTTTTCTGAAGACAAGAAAGTTATCTGTGGCTCTTATAGTTGGGGGTAATGAATTCCATAGTTTGGCTGCTTGAACGGAGAAGGATGTACCACCTATAGTCTTTTTCTTGTATGGTGGTGTTCTAAGGCGGGGTGCCAATCTTGAGCGGAGGATTCTTTGTTGAATGTATTTGGTTATTTTGTTTCTGATAAAAAGCGGTCCTGTTCCATGTATAGCTTTGTAGGTGATACAAAGCAGCTTGAAAGTGCATCTTCTGTCAACGGGTAACCAGTGCAGTGCTCTCAGGGCAGGGGAGATGTGGGCTTGCGGCTTTACATGTAATAGTAGCCTGACTGCGGAATTCTGGATACGTTGTCGTTTTTTCATAACAGATCGAGATAATCCATGGTAGAGGCCATTGGCATAATCCAGTTTAGATAGTACAAGCGAGATAGTAGCTTGCACCTTGTGTGGAAATCCGAGGTGGGGGAAGATGCGTTGTAAAGTCTTCAAGGTGATGAAGCTTGTTCGTGCTAATTTGTCCACTTGGGCATTCATAGTTAACTTGGAATCCATGGTGATTCCTAGGTTTTTAACATCCTTGGATAATTGAGGAGGTGGTCCGAGATCGTCAGGCCAGACGCACAGAGTTTCATAATTTTTCCAGTCACCACATATGAGTATTTCTGCTTTGTAGGTATTTAGTTTGAGATGGCTCCAGGTCATCCACTGATCAACGGCTCTGAGGCAACTGAAGATTTCTGAGTTTTCAATGTTTTTGGGGCATTCTAATTTAAGTAGTATTTGTGTGTCATCTGCATAGTTGTAGCATGTGAGATGGAAATCATTGATCAGCTCTGGTAAAGATATCATGTAGATGTTGAAAAGCAAAGGTGAGATGATTGACCCTTGGGGGACCCCTGCTTTTGTCAGGTAAGGTTCGGACGAGAAGGGGGGCGAGTGGATGATATTAGATCTTTTGTGAAGATAGGAAGTAATCCAGTCGAGAGCAATCCCTTGTATGCCGGCTTCGTGGAGGCTTTGAATTAGGGTGTCATGGTCAACTGTATCAAAGGCAGCCGAGAGGTCAAGAGAAGTAGTGCAGCAACTCCATTTTGGTCAACTGTGTTTTTAAGATCATCCCAGATTGCTATGAGTGCCAATTCAGTGCTTCTTCTTGGGCGGAATCCAGTTTGGAAGTCTGAAAGTATAGAATTGTCTTCAATGAATTGTGACATCTGGGCGAATGCTGCTCAATTTGCCCAGGAAAGGTCCATTTGTGATTGGTCTGTAGTTGTTGGGGTCTTACGGGTCTAGGTTTGTTTTCTTTAATAAAGGTCATATGTAAGCCTTTTTCAGGTGTACAGGAAATGTTCCTGAAGTTAAAGAGTTGTTGATGATTCTTCTTACAGGTGTGGCAGCAGAAGTAGATAGAAGAATGTTCTTGAAGATTTGTGGTGGGCAAGGGTCAGAAGGGCAACCAGAAGGTCTGCTTGCTTTGACCAAATCCATAAATTCACCCTGGGATATTTGTTTGAAGGACTGTAGAGGTTGGATTGGTTTATTCTTAGAGGGTATTTTAGGAAAGGGGTTGGTGCTGATGTTTTTCTTCTGTTTTAAATAGGAGTCCAATGTGTCTGCCTTGGTTGTGTAGTGAGTTGCCAATTTGTTTGTGAAATAGTAGTGGGATGACTTCCTTCCATGCATGTAGGTTTTCGAAATTCATCAATATAAAGTAATGCACAGCTTAAATGAAGCATACATTGAAAAAAAGTTGTTAATAAGTGGGTAATGCACTATAGTATATTATGAATTCTCTATTAATTAATGCATTGCAGAGGTCTGTATGTAACCAGAAAGCCACAGAATAACATCTTGGTTGGTGCAGTAGAGAGTAGTGACTTATGTATTTTAAATGTTATGAGGTCACAGCCTGTTATAGAAAGCACCGTGAATAATTAATGTCATTATTTTAAACTTGCATTACACACAGTATAGGATAGAATGCTACAAAATGCTCAAAAAGATTTAAGATAAAATTGTGCTTCCAACATATACATTTTACTAATACCCAGCCTGTACATAATGCAATTTTTTTACATTACTGTCCCTTAAACATCTCAAGGGGTAGTAGGCGCTGTATATGTACAATTATAATTAAGAGCATGCACTTCACACCTCAGTTTTTAACTCTTTGCACTACGACTCAAAAAGCATAAATCTGTGTCATCACAAAGATTCGAGTGATTTGTTCAATTAAAGCCAGTACCTGCTCCAAAGCATCGTTTACATTTGCAGATTACCCTTTACATTTGCAGATTAACTTGTAGCGCACATCTGCATATCCATCAGGCAAGCAGGTACCCTGGCAGAAAGGCTTGTTTAGCTGTCTACTTGGCTTCGGTTTCACAGCACAGGAGACTCACTGAATGACACTTTAGCTGAAGCATTTAGACCCTCTGAAATAACCGTTCTATTGCAGTTGTCTTCTGACAAAAAGTAGGGGAATGGTGTTTCATAAACTAAAAAAAACGTATAGGAACATTGTGCACCCTGACCTCGCCCACTTTGACCTCTTAGTAAGATATGGACTTTTGTAACATATACAGAAGTTGCATCAAGTTCGGTCTCCTGAAACTGCATTTAGGTGTTAGCTATACCGTTCAGAAATTCAATAAATACGGACTTGCAGAAAGGTAAAATAAAAATGTTTTTAAAAAAAGTTGAGGCATCAGTCTAGAGGACACCACTAGAAATCATCAGTTACTTCTCCTGAAATTCTAAGCACTGATGAGGAAGGCGCAAGTGGAGTAATGAAGATTACTTGTACGTTTGTGGCACACCAGTATACTGAGGGTGATAAAGCAGAATGGATGCTTGCCTGGCTTTTGAGATTGGATGCAACTAGAGTACCAATTAGTAGCATTAAAGGCCTGAATTGTGTCATTGTCAACACACAGGGGGCTATTAATGAAACGTTGTTGTTTAATATAAATCGCTGTATGCAGCGGAGGCGGGCATAGTTTTACATTTGCTGCAGGAATATGTGGGTGGGATTCCTACCCTTAAGATAAGTCCACTGCAACACCAGGAGCCAATATACATAGATGAGTTTTGCACAGCTATTGCTCAAATGACACAACATAGAACCCACAGAATGGGTGAAGGTTTTATGGCACATACAGGCCACCATAGCCAGCAGGTTGCTGTCCATATTTAATACTGCAAGGTGGAGCTTCTGAGGTTCATGACGAATGCCCTAATTCAGTTTTTTCCCAAGCAGGAAAGAGATCCTTTAAATGTCCACTCATGCTAACCCCTCTCGCTCCTGAATTGGGACTATAAGGTCGGGAGTCACATTTTGACAAATAGACTCCTCCCCATGCTGCTGACTGTGATCCATGCATACCAAAATGGATGTATTCCTGCCTATAACACATTAACGAACATTTGGCAATTATTTGGTCTGGTGGACGTAGGGGAGAGAGGAGGAGAAAGACTGCCGTCTTGGTGTCTTTGGATATTGAAAAGGCCTTTGACATTCTTGGCTGGCCTTTCCTCTTGATGGTATTCAAGAAAATGGGTCTGGACCTGGTGTTTCTGTTGTGGGTGCAGCTCTTATACACAAGGCCATTGGCCAGCGTGAGAATTGGTCAGGTAATTTCAGAAGGTTTTGAAATTGCCTGAAGTACATGGTTCTATCTCCCATTATCTTTGTAAGGTGATGGAGCACTTGGTGTGCTTGTTGGCCCAAAGAGGGCCAGACTGGGGGATTCCTTCTGGGGAGCCTGGCATGTCATTTTGTTATATGCGGATAACCTCCTTGTGTATCTCCGCAGTCTCCAGGAGACCATAACCCTGCCTGTGGCTAAATATGTTAGCTTTGGCATGGACTCTGGGCTGAGGACTAATTGGGCCAAGGCCTCCCTGTTTTCACTTCAATGACACCTAATGGTGGATCGGGTGGTCCTCTCCTTCATCGGACTTGTATTGTAGTCAAACACCTTCGGATATTTGGGAGTTAATGTTTATCATGATGAGGGTAAATCTGAGGAGAGTGCTGACTGGATCACTACCGCTGGTAGCCTTTTGGTGCACTCTCCCACTATATCCACTAGACAGTGTGGCCATTGTCAAGATGCTGGCATTCCCAAGATTGTTGTATTTGCTCTCAGCCATTCCTGTGGTGCACAAAAAGCCCTTCTTTGTGGAACTGCATGCCATGCTTTCTGACCTTATTTGGGGTGGGGGCGGAAAACTATAGCACTCTATAAGATGCAACTGCCGCTGTTAGAGAGTGGCCTGGGTGCCCCAAAGTATGACTGGCATCATGCAGCAGCACAGCTCCAATGGCTTATGAGGTGGCTGGGGGTCTGGAATAGTCTGGAAAATCAAGATTTGGTTAGTGCTTCAGGGCATTCCTTGATCCTTAAGGGCTTGTTCCCCCCAGCGGCAGCTACTGTGGATAAACATATAACACAGAGTTGCCAAGGCTTGTTGGGACAAATATGTACCGTTGAGGGGCTGACTGCATGTTTATGTTGCACAGTTACCACTGTGGGTCTTGTCAGAACTTAGAGAGGTTGCAACAACATTTAATAGGTGACCATGGACCAATGCAGTAGTCCTCCATAGAGGAGTATGTATGGCATGGGTACACTGTGTGCATATCAAGATATGGGGGAGAAGTTTGGAATAGGGCTGGGCCAATTCATGGCCTATAAGGCACTGGCACATATGATGCGTTCCTTGTGGGGGCCAAGTTGAACCTGCTCATCGAGGAACATTACAGAGCCTGCTGACACATGGCAGTGCGCGTAAGGCTGTTATGAGATTATACAACACCCTAGAGTCACAACTGTCACTCTCCTGTGAAGATGATAAATGTGCATAATGTCTAAATCTGGTGATCTTGGATGAATGGTTTGCAACTAAGGCATATATCAACCATGCATTCCTCAGCTCAAGAATTCAGATTTATTCTGTTCAACTACCTGCATCAGACCTATCTCTCCTGGCAGGGCTTTGGGCGCATGTTCACAAATGCCGCTGCACTAGGTGTGGTGCGCCTGAGGATCACTTTTATCATATGGCAAGGGAGTGCCCAGTGATAGCATAGGCCTTGAGGGAGGTGTCATTGTAGGAGGCTGGACTGGCTTGTAGTGAGTACCAAGGGGTGCTTGCACCTTGCACCAGGCCCAGTTATCCCTTATTAGTGTATAGGGTGTCTAGCAGCTTAGGCTGATAGATAATGGTAGCTTAGCAAAGCAGCTCAGGCTGAACTAGGAGACGTGTGAAGCTACTACAGTACCACTTAGTGTCATATGCACAATATCATAAGAAAACACAATACACAGTTATACTAAAAATAAAGGTACTTTATTTTTATGACAATATGCCAAAGTATCTTAGAGTGTACCCTCAGTGAGAGGATAGGAAATATACACAAGATATATATACACAATAGCAAAAATATGCAGTATAGTCTTAGAAAACAGTGCAAACAATGTATAGTTACAATAGGATGCAATGGGGAAACATAGGGATAGGGGCAACACAAACCATATACTCCAGAAGTGGAATGCGAACCACGAATGGACCCCAAACCTATGTGACCTTGTAGAGGGTCGCTGGGACTATTAGAAAATAGTGAGAGTTAGCAAAATAACCGTCCCCAAGACCCTGAAAAGTGAGTGCAAAGTGCACCAAAGTTCCCCTAAGGACAAAATAGTCGTGTTAGAGGGAAAATGCAAGGAAAACACAAATCAGCAATGCAACAACGATGGATTCCTGACTGAGGGTACCTGTGGAACAAGGGGACCAAGTCCAAAAGTCACAAGCAGCTCGGAGATGGGCAGATGCCCAAGAAATGCCAGCGGTTGGTGCAAAGAAGCTCTTACTAGGCTGAAGAACTGTGAATACTGCAGGAACGACAAGGGCTAGAGACTTCCCCTTTGGAGGATGGATCCCCCACGCCTTGGAGAGTCGTGCAGAAGTGTTTTCCCGCCGGATGGACGCCAACAAGCCTTGCTACACGCAAATCGTGCGTTTGGCGTTTTTGGACGCTGCTGGGGCCCAGGAGGGACCAGGAGGTCGCAAATTGGACCTGCAGAGAGAGGGGACGTCGAGCAAGACAAGGAGCCCTCACTGAAGCAGGTAGCACCCGGAGAAGTGCCAGAAACAGGCACTACGAGGATGCGTGAAACGGTGCTCGCCGAAGTTGCACAAAGGAGTCCCACGTCGCCGGAGACCAACTTAGAAAGTCGTGCAATGCAGGTTAGAGTGCCGTGGACCCAGGCTTGGCTGTGCACGAAGGATTTCCGCCGGAAGTGCACAGGGGCCGGAGAAGCTTGCAAAGTCGCGGTTCCCAGCAATGCAGCCCAGCGAGGTGAGGCAAGGACTTACCTCCACCAAACTTGGGCTGAAGAGTCACTGGACTGTGGGGGTCACTTGGACGGTGTCGCTGGATTCGAGGGACCTCGCTCGTCGTGCTGAGAGGAGACCCAAGGGACCGGAGATGCAGCTTTTTGGTGCCTGCGGTTGCAGGGGGAAGATTCCGTCGACCCACGGGAGATTTCTTCGGAGCTTCTGGTGCAGAGAGGAGGCAGACTACCCCCACAGCATGCACAAGCAGGAAAACAGTCGAGAAGGCGGCAGGATCAGCGTTACAGAGTTGCAGTAGTCGTCTTTGCTACTATGTTGCAGGTTTGCAGGCTTCCAGCGCGGTCAGCAGTCGATTCCTTATCAGAAGGTGAAGAGGGAGATGCAGAGGAACTCGGCTGAGCTCATGCATTCGTTATCTAAAGTTTCCCCAGAGACAGAGACCCTAAATAGCCAGAAAAGAGGGTTTGGCTACCTAGGAGAGAGGAAAGGCTACTAACACCTGAAGGAGCCTATCACAAGGAGTCTCTGACGTCACCTGGTGGCACTGGCCACTCAGAGCAGTCCAGTGTGCCAGCAGCACCTCTGTTTCCAAGATGGCAGAGGTCTGGAGCACACTGGAGGAGCTCTGGACACCTCCCAGGGGAGGTGCAGGTCAGGGGAGTGGTCACTCCCCTTTCCTTTGTCCAGTTTCGCGCCAGAGCAGGGGCTAAGGGGTCCCTGAACCGGTGTAGACTGGCTTATGCAGAATTGGGCACCTCTGTGCCCAACAAAGCATTTCCAGAGGCTGGGGGAGGCTACTCCTCCCCTGCCTTCACACCATTTTCCAAAGGGAGAGGGTGTCACACCCTCTCTCAGAGGAAGTTCTTTGTTCTGCCATCCTGGGCCAGGCCTGGCTGGACCCCAGGAGGGCAGATGCCTGTCTGAGGGGTTGGCAGCAGCAGCAGCTGCAGAGAAACCCCAGGAAGGGCAGTCTGGCAGTACCAGGGTCTGTGCTACAGACCACTGGGATTATGGAATTGTACCAACAATGCCAGGATGGCATAGAGGGGGCAATTCCATGATCGTAGACATGTTACATGGCCATATTCGGAGTTACCATGGTGAAGCTACATATAGGTAGTGACCTATATGTAGTGCACGCGTGTAATGGTGTCCCCGTACTCACAAAGTTCAGTGAATTGGCTCTGAACAATGTGGGGGCACCTTGGCTAGTGCCAGGGTGCCCTCACACTAAGTAACTTTGCACCTAACCTTTACCAGGTAAAGGTTAGACATATAGGTGACTTATAAGTTACTTAAGTGCAGTGTAAAATGGCTGTGAAATAACGTGGACGTTATTTCACTCAGGCTGCAGTGGCAGGCCTGTGTAAGAATTGTCAGAGCTCCCTATGGGTGGCAAAAGAAATGCTGCAGCCCATAGGGATCTCCTGGAACCCCAATACCCTGGGTACCTCAGTACCATATACTAGGGGATTATAAGGGTGTTCCAGTAAGCCAATGTAAATTGGTAAAAATGGTCACTAGCCTGTCAGTGACAATTTGGAAAGAAATGAGAGAGCATAACCACTGAGGTTCTGATTAGCAGAGCCTCAGTGAGACAGTTAGTCACTACACAGGTAACACATACAGGCACACTTATGAGCACTGGGGCCCTGGGTTACCAGGGTCCCAGTGACACATACAACTAAAACAACATATATACAGTGAAAAATGGGGGTAACATGCCAGGCAAGATGGTACTTTCCTACACAACCCCCCCCCAAACGAAGGACAATAAGACTAGCCATTACCTGATGAGTCTTCATTGTCTAAGTGGAAATATCTGGAGAGTCCATCTGCATTGGAGTGGCTACTCCCAGGTCTATGTTCCACTGTATAGTCCATTCCCTGTAGGGATATGGACCACCTCAACAATTTAGGATTTTCACCTTTCATTTGTTTTAGCCAAAGTAGAGGTTTGTGGTCTGTCTGAACAATGAAGTGAGTGCCAAACAGGTATGGCCTCAACTTCTTCAGAGCCCAGACCACAGCAAAGGCCTCCCTCTCAATGGCAGACCAACGCTTTTCTCTAGGGGTCAACCTTCTACTAATAAAAGCAACAGGTTGATCCTGGCCCTCAGAATTAAGTTGTGATAGGACTGCCCCTACTCCTAATTCAGATGCATCAGTTTGGACATAGAATTTTTTAGAGTAACAAGGGCTTTTCAGGACAGGTGCAGAGCACATGGCCTGCTTCAGCTCCTCAAAAGCTTTCTGACAGTTTGCTGTCCATAATACCTTTTTAGGCATTTTCTTGGATGTGAGGTCATTAAGAGGGGCTGCAATGGAGCCATAGTTCTTAATGAACCTCCTGTAATACCCAGTGAGGCCTAGGAAGGCTCTCACCTGAGTCTGAGTGGTAGGGGGAATCCAATCAATAATAGTTTGGATTTTCCCCTGAAGTGGTGCAATCTGTTCCCCACCAACAAGGTGTCCCAGATAAACCACCTTACCCTGCCCTATCTGGCACTTTGAAGCCTTGATAGTGAGGCCTGCCTTTTGCAGGGCCTCCAAAACTTTCCAAAGGTGGACCAGGTGATCATCCCAGCTGGAGCTAAAGACAGCTATATCATCCAAATATGCTGCACTGAAAGTTTCCAGCCCTTGCAGGACTGTGTTCACCAACCTCTGAAAAGTGGCAGGTGCATTTTTCAAACCAAAAGGCATTACAGTAAACTGGTAATGTCCTCCAATGGTAGAAAATGCAGTCTTAGGTTTAGCATCTTCTGACATTTTGATCTGCCAATACCCTGCAGTCAAATCAAAAGTGCTTAGATACTTGGCAGATGCCAGTGTATCTATTAGCTCATCTGCCCTGGGTATAGGGTGAGCATCTGTTTTGGTTACCAAGTTGAGACCTCTATAGTCTACACAAAACCTCATTTCCTTCTTTCCATCTTTAGAATTGGGTTTTGGTACCAGTACCACAGGAGAAGCCCATGGACTGTCAGAGTGCTCAACCACTCCTAGTTCCAACATCTTCTGAACTTCTTGCTTTATGCAGTCCCTGACATGGTCAGGCTGCCTATAGATCTTACTTTTGACAGGTAAACTGTCTCCAGTATCTATAGTGTGCTCACACCAAGAAGTGGTGCCTGGCACAATGGAGAAGAGTTCTGAAAATTGTCCTAGGAGATTTATGCAATTATCTTTCTGCTCAGCAGTAAGACAATCTGCCAAAACTACCCCTTCCACAAGAGCATCTTGTTCTGTGGAAGAGAAGAGATCAGGTAGAGGATCACTGTCTTCTTCCTGTCCCTCATCTGTTGCCATGAGCAGGGTGAGATCAGCCCTGTCATAGTAGGGTTTCAGGCGGTTGACATGGAGCACCCTAAGGGGACTCCTGGCAGTGCCTAAGTCAACCAAGTAGGTGACTTCACCCTTCTTTTCAACAATTGTGTGTGGACCACTCCATTTATCTTGGAGTGCTCTTGGGGCCACAGGCTCCAAGACCCACACTTTCTGCCCTGGTTGGTACTGAACCAAAACAGCCTTCTGATCATGCCATTGCTTCTGGAGCTCTTGGCTGGCCTGAAGGTTTTTACTGGCCTTTTTCATGTACTCAGCCATCCTTGATCTGAGGCCAAGTACATAGTCCACAATATCCTGTTTAGGAGCTTTTAAAGGTTGTTCCCAACCCTCCTTTACAAGTGTGAGTGGACCCCTAACAGGGTGTCCAAAAAGAAGTTCAAAGGGGCTGAAGCCCACTCCTTTCTGGGGTACCTCCCTGTAGGCAAAAAGGAGGCATGGTAGAAGGATATCCCATCTCCTGCGGAGTTTTTCAGGGAGTCCCATAATCATGCCTTTGAGAGTTTTATTAAATCTCTCCACCAGTCCATTTGTTTGTGGATGATAGGGTGTTGTGAACTTGTAAGTTACACCACACTCCTTCCACATGGCCTTTAAGTATGCAGACATGAAATTGCTTCCTCTGTCTGATACTACTTCCTTTGGGAAGCCCACCCTGGAAAATATTCCCAGGAGGGCCTTTGCCACTGCAGGAGCTGTAGTGGTCCTTAAAGGAATTGCTTCAGGATACCTTGTGGCATGGTCCACTACCACTAAGATAAACCTATTGCCTGAAGCAGTAGGAGGGTCAAGGGGGCCAACTATGTCAACCCCTACCCTTTCAAAGGGAACCCCAACCACAGGCAGTGGGATAAGGGGTGCCTTTGGAGTGCCACCTGTCTTGCCACTGGCTTGACAGGTTTCACAGGACTTACAAAATTCTTTTGTGTCCTCAGACATCCTAGGCCAATGAAACAGTGGTACCAATCTGTCCCAAGTTTTCATTTGACCCAGGTGCCCAGCTAAGGGAATGTCATGTGCCAGTGTTAGGAGGAACTTTCTGTACTCCTGAGGAATCACTAATCTCCTGGCAGCTCCAGGTTTAGGATCCCTTTGCTCAGTGTACAAGAGGTTGTCCTCCCAGTAAACTCTGTGTGAGTCACTGACATCCCCATTAGCCTGTTTGACAGCTTGCTGTCTGAGACCCTCTAATGTGGGACAGGTTTGCTGTGCCACACTCAGCTCCTCTCTGGCAGGCCCCCCTTCACCCAAAAGCTCAGCAGTGTCTGCTTCCAGCTCCTCTGGTGTAGGTTCTGCACAGGGAGGGAATTCTTCTTCCTCAGAGTTAGAATCCACTGTAGAGGGAGGGATAGTAGGAAGTGGTTTGCTTCTACTAGCCCTAGCTTTAGGGAGCACTTGGTCCATTGTTCCAGGATCCAAGCTTCCCTGTCCTTTTTGCTTTTTGGCCTGAGCCCTTGTCAAAGCAAAAATATGCCCTGGGATGCCCAGCATTGCTGCATGGGCCTCCAACTCCACATCTGACCAAGCTGATGTCTCCAAATCGTTCCCTAATAGACAGTCTACAGGTAAATCTGAAGCTACCACAACTTTCTTTGGACCAGATACCCCCCCCCAGTTGAGATTTACAACAGCCATGGGGTGGCTTTGTGTTATGTTGTGAGCATCGGTTACTTGGTACTGGTGTCCAAGTATGTGTTGTTCAGGGTGCACCAGTTTCTCAATCACCATTGTGACACTGGCACCTGTGTCCCTGTAGGCCTGGACCTCAACACCATTTATTAGGGTTAGTTGCTTGTACTTCTCCAAGTTATGGGGGCAAGCAACCAAAGTGGCTAAGTCAATAGCCCCTTCAGAGACTAAAGTAGCCTCTGTGGTCTCCCTAATCAGACCAACCCCAACTAAATTACCAAAAGTGAGCCCAGCTACTCCCTTGGATTGGCTATTAGTAGGTTTGCTCCCACCACCACTGCTATTAGTAGGGACACTAGGTGTAGCAGTAGGGGTTGTAGTGGTAGGAGCTGTGGTGCCTTTCTTTGGACAACTGGGATCTGTTGTCCAATGGCCTTTTATCTTACATAAATAGCACCATGGTTTCCTTTCCTTGTTCTGATTAGAGGAAGGTTTGGGCCCACCACCCCCACCAGAGTGTTTTTGTGGGCCTGATGAAGACTCATTTTTAGATTTGTCCCCACCCTTGTCAGAAGACTTACCATCCTTCTTTTTGTTGCCATCTTTGTCACCCCCTGTATGAACTTTTCTGTTCACTCTTGTTCTGACCCATTTGTCTGCCTTCTTTCCCAATTCTTGGGGAGAGGTCAGATCAGAGTCCACCAAGTACTGGTGCAACAAATCAGACACACAATTATTAAGAATATGCTCTCTCAGGATTAAGTTATACAGGCTGTCATAATCAGTAACTTTACTGCCATGTAACCACCCCTCCAAGGCCTTCACTGCCTGGTCAATGAAATCAACCCAGTCTTGTGAAGACTCCTTTTTGGTATCTCTGAACTTGATCCTGTACTGTTCAGTGGTTAAGCCATAACCATCCAGGAGTGCATTCTTAAGAACTTGGAAATTGTTAGCATCATTTTCTTTTACAGTAAGGAGCCTATCCCTACCTTTTCCAGTAAATGATAGCCATAGGATAGCAGCCCACTGCCTTTGAGGGACATCCTGTACAGCACAGGCCCTCTCAAGTGCAGCAAACCACTTGTTAATGTCATCCCCCTCCTTGTAAGGGGGAACTATCTTATGCAGATTCCTGGAATCATGCTCTTTTGCAGGATGACTATGGGGAATACTGCTGCTGCCACCATGGGTATCTAAACCCATCTTCTGTCTTTCCCTCTCTATTTCTAAAGACTGTCTATCCAAATCCAGCTGTTGCTTCTTGAGCTTCAGTCTGGTTTGCTCCACTCTCAATCTATTGAGCTCCCTTTCTAACAATCTGTCATCAGGGTGGGTGGGAGGGACATTTCTAGATACAGAGGTATGATGGGAATGAACAGAAGGAGACCTGTCCCTTACAGAGGGCACCCTAACAGCTTGGCTACCAGTATAATGTGAGAGCACATCATCAGTATGATGTGATTCAACCTCTGTACCAACTATGCTAGACTGTCTAGTAATGGGCAGGCTGAGAAGTTTCTTTCCTGAACCTTTTCCTGGGGGAGTCCCTGGATCAGATTGAGAACCATTAGCTACTTTTTCTACAGATTGGGCACTTATGGCCTTATCTTGTACTCTAAGCATATTAATTAACAGTTCTAAAGAAGGATTCTTCCCTACACTCAAACCTCTCTCTATGCAGAGACTCCTTGCTCCTTTCCAGCTAAGGTGATCATATGCAAGTTTGGACAGTTCAACTTTTTGGCCTGTGCCAGACATTTTTTAGAGAGAGTTAAAGTGATAGACAAAGAGAAAAAAGTTTTCAGAACTTTTTGGAAAGACAGAAAAAACTTTTTAAACTTTTAAGAACTTTTTGAAAGTTTAGAAGTACTTTTCAGCACTTAGAAAAGAGTGAAAAGAGGAAATGCAAAACTTTTTGGCTATGTGTATATACACTGACCTTGTTTTGTATATTTTTCTCTTATGAAAAGTACAATGACAAGAGTGGTAAGTAGTCTCAAAGCACTTATCCCACCACTGCACAACCAAGGTAGGAGGCTGGACTGGCTTGTAGTGAGTACCAAGGGGTGCTTGCACCTTGCACCAGGCCCAGTTATCCCTTATTAGTGTATAGGGTGTCTAGCAGCTTAGGCTGATAGATAATGGTAGCTTAGCAAAGCAGCTCAGGCTGAACTAGGAGACGTGTGAAGCTACTACAGTACCACTTAGTGTCATATGCACAATATCATAAGAAAACACAATACACAGTTATACTAAAAATAAAGGTACTTTATTTTTATGACAATATGCCAAAGTATCTTAGAGTGTACCCTCAGTGAGAGGATAGGAAATATACACAAGATATATATACACAATAGCAAAAATATGCAGTATAGTCTTAGAAAACAGTGCAAACAATGTATAGTTACAATAGGATGCAATGGGGAAACATAGGGATAGGGGCAACACAAACCATATACTCCAGAAGTGGAATGCGAACCACGAATGGACCCCAAACCTATGTGACCTTGTAGAGGGTCGCTGGGACTATTAGAAAATAGTGAGAGTTAGCAAAATAACCGTCCCCAAGACCCTGAAAAGTGAGTGCAAAGTGCACCAAAGTTCCCCTAAGGACAAAATAGTCGTGTTAGAGGGAAAATGCAAGGAAAACACAAATCAGCAATGCAACAACGATGGATTCCTGACTGAGGGTACCTGTGGAACAAGGGGACCAAGTCCAAAAGTCACAAGCAGCTCGGAGATGGGCAGATGCCCAAGAAATGCCAGCGGTTGGTGCAAAGAAGCTCTTACTAGGCTGAAGAACTGTGAATACTGCAGGAACGACAAGGGCTAGAGACTTCCCCTTTGGAGGATGGATCCCCCACGCCTTGGAGAGTCGTGCAGAAGTGTTTTCCCGCCGGATGGACGCCAACAAGCCTTGCTACACGCAAATCGTGCGTTTGGCGTTTTTGGACGCTGCTGGGGCCCAGGAGGGACCAGGAGGTCGCAAATTGGACCTGCAGAGAGAGGGGACGTCGAGCAAGACAAGGAGCCCTCACTGAAGCAGGTAGCACCCGGAGAAGTGCCAGAAACAGGCACTACGAGGATGCGTGAAACGGTGCTCGCCGAAGTTGCACAAAGGAGTCCCACGTCGCCGGAGACCAACTTAGAAAGTCGTGCAATGCAGGTTAGAGTGCCGTGGACCCAGGCTTGGCTGTGCACGAAGGATTTCCGCCGGAAGTGCACAGGGGCCGGAGAAGCTTGCAAAGTCGCGGTTCCCAGCAATGCAGCCCAGCGAGGTGAGGCAAGGACTTACCTCCACCAAACTTGGGCTGAAGAGTCACTGGACTGTGGGGGTCACTTGGACGGTGTCGCTGGATTCGAGGGACCTCGCTCGTCGTGCTGAGAGGAGACCCAAGGGACCGGAGATGCAGCTTTTTGGTGCCTGCGGTTGCAGGGGGAAGATTCCGTCGACCCACGGGAGATTTCTTCGGAGCTTCTGGTGCAGAGAGGAGGCAGACTACCCCCACAGCATGCACAAGCAGGAAAACAGTCGAGAAGGCGGCAGGATCAGCGTTACAGAGTTGCAGTAGTCGTCTTTGCTACTATGTTGCAGGTTTGCAGGCTTCCAGCGCGGTCAGCAGTCGATTCCTTATCAGAAGGTGAAGAGGGAGATGCAGAGGAACTCGGCTGAGCTCATGCATTCGTTATCTAAAGTTTCCCCAGAGACAGAGACCCTAAATAGCCAGAAAAGAGGGTTTGGCTACCTAGGAGAGAGGAAAGGCTACTAACACCTGAAGGAGCCTATCACAAGGAGTCTCTGACGTCACCTGGTGGCACTGGCCACTCAGAGCAGTCCAGTGTGCCAGCAGCACCTCTGTTTCCAAGATGGCAGAGGTCTGGAGCACACTGGAGGAGCTCTGGACACCTCCCAGGGGAGGTGCAGGTCAGGGGAGTGGTCACTCCCCTTTCCTTTGTCCAGTTTCGCGCCAGAGCAGGGGCTAAGGGGTCCCTGAACCGGTGTAGACTGGCTTATGCAGAATTGGGCACCTCTGTGCCCAACAAAGCATTTCCAGAGGCTGGGGGAGGCTACTCCTCCCCTGCCTTCACACCATTTTCCAAAGGGAGAGGGTGTCACACCCTCTCTCAGAGGAAGTTCTTTGTTCTGCCATCCTGGGCCAGGCCTGGCTGGACCCCAGGAGGGCAGATGCCTGTCTGAGGGGTTGGCAGCAGCAGCAGCTGCAGAGAAACCCCAGGAAGGGCAGTCTGGCAGTACCAGGGTCTGTGCTACAGACCACTGGGATTATGGAATTGTACCAACAATGCCAGGATGGCATAGAGGGGGCAATTCCATGATCGTAGACATGTTACATGGCCATATTCGGAGTTACCATGGTGAAGCTACATATAGGTAGTGACCTATATGTAGTGCACGCGTGTAATGGTGTCCCCGTACTCACAAAGTTCAGTGAATTGGCTCTGAACAATGTGGGGGCACCTTGGCTAGTGCCAGGGTGCCCTCACACTAAGTAACTTTGCACCTAACCTTTACCAGGTAAAGGTTAGACATATAGGTGACTTATAAGTTACTTAAGTGCAGTGTAAAATGGCTGTGAAATAACGTGGACGTTATTTCACTCAGGCTGCAGTGGCAGGCCTGTGTAAGAATTGTCAGAGCTCCCTATGGGTGGCAAAAGAAATGCTGCAGCCCATAGGGATCTCCTGGAACCCCAATACCCTGGGTACCTCAGTACCATATACTAGGGGATTATAAGGGTGTTCCAGTAAGCCAATGTAAATTGGTAAAAATGGTCACTAGCCTGTCAGTGACAATTTGGAAAGAAATGAGAGAGCATAACCACTGAGGTTCTGATTAGCAGAGCCTCAGTGAGACAGTTAGTCACTACACAGGTAACACATACAGGCACACTTATGAGCACTGGGGCCCTGGGTTACCAGGGTCCCAGTGACACATACAACTAAAACAACATATATACAGTGAAAAATGGGGGTAACATGCCAGGCAAGATGGTACTTTCCTACAGTCATTGAAGTTGTCTGAACTATGGATGTCCAGTCACCAAAATGCCAGGGCCAACGAAAGTGACATTGCATACTCTGAAGAAGCCACAGGAAGTAACATCACAGAAGTGGATGTAACATTGTAAATATAATTTTGAGATCAAAGGCTAGCTTTGAATGCCATATCAGATGCAAAGCTGGAAGCTGCACAGGGCTTCTATGACCCCCACATAGGGAAAAGATCAGTTACACATCACTGCCTAGAAAAGATGCCAGAACCATTTGTTTAGATGCTCGTTCTTATTACCAATGTACAGGCGGGGTTATCTTTGTCTTTATCCAGACGAAAGAAAAAAACACTCAGTCCAAATTGGAAATGTTCACTCCTTGGAACATGGAAGTTTAAAAAAAGACCTACCAGCCGTTAATATGCACTATGTTGAGGAGTAAATAACACTTCTAACAGTAAGGTCTTTGTAAATGCTATATAATCCATGCATATTATCTACAGTAATTAGTCAAAGAATACAGCGATGGCCCGAAAATTCCACTGTAACATGTTCCAGAGGCAGGGTCTGGAACAGGGTCCTGGGAACAAGAGGCACATCTTCCTGAGCTTCATGAAGTCGAAGAGTAGCAGAAAAACAGGGAAGAGAGTGAAAATAGGAGAGGTTTTCCTACACGAGGTCATCAGTGCCTGCATGGAGGGAGCAGCTTCTCCAAGAATGTCCATTGGTTTTCTTCCCCCTTTTTCTCCTGTCTCACTCTTGCGTTCTCTGGCTGTCTCTCCAATGTTATTATGCTTCCCGCCCCATATTTCCCTATTTCACTGTCCATTGCTCCCCTAGCTCTCTCTACCTGTATCTATAGCTCATTTTCTCCTTCTCTATGTGGCTTTCTGTTTAGCTGTCTGGCCTTCTCACTCATGCCTTTTTTCACATACACTCTACCACATTACTGCTTACTATATGCCTCTACACTATGCACCTCTCTCTTCTCTTAACTGTTTCTCCCAATATGTGTCTCTCATCCTCTTTCCGTCGCCTGTTCATTTTCTTTGTTTCCCCATCTTTCCATGAGTTTCTGTTTACATCTTTTCACCACATACTTTCCCCTCTAATTTCCTTTCTGTCTCACTCAGTTCCTGCCTGATGCTCTCTTAGCTCCCTCATTAGTATTTCTACTCTACCACCTCACTGGACTCTACTCCTCCCCCCTAAATCCTATGCCCTAGTAGGCATCCCTGCACTTTCAGGGGCTGAAGGGCTGCATAAAGAGTCTTCCAGTGGTAGGCATGCGCTAGAGGGCTGGGTATTTGAACACAATATTGAGTTCTAAATATTGGAATACATAAATATCAGTAAAAACTATTGTGATACAAAAGTACTGTGATGTGTTGTCAAGAATATTGTTTTTTCATGTAAGTAATATTGTTAAGAATATTGTCGTTGTTAATATCATATTTAATAATATAGTTCTGAAAATATATTTTTACATTATTTTAATGTTTTCTACTTCATATATTAATTTTATGTGTTGCTAGATAAGCAGACAGTTGAGGTGAGCAAATCTAGAGTGTCGCTGGTGTTGCAGGGTGCTCCTTACTAGAGCAGCTCTCCACCTAAAATTGGGAACTTCCCAGAGTTCTCCTTTGTTTTTTGCATAATTTATGCGTCGCTCTATTCCTGAAAGGGTTTTGGTTTGATATATATATATATATATATATATATATTTGCCAGTAGGTAGTTATAGTTAAGACCTAGTTTCTAGGTCCATAGCGTTTGACGAATCTTCCCAAAATTTTCCAACAAAGTGCTCTCTAGAATCTTGTTCTGCATGAAAAATGTCAGGGTGATTCGTTAAGCGGGGTTGAGAAAAAAAGGGGGGTAACAAAACATGGGTTTCCCATGTTAATTTCCATGGACCTTTTAGACACGCCTTCAGCCCAAACTGCTGGACAGATTTATACCAAATTTGACAGAAAGGTAGCTCTTGGTCCGCAGATGAGTCTTTTTCCTATTTTTTGTAAATTCATTCAGTATTTTAGTAACAGTTAAATGAAATCTAAATTTGGATATCTAAAGTCACAACAACTTCATGAATACTGACCATCTGCAGAGATCTGATTGGCTGCCAACACTTCAACCATTTTGAGACTCGGCTTCAGCAAATTATCTGAACAACCTGTAAACACATACTGAAACCACTTGAGAAAGATGAGATGTTGAAACGCATTGTGGTGTCTGGTTAATGCTGCCGGGTCAATGCTGCCTTATGATTAAATCAAACTTGTTAGTGAAGTTTTCGGGAGTGCAGTGTTTTTTCTTTTTTGGTGAACAATTAATGGGGGTTGTGGTCTTAACCCCAACACTAGTACTAGTAGTTAGAGTGCTCCACTTTTTAGGCCGTATTGTTTTGGAATTTGATTCAGCTGCAGCACCCAGTATCTGTGATAATATGGAGGCAATTGTGAACTGTCTGCAAGCTGGTGAGGAGATAATAATCTCCTGCGTTTGTACTATTACAATGGAAGGCTAAAGGACCGGAGGTCGAAACTTCTAATGCTCCTTGCACCACACTTTGTGACGGGGGGACAGCATCATTAAGGAGTCTGCTGAGCCTATGTCCTTTCAACATGGATTCACAGTACCTATGCGGCCCTTAAATTCATTGTAAAGAAGGGTCCAGAGCCTTGGTGAAATAATGGAGTATTAGGCCGAATTGAGACTGAAATTGTTTTTATTTCCTTGCTGTGAAAACATTGAAGGTGTTAAATCATATGCACAAACATTTGACTTTGGAAGATTAGGAATTTTAATAAGAACGGTACTTGCACTAGCATTGAGTGGAATAATAATGCATAATATGAACTTTTTCATCGGAGTTGTTTATAAGTAGTCTAACAGAATTCGTTCTGGCTTCCATGTAATTTATTTACTTTTTCACAGTATAATTAAGATTCCCATGTGTGTGGGACATGAAACTACAGATCCCAGAATGCCTTCTTGCTTTTAAAAGGCATGCTAACAACAACAACTTGTGGACAAGGACTTAAACCACTTGAGAAAGACGAGATGTTGAAACACAAACACGTCGTGGTGTCTGGTTAATACTGCCTGATTAAATCAAACTTGCCAGTGAAGTCTTCGGGAGTGCAGTGTTTTTTCTTTTTTTGGTGAACAATATATATATATATAATTAAATATTAGTGACATTTATTTAATTAACATTACAATATTGGTATATATAAAAATATTTAAAATATTTAAGGTTTACTACTTTAAACTATGTATTTTTTTAAGGAACAATATTTTTGTATGTTTTCAAACGATATTAGTGTGAAACAATATTTTTGTAAATACCGTTATTAGGATAGGGTTGCAATATTTTTCTAAACAATATTTTTGACACAACATTTGTGCTACATGATAGTGTTGATTCTGTTATTGTGTCAGTGTTCCAGTGGGCTGCATACGGAGGGATCTTCTAAACCTATGTATAGCTGCAGAGCAGACTTCCTACTAGGGTTCACTCCTGGCCAGTATTTTTTATGTCAGTGCCCGGGACAAATAGTAAAGTCCAGACTTTTTCTCTTCTGAAATATTCTAAAACAGCAACAGGAGCTAGCTGTTATTCGGGTCTCCTGCCTTGCAGAGTTGAAAAGCAGACAAGAAGAAGTATCCTGCCATTCAAGTTAGTCCAGTGTAGCAGACTTAATTGACAAGGGTAGCAAGCAACCTTGCAAGGTTATGAAGACAAAGCACAGAAATTACAGATGTAACTTATAGCTACCCCTAAATGAGGTTCATGCACATAACCAAACTTAAAACTTACTAGCTAATGAGTGCTGCAGGAGCAGCTAGGTTTGCCATCTTCTGTAAAGAAAAGTACCAGTTATTTACTCATGTTTTAAGTTATGAATGGGTCAAGCACTGGTACATGAATATGAATTTCTGTAAAATCCTCCTTTAACATAGCATTTCTCTGTTTGTTTTTATGGTGGTTCATGATTAAAGTAGACAGGTGCAGAATACTTTTTTGGGTGGTTTCTTCTTATTTTTATCGTTTTAGATTTATATTGAAAATGAAGAAAATTACCAGCTTTACCTGATTTTCTCATCTTTTTTTACCAACATTGTCATTCGAGTTCTGGGCATCCTGGTAAAATACTGGCCATATGGCAGCTGAGCAAGTTTTTTTTATAAGACACTTTTATTGATTTTTCCATAAACAGGCATATAGCAGGCATTGCAATATGAAGCGGAAAAACTATGAGAAACATTGGGCCTGATTACGACTTCGGCGGAGGGGATTGCTCCGTCCCAAATGTGACGGATATCCCGACCGTCGAATTACGAGTCCATTATATCCTATGGAACTTGTAATATGGCGGGCCGGATATCCGTCACATTTGGGGCGGAGTAATCCATTCGCCAAGGTCGTAATCAGGCCCATTGTGTTTGAACTGCTCACAATATCTGTCCTTGGTAGTTCCTTCCCTCATGTCAGATTCCCCCTACTCATGCAACCATGCAATAGGCATTTTAAGGTCAGAAATCCAGTCCATAATATTCCCTCCATTTGCCCCAAATTTTCACAAATTTCTTAGGGCACTAGAGTTTTATAAATAGGTTCTTCTTGCTTGGTGCACCAGTCCATCCCAACGCGCCACTGAGTCATCCGCGGTGGCTCTGGGGTCCTCAACGCCCTGGTGATGGCTCTCTTGGCTACCAACATTTCAATGCCTACCAGAGGTCTATCCTTTCAAAGACCACCTGTGTCCCCCATCGCCCCCAACAGTGCCATCTTGGGAGACAGCTGCACTGGGATTTCCAGACCAGACGATTGTGTGTTCAATTGTAGAGCAATTTCTAGCTATAGGGGAGCATTGCCATACTATATGGAAGAAGTCGTCTTTGGGGGTCCTGCACCTCCCATAGGTGAGTCAGGAAGATGATTAGCCCTGTGGAGGTGTAAAGGATACATGTAAGTGTGATGGAGATAGTGTTGTTGTATTAAGCGTAGGTGTGTTTATATTACCAGTTCATGTAAGGCCATTGAAGCCACCTACCAGTCCACCTTGCTAAATTCCCCAATCCAGTCCTCCAAAGTCTGGCAAAGGCGTTCCAATGTTTCAGGACCGTTGTTATTCAAAGTGTGATATAATTGGGAGATCCCACCCCTCTCCAACCCTCCCATCAACAGTTTTGCTTCGAGGGGATTACATTGTGGTACATCTTGGAGTTGCGATGAGTAGCAACCCATGACATGTCACACCTGAAGTTATTTATGGAATTGTGTGTGGGTCAGGGAAAACTGAGCTTGAAGGGCAGCAAATGGGCATATGGTTGAGCCACACCACAGGTCAGCTAGTGTTGTAATTCCCAATGGACCCCACTATGAAAGCCCTCCAGTGCCGACATCTGCAGTAGTCGACGATCCCGCCAAAGAGCAGTTTGATCTGTCAGGCGATCCTCCCAGCCCATAAGGTGGGGGCCCTCCTCCTTATTAGAAAGATTACCCTTGTAATCGCTCGAAGGGCCTGGGGAATCGGACGACCATACAGGTGGTCAAGCAAGCAACTGAGCAAGTTTTAACTGTGTACAGTCCCAGTCAGGTGCAGCATGGAGGTGCTACCTTTTCACGTAACAGATTTATTTTTAACATGAAAATGCTGCCTTTGAAACCTGGGGTCAGGGGTCGCAAAGGCAGCACCAGGGGTAGCAAAGGACAAGCCAGAGATGGCAACTGCGATCCCTAAATGGCATCCATGGTCTGGTCTGGTTCGAAGGGGATTGTACCTAAATCCTATTTTTTGCCTAATGGGTGGACGCCCAGGTCCAAAAAGATTAAAATGAAGTGCAGGTTAGTGGATTTTGCACTTTCATCATATAAACATTGCCTCGCGATGGCCTGGAAGCAGCCGGCATCTTCGCAGGTGAAGCAATGTTTAGGGAATTTCAAAAAAGGGGCAGTGCCTGAGCTGTCCTCCATTTACAGTATTGGTAGGCAGAGCGGACAGACAATGGGGATAACTGTTTGAAAGGTATTCATCACCAAAATTGAGTAGGCAGATGACACGCCACCTTGAATGTACAATTGTGGGTTGTGCTTGGTGGATTAGAGTTGGCCTCCCATTGTTAAAGTTCTCATAGATAGGAGACAGACTTGGCAGGCGTGAAGAGAGGAGGTCCTCATAAAAGGAAGACAAGCCTATTGCGGTCATGGGTTATTGTTGGTAACTACCGTGGGATGGCTATGCGGTAATCCAGGGGTATAGCTGTGGGAGGCTTGGGTGGGTCATTCTCTTGCCGGTGTGCCCATGGGTGCTCGGCTGCGACCGAAGTGGCCTGCTCCTCACAGTGAATAAACATGGAATCAGCAGATAGCTCTGTCAATACATGAATGTTTTTATTTAACTCAAGAGAGACAGCATTTGCCGCCCTGGACCTATACCATCATGTTGTTATATGATATGCCATATTATATTTTTGTTGGAGCCAAGTGGGGAGTGGTGCGATATGCACTATACTGTTGATTAGTGATGCGGTCATTATGCACAGGCCTCTGCAAAAACACCAGGAACGAATTCGACAGCCGTTGGATTCCCTTGGGAGTGACTCATTCAGCCTAGTGACGTAAATGTGATAAAACAAAGTGCCACATTGTACCATATCGTTTTACCTTTTACTCAGCATTATACTATGTGCAATTCCACGTATATTGTATGGCTGCAATTTATTTTATGTTTCATTGTTTAGAAGAAAAAAAAATACAGTTAAATGCATAGAGAAAAATAAACTTTCAAATAACATTAACAGAAACTGAAGTGCACGTACTCCCCCAAATAGCAAACTGAGGGTTGTAGGTGTGTCCCCTGTGTCCTTGACTGCTGCACTGACACGATTGCAGTGGCATCCGCAATTTAGAGTTTAGGTCTGCGAAGAAACAGGCATCGCCCAGGATTACGGCCTAAAAATGTTAACAAATGTTGTGCAGTTTTAGCCTGTCAATTCAGGATGGTACACTTCTGAAATGCAAACAGTTATTTTTAGAATGATAAGAGCAGATTAACAGTAGGAATTCATGAAGCAGAAGGGCTTATTTTAAAAAATATTAATATTTGTTTAAAACACCACATTGGTAAGGAGCCGAGATTCCCAGTGTTAGTGGCTACTATGGGATTGCTTGCTGTCGATGTATAATCATTCCGGATTGCACTGTTATATACTTAATTTAATAATTAATGCTTCTTTTTGACAGCCTCCCGATGTTTACTGTGCTCAGGAAATTTAGTATTCCCATGACGTTAATTCTGGAAGCTATCATAATCAGGTGAATATCTGATCCCTCTTTGTTTTACTCTCGCTTACTGTGAAGTGTACGTGAAGGCCATTCTGTTATGTGGGTTCCTTAACAACATAGAGTTACAAAATTGATTTTTTTTCGTTATCTTATAATAACAATTGGAGCAATGTAAATTGAAACAGTGCAGATTTGTATCATGCAGGTGTTATTTGTTATTGCAGCTGTATGATAATTTGTGATTGGTGCACCTGAAAATATGCATATAGCAAAAACCCATCCAGAGACCAGGACTGGTTGGCCAAGGAGAGGAACGTAGGCAAGAGGCCTGGAATCTGGTTTCAGCAGCCCCGTGGTTAATAGATACTACCCTTACATTTTTCAAACTAAGGGGCATATTTATGAGAGGCTTGCGCCGCTGTTGCATCAGTGACGCAACGGCGATGCTGACCTTTCACCCATATCTATGAGGCCACTTTGCTTGGCTCTGAATGGCCTCATAGATATGGAGTAAGGCAAGTCAGCGCAAATCGTTGCATTGCCTTACTTTGTGTAAGGTGTTTTATTGTTGTTGCAGCGGGTGTTCCCACGCCGCAACCCATGGAATTTGACACAATTCCAGATTTACAAGGCCATGCAAACCTGGAGATGCATCAAAACCTTATGCATCCCCAACATCTTTATTTCACCTTCCTTTTCCTTGCCCTTTCCCTTTGACGCAGAGCAGCGCAGCAAGATGACTTGCTCCGTTACCCTGCACCAAATCCTCATAAATCTAGGTCTAAGTGTGATTGATTTTGTGATTGACTGCACTATGTGTGCAGTTCTGGATTTTGAGGTGCAGGTTGGTGGAAACTCTGAGTCATATCGGAAATGCCAGTCAGGCACTATCAGTGCCTGTCACTTCCCCAGTATGAAAGGCACAACTGGCTGGCCTCAGTCAGTCATAATGCTTCAGACGTTGTGCTAACAATCACATTGTATATGTGGGGTGTGGCAATTGAGGCATGTGAGATATGTGTGTGTGTGTGGAGGGGTGGTGGTACTCCTGGGCGATCACTGACCTGGCATCCTGGGCCACACATAACATCTAGTGCCCTGCAGCACAGACAAGCCATTTCTAGCATCATGGGGACCACACTTGACACAATTTTTGCCCTTTTTCGTGTACTGTGAGAAAATAGGTCTTCATGAAGCTCACTTCTGGCATAATTCTGACTCTGACATAATGATGGCAATTCGTGCCTCATTCTGAGCATCCTTAGCATTTTAATTACCCACTCTGATAATGCTGGCCATCCTTAGTATCTTGTTGGCATCTTTAACATTATGAGATAGTACTGCAAATCTATAGCAACAACAGGTTCATATTTAGATTATGAGATAATACAGTTCAATATCAGGTGGGAAGCTTTGTAAGAAAAAAGTATTTTCGAAAAGAGTTTGTATTTTATTAATGAAACTCCATTTTTTTGTTTATAGGAAACGATATTCACTGTCCATTATATGGACTGTTGTTGCAATAATTGCTGGAGCAATAGTAGCTGCTAGGTAAGTATACATATTCTAATTCAATAATGCAGTTTTCAGTCCATGCGTCAATATGAATTAATGGGATTGGTCTCAGAGGCTCCTTTCAGCAGGTTGGAATTCTTCACTGCACAATTTCCACATCATATGGTAGACATGAATGGGGACACTGCTAAGCCAATATATTGTGTTTTTCATATAGAGTATAAAATGAAAGTACAAGTTGAAATAAACCAGTGCCACTATCATAGCCTTATGGCAGTTGCAGTAATCAACAAAATTGTAGGGCTAGTGAAAATGAAATCACCCACCTTTAGTTTTGTCCCACCAAAGGACATAACATGCAATAACATCACATGAACCCTACCTAAGACATCACAATACATGACATCAACACACTGAATAAAAAGCCCACACTCTGTCCCTCATTACGAGTGGCCCGAGCAATGATCTGGATATTCCCCACTCCCGGAGTTATACCAGGGTATCAGTAACTCCGGGGGCTGGAAAAATCAGACCATAACAAGTTGGATCCTAAGGGTCCCTGCAGAAATGAGGAATTAGGAAATCAGTAATCCAGGGTCCAATTCCTCTGTAATTTAACTTTATCCTCTGGGTTTTCTGCTTTCAGAGGAAATGCAGCAGATCTCATAATTCTGATGGGGCTGGTTACTGCAGTTACACGGCCCATCCAACTTAAGAGGCCACTAATATTGAGGGATGAAGTGTGAAATGAATACAGTGACTTACAGGTCTTAATACAACTGATTTCATTATCAACCAATAACTAAGGTGCAGCAGCGTTATGTCATGAGTGCAGCTGCAGAAGGCCAGGGGAGCTGCTGTGATAGACGAGGGGCTTTGCCATCACATTCCCATACACAGCCATCATGTAGTGAAATGCACTTGTTGCGTGCCTAGATACAGCTGTCCTGTCCTCCAGTTGAGAAGTCATCTGCTCAGGTGCCCTAAGGTAACTATAACTCATGCCTTTGCCATGCAGAGCTAATTACTCCACATATTATATTATTGATAATATATTCAGTGTCATCTTTCATACTCTCACTGCAACATTTGCAATAAACTTATTGATGAGATAACTGTGCATGGCGAGGGTGCGAGTTATAGTTACCTTAGGGTGCAAGTTTTAGTTACTTGAAAGAACTCTAACTATAACTTTTAAATTTCTATAGTTTTATACGAGTAAGTTCAGAACCTAACTATAACGGTCCTGTAACCTTTGTGTTTTTCAGTGACTATATATATATATATTATAGAGCAACTACAACACAACCTCCCTATGATTGAGATTTCTAACTACGAAGAGTGTTCTCCTGGAGTAGGGAAAGGGGTTCATCCTACTGGGCAGGCTTTTATGTCAAAATGAAAAGCTTTGATTGCTTTTGGAAAAAAGAGGACTCAAGTTCCCAACCCATGCAGGGTGGCAAGCTTCATCATAATGGTGCTCCTTCACTAGCAATACATTTGATTGGAGGCTCATCCAGAGCTTTTACTGTCAACAGTTTTTTGGTATGCCAGAAAGTTCATAATGGTTTCAGATTGTCTTACACATAGTAAATATGCTTTATTTATTTGATAGTTATCCCTACCTATTCAAGGTTAAAAACATATGGGTTAAAGTATGAATTAGAACTCCTCCCTTATGTTATAACTATGGTCATCATGTTTCTGCCCTCCTATATTTTGCTGAAATGTCATAGGGCTTTCGTCAGGACCAGAGAAACCCTACAGTCTGGCTAAGTCCAACCCTTCAAACCCAATCTTAAATTGTGTAGGTAGTGGTGAAATAATGTAACCTGCCTACCAGGGTAATCTGATGGATAGGATATTGTCCTGTAAAAGTCAATCAAAGTGTGAATGTCACACATAGCCATAGCCAAATGTGACCCATAGACATATACATAGTCATAGAAATAACAACGCAGAGCAAATTCATCACACCTGATGTGTTTCTATAGTACTAGATGCAGAGAGCATACTCTTGGTGCCTAACCCCAATAAACTTTAACCACCAACTCACATCACCAGACTCGTGTCAACAGCAAACCATTGTGGTGAGCCAAAAAACCTTGTTGAACTTGTTTTTTTATTGTTCATCTAATCTACATTGGTTTAGACCTAAGATGTATGGGAGGGGAAGCCACCAGACCTTATGATTAGTCCAAAGCGAGGGGCCTGGGGAGAAGGTGAGCACAATATTCGTAAAAGAGATGGGACCACTACTAAAGGTAAATGTAAATGAGAGACAATGTTAAATCACTAATGAAATAGGAGGGTGCCCGCCATACATGTTATCAAGAGGTCTCCCATTGGTAAACCTGTTTCTGTACCTCACAGTCTCCATGTGTAGCGGAGACAAGCTCAGTTCCTCCTAATGAACCCTGCTCGTGTGATGCTGCAAATGATTTAATTCCATTAATGCGTACATTTGTGGTGGCTGTTTAGGAGGAGAAAAGTCAATTTAGGGATGTGGCCGAGCTGGAGAGGGATATGGACAACAGCAATCTCAAAAGTAGTGACTTGAAACATCGAGAAATCAAAAACAATTTGTAAGAAAGATGAGATTTCAGGGGACGAATGTATGCACAGGTGGTCAAGTGGTGATAAGGATACTAGTGGATCATAACAATGTATCAGATTTTACTCATTCCATGACGGTGGTGAAATTGTTCAACAATACACATAAAAAAGAGGAAGGGCATATCTAAATATATGAAAACTAGAGAGGGTAGCACCCGAGAGAGACTATTGCGAGACTGAATGAGGAAAAGAAAATTCTTCACGAAAATAAAAGAGTTGCATTTTAATGAACAATTATGTTTCTTAACATTTTATATTACAGAAATATTATTATCATGAATATTGTTTTCAATGTATCTAGTTGTATAGGTTTCTTTCGTTTTCTTAGCAAAGGAGGTCACTGCTAAGGATACTCTTTATGGGGAGGTACCTTAGTTAGATAGGAATACAGAACTTTAGTGCATCACATTAGCTTTGGGGCATTAGTGGAATGCTGGAGAGAGTTCTGTATTGAGTCTAGTGTTAAACACCTCTTGGTGGATGGGGTGCTTAAGAGGACTGACGCTACCTCTTTACTTACCTTCCTTTCCTTTATATTCTTGGATGTTCTTACATTTGTCAAGACTTCATGGTAATACATCAATATTCAATTTGTTTTACCCAAAGGACATTTTGTTCTGTGTGATTATAAAATCAGAAAAAGGTAGACTTGGGAGGAAGTTTTGCAATTATGGAAAAACCGGAAATAAATGATGTGTACACCTCCCACCAAGGGCCTGTGAACAAGCTAGTGGGTACATTCTGATCTCTGTGCAAATATGTTTGTTAAGGGATTTCAGGCACACCCTGCAGTTTTCCCAGGAACTACTGCACCAGGAAAAGGCAAAACGTGCATTATTTGGTGTGATAAATTCCACACCCGCATGTTACATGTCATTCCCAGTGCAGATGTTTGTAACAGTAGGTATTTACCACACCCTCTAAATACCTTGTACAGGGGTAATGGTGCTTACTGGGTGAAGTAAATATCGCTGAGTTTCAAAACCCCTCATGTCAGTGGCCAACTGTAAAATCCCTTCAGGGGTCCTGGGAAGTACTTTCTGGACAGGACTCCTAAGAAAGAGCTTTTAACTCTTAACTTTATTACGGGTTCCTACTCACAGTCCTTCAATGCCAGTAGCACCATGCTGCTCTTTATTGAAAAATGGCACATGTCGATAAAGTGTCTTTGACACTGCTCCCACTTTATCTTTTTATCTCTCTTTTATTTTTCAGTCATGATCTTTCTTTTAATTTGGAAGGATATATTATTGTACTGTTGAATGACCTCTTCACTGCTGCTAATGGAGTTTATACCAAGGAGAAGATTGACCCAAAGGTAACCAGATATATTTTAAAGCATGTTTTTGTAAAGCAAACCAAGAAACGTGACCCGTCCGGGCGTGTCTGTGTTAGGAACAAAAATACAGCAACCTCAAATGATAACTATAGTAACTATAGATTAGCGCGGAATGCCCCGGTTACTTACTGGTAATCTTCATTACTCCGAGTCAAGGTCTTCCCCGCCACAGTATTTACTCAATAAGCTTTAGCCTCCCTGACAGAAAACTCAAAATTCAAAAGTTAGCGCATAGCTTCCCACTTCTCCAATATGGCTGGCTTCCCCTTCATTATATAAAAAGGAAGTCAACCCCATCCACATCCAGTATTCGAAAGCCTAAAAAAAAAAATTAAGCCATTCGCCACAGGGCTGGGAGTGATGTGAAGCCATACTATGGCGAGAAAGATCTGGACTCAGAGTAATGAAAAGTACTGGTACGTACCGCGGCATTACCTGTTTGTCCGTCTTCCTCACCCCAGTATTTACTCAGTGAGCTAATACCAGATCTAGAATCGGCTTCATTATTAATGCAATGAAAACTTATACCAATGGAAGATACAGCATCATACATGTTTAATACAAAATATCACAATATGTTCCCTTACATACACATCAAACTATACTTTAATTCAGTACTGATATAGAAGCTACTCCTCCTCCTACTTCCAACCTATAGTGTTCCATAAAAGTATGAGGAGTTACCTTTGTTGCTGTATTGTATATTTCTTCAGTTGAAACCCTGTTAAAAGCATCCCAGGAAATGTACATGGACCTAGTTGACCTCCCCTGAACCTGACTCTCCACCTCCTGATCCTGAGACTTGTAAGCCAACAGAATCACTTGTTTAATTCACAGACTCAGATTAGAGTTTGAGGGTTTCAAACCATTCCTCACCGGCCCAAGAGTCAGAAAAAGGCTGCCCACTTTCCTGAAACTCTCTGTCCTGGAAAGGTAAATCAGCAAACCCCTTTTTATATCCAACAGATGCAAAAAGGCCTCCTCCTCAGACTTAGGATCAGGAAAAAATACAGGCAGCACCATCTCCACAGACCTGTGTAAATATCAGGACACCTTCGAGATGAAAGAGGGGTGAGCTTTTACAATCACCTTATCTGCCAAAATCCTTTAAAAAGTTCAGACCTTGGGAAAGAACCCAGCTCAACAATTCTCCTTGCTGAGGAGAGGTGAAAATATCACATTTAAGTGTCAGGAATTTTAAGTCTACAGACTCCAGAGGTTCAAAAGGCTTCTCCTGTAAAGCTTTCACCACCAAAGGCAAGCCCCAAGGTGGCTCTGCTGACATAGGTCTTGGCTTTTTGAAAGAAAAAGACTTCAACAATCAAGACACCAGAGGTTCTAGATGATCAAACCGAGGACTTTTAAATCTCTAAGCGCTGCCAACTGCACTTTAATAGTCAAAGTGGCCAATCCCAAAGCAAACCAATCTGACAAGAAGTCAAGAACTTCAATGGGTTTCACATCATCAGACTAAAAGCCCTTCATTATACACCATTATATACACCATTTTGAAAAATGTGCTCAATGCTTGGCATATGCTTTTAAATTAGGACGTCTAGATTGTTGGATAAAATCTGCCAGCACAGTAGAACAATGTTTAGCCATAAAGCTCATCCTTTCAACAACCAGGCCTGAAGGTGTATTGTCTGTAGCATGGTGACAGGGAGGTGGGGACCAACCAGTGGATATGGGTGACATGGAATCTCCCACTGCGGCTGAACTGCTAATTCTAACAATAGGGGAAAAGACTACTTAAGCCTTGTCCATTCTGATTTTCTGTAATACTTTGGGAATCAAAGTAATTTGAGGAAATGCATACAACAGCCCCACTGGCTACGTGAACAACCTTGGCCTCCTTCCAAGAAATAATTGTACAAAATCATGGCAGCTTAGCACTTGGCATTCTTCTTCGAGGCAAACAAGTCTATCCTCGGGATCCCAAACTTCTTGTACAACTGCAGAAATACATCCTTCGCCAAAGACAACAAGCTCAATCAAGGAAAAGCCTGAACGAGCTTGTCTGCCACCCTGATCTCCTTTACTGATAAGTAAATCGCTGTCAGAGACCAGACCTCTTGTTCTGCCCAGCTGCAAGTATCTTCACTCAGTCGACTGAGGCACTGGACCCTGCAACCCCCACTTGGTGAATCACATATCCCATAACCACTGTGTTGTTCTTCGGACCTGTACATGATGAATCATCAACTGAGGGGCAAATGTCAGGGGATCCAACTGTACTGCCTTCAATTCCCTGTAATTGGATAAGTAATCAGATTTGATCTTTGACCATCACCCCTGTTCTGACAAGTCTTCCAGGGTTGCGACCCCAGCCCTGCTTGCTGACATCTGTGGTGACAATTCTGGAGGGTACTAAATGGAAAAGATCAAGATTTGCATTGTCCACACACCAGTTTAAACTCTTCCTGAATCCTCCTGTCACCAGAACCCCCTGAGCGTAACCCTAAGAACTCAGCAACCAGTGGAAGAGTAGGTGACTGATCATAGGGTACACATGCAGGCATGGGCAGAGAAGAACCATAAGAGAAGCTGACATCAGGCCCTGAAGTCTTAACCATTGTTTTACTGGGGGACAATGCTGTGCTAGCAACCTCTGGATGTCTGCCACCCGAGTCAGTTTCTATTCCATTGGGAGAAACACCTTCCCCACCAATGTCATAAAAAGTGCACCAATGACAGTCAGTTCTTGCGTTAGAGTGAGACACGATTTCCTGTGACTCATGAACAATCTGTGAGCCTGCAACACACTGAAGACCTCCTTGACCTGATGTTCCACCTTAGAGAAAGAAGAAGCAGAAATCAGCATATTATCCAGAAGAGGAAAATCCTTTATCCCCTTCACATGCCCAGTACCTCCAGGGGGTGCCAGCACTTTAGTAAAAACCCTAGGTGAAGAGCTTAAACCAAATGGCAATACCTTGAACTGATTATGTTGACTCTGCTCATAAAAATTAGAGAAATCTCTGCTGAAATGGGACATGCAGATATGCAACCTGTGAGTCCAAGGATGCTAGAAAGTCCCCTGGTTGATAAAGAGGAGAATATTTAGAAGCACCATCATTTTGAATTTTAAATGGGGTTTAAAATGGTTCAACTATTTCAGATCTACCACTGGTCTAAATTCACCTGACTGATTTTCAACCACAAAGAGAAAAGAATACACACCCTTTCCTCTTTGTGAATGCTGTACAGGTACAATAGCTCCTTTTTTCTGGAGCGTTTGAATTCCATCTTGCAGGCCTTGCCTTTTCACTATATTTACCATACATGGTGTGGCCTGAAAAGCATCTGGTGGGGAAGTCACAAAACCAACCTGGAAACCTTCCTTTACCACTTGTAGTACCCAAGTCCTTTCCCAACACTTGATGAAAGGAGAAATCTGTCCTTTAGCTTGGCTGTGTGAACGGATGGTCATATAGTCAGGTTTTGTGGTGGGATGAAAGGATGCTGCTCCAGCTTGAAACTGGGACTTATCGGTGGAAGGGGCACCAAGGCCTCACCTCCTACCCCTAAAGGCTGTTTCAGCTTACACTGCCTGGTCGCAACAAATGCCCTTTTATTTCTAAAGCAATTCTGCCTCATGACCTTTTCTGGGGCCTCAGCTGATTTCTTAATCATCTCCTTTAAAGGGAACTCAAGGAGTTTAACGCCAGAAAAGGTATTGTTCATCAGTAATGCTTTCTGTGCATTATCCACCTTCCAAGATCTCAACCATAACTGACATCTGGCTGCTATGGATGAACCTGCTGTTGATGCAGCTGTGCCCAGGGAATCAAGGGAAATGTCTTATAACAGACTAAACTGCTGGTCCATCATGGCTAGTGTAGGAGTAATGTCCTCCCCTTGATCCATCACTTCCACAAGAGACTGAAAACCTTTCATCAGTGACTGAATGGCATAGGATGCAGCAAAAGTTCATTTCACAGCCACCTGAATCCTTTTATCCACTGTATCTGCTGAAGCATCATCCTCAGAAATGATAGCACCCTGGGATGCCAACCCTGCCATTAAGTAATCCACCTTGATGGATGCTGAAAATTTCTCAGTGAACTCCTGCAAAGGATACCTCTTTATCAAAAATATAGGAAAGGCATGCTTGTCTTCCTCTTTCCATTCGTGCTCCATTACTTTCTTAACTGAAGAACTGAAAAATGGAGTGGCATGGATTCAGGGTCTTTTCTTTGATAGTGGGAGAGGAACTTTTCACTCTTCTCCTGCAAAACCAATTCTAACAACTCTAGGTTTTGCCAAATGGGTTGCAGGACTTCTTTCAATTCTTATCCCTTCACATATTTTCCTTTAACTTCATCCTCCTCTGCATCAGACTCTGCAGTGGCCACATTCTCCAGACAAGGCTTTGTAGGAGAAGGAACGGGCTCCCTTTCTTGAAAAGCAGCTGCCACTGCTGCCTGGATATCATTTGCTGTATCTCAGCCAAAGCAGGAGCCAACTCTTAATCTCCAGGCTCCTCCTCATTGTGGGTCTTCTTGGTATCTTTGCCTTCAGTCTCCATACAGTAAATGTAACAAGCCACTGTAAGCAGGAAAACCTCATGATGACTACAGCAGCATCAATCTCCTAGCAGCCGCATCAACCTATACTCATAATGCCTGGTGCCCGTTAGCAAAGGCGTCTGAAGCTGTAAAACAGCATGCATGCTGACACACGATTATTCATTAAGAGCCTGTTCATTCTGAGTCCCAGCGCACACCAACAAACACGCTGCTGCTAAGTTCCCTCCTGCTGCTATGGAAACTGCCTGGATGCGCTCACTCATGCCGTCTGCAATTCTCCAAAGCAGTCCATCAGCGCGATCCTGCTGGGAGGTAGCAATTACAGCCCTTGCTTGTTCCCAGTACCCAAGCAGGCAGAATAGACACCAGCACCCACCCCCCAAAATCCGCCCAGCTAATGGGAAAGACCCAGATTACACAATTGTTTAAGTGGCTAAAAATGGCTCTTGCATGGTCACACCAACAATAAATTCAAAACTACCTTAAATGCAAAGTGTCGGGTCTGCTAGTGCTACACCTAAAATTTGCTGGCCATAATGCGTCTGCTAAAGCCAGACCTCTGCCCCAGTAAATTTTTCTCTTCGAATTTGATTGAAGAATTACTTGACTCAAAGTTTCACAGAACCTAAAAAACATGATGTGGGTTGGGTTGGCTTTCTTTTTATATAATGATGCTGAAAAGGGTAATCAGACATATTGGAGGGATGGTAACCTAGTACGCTAACTTTTGACTTGGGAGTTTTCTGTCAGGGAGACAAAAGCTGATTGAATAGATACTGTGGTGAGGAAGATGGACGACGAGGTAATGATTGGGGATGTTTATATGAGTAGACCAATCGGAAGAACATTTTTTGTTTACACTCAACTGCTGTTTTTTTTATTGTGGCAGACATACGAAGATTTAAAACCATGGTCCTAGAAAAATGTAATTTTAAAACAGTATTTTTATTTATTTGACTCTTAAATATTCCTCTTGAAATCTTGATATTTATGTTGGCTCTGAATTAATTGTCAATTACCTTTTTGCGTCCAGCGTTGAGCGGACATCTGACCTTGATTGGTGTGCTGGTTTTTGTAGACAATTTGAAATCAAAAGAGATTAAAGCACCACGTAAGCATTTTGCTAGGATCTGGCTTTGGATTTGTGTTTGACTGTCATATGGTGTACATTTTGGGCCTCATTACAAGTTTGGCAGTCTGACTGTAACACTGCTGCTGTCCCGGCCGCCAAAAGACCGCCAAGTTGGGAGATTATCGAACCTCCATACTAAGAGTCACCCAGCTAAGTCTGCCAAAAAACTGCCAAAAATCTGAAACTGCCAGGACACTGGAGGACAGAAAAGAGGCGGTCCCACCACTAGCACTGCCAGCCCGACAAAAATCTTCCAACATATTACGATCCACAAATTACGAGAGCGGTTCTTCCATGGAGGGGAACCATTAGCAGTGTGAACCGCGGTGGTCTTTAGTGCATGGTATGATAGATACAATGTCCTGTGTGTGATGTGTATGTCGATTGGTCAGTTGTTTGGTTGTGTGTTTGTGTGTGTTTGTTCCTGGTTGGTTGTACGTTGTGTTGCATGTGTGATGTCTCCCTGGCTAGTGTCTGTTGTGAGTGCTTGCTAATGAATTGATGGTGCGGTTGTGGTGTTGTTGTGATGTTGTGTGGTATTGTGTGTGACTGGGCCTGTGCTGTGTTTCTGTGCCCAAGTGTGTGTTTTTGACGTATGCGAGTGTGCATGTCAGTTTAAGGTTACGTGTAAATGTCGCCCTTGCACCCCCTTCCAGATGGTATGTTATGTGAGTGTACAAACATTGGCAATATACAAAAGTAACAGGCACGTGTGTGTACTTACGGTTGCTGTCATCATCATGGGTAAAGATTCTGAAGTCTTTGGATGAGCAGGAGCAGCAGGATAACGTCTAGTTGTGGTCCCATGGCAGTTCTGGGCGAGAATGGGATTCTGAAGATGAGTATCTCTTGTTATGCAGTTCGTTTCTGACTGGGTTTCCATGGTGGTGTGACCACGGCAGAAGCCTTGGCAATGTGCTACCTCGTAATCTGTCCTGTGGAAACATGGTATCTGCTGCCCTGCAGGTGCCTTTTGTCGTCCGTGGCAGCCTAACCGCAGTGGCGGTGCCGGCGGTGCTATGGCTGTATTATGTTCGGAATACCACAATGGTCATAATTTGTCAGTCGTCTCCGCCAGCCTGTTGTCAGTTCAACTGCCGACATGGCAGTCCTGAGACCGCCAAACTCGTAATGAGGCCCTCAATTCTTCCGTTTATAACTGTTCATATTTTACTCTTCTTAGTTTCTTATTTTTTTAGCTCTTGTCTGTAGTGACTGAGTGATGGGTTTGGACCGCAATCCTAAGACCACCTGGCAACATAATCTTTACTATTAGTGGTTTGTGTCACTATTACAACCACACTGGAGTCTGTCTTACTTCCACCCATGGCCCTACCACAGGACAGTCCAGTAGCTTCTGCTGCACCTCAGCACCATCAGCACCATTAGAGACAGGTTGATCTGGGAAACACTCTATAAGACGTTTACCAGCATTTTGAATAAAGATAATGGAAATACACTCGTACATTAACAAAGTCCTGAGGGTGGTAAGCTGAAGGATGTGGTAATATAATGTGTTTTTAAAGCCACACTGATGTTGATGTATGAAGGATGTGTGATAAAACGCTCTGTTAAAGCCACATTGATGTTGAGGTGTGAAGGATGTGGTGATCTAAAGCACTGGTAAAGCCACATTTCACTATGTCTGATAACTGGTACACAGCTTTATGGACTAAAGCCATGATGTTTATTACTAATTCATTCTCCACTGTCCACTCCCCTGACACCAACATGAACCTTCAGAAAGGCATGAAAAGGGTTGAAGGACATTTTTTAAGTGGTGCACATCATGACAAATAGCCTAGAATGATAGCTAACATTCGACTTATCGAGGGCCGAACGCTCTATCACAATATGCCTATTGCTCTAGAGTGTGCAAAATGTCCTTGCCGTTCTTGATGGCCCCTTGCTCCTTTCCACAAGCAGCCACTGGTAACTGTCAGTGAATGCTACCATCCATGCAGATGAATGTATATCCTAGAACTCACAGGTTGCTCGCTAGGGTCCCCTGTAACTACTTCTGGCCCCCCTCTCCTTCACCAGGTAGAAGATGGGACTCAAAGCAAGCAGCAAAGGGGACAAGGAATGGTAGCAACTGAGGGAGAGCAGTGCATGAGAGTGGCTGTTTGCCGCTTAGGTCTCTACTGGGCATCTACTCATAAAAATGCGGACATTGGCCACATAAACATAACGAAATTGAGAGTAGGATAATTTGTACCTCAGTACACTTTACACAGGATTAAAGTGCAACTTGTGCATGGAGAAAATGCGCGTGATGCAGAAAGGGTAATTGGCAACACGTGCACACTTGCTCTGCAAATGTGCAAATCATGCATATATGCAAGATGTATGTGGGCGTAAGCATCCAAGTATACTCCTATCATGCATTTAAAAATCCAGCACTCTCTATTACTACTTTGCACCCCATCGCTCCATCTTTTTCTGTGTTATATTGAGCATTAATTTTGATAGTAAAATAAGAGATATATACTGTTTTTAGATATATGTCACAATGACAATCGATTTTACTACTGTATGTAGATAGATATTGAAATGAAAAGTTAAGTACACTGCCTGCTTTTTTGTACAAATTTGCAACCTATATTTGTGTTTTTGTCCGATATGTTATACAGCTCTTTGAAGCCCAGTAGGCTTAAACTTGCACTTGATAAATCAATTATAATTAAACATAGAGTCAGTAATAGACATGAAGATCACATATACAAAGGAGGAAATGCCATGGTAGACGCGCTGATTCATAATACAGAATAAGCAAAATTGCTCCAATTTACCATGAGAATTGCTCCTGCCCAAGACAGGTATTAAAACCAGAAAGCTCGCATGAGGGAAGTAGGAAGTTTTGAAAGATAACAGCACCAGCCCATATTGCTATGCAGTTGCTGATCACAGGAGGGGAGGAGGCAGATTGTTTTGGCATGTCCGACAAAGAGGCATCTGAGAAGTATTCCTAGCCTTTTCATGACATTATTCTTATTCCGTGTGGGTGAGGATGATCTCACATCCTCTGCACTCACGTACTCCTTCCCCATGGACAAATGCTTGTTGCACTGTGGTGCTTTACAGAGCAACAGTGGTAGCAAAGCTGCGATTTTAGTTTAGAAAGTCCTGATGATTTCACCAGGTGCTGCTGTGCATCGTTTCACTGAACCAGAGGTGTGGCAAGTGTGAAGTATTTGCACAGAATTTCAGTATACTGGTCTAAAAATTGAAAACTGCAAACTTACAAACTCTACAACAGTAAAAGTCCAATACACCCTAAAATGCCATTGCGGACTAGCTAATATTGGCAAAACAAGCCCGAATACCAAAAAAATGACCATACAGCATAAATCAGAAATCCACTGTAAGATTAAAGCAGCGCTCATGATTACACATTTCATGGGCACATGAAGAGACACACTACTAATGGACCATGTGTGTTATCTGCAGTTAAACCAGACCACAAAGGACATAGGACCTGAGTTATATTTTGACGGACAGCCTGTCGTTTCACCAGGGGGACAAAGTAAATTACTCCGTCCCCATGATGGAATGGCCATCCGTCAAATGTTTAAATGACTGCCAAGCAGGAGGTTATTTATAATGCATTGTCAGGAACTGCCATCAGGTGGACTCCTACTAATACATATCACTGTTAGATACAAGGCCACATCAGCATGATGCAGCCCTGCATTAAACAATTGACTTTTTTTTAATAAAAAAAAAACAATCCTGAAACAGGATTTTCTCTTTGAAAATAAAAAACTTCATCTCCCATGTTGGGGGGAGCATTATCTGTTTTTTACTGTCCCTCACTGCCAGGGTTTGCTTGGCTGTGACGGACAGTCAAAAAATTGGCTACAAGTCCACCCATCCTAATTAGGTTGGTAGACATGTATCCATTTCGCCGACAGCCCTTACTCAATCGAGCCGCCAGAGAGACTTGGCTACAGCGGTGACAGAGTAGTCACCGCCATAGCAAACGCAAAGGTCTGCCTGCATTTAAATCGGGGGGCAGACCTTCATGTTGGAGATATGTATACTCTGTCATCGTTGCAACAGAGGGTACACACCTCTAACATTTAAATCAGAACTATTAGCTGGAAAGAACATTGCCTATCATTGAACTGTGTTTTGTCTTAAAAATTCCAAACCTGTCATAGAGGACTGAATGAATTACCTGAATCTAGAAACATACGATGAACAACACATACCAACGCAATGGCAATACCAATACACAATGAAAGATAAGACTCTAAGGCAGGACTACCAACCCCATGCACAGTGACAACTGGCATTCTTGCACCTGGGTCTCTTTGTAGGGTCACCCCAAAGTTTTTGCTTTTACCCTCCTACTTTTCTGAACTCATTTTTGCTGGCCTTAGGTCTCTGTGCACTTTGCCAGTGCTTACCAGTGCTTTAGGGTTTTGTACTAACTCCCTAAAATAGACTTACGCCTGATTGGCATATTTAATTTCTTTATAAGTCCCTAGTAAAGTGGTATACCATATACCTAGGGCTGGTAAATTGAATGCTTCTAGTGGACCTGCAGTTCTTATTGTGCCACCTACTTAGGTAGGCTCTTAACATATATCTCAAGCCTGGCATTGCACCCTGATGGCAGTTTTTAAACTGCCAACTCAACTTGACAAAATAACCCCCATTGCCAAGCCTTAAACTCTCCTTTATTACATATGTCACCCCTGATGTAGGCGGTAGGCAGCCCATAGGGCAGGGTGCATTTAATTTGAAGGTTCAACATGTACTTTTAAGCTTTACATGTGCTGGTAGTGAAAAAACCCTGAGTTTGTTTTCCACTGCTGTGAGGCCTACTTCTCCCATAGGTAACATTAGGTTGTCTTCTTGGATTTAATAAGTGCTAACGTTTTATTAGGGATTAGGAGTAGGTAGGACCTTAATGTTTGGTGTCTAAACGACTGTAATTTGAAATCCTCTTTAAATGGCAAAGTCATATTTTAATTTACAATTTTGAAAATAGCACTTTTAGAAATGTCTCAAAAAACAAGGGCAGCCCTTACTCAACGAAAACCAGAATGAGAACCATGTCATAAATTATTTTAAAAAAACATTGGTTCTCATTAGTGAATCAAGAAAAGAAATGCAACAATGGCAGTAAATAATTGTTCTGTTCACAACACAAACTGATAGAGTCATCAATGCATATATCCATTCTTATTCTTTATATATTTTTCAAGTGCATAATGTCCCATGTGAAAGGAGGAACCAAGCAAAAATAATAATAACCAATATATACTTATACCAAAAAAGCAAGACAACACAAACATATGTGTTCCATAGAATGGCAACAAAATATATATATGTCTGTCTAAAGGAAGGATTACAATAAATCCATGGCCTTTTGTCAACTAGGGGTTTTTCTAGTTGATTTGTTAATGTTTTATGTGTTGACAGCATTTCAACTGAGTTGTGGATAATAGGTCTTATCAAGACCAACAAATATAGGCACACCTAAGAAATAACTAAAACAAACAAGATGACTCTATCTAGGCACAGGAATAGGTGTCATATTAGATATTAGAACATTGGAATGCTGGGGGCTCCATTGAAAACAATGGAGTGCTGCGGGCTTTTACTGGCCGGTAAAAGCCCGCAGCGCCAACATTCCAATATTCGCTTTGTTCACAGCAACAGCTGTGAACAAAGCCTCACGGAGCCCGAGGGGATTTTAATCCCCTCGGGCTCCGTGAACATTTTTTTTTTTTAATAGAACATTCTGCCCTGTGTGGCAGAATGTTCTAATAGCCTTAGAACCCGCCGTAGCGGGCTCTACCGGCTATTAAAGTCCCTCTCCCTTGTTAAATGCCCTCGCCTTCGGCTCGGGCATTTAACGCGGGTAGCGGGCCTTTAATAGCCGGTAGAGCCCGCTACGGCGGGTTCTAAGGCTATATTAGAACATTGGAATGTTGGGAGCTCCATTGGAGACAACAGAGATCTCTTGGCTTTTACTGGCTGGTGAAAGCCCAGAGTGTCAACATTCCAATGTTCTTTGTTCACAGTAACAGCTGTAAACAAAGGCCTCACAAGCCAGAGGGAATTTTCAATCTCCTTGGACTCTGTGAGGCCTTTGTTTTATTTATTAGAATAATCTGCCCTCTAGTGGTAAAATGTTCTAATAGCCTTATAGCTCTTCGTAGCTGGGCTTTACCAGCAATTAAAGTCCTGCTCTCTAGTTGAAAGCGCTCGCCTTCGGCTAGGGCATTTAACTCTGGAGCGCCCTTTATTGGCCAGTGGAGCCCGCTACGTTGGGCTCTAAGGCTATATTGGATGGCACTCTACTGCAAATTGTCTCCTTAAGGGCTGCACATTGGATATAGATATGAAAAAACACCCAAAGTGCTCAAAAGCACAGATACATACTCGGGCACAGCGTCAGTATCTTTGCAAGTGGAAAAATGAAAACAAGGATTTTAGAAATGTTTAAAAATTTGTAATTGTGCCAAAATTAAGTAAAATGAATGACTCATCCCTGGGAAGAGTGTACTGCACATGTCCACAGGTTGAAAATTCAATGTGTATTGCGTGATGTGTATAAATCGGGAAAAAATATATTCACTTAAAAAGAAATTCTTGCAGAACCGCGATCATTAGAATAGCAAGACCACAACCAGGCAGTTCAACACACAAATGGGGTCAGGCTAAAAACAATGGTCTCTCTGCACAAGAGGAAGTTCTCACAAAGCCATGATGGTCAGGCTTGCATCTCCGTCAGTGTTCGAGTGAAGACCTGGAAGCACGCTTCCCCGAGACACTGACAAGTATCAGAACGAGGCTTGGAACACGTGCATTCCTAGCTACGGATCGAGAAGGGGGACATGTACAGGCACGCATTTAATGTGCACAGATTTGAAGGACAACACAAATTAAATGAAAAGGAGTTAAAAATGAGGAAGATTGTATGCTATTGTTCCAGGTGTTGAAAAGAATGTTGTTGAGACATTAAATAAAATGAAATAAAACACAATTGTGTAGAGTCCAAATTATGCCCGGTGGTCCCATAAAAATAATTGTAATTGCATACATTGTGTTTGTACACCAGTTCAGCATGTAGAGTTGAGCCAGTTGTGGTGAGGCTTAGTTCAGGCATATTTCAGCATCAGTTATCCACATTGTACACAAGGATTCAGGCACTCAACACAGCCTAGGATGAGCACCATTTCACACTATGTTTAAGGGGTGAAGTAAACAAAGAATTGAAGAGAACAGTCAAGTTTACATCCAGACATTAATCAATATACCCCTGCAATGTTGAAAAGGAATCAATTGGGAAATATATTGATATTGCAAAAACAGTCTCATGTAAACATACTTATGGTTCTGTGCATTGTATTAATAAGTACAATAGGTAAAGGTATAAAACATTTTCTGCAAAACGAATGTGGCGTTATATCCCTAAAGTTATTGAAATTCCCCCCAAAAAATAGAGATTAAACAGTGGCAGGCAGCTTAAATGTGTCCTAGAATGGCGCCAAAAGTCCACCGTGAGCTCAGGTCACTTAAGCCTTATCACTTCACAATATACCTAAAAAGGGCAAGTACTCAATTCAGCCACATATGTATGCCACTCTTTCACAGTATTAAGTCCATGACGTATTGAGTCACATCACTCTCAATTAACTTGCACTCCATTTCCTGTAAGATCTGTGTGAGTAAAATCCTCACTCACGCAGGCCTGGTACTGCCCCTGTGAAGAGTTGCTCCAGGCTAAGGATAAAGCACCCCTCAACAAACTGGTGTATGTTACCACGCTCTGCCCCCACACAAAAAGAAATCTTATCATGAAACACTGGCACATCATAAAGAACATTGATTCTTCTGTTGAATCACCAATGTTTGCCTTCATGAGGGGCAAAAATATTAAAGATCATTTAGCCCATTCCTCAGTCAGGGGCACTGACTCTAACACTAGCAAGACACTGAAAGATATTTGCGGTCTCCATCCTGTGAAAAGACACTACTGGTGTGGTAACTGTTGTTTGCAAATACACAACAGGCACAAAGACATTTGAGAATAGTACCTGTAAACTGGACCTAAAGAATTGTAATCCCAAAAATGTCATTTACTGTATATGGTATCCATGTAACCTGCTGTGTAAAGGACAGACTTTGCAACCTGTAAAGACAAGAATATGTCAGCATTGCAGCAGAAAAAGGTGCAAAGTAATTAACGCTCCTTTGGTGATGCCATGGAACAAAATCACATTGTGGAGGACATTGTTGTTCATGGACCTCAGTAGTGCATTTGCAGGGTTAACTGCTCTAAACTCTGGGGAACTTTGTATAAGCTGGGTCTGCCCCACCCTACAGTGGATGTTTTAGAGGTGCTCCATGTTGAAGTTTGAGCCTCAGATAGGTATGGCTTGGAGGGTGAGTGCACTGCATTTGTTAACCTTTTTTAGGGGTGTTTGTCAGGCGTGCATTTTCGCCTCCATTTTATTTCTTTAATTATTAATGGTCTGCACTGTGTTTTAGTCTTCCAGTGCAAAGTTTTACCAGTTGTGCATGGCAAAGGCATGCTGACCCTGCTGTATGCGGATGCCGCAGTTCTACTTTCTTGAACGCCTAATGGTTTACGAGGAGCTGTTGATGCCTTTATAGGATATATGAAGAACCTGGAGTTAAAGGTTACTATATCTTAAACACACTATATGATGTGTGGTACGCCCCTGAGTAAGCCACGCCCAATGGTAATTAAAGGCCAAATAATCAGTTGGGTCCATGAGTTTTCTTACCTGGGAGTAACCTTTGATGCTAATGGAAATTGGTTATCATGTATCTCAAAGCGGTACACTTGTTTTAACGTTTGTGTGCTGTATTCATGCTTGTGTCTAGATACTTCAATACTGCCTTTGTTGAAGGTGTTCAAACTAAAATGGTTAACCATTCTAACCTTTGGGGCCTCCATTTGGGGATATCGGAATTGCCATGTATTGCAGCAGGAAGCAAATCATTTTTGCTTGTGTTTGCTTGGGGTTGGACCTAATAGTCCGTACTTTGCACTACATGAAGAATTGGGCTTGGATTTTGTGGAAGGCCTTGTAAAGTTTGCTTCTTTGCTTTTCTTAAAAATGCAATACTTTGGCATAACTGTGTGGCTTTTTGATGTTATTCATTTATGCTCTTAAGCCTATTTATTGACATCTGATTGTATAATTTATGTGATGTTTTTTCTATTATGGTTAATTTTGAATAAGTGAATAAAGAAATTCTACAGACTGATGAACATTGTTTGGCAAGTCATTGATATGGCATTTGTTCCAGAGAGAAGTGGTGATCTCAAACAGAGCTTACAGAAAATAGAATGCAAGTGGATTGAGCGATGTGACTCAATACACTAAGGACGCAATACTGTGTGAGGAGTGGTGTACATATGTTGCTGAATTAAGTACTTAACCTTTGTGATCACATTGTGAAGTGATAAAGGCATCAACAGAGCACTCCATACTTGAGCTCGTGGTGGACATTTGCTGCCGGTCTAGGACACATTTTAGCCTGCCTGCCACTATTTAATCACTAATTTCTCTTTTTAATTTGAATCACTATGGGAAAATAATACTGCATTCTTTTTACAGTTTCATTTCTATACCTTGATCTGTTGTACTTATTAATACAATGTACAGAACCATAAGCTGTGGGACCGTTTTTGCACTACCAATATATTCCCCAAGTGATTCCTTTTCTACGTTGCAGTGGTATATCGATTAATATCTGAACGTGATCATGACTGCCCTCTTCGATTCTTTGTTTTCTTGACCTCTTAAACACATTGTGAAGTGGTGCTCATCTAAGGCTGTTTTGAATGCCTAAAACCTTGTGCACATTGTGGATAACTGGTGTGTTAACCCAATGTATACAATTATAATTATTTGTGCATGGGACCACCATGCATAATTTAGAGACTCTACAATGGTGTTATTTTATCTAATGTCTCACCGAAATTATTTTCAACGTCGGGGACAATAGCATACAATTTCCTCATTTTGAACTCCTTTTTTATTAAATTTTTTGCCTTCGAACCTGTGCCCATTAAATGAGTACCTATGTGTCTCCTTTCTCGCTTCATACCTTTGACCACACACATCAAAAGCCTCGTCCTGATCCTTGTCAGTGTCTTGGGGAAGTGCACTTCCACGTCTTTACTTAGACATTGATGGAGATGTGAGGCTGACGATCACAGCTTCACAAGTACTTCCTCTTGTGTGGAGAGAGCAATTGTTTCCTGCCTGACCCGCGTTGCATGTTGAAGTGCCTGTTTGTGGCCTTGCCATTCTGATGATCATGGTTCTGCAAGAATTTGTTTTTAAGCGGAGAATACATTGTTTTCCACTTTATACACATCATGCATTACTCATTGAATTTTCAACCTGCGGGCATGTCCACTACACTCTTTTCAGGGGAGAGTGATTAATTTTATTTAGTTTTGGTACAGTTACTCATTTTGAATCATTTCTAAAATCCTTGTTTAATTTATTGACTTTCAAAGATACTCATACTTGGTTTCCCGAGTAAATAACTCTCTTGCTTTTGAGCCTGTTGGGTAGTTTTTTCTATCTATATCCGATGTGTGGCCCCTATGGAGACAATTTAAGGTAGAGAGTCATCTATTATGTAACATGGTACTTGTTTCTGTGCCTGAATATAGTAGTCACTTTTGTTTTATATAAATGTTAGTTTTCCCTATATTTGTTGGTCCGGATGAGGCCTAGTATCCACAACTGAGTCGAAATGTTGTCAACACATTAAAACAGAAGCAAACAAACTAGAAAAACCCTTGATTAATAAAAAGGCATGCATTTATTATAATTCATATATTTATGCTGTCTTGCTTTTTTTTGTATGTATGTATTGTTCATTCCATTTTGTGTTTGGTTCCTCCTTTCACATGCACACCACGCACTTGAAAAATGAATAAAGAATAATGATGGATATATGCATTGTGTGATGACTATTTGTTTGTGTTGTGAACAGAACAATTATATACACAATTGTTGCATTATATTCTTATATCAATTATATCACTAATGAGAAACCCTGTTTTTTAAAATACCTTTAGAAATGTGGCATTTTCCTGCCCTATTTGCTGCCTGCAGAATGTTCCTGGGCCACATGACTGAGTGTAGTTGGCAGTTTGACTTTGTATATTCAATACAATAGAGGGATTAGGTGTGCCTGGACAGACCATCACTGGCAGAATGGAGTAGCGGAACTGGGCACAGCCCCACTTACAAGTCAATAGGCTGTGCCCTGCCGTCGTACAAAGGACTTTACATCTGGCTGGAGCCTGGGCAGGCGTGGCAGGAAATTCTAAGCACTTCACAGAGAATCTCTAGAAACTTCTTTGGGTTTAAAGAAGGCACCAGGTATAAAAATACGACCCTTAGGCCCACTCTTCAATTCATTTTCTGGACCTGCGGAAGGACTCTTAGAGGACTGCCTGCTCTGTTCTGGCCTGCTGTGTACTTCAGAAGACTGCTTTGCTGCACCTGGAAGGACCGCTCTGCTGTCTGAAGACTACCTTGAACCCTCAGAGGCCTGACCTGCTGCATGAGCACTGTTCCACTACTTGAACCCAGAATTACCTGAGTGATTGCAAATGGTAGTTGGCTGGCCTCCTGATCAGAGCCTCAGGGACAGAAAAGGCCCCAACCATCTTGAACTCGCTCCTGGATCTAATCTGAGTGAGTCCTAATCCTTCAAGTGGTGCCTCTCCAATCTTGGACCCTTGGAAGTGATGCTAAACGTGCCCAGAGACCCCAAATCCAAAACTTGGTTCTTAAACATTTTGTGCCAAAAAAGTGCTCTGAGAACCAAGAGGAGACCGGGACCGACCTGCTCATCAAATCATCCAAGGTGCATCGCCTGTCACTCTGACTTCATACCAGCTCCCACTATGTTCTGCAGCAGCAAATCCTGTTCAGTGTTCTTTCGTACAAGGGGTATCTGGCCTCATGGAGCCCTTGTCAACTACAGCTTGCAGCTTTGTCCCGTTGGAGATTTTCAACTTCCGAAAAAAGAGACTAAGGGCCTGATTTAGATATTGGTGGACGAGTTACTCCATCACAATGGTGACGGATATCCTGTCCGCCAAAATCTAAATCCCATAAAATCCTATAGGATTTAGATTCCTGAGGACAGGATATCCATCACCATTGTGACAAAGGAACTAGTCCTCCAATAACTAAATCAGGCCCTAAGTCTGCTTTTGAAATCTTCACCATTACTTCATCTAGCAGCTTTACTTTTGCAGACACTTTTTCACAAAATTTCTTCTAAGACTGAAGTTAAGCGCCGACTGGGCCCAATCCACTTCCTGTATCCGACCCATCCTCCATCGCAGTCGGCCATATATTTTGACTTTGACCTGGTCCGCTGTGACTAGATGTCTATGGTTGGCGCTTTGATCTTTTAGGTGCCAGTTTTTACTTTAAACTTTTAAACTTCATAACTCAGTTTGTACTGATTGGATTTTTCTCATTGTCAAATACTTTATCAAAATTTACTCTATTTTTCTAAACTGGTGTGGGATTTTTCTTGTGTTGTGTTATCACTTCATTACTATTTGTGTGCTGCCTGCATACTTTACACACTGCCTGAAAGTTAAACCTGATCGCTTTTGTGCAAAGCTACCAGAGAGCTAAGCAAAGGTTAATTTAGTGCCTTTTCTGGTTCACCATGACAGGGACTGTGGCTGTTGCTTGAGCATGGTTAACACCGCACTTAACCAACAACCCAATTTCTCATGTGCACCTTAGAGAGCTATAATGAAGATGAACATATAACATACTGTTTCCTTTGTCAAGAAAACACTTGCAAATGTGGTGGAGCAAGATCCATTACATATTATGCGATCAACTTCCCTGTCTACAACGTTCCACCCGACATGTCTATATCAGAGCCAGGAATAAGCTCTTAGGATCAATAAAAGTTGCCAAAGCCAAGCCAGAACAAAGGTTTTTAGCGAATGACATACTCACTGTGACAAATACATGTGTTGTGGTAAATCTGAAGCTCTGGACCACCATTGAGCCATGAAAACAAACCAGTGTATCAGCTGTGTTCTGCCACCTTGCAAGCTACTAATTTATAATGCCTGAATTAATATACACCAATTATGATTTAGAAAGCGCACCAAACAGAATACCAAGAAAAGACTGAAAGTTATGCAAGCCAAGCACAACGGCATACACCCTGAGAATGTATCAATGAGAGGTATGACCTCATCAAAAACAAAATATTAATCAGGTCATGATTTTAATATTCAAGTGAACGAGGAATACAGGTCCTAATATCCCACTCTCTCTTGAGGCACATCTGGTCCACTAAATCCTGATGATACCTTCACAAGCCATGCAATCCTATAACGGGGTTGAAAAACATAGACTACACCAGGGAGAGTTAGTAAAAGACTAAGAGCCTGATTTAGATCTTGGCAGAGGGGTTACTCAGTCACAACAGTGACAGAGATCCTGTCCACTGAAATCTAAATACCATAGAAAATAATGGTATTCAGATTCACCATTGTGATGGAGTAACCCTTCCGTCGAGACCTAAATCAGGCCCTAAAAGAAATATGTTATTAAGGAGTAAATAGATTTGTAATGGAGTGTAATACTTGGCTCGAATTCCAAAGAGGGGGCCCTCTTAATGAGAAAATTTTGAAAAAATTGGGACAAATAGAGAATGTTAAAGCACATCTTAAAATAATTTTGCTCAGAAGCTATAGGCTTTGAAATAGCAGTCATTAAATATTCAAATCCTTTCATGATATGCCCAAACTAATGAACCCTTGTAGTCCCAAGGAGTTGACCTCATTTTCTTCAAAAACATTATATCATTTACATGTAAAAAATGTCCTCCATTGTGCCAGGGACAGCATTTATTCATGGGTGATCCCCCATATTCCATGAGGTGTCAGAATTTTGTCCTTCATGTCAGCTATATACCATGGTTGATGCTTATGTCAAAAATATCTCTATTATGTTATGTTCAGAACTTTGTTGCTGTCGCCCTCCCACAAATAATGATTGTCCCCCCATATACCACAAACATCTTGCATCTTGAGCCCCAGAGATCAAGAATTGCCTCCATTATGTCAGTGCCAGCATTTTGCCAAGAATTGCCACTAGTATGTCAGCATTTTGCCATGAATGCCTGTTATGCCAGCAATTACCTCTCGTACACTTCTACTCTGTTTTACCAGTAGTATGCCAATACCAAATATTACTATAGTACGTCAGCGCAAAGTATCACCTCTAGTTTGTCAGTATTACCTCTAGTATGACAATGCCCGTTTTTATATGTGCTGTTATCCTAGCCTCTGAATTATGTCCACTATACCAGCAGCATTTTGTAATGGGAATTGCCTTCAGTATCTCAGGGACATTTTGGGATAATTGTGTTTGAAAACCTTACAGGCTGGCTTAAACACCTTTTGTGCATTTGAAATTGCAAATTCTGTCAATCATATTTGAATTTTCAATGAATGGGATTGGCAAATGAAGGGGATCACATACTTTTCCTGCCATCTTGAAAATCACGATTTGGATAAAAAAGAAATCCAAAACTAAAGCAAGGCACCGTAAGAGGAGCTGACAATAGGTGAGTGAGTGCTAGGGGCTAGTCAAAGGCATGGAAGGAAAATGGGAGTGAAAATGGAAAAAAACAAATTTGGTACAGTAAAAGTAGTAGGCACCTGAGCACCTAGCCTGCCACTTGCTTGTGGCCTCCATTTTCCTGCTTGTTCAAGTCTGATTCAGGTCCCACCTTTTGACTAAGTGACACCACCACTGCCCAGGTTTTCCTTCCTGTGGTTTCCCATTCACCGTTCTTCCCGCCAACCGAAGCCCCATCCACCCTAGGACCTACGTAATGCAGGACGTAGAGCAACTGTGCAGGCTAGTATGACAAATGCACTCCAAAGGAAAGCCTGTCTGCGCCTGGACCACGCCCAGCGGCAGGAACCCTGGCCCCCATGACCATCCAACACAACACCACAACCACAGCTGCAGCCACCACTGGAGCCACCACTGGAGCCAATGAACACCACCACTACTCCTCCGCGACCTGACAGCACAACCTGGCAAACACACTGCTGCTGTGCATCCCCCAGCACCATGGTAGGACCTTTCTCCTGCACCCATTGCAATTTCACTGGTGACACCTCAGAATCTGAGAACTGTTAACGCGTCCCACCTTAGATAATTTACTTTTGCGGGGACTCATTTTAGGCCAATGAACCTTTTGACCCTGATTGGAGTCACCTTAAGACGAGATATCTATTTAGCATTTCAATCAATAGATCAATAACCTCATCAATATTTACAATAACAAATCAATCAAATTGGTTAATGAGATTAATAAGAACTGAGACACCTCATGACCCTTCAGCCATGAATAACCACACAGAGTTAGTAAGATTTCTGACATTTATTCCCTATTTGTTACATTCTACTAGCAAGTTTATTAGTCTCAATACCAGAAAACACATCAACAATGTCACAATGTGGCAACTTGAATAAGACTTTATCAAAGCAAAGATCATGAACATTAGAACAAAGCACGACGTCAACATAAATTAACTTTAGCAGAGCATCAATAGCGCATTTATTCAACAAAGCAAAGATTCAGTCATTTGTCTATTTGCATTCGCTTAGTGAACTCCTTAACTAACCTCAAATTAGCATCCGCATGTTGGGTTTCATGCAAAACAATTTAGTAACACAAATTTAGAAAACATCTAACTAGGGTCTCTATCAAAAGAGCAGTTGGTACCTAGAAAGGAAAGGCAAACAGACAATTACAATTTCATTATCATATAGTTACCCTCCGTAATGCGCCAGCATACAGAGTTAGTCTTCGTCCTCAGGACATCAGTTGATTCGCCATCGGCCAGGACAGAAGGAGCAAAGTCTCAGCAAGGTAGGGCAATAAGGTTTTCCCTCATAAAGAGAAGGAGTAAGTATCAGGCAAGGCAAGGAAGGTGAGGATGGTTTAAAGAATCAAACAGCAAAGTCTTAAGTCAGAATATTAAAGTAACAGCATGAATGTCACTATAATGGCTTAGTAATGGCATTGAATGGCTCGAAATGGCTCACAATGGCTGATTTCTCCTTGTGACATGTCATTATATCAAATCCGGCTAACAAGCTTCTAATTTCCAATTGGGCAATATTTGGTGCATCATTATCTCTGTCCAATGATCCATCGATCACCTTACTAGAATTTTCACTGAAGACACGTAGTTTATTGGCTCCTGTAATTGACATCTTCAACGGGTAGAATGTCAGGTAGGAAAGGTTACACTCGTCGTTTCAGTCAGTAGTTCCATTGTCTTTACCAGTTCAGGCGACCTTGCACCTGTTGCGAATTACACTGTTGCATTCCGCAAGAATGTCTCCTTGAGCAAGTCGGGTCTCATGAGAAATAATTTACTACGGTTACACACACATCTCTAACTTCTGGAAAAATACAGCTTCATGTCCTTCAGGGAGACAGCACATTGCACGTTAGAAAAACACATTTAATATGAGACCAGGCAGCTAGGCCCAGACCCTTGCTAACTAAGGCGTAGTGATTAATTTAACAAACCCTTAACATATAACTCTTAACGCTAATACAGAATCATACATTAGTTCATTAATAATCCATTATTACTCAATTTCATTAATCATCGTATACATTGGTGGCCACTCCACGTGGGCACATTTCAAACGCATACATTAATATTAGTCTGTCACGTTTTCTATGCAACATCATTACACATTATTTTGCAAGCAGTTCATGTTAATTTTGATTATAAAATCTACACTCCAACAAACCACTACCTCAAACCAGCGATGCATGCCATTACCACAACCCCTCCAAACTATCTGCCATGCCCCTCAACATCTGATCCCTCAGAAAACACTCTACCAAAATCTCGGACCTCCTCAACAGTAACATACCTGACTTTTTCTTCCTAACCCAAACATGGCTCAACCCAGCCTCCAACCCAGACATTGCTGCAGCCATCCTGCCTGCCTACAAAATCAAACACCAGGACTGAACCCACAAACAAGTCGAATGACTCAATCATTTTTTTACATTTTTTATTTTATTTTTAGCAACAAATAGAACAAAACACAAGCAATTGCCATGTTAAATGATTAGAAAGCCACGAAATACAAACCAAGTACATATACATTTGCATGAGTAAGTTTCTCCAACACCGACACATAAGAAAATGATACTGTAGTGGACCAAGGGGAAATGTGAGGTCAACTGCAAGTGTCCAATAATATTGTTGGCTGTAGTAGTAACAGAAATACTGTTTAGCTTATATTTATGTGCAAGCACTTGGTAAGAAGTGTATGTAGGGCATCGAGATAATTCATTTCTAGGTGACCTGAACTGTTTCTCCCTCTACAAATGCATTGTCTTCAGTGGGTCAATTATACTCTCTCTGGCTGAGGTAAGATGTGAATTGCCCCATAAATCCTTGGGATGACACAGTGGCAGCACCAGCTCCCAGTAATTTGCTAGTTGCTGCTAGCAGTAGGACACGTCTTTGAACCATGTTGTGATAGTAGGTGCCGGTTTCCTGCCCCAATATTTTGCCACTCTGTGTTTGGCTAATATAAGCAGCATGGCAGTAAGTCTGCGGGACAGGGTGAGTGTGTCTTTCATATAACCAAGAAGCCCAACCATTTGTCATCCTAACAAGTTGCACCGGATTCAGTGCAAAGGTTGTAGGAATTTGAAGTGTGTAAGGCGCAGTCTATCGTTCGGTGATAACAATGTCAGTTGATTGCAGCATGAGACCACTGCGCCTCCGTTAAAGGAGAACCAGGGTCCGCATTCCATGCCTCCTGTGCTTTTCGGGAAGCAATCGGTGAGAAAAGTTGTATGTGCTTTTAGAGCAGAGTGATCAATTTGCATGGGTGTTACGACTTACGCGTTGCTTGAGCCTGGAGTCCGCTGAACGAGTGATGAGGTTCTTGCTCTTGAATGTTCTGCCTTGGCCCAGGTAGGGGTGACTCTTTCTGTTAGCCACAGTGCTGCAGGTGATAGGAACGCCAAGGGCAGTCCGTGTCCTTCAGAAGTAGTGCCAGAGGGAAAAAAACAACTGAAAAGTGGAAAAAAAACTCAAAAAGGAAATTCCTGGAACAAGAGCATAAATCAATACGTAAAATATAAGACCAAAAATGAACAGGAAAACACTGGAACAAAAGCGTAACCAGTATCTGACACAAAGGAGAAGGAGCGAAGACACCGTCCAAACAGAAAGTGTTGCAGCGCAAGGAGGAAAAGAATCACAGCCCTTAAATACCCATAAAACAGGAAGCGACCAAAAGGAAGTGCAAGGACACCATATTGGATAGGGAAAAAACACATAGAAAGTAATGGACAAGGGACCATAGTGAGTAGGGAACTAATGCATGCTGGCAAGAGAGGGGAATAATGGGAAAAAGGAAAAACATAAAGGGAAGAACAAATGAGGGCGACAGTAAAGAAGGACAACAATATCAGGTGTGTGGGGGAGAGGTTATGTGTGCAGGGAGGCGCGCTGCGCTAAAAAGAAACGAGGCCCCATTCCCAATTTGGGGTCTCGAATGCTGCAAGAGAGACTGGGGGCGCGTCGCGTCTCAGCACGCGTGCTGCGGCCCGAGCCGAATGTTTGGCTCACGCTGCGCGCCGCAACAACGGGGAGGGAGACATAAGCATATGCTCCAGTGCAGGGAGAGGCAGTCGGGGAGGAGAGAACATATTGTGTGCTACCCAGCAAGTGGCCTGTAACTGGTAATATAGTAGGGTATCCAAAAATTGGGATGTGAAGATGACGAGCCATCAAATGGTGGGATGAATTGTCCCTCTGAGTATAGGTCCAAGAACACATTAATGTCTCATTGTCTGGCACATGAGATAGCTCCCTTGTCTTATAGTGGTGGGAATGTGAGGTTTTTAGCTAGGGGGATAGAGGAGGCAAACAGGAGCAGTGGACCTGCCTGCCTACACAAGCTCTCCCATGCCCATTGCACACATTCAACAGTGTCAATTTGTCCTCTGGGCGCCCTGTATGGCAGGAATATTACTGTCAATAGTGGCTAGGGGGTGACACAGTCCTTCTCAATGGCCACGTGTGGCTGGTATAGGGTGAGGTGGATCCAATAATGAAGGAAGAGTACTTTGGCACACAAAGCATATAACATAATTTCTGATGCCCGAACCCCTTGTGTTTAAGGTAAGGTGAGAAGTTTGTAAGAAACCTGCAGTTGTTCCCAGGCCCAAATCAACAGTATGAGGTTAGATTTCAACTGCTTAAAGAATTGAGCAGTTAGAGGGATTGAAACATTTATGACTGGGCAGAGGAGTTTAGGAAGTATGACCATTTTTGCAATTGCAATGCGGCCTGCTGTGGATAGTGGTAATCTAGACCATATAGGTGTCCTGTCCTCAAGCCAGCCAATGACAGAGCTGTAATTTGCTCACCAGAGCTCTTTCGGATCTCTGCTGAGCCTGACTCCCAGATATCTGACCGGGTTCTTCACCCATTTTAAAGGATAGTCACTGCTAAATGGCAGATGGAGTCTGTGAGCGAGAAAAGAATGGATTTAGACCAATTTATATCAATGCCGGTGTAGCCCCCAAATTGCACCACCTCGCGGGTGAGCAGGTTTGGATTCTCCTTCGGGATGCATGTATAGGGGGTAACTTCATTTGCATACATTGCGACCACGAGTCCCCTGGATCTGAACTAAATGCCTCTATTTGCTTGGTGCTGTCAGAGTTTCACGGCCAGAGGCTCCATGGCGATAGCAAATAAGATAGGTGATAGTGGGCATCCGTGTCACGTACCACAGGTGATGGGGAAGGGATCTGAAAGGAGCCCGTTTAGAAGTACTTGAGGTGGGGAGAGTATAGAGAAGCCAAATCTGCTTTATGAATTGTGGACTCATCCCTAGGCATGCAAGAAGTGGAAAAAGGTACAACCATTCCAAGGAATCAAACACCTTGGTGACGTCCAGCGGAGCTTCCAGCGCAGGTACTTTGGCAGGAAGATGGTTCATGACAGCGAATATGGTTCAGAGGTTGTGTGAGGTGGAGCGCCCAGAGATGCAGCTCAATTGATCTGGTCTCAATCAATGGCAGTAGAGTCAACAGGCGATTGGCAAGCACTTTGGCATAGATCTTATTATCGATGTTGATGTGTGAGAGGGGTCTAAAGCAGTCACAGTGGTTGGCTGGCTTATCGGTTTGAGGAGGCTTATAATGACTGCTTCCCTCAATGTGGGGGGTAGCGAGCCTGTGGATAGAGAGTCCTGATACATCACCACTAGATGTGGGGCTAGTAGAGTGGCTAATTCTTTATAAAAGGCAATGATCAGGCCATCGAGCCCTGGCACCTTGTCACCCGGAAGACCTCTTATCACCTGTACAATCTCCTTGGTATTTATGGGAGAATCAAGATATTCGCAATTGGCCGGGTCCCGCCAGAGCAATTGTATAGTGTCAAAATAGGCACTTATCTCAGGTGGGTCTGGAATCGGAGTTTGACTGTAGATTTGGGAGCAGAAGGACATCATCACATCCAATAGTTCCAGAGGGGAGGATACTGATTGGGAATTTGAGTCAAGAAGTTCTGTCACATATGTTGAGGCATGTGGTTTACGAAGCATCCCGGCTAGTGTCCTGCCAGGGTGATCGTCCTCACACGGACAAGCCTGAGCCTCTTTAAATAAATAACGTGTCTCCTGAGTTGCCTCTTCTTGATATTCAGACAGTTTGTCTCGAATATTAGCTAAAATAGAGGTTTCCTCTAATTGAAAATATTCTGTTTCTAGCATGTAGATATCGTTCTTGCGTCTGCCCAGCGTACCTTGAATGGCTTTGAGGACAATTTTGTGTCTTGTGAGGTAGGAATGTACTAGGCGTACCTTCCTATGGTCGTTTAGACCACAAATGTTCCAGCTGATGCAGGTCATTGTGGACAGATTACCTAATAGTGTAGTGTCTCGTCATATGTGGGTCCAAGTAGAAATTCATGCATCGAGTGGGTGGAGATACAGAATATGATGCACAGTGGCTGTGGATTAAATTATAAAGACATGCTTGGAAAATATTAAACATTGATAAAAACATCCCTTGCCCCTCACCTCCTTCTCCAACCTCCAAACTTGATTGAGGAAGACTTATCCCCTGTAGTTGTAATCCCAATAGATCAAAATAAAAATAAGAACAGTTAAATTTAGAACTATCCTTGGGGACGAAGAACGACCAGGAATACTACCCTGCCTGAACAGCTGTGTGGCAGAATGAAAAACAGTGGGGGCTGCCATGGCTCTGTACCGTTGGTGGAGTTGTATATAAATAGCAGTAATGGTTTGGGTTTACAGTGCTGATTTGGCTCTTAGTAGCCTAGGTCTCAGGACCTTATAGGTGCGATACGTGCTGAGGACCTGTGTAAGGGGGCCAAATGCCACCCAGTCTGATGCATCAATAGAATTAGTCATTGTTGCTGAGATGAGCCTCATCAGAGGCACGCCCTGACCCCCGGCGGGACCCTCCACATCTCATAGCATGTTTTGTGAACTTCAGCACCGCTTTTGCATCAGTGAAGTAGTGTTGCTTGTCATCAATTGTAATCCGAAGTTTAGCTGGCTATAAGAAAGCATACAGAATGTTTGCCTTCTGAAGTAGATGTTACATTTTTAACAATTCACGGCGTGCCACTTGCACTGCCAGTGAGAAGTCGGGATGAAAGGAATTGTTACTTCCCTGATAATGTATGGCACCCAGCTGTATGGCTCGTCATAGAACCGTATCATGATCCCTGTAATTTAGGTGGTGAGCAAGTATAGGGTGGGACGGAGCCCCGGGGGGCAGCCGAGGGGCGAGCGAGCAGTGGGTACATTCTAAAACGAAGACCATGAATAAATCCTCTGCAAAGGTGTCTCTGAGAAGTGTTTCCATGTAGTCCTCCTTCCTGGATATTGCTGTGGATTTTGGGATGCGAATGAGCCAAAGATTGCTGCCTCTAGGTCTTCATTCTTGACTTTAATAAGTTAAAGAACTTTGCCCATTCTAGGGATGTGTTCTTTGGCATCAGACTGCATGTCGTCAGCGTCAGAGAAGCGGCTTTCCAGCTGATCCAGCCAATTTTCATGTTTGTCGACTCACTGTTTGAATTGCTCCAGTCTGCTGGTGAGTAGGTCTGGTTTGGCATCTATGGCTTTGAGACTCATCTTGACGTCAATGAGGATGTCTTTGAGGTCGACCTCCTGCTGGGTATCTTCTTTAGGGGGAAAATGCAACAGGCCCTGGCGAGGGTCTTGATCAGTCTGACAAGTAGATTGTTTATTATCAAAGGAGCGTTTTTGCTGTTTTGTCCCATGTTTCCCCATGATTGCAGTGGGCTATGAACACTATGGGGTGGCTTGAGTAATTGCGTGAGCAGGTGTGAGTTATTCGATGATGTCAACGATCACAACCACTGAGGGAGATTGTCTGGTTGAGCAGATGCCACCCACCTGAAGAAGGAACAAGCCTATTGGATATGGGACACACCTGAGGGAGGACCAGCTGGGGGTACAAGCAGGCACATGGGTTTCAGCCACTGGCCAAATGTGCTGCTGAAGCTGTAGGCTCCCTTTGCACTGACAGTCGTCTTCTAATAGCTTCATAGGGCAGCACAGATGTGTCACAATCAGAGTTTGGGCCTTGTTCCCAAGAGTCAGGCTGGGGGATACTCTGAGGGTCAATCTAGGTGATACGCTGAGGCAGGTGCAGAGGATGGCACAGAAAAAAACATTAGATCAACAAGGCATGCTGGTTAGAGTAAGTTGGGCATCGGACAAATGGGGCCTTCCAGACAACCACTATCTGGAGCGTGTGTTTTTTAGTACTGATTAGAGAAGAGAGCTTAAATTTGTGGCCCCCACTCTCCCCAGTCGCACCTCCAAACAGACAAGTGGCTAGAGTAGTAGCAAAACAGTTAAATCGCTATGCACTATGACTCACCACCATCTGGGCCACATGTATTGTGTGGCACGTCTCTCCATCTGCCAGTACCTCTGCCAGTGGAGTCCCTCCTAGAGTACAATAGGCGGCACAAGCGCCATATGTGAGGAAACAACTGTAGGCTAGAGGCTGCACTGAAGGCCCACCATCCAGGCCAGGACTAAGGCCATTTCCCACACCTATGCTAGGTACATAGGGCAGTTGGTGGGACAGTATTGTGGGGCCAAAGCCAGCGGGTCTAAAAACAGCAACCCACTGCGGCATCCAGCACTCCTGCTCCCACCACAGGCCGCAAGGTTCTTTCCCAATGCCAGTAGAGCAGCCCTTTGGAAGATGATCAGAGGCTTAGGATCGCAGCGGTAATACACACTCTTTAGTGGGTGCCTTGTAGTCTTGGGATGGCACACTGCAGCAAGATGGGATTGCTGGAGGCAACCTACGCGTCTCAGTTCCTTGGGGCCTCAGCGCCAACAGTCTGTGGGCCCACACTTGGCTGCCCTACGCCACTCTTACCATGCTTGGCCACCCTCCTGGAGTCAGGCAGCACCACCGGTTATTGTCGGAACTAAGGGCCAGATGTAGGAAGCCTTTTGCATGTCGCAAACTGCGAAAAACGCAGTTTGCGGCATGCAAAAGGCCAAACGCAATGCTCATCCTCAAATTGCGAGTCGGTACTGACTCGCAATTTGAGGATGCGACTCGCAAATTGGAAGGGGTGTTCCCTTCCTATTTGCGACCGCATCGCCATGCTGAGTTGCTTTGTGACCGCGAATGCGGTCGCAAACCAACTTGCAGTTACCCATGGGACCCCTTCCCCTTTGTGAATGCTGAAAGAAATATTTTTTCAGAGCATGCAGTGGTCCTATAGACCACTGCCTACTCTGAAAAAAACGAAACCAAATGGTTTCGGAAGTTTTTTCTTTTTGCAACTCGTTTTCCTTTAAGGAAAACGGGCTGCAAAAAGAAAAAAAATAACTGCTTTATTTAAAAAGCAGACACAGACATGGAGGTCTGCTGACTACAGCAGGCCACCATCCCTGTGAGTGCAGGGACTCGCTATGGGGTCGCAAACTGCGACCCACCTCATGAATATTAGTGAGGTGGGTCTTTGCGACCCCATAGCGAGTCACAGAAGGAGTCTGAGACACCTTTCTGCATCCCATTTTGTGAGTTGCAATTTGGGAGTCGGTCAGACTCGCAATTTGCAAGTCGCAAAATTTTACTTTACTACATCTGGCCCTAAGTTCTTACACAGCCAATCACTTCCAAAATATGAAGGCAGAGCTTCGCAAAATTGGCTGGTCTGTCTAGTTGTTGCGCAGAGTCAGGCAGTCTTGTTGGTGCAGATTCCTATTCGATGTGGTGTTGAGCCGGCAGGCCTTCTCTAGAGAACGGCTATCTTGCCCCTCAGCCAAGCCACACTTCTGCAAAAACAGATTGACTGCATCACTTCCAAGGACTCGGATAACAACCTCATGGTACACCTCCACTTCAAAATACGAATGGGCTACAATGCCACCCTGAAGGGAACCCTCGCCTACTGTCCCCCAGGTCCCTGAGTGGAATTCTGCAACCAGATTACAGACTTCAGTGCTAACCTTGCCATCATATCAACAAACTACATTCTCCTCTTAGACCTCAATTTCCACCTGGAAGACACTACAGAACCCAACTCCACAGTTCTCCTCAACAGTCTCAGCAACCTGAGACTTACCTTACTCGTCTAACGACCAACCCACATAGCAAGCCACACCCTCGACCCTATTTTCTCTTCCAACAACAGGATTATCACCTCCCCCATGATTCTGCTCACACGGTCTGATCACTACATCATGCATTTCAAGATATCCCCCCGAACAACACCAAAGAACTCTTCACCAACATCAAGGAGTTCTCCAACTCCGCACCTATCAACAATTACATCATCCCATCTCAAGCACTCCTAACAGAAGATTGCCAAAATCTGTGACACATTTGACCCACAGCATATCTAATTGAATGCACAGCAGGACACCTCCCTCATAGCCAAACATCTGCTAAGCAACTGGAAGCCCCTCTGAAATGAAGACACCACTGCCCTGATGAATACCATCCACTCAGGAGCCCCCTTCCACCCATGCCCCCACTTCAGATACAACTTAAACAAATCATCATCTCACCACTATCATCAACACCTCCATAACCAATGCCACCTTCCTGTCTAGCTGGAAAAATATAGAAGCCCACGCCCTATTGAAAAAACCATAAGCGGACCCCCAACACCCTCAGTAGCTACAGGCCCATCTCACACCTGCCTTCTCCAGCTAAAGTCATGGAGAAAGCCATCAATACCCAACTCGCAGACCACCTAGAACTCCATCAACTTGTAGACAGCTCGCAATCTGGCTTTCATCAACCACAGCACTGAAGCATTTGGACCAGGGAGAAATGCCCCTACTGATTCTCCTCAACCTCTCCGCAGCTTTTGATACGGTCTCCCACAACACACATCAGAAATCACTTGAGTGTCTGCAGACTAGCCCTCAAGTGGTTATCCTCCTTCCTCATGGGCAGAACTCAATGACTTAGACTTCTCCCCTACACCTCTGAAGGCAAGTAACTCATCTGTGGAGTCGCTCTAGGGTTGTCGCTCAACCCAACACTCTTCAACGCCTACATGACGCCCCTCATGGACATCGTCAGAGCCCACTGCATCAACATAGTATCCTACGCTGACAACACACAGCTCACCCTCTCCCTTACCGACTCAACCAGCACCGCAAAGCAAACTTCACCAACTGCATGGGCAACATAGCTGTTTGGATGAAAAACAACTGCCTCCAGCTCAACAAAGACAAAACTGAAGTCCTTATCTTTGGCAACAACCACTACCCCAGGACACCACTTGGTTGCCCTCTGAACTTGGACTCATGCGGACCATGCCAAGAACCTTGGGGTCATCCTGGACACCAACCTCTCCCTGAGCAGACAGATTGACTCTATCAGATAAACAGTCACCCAGGCTCTTATCACAAGTAGACTTGACCACGGAAATGCCTCCTACTTTGGAATCCCAGCCATTTTCTAAGCTGACACCAAACCACCCAGAATGCTGCCTCCAGACACATCCTGAACAACCCATGAAATAACCAAATCTCTCCACACCTCAATAATCTCCACTGGCTCCCAGTCCAGGAAAGATGTAAGTTCAAGCTACTCATCTACATCTACAAAGCTCTTCACAATCCTAGTCTAGCATACCTCAACCACCGCCTCAACTTCTACAACCCACTGGGCACCTTCGATCTGCATCCCAAGCAAGGGCACATCTCCTTTGCATCAAGAAGACTAGAAGCAGAGGATGCTCCTTCTCATACCTCACAGCCAAGACCTGGAACAACCTCCTGCAACAACTCAGAAGCTCCCCTTCCCTCATGGACTTATGAAGGAACCTCAAGACCTGGCTTTTCCAGATAAAACAGCCACAATCTCCACCTCCACCCTCAGGCCCTGCTCAGTGCCTCAGTGCCTGGATACCCTCACGGGTGATTAGCAGTACTCTACAAATCCACATAACAAAACATAAAATCATTTTGTATTTAGAAATGAATATAAAAAATTGTGATTTTCATCAAAGTCATACATTTTGAAATTTGTGATTTTCATAAAAAATATTATTTTTATCTAAAAATTGCAAAATAATCTAGGCAATGGTTGGGCAAGACCCTGATAAGGTGCACAGGTGAAGACTGCAGGGCTGGCTGCAGGCCAAATGCATCACAGAATGAGTTAATGGCAAGTGTATGCAGTACAAAAGAAAAAACCCTAGACATTCACTGAAAAATAACCCAGTTAAATGTTAGTTATGATTCAGTTAACACAAACTCGAGAAAGCCTGACATTCACCAGCTATGTCATGTAAAGCACAGTGCATCCCATTACTCATATCGACTGCATACTCGGTATTCTGCTTTGCAATGGCATGGGGAAAAAAACTGTCTACCAAGCACAAGTGATGGCGGGGTGAATCATTAATATACCTTGATAAAGTGAACATACAGCCCAGAGTGTCAGAGAGCATCCTTTAGAGTTAAGCACTACCTCATATTGTTATATGAGACTAATCTGTGTAGCCTATTTCCATAGTTTAGAGCATGTGAAAACAACATGAAATATTCAAGTGCATTATACTATTGATAAAGATAGGCTGAAACATCTTTGAATGCTTGCACATTAAATTAGTTTTCAAACTTAAATTTATCTAAAATGTATGCTATCAAATCAGTGTGGTTTGGATGGGAGTCCTGAAAATAGATTATTCGGAACACCTTTGGCATAGCCACATTGCTTAGATAATGGGGTCTTTATTTGGCAGTCAGGTTACCCACTGTTCAAGCAAGCACCCTCAGTCTAGTCAGGGCAAAGGAGAAACACACCTAGTTAACCCCCACCCACCCCCTTGGTAGCTTAGCATGAGCAGAAAGGCTTAACCTAGAAGCAATGTGTAAAGTATTTGTACCAACACACAGAGTAAAACAGTGAAAGCACTACAAAAAGTACACCACACCATTTTAGAAAAATAGGCATTATTTATCTAAATCAAACAGGACCAGAACAACAAAAATCCAACATACACCAGTCAAGAAATGAATTTTCAGAAGAATAAGAGTCTTACTCCGTAGAAAACAATGGAAATGTTGAATTTTCACAAAGTACCTGGTTTGCATTAAAAATAAAGCCGCACGGGCGAGCGTGCATCGTAAAAGTTAGCAATGCGTTGATTCCTTACTCGCAAGTGAGGCCGTATGTCATTTCTTCTCCGGGCCGGTTCGCAGTGTATCGTTTGTTCCTCCGGGTAAGAGAGCAATGCGTCGATTTCCAGACAAAGCACCTTGGATCCACGCAGGTTCACGATGACTTTGACGCCCAGCAACGATGCGTGAGAAATCCGGTCGCACTGTGTTAGAAAACCGCACTGCATGGGGTTCGCATCATTATCAGTAGCCGCAAGTGGGTGTTGTGTCGTTTCTCCAGCCGCTATGCATCCATTTCCCAACCACGATGCAGGTGGGGCGTCTGTTTCAGCAGTGTTGCAGGTGGCGCATCAAAAATGTCCCCACACGGTGTTCTGTGCATGGAATTCAGTCCTTGTTCTGCAAACTTCACCTTTCAAGGGCTCATGAACTGGATGGGGCACCACTTGGCTCAGCAGAGAGTGCAGGTGCTGGCAGAGGAAGTCTTTGATGGCCCTGAGACTTCAAAACAGGAGGCAAGCTCAGTCCAAGCCCTTGCAGGAATGCACAACAAAGTCCAGTCTTTGTCCCTTTTCACAGGCAGAAGCAGCAACTGCAGGATAGCCCAACAATGCACAGTCACATGCAGGGGCAGCACTTCTCCTCAACTCTTCAACTCTTCTTTTTGGCAGAGATTCCAGAAGTGATCTTGAAGAAATATAAAGTCTGGGGTTTTGGGTCCACTACTTATACTCTTTCTGCCTTTGAAGTAGGCAAACTTCAAAGGAAAGTCTCGGTTGTTTACAAGATCACGCCTTGCCCAGGCCAGGCACACACCATGGGGTTGGAGACTGCATTGTGTGAGGGCAGGCACAGCCTATTCAGGTGTAAGTGACCACTCCTCCCTCCACTCTAGCCCAGATGGCTCACCAGGATATGCAGGCTACACCCCAGCTTCCTTTGTGTCTCTGTCTAGAGGAGATTCACAAACAGCCCAACTGTTAGTCTGACCCAGACAGGGAATCCACAAACAAGCAGAGTCACAGAATAGTTAAAGCAAGAAAATGCCTACTTTCTAAAAGTGGCATTTTCAAACTAACAATCTAAAAATCAACTTCACTAACAGATGTATTTTTAAATGAGTTCAGAGACCCCAAACTCCACATTTCTATCTGCTCTCAAAGGGAAACTGCACTTTAAGTATAGTTAAAGGCAGCCCCCATGTTAACCTGTGAGAGAGATAGGCCTTGCAAAAGTGAACACCGCATGTGGCAGTATTTCACTGTTAGGACATGTAAAACACATCAGTACATGTCCCACCTTTAACATACACTGCACCCTGCCCATGGGGCTACCTAGGGCCTACTTTAGGACTGTCTTGCATGTATAAAAAGGGAAGGTTTGGGCCTGGAAAGTGGGCTACTTATGTGGATGGCACAACCAGTGCTGCAGGCCCACTAGTAGCATTTGATTTATAGGCCCTGGGCACCTCTGGTGCACTTTACTAGGGACTTACTAGTAAATCAAATATGCCAATCAGGTAAAAGCCAATTACACATACAAATTCACATAGGGAGCACTTGCACTTTAGCACTGGTCAGCAGTGGTAAAGTGCCCAGAGTAACAAAAACAGCGAAAACAGGGTCCAGCACACAGTCAACAACCTGCGAAGCTGGGCAAAAAGTTAGGGGAGACCACTCCAAGGATGCCAGGTCTAACAACCGTTTAGTGCATGGAGTCCAATCTGTCAATAATTCACTGCTACTGAACAACCATAGCTTATGCTAGTGAACGTAACAATTGTTGCCCTATATATTGCCTACTATTCCTTGCAGCTACTCTACAGAGCTGTTCGACACATAGCTCAAATAATTTATCAATGATAAGTTAACAACTTATTGAGTGATCAACAAAGTGGCTTCCAATGTTGATGCAGCACCAACTTGTAATTGATGATGCGTGGTGTTTCATCAAAGTCTGTGACCACTGCCTACTGATTCTTCTTGACATGTCAGACACTTTCAATACAGTAAACTGCAACACTTTGTTTGATATTCTTAATGCCCACTTCGACTTTGAGCCTATGCAAACAATCAATATCAACAAATCAAATTAAACAACTCTATCTCAAACCCCATCCATCACCATCCATGTTTTCCTCAAATTTCCATTTTTATTCTCATTATCTTTCATTTGTACCTGTAACCTCTTGGGAACTAATGAAAATCTGAGACATATCACCCGTATGCAGATGTTGTTATAATTATGCCTGAAGATAATGTTCTTCCCTCAGCTAGGGCATTTTGACAAAATCCAGGACCGGGAGACTATGACAACGAAACGTAATCATCCTAAATCAGAGTTTCTGCTCTTCTTACCTTCTAACTCACATATTCCACTTTATTCCTGGTTCAATTCTTTTAACATAACATACTGCAAACCATACATCACAAAATCTGCCATCAAATCCCTCTGTCAGAAGAAAAGTCTCAACATTCTCAAACACATACACAACATGGCAAAAACTGTACTTTTTCAATTCAGGGTCTTGCAAACAATAAAACAAAGTTTACTTCTAGGTCCTGCCCAGAGGAAACTAGAGAATTCCTTAATTTACAGCTGACCTTTACAGCCATTTGGGTGGTGTCTCACATGCTGAGTAGAATTTGTCCACAAATGAATGACATTTTAATCACATAATAGTCTGTATCTTTAAACTTGGCAAATACACGTTTACACAGTTTGAATCTCAGTGATTTAGTCGAGATGAGTGACCAGCGGACCAACCTGCAAATCTTAGCTCACCTATCACTTTCTGTTATTCAAGTTGCTTGGTGTATGGTTTTTCATAAAATCCGAGGGCATTGCCATACTGCATTTCCCTGTGTTGTTGTGACATATGAAATCTTTAATCTAGGTGCCCAATGCATTGTTTACTCCCTTATCCCTGAGTAGCTATTCATTCATTAAATCACCATCTCTGTAGCCCGTCCTTATCACTCCCTCCACCCATCAGCTCAGGTGCAAGAGCATTTTTGTTCCACAGAATGTGTGTAGCAGTAGATGGTCACAGAGTATGAAGTCTAATCTGGCATATCACTTATGGGAAGCTGAATAATGAGAGTATTCTCTCTCCCCCCCTTGCAGATGTCGCCTGATATCTAGCAAACCAACCTCGCTCTACAAGGTGCCACCCTCTTTAGACCCAGTCACCTCCCACCTACAGGGGGCCAGTAGCCAGTTCTGTTACCTTTTGAAGTGTGTGGTGGGGGACTCTTTCTTGGCACTGGTTTGGGCCATATAATGTTACTGTTGGGACACTTCCGCCAGTCATAAGCCATTAAGGAGCAGTCATCAACCTTCTTATCTTTGTGTGTCTCTGCAAATACAAAATCTGGCTGTCTTCCTAATAGGATGGCCAATGCCATGGTTTTAATGTCAGCAGAAGATTAGTATTGTTGTGGAAGGGCAAAGGAGGGCATCTATAATTGTCCAACCTCAAACCCTGAGCTTTTTGAATAAAGTTTATGCCTCTGTGGAGGTGCACCTATAGTAACCTTGTTGTCTTACCTGAGGCATTGAGATACTTATCATTAAAAGATGTCAGTGTAACACACCCATGGCCAGAGTTTTTTTAATCTTGTGCCAATGACCTAGTGACTCTTACCTTTCTTGTTGTCTATGTGGGCTTTGATTATCATGTGTTGATATGCCTGTAAATCACTGCCAGATGTTGTCTCCTTCACTGTGTGAGTCCCTCCTCTTCTAAGAATGCCCCACAAAACAAAGATAACTTGAGAATTTTGGCACCATCGCGTAAGAGGCCCAATCATAACACTAATTTAAATCAACAATGCAACTTCCCCCTTTCAGAACATCCTGAGTAGAATCACTCTGATATAATTTCACCAATATGTCTCTAAGAAGCAAAAATGCTTATCCCTGCCCCCACTGAGCCTTCATATGCCCCACCACTGCCCCCAATTATTTTGTCATTTATCCTTGAGCCAAGTCACCATGAGACTAGCCTGCAGACCGAGTCTGGTTGTCCAGATCTCCAGCTCCTTGCCGATTCTCAGTGGCTGCTTCCCTTTCTTTTTCTGTAGTCTCTAGGTGAAATTTGATGTTGTGTCTGCATCTCACCACTTTCGAGCATTCCGCTTTTGTTTAGGGGCTTCCTTTCTAAGGCGATTCATATTGCTGGCAGTTGTAGTAAGTGTAGTAATCTCATCCATAGAGATGTCCATAAACCTCTGTGCCTCTGCCAAAGATTTAGGGCCTGATTTAGATCTTGGTGGAAAGGAATACCCTATCACAAATGTGATAGTTAACCCGCCCGCTGTATTAGGATCCCATTATAACCTGTGGGGATCGTAATTTAGCAGACACGCTATCTGTCATGTTTGTGACAGAGTATTCCCCTCCACCAAGATCTAAATCAGGCCCATAGTTTGCATGAGTTCGTCTTGCCAGCTCAAGCAGATCCTGAAAGGATGGCCCCCATTTATAGGGGACCTTGTGTATCAGAAATTGCACAACTGACTGGAATTCTTTCCTCTTGAGAAGTTTACACCTTCAGATCTCGGTAGAAGTGAAATTGGTAGACATTAAATAAGCAGCAAACACTAGAAGAGAATTATAAGAACCCTTTCCCAAAAGTCATAGCACCAGGTAGTCCATATCCAAGACAAATTTAGACTTCTGGAAATCAATAAAGCTGAAAACACCCTTGCGTAACGTCAGCAAAAATGTTACGAAAGGGTAACAAAGCAGGGAAATTTCCAGGGGCTAAGCTGCAGAAACATACCTTATTACAGTTATCGACTAATAACTATAGAGTAATAACATGCCTCGGATTTTTCTGACCCTACAGATACTTAAGCTTTGAGTGGACACTGACCAAGAAGAGTGATAACCAACAGCTGTTTGGTCAGGCATTTATTGCGGAACTGCCACAATGTCACTGTCGGGGGGATGACAATACTAGGGAATAATTGACACTGTGTTGTCTATGTTTTGCATCTTTTTTCAATACAAATGAATTGAAACCTAAAATAGTAAGAAGTTACATAAAGATAAGGTAATTACCTCCTCCACTGCAACTAGTGGCCCACAATAAAAATGTCAGTTATCCTAAGAGAAGAAAAGAAATGGAAATGCAGATAATATGTGTTATAAATGGGGTATTTGGTTGGCAGTCAGGTTACCCCCTGTTCAAGCAAGGACCCTCACTCTAGTCAGGCTAAAAGAGAATCACCCTCAGCTAACCCCTGCTTATCCCCTTGGTAGCTTGGCAGAGCAGTAGGCTTAACTTCAGAGTGCTAGGTGTAAAGCATTTGTACCCACACACACAGTAACTTAATGAAAACACTACAAAATAACACAACACAGATTTAGAAAAATAGAAAATATTTATCTAAACAAAACAAGACCAAATGACAAAAATCCACAATACACAAGTCAAGTTATCAATTAAAAAGCAAAATGAGTCTTTATGTAGTTTAAAACACACACTAACACTGATAGCGTGAAAATGTACCTTGGGTGCGTCAAAAATAACCCCACACGGGGCGAGCGTGCGTCAAACAGGGCTTGCGATGCGTCAATTTCACTCACGAGCGAGACCTTGTGTCGTTTCTCCTTTCGTTGGATCGGGGTGCGTTGTTACTTCTCTCCGCAGGAGAGCGATGCATCGATCAGGTCAGCACTCTCGGGTCCGGGCAGGACTTGCATTGTTTTTACACACCCAGTGGTGTTTACGTCGGAAATCAAGGCGCACGATGATCCGAAAACCACGCAGCGCGGGTTGCGATCTTCCAGCCTCCGTCAGCAATGCTGCGCGTTGTTTCTTTAGCTCAGTGCGTCGATTCTTCGTTTGCGTTTCCAGCGAGCGTTGATTTTCAGCCGCAGAGCCAGCGGCGCATCATTTCTTCAGCCGCAGATCGGAGTCATGTCGATATTATCCCCGCACAGCGCTCTTTGCGTAGATTTCCTCCTCTTAGGCTGCCAGCTTCTCCTTTCAGGGTCCTCTGGATGGGCACCACAGGGCAGAGTAGGAGTCTCGCCAGAGACTCCAGGTGCTGGCAGAGAGAAGTCTTTGCTGTCCCTAAGACTTCAAACAACCGAAGACAAGCTCTGAATCAAGCCCTTGGAGATCTTCACAAGATGGAAGGCACACAAAGTCCAGTCTTTGCCCTCTTACTCTGGCAGAAGCAGCAACTGCAGGATAGCTCCACAAAGCACAGTCACAGGCAGGGCAGCTCTTCTTCCTCAGCTCTTCAGCTCTTCTCCAGGCAGAGGTTCCTCTTGGCTTCCAGATGTGTTCTAAAGTCTGTGGTTTTGGGTGCCCTTCTCATACCCAATTTCACCTTTGAAGTAGGCCTACTTCAAAGTAAAGTCTCTCCTGAATGTGAAATCCTGCCTTGCCCAGGCCAGGTTCCAGACACTCACCAGGGGGTTGGAGACTGCATTGTGTGAGGGCAGGCACAGCCCTTTCAGGTGTAAGTGACCACTCCTCCCCCCTAGCACAGATGGCTCATCAGTAAATGCAGAATACACCCCAGCTCCCTTTGTATCACTGTCTAGTGTGAGATGCAACAAGCCCAACTGTCAAACTGACACAGACAGGGAATCCACAAACAGGCAAAGTCACAGAAATGGTATAAGCAAGAAAATGCTCACTTTCTAAAAGTGGCATTTTCAAACACATAGGCCCTGATTCTAGCGGGAACCGCCAGAAGACCGTACCACGGTCAAAAGACCGCAGCGGTCATTCTGGGTTTCCCACTGGGCTGGCGGGCGACCGCCGAAAGTCCGCCCGCCAGCCCAGCGGGAAACACCCTTCCCACGAGGAAGCCGGCTCAGAATGGAGCTGGCGGAGTGGGAAGGTGCGACGGGTGCAGTTGCACCCATCGCGAATTTCAGTGTCTGCAAAGAAGACACTGAAATTCTTTGTGGGGCCCTCTTACGGGGGCCCCTGCAGTGCCCATGCCATGCGATGGCATGGGCACTGCAGGGGCCCCCAGGGGCCCCACGACACCCCATACCGCCATCCTGTTCCTGGCGGGCGAACCGCCAGGAACAGGATGGCGGTATGGGGTGTCAGAATCCCCATGGCGGCGCAGCAAGCTGCGCCGCCATGGCGGATTCCCATGGGCAGCGGAAAGTCGGCGGTACACCGCCGGCTTTCCGCTTCTGGCCGCGGCTGTACCGCCGCAGTCAGAATGCCCGGCGGAGCACCGCCAGCCTGTTGGCGGTGCTACCGCCAACCTCCGCCCTGGCGGTATTTACCGCCAGGGTCAGAATGACCCCCATAATCTTAAAATCATCTTTACTAAAAGATGTATTTTTAAATTGTGAGCTCAGAGACCCCAAACTCCATATGTCTATCCACTCCCAAAGGGAATCTACACTTTAATCATATTTAAAGGTAGCCCCCATGTTAACCCATGAGAGGGACAGGCGTTGCAACAGTGAAAAACGAATTTAGCATTATTTCACTGTCAGGACATATAAAACACATTACTAAATGTCCTACCTTAACCATACACTGCACCCTGCCCTTGGGGCTACCTAGAGTCTACCTTAAGGGTGTCTTACATGTAGTAAAAGGGAAGGTTTAGGCCTGGCAAGTGGGTACACTTGCCAAGTCGAATTTACAGTTAAAACTGCACACACAGACACTGCAGTGGCAGGTCTGTGACATGATTACAGATCTACTTATGTGGGTGGCACAACCAGTGCTGCAGGCCCACTAGTAGCATTTGATTTACAGGCCCTGGCACCTCTAGTGCACTTTACTAGGCACTTACTAGTAAAACAAATATGCCAATCATGGATAAACCAATCAACAATACAATTTACACAGAGAGCATATGCACTTTAGCACTGGTTAGCAGTGGTAAAGTGCTCAGAGTTCAAAAGCCAGCAGCAACAGGTCAGAAAAATAGGAGGCAGGAGGCAAAAATATTGGGGATGATCCTGCATAAGCAAAAAAGTTCAACAATACAGCTATGAAATTACAAAAACCAAGGCTGATGATCTCAGTAGTATTCAAAGAAAATGTGCTAACCGGACTGTTTCAAATGTAGTAACGGGAACAACCCAAAGATAATTAAACTTGAAGTGAGTTTTATTCACTTTTCTATAGGAATATAGGAATTGTGGGTCCTTATATGCAGGGTAGTAAGTGACAGGTACTACTGAAAACCATACCCAAATTCAGGTGATTCATACTGATACTGGCGACTTTGTTGTCAATGTAAAGGAGAAGAGAGTTATGACTAAACTCCAGGATGGCTCCAGAGAGTAGAGGGAGGTCATTGACAAGTGGTGTTTCCACCAGTTGATTTTAGAGAAGTACACCCAAGTGAAGAGGAAAGGTGTATATCATTATTGTATTGATTCCCTTCATAGGCTGGAAACATGGGTCAGTGAAGTTTGTGGAACTAGATATAAAACTACCCCTTCTGGCAGTTTATTAAGCTTACAGAGTGTACAGAAAGAGTAAGGCCTACTTGCTCCTGACCTGCATCCACACCTTCGAGTTGGTCTTTTCTAAACCCAGAAAGAATTACTGTGGGAGAAAGAACATACGTTTTCCAGACTTATGCAAGAATCATCCCTTCCGGCAGCTTTCCAGGGTTTATATTCAGACAGCAAAACAAGAGTGCGACTCAGGCACTATAAACACAGCCTAGAGATGTAGACACTGACCAAAGACAAAGGGCCTGATTACGACATTGGCAGATGGGACACTCTGTCACAAACATGATGGATATCCCGTCCGCCGTATTACAAGTTCCATTATATCCTATGGAACTTGTAAAACGGCGGGAGGAATATCTGTCACGTTTGTGACAGAATATCCCATCCGCCAAGGTTGTAATCAGGCCCTACCTGTTCAAGAAGACAGGTCTGCTCATGTGGCTAATAATCTGCACCATTGTCAGAACTTATTGACATTTATGACCACCAAAATTAATTAACAACTGCATACTTCTGAAATTGGAAAAATACTCTCTACCAATTGTTTTTATAAAAGACAACTTTGGTCTAAAATATACCTTGCTGGTCATTAAACAAATTCATGACATTCAATACTTCTGAAGATTCATATGTATCCTGCTCACTCAGTAGTCACACAAGGGCATTCACTTGTGATATGGGAATCTACTATGATCGGCCACTTTTAAAAATAGGTGAACCCTTTTCGTCACCACAATAAAAGGATCTCCATTGGCTTGTTGAAATGTACAGTCTGAACTTTTCTGCTTCCCATTCATGAGTTCAATCAACCTCATCCATGAGGAAATTAACAAATAGTAGTCCTCATTCAACAATTAAATTTGTATCTAAATCACATTGTAACCAGGACCATATATATATATATATATATCTATATATATATTTATTTGTATATATATTAAAAACGTTGCTAGAAAAACAGACATTTGAGGATTTGAGGTGAGAAAATCTAGAGTGTTGCTGGTGTTGCAGGGTGCTCCTTGCTGGAGCTGCTCCCTACCTAAACTTGGGAACTACTCAGAATTCTCTCTTCTTTATTACATCATTTATGCAGCATTCTAACCCTGAAAGGGTTTTGTTTTGATATATGATTATTCAAAGTGGGTTATCCTGCACCTGATGTAAACTGTCCAGCAGTTTACATCAGGTGCAGGACATTGTACCACAACTCCCATAATCCCCTTTAATATGATATAAATAGTGAAGGGAAACAAAAGGATTGATCCATTTTTGAATAAGCCACTTTGAATATGAGAAACTGTCAAAAGACTGCAGTGGAGAAAGATGGAATGCAGACGGTGTTTTATGGCAATAGATAGAGAAATTCCAACTCCTGAGAGTGCAGCGGTATTTTGTACTTCTGTTTTATATGCTGGGGTTTGTGGCCAATCCCACCACTCGCAACTGCACTCAGACGGTGCCACCTAATGACCGCTTTTGTTTGTGGATCTAATTATGAGAGCATCGCCTGGCACCAAAAGCAATCAACGATATTTAATCTGCGATGGCATCAGAATGATACTAATCTTTGCGTTGTGTACTCACATTGGAAGAACATAGAACCTGGAAAGGTCTGGACTTTCAATACGCGTTCGGACAAACTCTATAGAGGAAAGAACCAGTCTCATCTGGCAAAGGAACGAGCTGGTTTTTATTTTGCATCCTGTGATGTCGATGTGGCGCTACAACTGAATTAATATTCAGTAGGAATAGGGCCCTAGAGTTTTGGACGTGTGAATTATGAAGGATTATGTGAATCACCAGTGGGGAAGCAGAGGCTGGTAGTGCTGGCGCAACGAGTGATTAGAAATACGAACATGACTCGAAGGGAGTAAAATGATATAAATTTGAAGTGACACGGATTAATATGAATTTTTCAGAATATAAACACTGAGCAGATTTAAAGTGTCAGAATGATGGAGGTAATGAACTAATGAATATTGCATATATGAGATGGAGGCATTATGATTATTTCAAACTGGTCTTGTTATGCCCAGCAGTTTACATCAGGTGCAGGACATCATACCACAACTTCCATAATGCCCTTCTTTGGGGCAGAAGTAGTAAAGGGAAACAAACGGATTGATCCATTTTTTGAATAACTCACGTTGAAAAAGATAAACTGTTGAAAAGTGTGGTGGAGAAAGATGGAATGCAGATGGTGACTTATGGCAATAAATAAAGAAATTCCAACTCCTGAGAGTGCAGCGGTATTTTGTGCTTCTGTTTCATTTGTTGGGGTTTGTGGTCAATCCCACTGCTTGCACCAGCAGTCAGAGTTTGCCGCTAAATTACCACTTTTGTTATATATATATATATATATATATATATGTTATCTATTGTTGGCAGTGGCCAGTAGATAGTAATAGTGTTAGGACCTAGTTTCCATGGGAAAACTGTTTTTTGTTTTGCTGATAACTTTGGTGATGTTTGATGAATCTTCACAAAATTTTCAAAACAATTATGACAGTCGGTTCAGCAGCTGTCTGGAAAGTTTTGGGGTGATCTGTCAAGCAGGGGCTGAGAAAAATGGGGGTCCCAAAATGCATTCTCCCTATTCATTTTCTCATAGGGGTTTTGAACATGACTACAGCCAGAACCGCTGGACGGAATTACACCAAACTTGTCAGAAAGCTAGCGCTTGGTCTAGAAAGCAAGCTTTTTGTGCTTTTGTGCAGATCAGTTCTGTAGTTTTTAAGCTATTAAAGGAAAAAATATAGATATCTAGGAATGCGGATCCTCCATGGATCCAAGAGTCCCCCGACTGATATCTGATTGGCTGCCAACACTTCAATCAGTGGGTTCAGGCAGTCAAAATAAAACATAAAAAAATCAGAAAAGGGGGCAGAGTAGGAAAACCCTGACTCCCTATCCTTAGTGCTGGGGTTCCCCTGGAACTCTGCTAGGACAAAAAAGTATATCTTTTAAAATTTTTAGTGACATTCGCTGAGGATCCTCAAATCCGCTGAAAAGTATATATAAATAAAACAGGTGCGGTCTCCCGCGCTTGTATATAATGTAGGGACAGGTCCCAGATGCATGTGGGCTATGTAAAAAACAAAGAGGGGGGCACACAGGGCACCCCTCCTATGGCTCTTTTGAGCCCCGGGGCCCACCACCTCCCCAGCGCTTTATTATAAAATTGGAAGGGGGCAGCGCGGACCGCTGTCTTTTGGGCTCGTATGAGCCCCTGTGACCACCACCTCCTCAGAGCTTTTTTAAAATAGTGGAGGTGGGCCGCATGGACTCCCATCCTCAGCCTTTTTAATGCCCTGGGGTCCAACACCTTCCTGGGGCTAAATATACAAATTTGCAGGGGGCCGTCCAGCCCCGGGGACCACCACCTCCCCAGGGCTGGACCTTGCAAGAGAAAGGAGGAGGCCCACCTGTGTACTGAGACCTGTATAGACCTGTGTACTGCCACAACCCAGGGCCGGCTCCTGCTATCTCGTGAGGTGACCACCCTTGGGAGACAGCTGTTTGCTTTTGCTTGGTGGGAGCTGTGATAGCAACTTCCAGAAACCCTAGTGCCACCATTTGCAGCATATATATCTCTATATATATATATATATATATATATACAGTGTATATATATATATATATATATATATATATATATATATATATAAATATATACATAATGATCAAATTATATTGCAGTGGGGTAGCTTGGTCAGAAAAAAAAGCTTCCCATTTATAACATGCCAGTTATCATCTGATTGTTTTGCTGGATGCAACTGGACAGATACTTGCTAAACAAATTTTAAAGTCCCTACAAATATAAGCATTTCCTCCTTGGATAATGCACTGATATGTCAAATTCGAAACTAACTGTATGCAGAGCATTTGACACAGTGGATAAAGTTCATTTGAGTGACAAAATACAAAGATGGGGGAAGAGTACCTATTTTGCTACAACTCCTAATCATATTTTATTAATAGACTTGGTTCCAAGTCACAATGGTATCTAGTAAAGTCACACCCGCATGAGAATGGTTTGTGTTTGTGCTCCCTGGGTAACCAATGGTAATGTACTATATATGCCCCTCTGTAGTCCACAGTGGAGTCACTGACACGTTTCCTACACATTCTGACTTCAATGGATGGGATAAACGTACAATAATGAAGGCATTGACACTAATTTGGAATACAAATGAGCTAGAGATTGTACTATTGATGGTCCAGTTTTTAAAAAAGGCATGGGGTCAAAGGTTGTGTGTGGTAATGGTAGGGGCATGCGAGCATCAAAGAGGCCTTAGTAACCTTCTTGTTCAATGTTTGTTGTGTTAACTTAGTATTTTATTAATATATCTGTTATGAAAAAACTACAACGTATCCAGAATTCTGCAGCCAGGCTACTATTACATATAAAGGCGCAAGCCCACATCTCCCCTGCCTTGAGAGCACTACACTGGTTACCCGTTGCCAGAAGATGCACTTTCAAGCTGCTTTGTATCACCCACAAAGCTATACATGGAACAGGACCACTTTTTATCAGAAAGAAAATTACCAAATACATCCAACAAAGAACCCTCCGCTCAAGATTGGCACCCCGCCTTAGAACACCACCATACAAGAAAAAGACTATAGGTAGTACATCTTTCTCCGTCCAAGCAGCCAAACTATGGAATTCATTACCCCCAACTATAAGAGCCACCGATAACTTTCTTGTCTTCAGAAAACTACTCAAGAGTTGGCTCTTTCCTTCATAACCACCTCATTCAAACAACTATGAACTGCATATGCCTATGTTGATAAAAATTGTTTCAGATTATATGTATATTTCTATTTATTTATAGTTTCTTTAGAAAATATATATTGCTACTATGTCATAACAATAAAATACACACACACTCTTTAAACCTGTTTGACTAAGTATTTTTTTTTACCCATGGTTCTAATTATGTATTGTATGTGCATATGTGTGTGTATTCATGTATATGTGTGTGTGTGTGTATATATATATATATGTATGTATGTGTATATGTTGTTTCTGTGCTTGCCATGTTCATAGATCATTGTATGGCTCCTGGGTGGGTTGTTATATACTAGATATCTATGAATTCCTGCTCTCATCTTATCACACTTATCTACTCATCACTCTTATGTCATGTCTCTATCAAACTATCCTCCATTCTCACTCTGACTCATCCCAAATCCCTTCTACCACTTTCATCTCCTAAATATCTCTGCCTAAGCTCTTCCCTCCGCTTCCACATCTAACTCACCAAACCTCACTCTACTACTGTGATCTCCCACACAACCCTACTAAATTCTCCTGCATTTATCTCACCCTGCTACTATGCTCTCCCTAACCCTTCCACATACTCTTCCCCCTCTGCCCCCTTTACTCATCCCAAGCCTTTGGGTTGAGTAAATGAAGGATATACCCCCAATTAACATTTCTGGATTTCTTTCCTCCTCCACCCCTCCATTACTCCAGTCAATCTAACTAACAAACTCTCATATCCGCGGCTCAAATTAACTCATAATAATACTAAAACTGTACTCATTATTTAACGATACTAATCCATCACTAATTCTTGTTGGGTTCCAGAGTAGCGTGCTACTCATCGAAAAGCGCTTCGACGCCTCGTCAGGGGTAGTAAGCGCTATATAAATACGATTACAATACAATACAATATATTGTTTAGAACATTAGCTGCAATATGTGTGTGCTACTACATCCTGATGGATTTTATTGGATTTGTTGTTGCTGTTGAAAGTACTGGTTGGTAATAGAATCACTATTCACAAAACGTTGCACATTTTAGAGTTGTGAAATTTGAGTTTTCTAACAGCTGCTTCAACATTTGCTAGGAGCTTGGTCAATATGGAGTCCTTTTCTACAATGCGTGCTTCATGATTATACCCACCGCTGTGTACAGTTACGTCACTGGAGACATGTACAAGGTAAGTCACACTCTTCAAAATTCGTAATACTTTTTTGTGCAGTGATGCAGACAGTTAAACTATCGCTATTGTCACTTTATGGGAACCAATTGTAGCCTCATATACAAAGGGCCATCTGGAGAGATAAGAAGAGAAGTGATTCAGTTGCAGAATGATACAGTGAAAATGTACTTCAAAAAGCAAAGCTACTATTTAACATGCAAGTCCTGTCGACCTTCCATCATATGTCTAGACTACTTGACAAAGCACCCCCCACAATTTTATCAAAGTGATCACAACACTAAAATAATACTCACACTAGTAAATAAACTAAGCAGCTTTGTAATCAATAGAAATACAAATTGTGTTTTGCTCAGATGTTATCTTAGAATACGTTAAACCATAGTTATTGTTTTCCTCATCTAGACCATACAAACATTTCCATAATAATTTTGGTCTGCCTTTGATAAATACCATTATTCAACATATGATCCTCAGAATTTCAAAGCTATGATTATGCAGCACTATTTTCCAACTGAATTGTGTAATCCCTTCATGAGGAATTGTAGGACTTATATGAAGTTCAGCAATGTGAGCCTTTCTGAAGTGTGCAATAACATTATGGAGTACAAAGAATGGATCCAATGTGTTTGACTCTCAACACAATATGCTGTCAACAGAAAATCAACACACTCCTTTAGCTATACTGTAAATTTGTGAAATATATCTCTCAGTGTACTCTCAGCTGTTCAAGGTCATGATGTTATTTATACAACCCTTTACATTTAATTTTGTATTTAATTCTAAGGAATTCAAATGAATGATTAGTGTCAAATTTAACCTAATGCAACCTGTTGGACCTGGCCCTTTTTGCAGTGTAATCCCAAACTTTTTGCCTTCCTTCTCCTGTTTTTCTGACCATCTTTTGTTGGCTTTAGTATCTGGGCACCTTATCACTGCTGATCAGTGCTAAAGTGCATGTGCTCTCTCCTGTAAACTTGGTATGGTTGGCTTATACCTGATTGACACATTTAATTTACCTGTAAGTTCCTTGTACAGAGGTATCCCTTATACCCAGGGCCTGTAAATTAAATGATGCTAGCGGGCCTGCAGCGCAGCATGTGCCACCGACAGAAGTAGCCTTTCAAACCTGTGTCAGGCCTGCCACTGCAGGGTCTGCGTGCGCAGTTTACTGCCACATTGGCTTGGTATCTAAATTTACTTGCCAGGTCTGGAACTCCCCTTTTACTATATATAGGTCACCCCTAAAGTAGGCCCTAGGTAGCCCTATGGGCAGGGTGCTGTGTAGGTGAAAGGTAGGAAATGTGCCCTCCTTGTGTGACAAACAGCCAATGTGGTTTCTCACTTCTATGAGGGCTGCCCCCTCATAGGTTTGCATTAGTAATTCCCTTATATATGTTTTAGTGGTGATTTCTGATCTATTAGGATTAGCTTGGGCATGTTTAGTAGGTTTTGAATGGTAATGAGAAATCCTGCTTATTGGTGTTGGTGGATTTTTTATTACTATTGTAGAAATGCCACTTTTAGAAAGTGGGCATTTCTCTGTGCTTATGACTCTTGTGCTGTGCAGCCTGACTCCAATCCACGTCTGCGGTAGAGTGACAGCTGGGCTTTGTGCAAATGTTCCAGACACCCATCACACAGGGAGGGTGGAGATATAACAGGATTACGTCTACATAGTGAGTGGCCTTTCTCTGCTGGGAGATTGGGAGGCAGGGCACACTTACATTTGTATAGACTGTGTCCTGCCCTCACACAAAGGGCTTGTTTAACCCCTACTGATGTCTGGAGCCAGGGCTGGGGTTTAAAGGAGATGTTGTGCACTTCCAATGTTTTTTTGAAGTGCCCCCTGAGATCAAAGATAACATGAGTATAAGTACAGTGGTTGTTCCCCATGTTTTAAGACACTGCATGAACTTGGAACCAGAAGCTGCTGGTTCTGAACACTGCCTGAATGACCTTTTATGCTGCTGAAAGGAGCCACCATTGAACTGAATTGTTCTTGTGCTGATCTGTGGTCTGTGAAGCCACAAGAAGGACTGACACTTTGCCCACAAGGACCCTGGTGTGCTGGCCTGCTGCTTGTTCTCTGCCTTGTGCTCCCAAGTGTCTCCAGGGGCTGGGTGGTGTGCCTCTTTCCCCCCGTTTCTTACTTTCTAGCGTGGCGTGCGTGCTAAAATGTACATCTGCTGGAGCATTTCACTGGTGTCTTCCCAGTGCATTCGGGCTGATTTGTGGAACTCAAGCCCAGCATTGGGGAACATGTGTAATGTGTGCGGGGCGCTACCCTCTGGTATTCATAAAGCAGGGTGGGCGCTGTGACCCCGCTTGGCTCCCGCGCCAGTGAGGAGTGTGTGGGGCACCACCGACAGTGATTGGGAGCATGCGACCAGAGCACGCACTCCCTGGTGCCTGCGGCGCACAAGTGGGTGCCTATTTTGGTGGACTCACTGCCGCAACCTGGGCTGAAACAAGGAGAGGAGCCGGCCCCAGTGGGAAGGCTTCCCTAGGCTGGGCCACCTTGCAAGGAAGAAGGTAACGGTCCAGCTGGACCTTGAGGGCTGAGGCGGGCTACCTGTATAAGGTGGTGTTCTGTTGAAGGCAGCATCTGCACTGCATGAACCTGGCTGGCTGCCTTGTTGCTCTCCCTTCACGTGGAAGAAGTAGCCAGCAGGAGGCATATTTCCTCGAGCTGCTGCGCCGCATCCGCGTGGGCTGCAGCCCCCTTTGGAGTCCTTGCAAGGGGAAGCCCAAGGAGGGTTTACCCATCATTCCCTCACTGGGAACACCCCCAGCTGAGGGACATCTCCGGTTGTTGTGGCCCCATGGGAGAAGTGGGGCCACCTCCCTCCAAAAGGAGAAAGTACTGCAGTTATAGTAGTAGGAGCGCCAGAGCACTTGTGCTGACTGTGGTGAGTTTTTTACTCACCGCATTTCATGTAAAAGAAGCACAGACGCGATGTGATTTTGATGTGGAATGTGCTGTGGGGTGATTATCGCTAGGATTTTTCCTATCACCAGGATGTGTTTTGACCTCAGTGTTTTCCCTGCATTTCATGACCTGATGTTACATGATATATTGTTCTTGCCTGGTTGGGTGATGTGCACAATTTCAGGATCTGTCTGGTATGTACTGGGAGGATAATGTTTATGATATGTGCACTATGGAAATGTTTAATTTTAGTTGTATGATGATGTATGCTGATGGTTTGACAATTGCCGGTTTGGCAAAGTATTACTGATTTATGTTGTCATAGTCTATGGTTTTTATGTAATACAGTTTATTTTTATATCACCTGTTGTGAAGTCTCTTTTGTGGTGCATTTATTGTATCACTGGGTTGTGTGTGTTGTGCAAACGCTTTACACATTGCCTCTGGGATAAACCTGACTGCTCATGCCACCCTACCAAGGGGGCGAGCAGGGGTTATCGTAGGTGTATAGCTCCCTTACCCTGACCAGAGTGGTAGTTACTGCTTGGCTAAGGTGCCTACCCTACCCATTTCTAACACATTTTGTAAATTTGTTCAAAACAGATGAATTTCGATGTGTATATACACTTTCAGCAACAGAGGCTACAGTCGGGGATGAGGCTTGAGGAACCGTTATGATAGTGCTTAGATGAGTAGAAGTGAACAATTTGATTGTACATGATAGAATCCGACCAAAGGAGATGTCTTTTGGTGAACATCGAATACTCTTATTTCTTAATCTCACTCCTGAAATGCTGGTCAGGAATAAAACTTTTTGTCAGTAAAGAAAGAACTGAATAAACACTCAACATAGCAGCAACACTCAGCTAACCAAAGCAACTCAAAAAGAAACATCTAAGGAAGAAGTACAAGAGGAAACAGTCTGAACCTTTTTTCCTAATATTAAAGTTTCGTCGCTGAAATGATGATGTAGCTGTGCTATAACTTGTGCAGTGTAGGGTCAGACAGAACCCACAATCATAACTGGAACGTTTCCATGTGGTGTCTGAGGCCGTAGCTATCTAGTCAAAGCTTTTCTAACAGTTTTTTTCTCTTTTCTTTGTCTTTCTGACCGTTTTATACCACATATCACCTTTTAGATAGGTGTTGAAGTACAGGTGCGGTTCACGTGGTGTGTCACTAAGTAATGTTTTCCATTATATGTTAGCCACATTTGGATGGGATTTAATGAGGGGTTGGAAATGATGGATAACTGATATTGAGTTGATAGTCATACCATTGTATTTATTTTAATATTTAGGAGTTAAAAATACATTTGTTCTCAGTATTTGAAATATTACAGGTGAACGTACCATCTGCCAATTAATGGTTTCCCAGGTACCTACAGTAGAATTACAATTGTATTTGCTTTGATGAAACACCCAGATTAATTATAGCTTTCAAATCAGGTGTCTTGCCTCAAACGGTTAGAGTGAATGATTTTCTTTCCATCGTTCATATTGCCTAGTTTTACTTTTTACCCATGGAAAATTAGATAGTATCATCTACGTAGGTGCACAATGAGGATATTTAAGGAGGTTGGTTTTATAGGTGTCTGAGTTTAAAATAATTGTAATATCTGCATAGTTTTTTAATTCGTGTTACGCATTTCTGGGATATCCCCAGTTTCTGTCTTTTTTTCTGAAGCTTCCTAAAAAAATAATATTCTTGAATAGACAATTGACATTTAGACATTCTTACGGTTTGTTTGTGTTACTGTACAGAAGGGATGTGGCCAGTCCCTTGTGTTTGAACAGGACCAATTGCATAAAGAAGCTAAAAAACGAGTACTCGGCAGACGTCTGGACTGATTTTAGTATTGTTATCCATTAGGATTTTGCTGCTGCCTTTTCTTGATCTAAACGGATATGTTGTGTTTTTTGCTCAATCATATAGTGTCGGTGTTGGGCAGGTGCCTTATTTTTAGACCAAGTAACTGTAGAAGTCCCTTAGCAAAATGATATTTGCAAATATAGATGTTATGTGCAGAGTTTAGAACTATTTTAGAAGGGACAGATGTTCAGCCATGGAGCAGAGCAAATGATTTCCAGTTTTTTGTGTGGGGCAAAGAAAAGTGACAAAAACTAGTTTTAAATATCAGCTGCTGTCAGGAAGTGAATCATGATAAGCACAAATATAATACTGTGAAGCAAAAAAACAAAACATTCCCCTTTTTCCTGGACAGTTCCAGCGAACGTAGTTATTTCTGGGTGATGGTGGACAGAATGCATAGGCGGAATCCAGATAAAAAGTGCACGATCAACGGGGCATCAGTAATAATTTGGTAAAACTAGGAAAGGAGGAGGCAGGCACGGACGACAACATAATGTAGTTAGAAAGGGAAGTCAGTCAGGTTAGAAAGATAGTTAGCCAAGGACGTTTTATTCAGTGATTAGTTAGGGCCAAGATGTGTTAACCTAAAGCACGGAAAAGTCTTTATGGCGATAATTAAATGTAGAGGATATTTTCGATAAAGATCGATGTATTCCACAGGTGATATGAAGGGAGGTATTTAAACCATAGCCCGGTAAATGATTCCACGTTGTAGTCTAGGTTTCCGTATGTTTTCTGCAAAATATTAATGAGGGGATGAAATGAGCGGAAGGGATGCAGGAAAGAAGTTCAGGTATGTAAATTGCATAAGTTAAGTTTCATTAAGCTTCATTCACAAATTCTCTTGCACAGCTAAATTAAATTTAGTGTCAAAAAGAGTCATCTCTGCAAACAGCTGTCAGGTCCTGATTAAATGAATGAGAATTTGTGGACATTTGAACTACCAGCCCCAAAAACACACCAGGTGACCCGTTTTTCTGTTGACACAATTAAAGTAAATGGGTGGGAAAATAAAAAGGAAATATGTGTGGAGAGGATCAGATAGATGACAGTTAGGGCTACTCCCAAGTACAAGTAACTTTGTGATAATCCCAAGTGTTACCAATGGTGTTTCCCATCTCAGGTAAATGCTTAACTTTAGTTCCAATAAATGTATGTGTTGGTAGGCCAGTAGTGTGGAACTGAGCACCAAGTCAGCCTTATGATTTGGGTGTTAGTGCAGGGGCACAGCTACCAGTGGTGCAGTGAGGCCCAGAGGTGTGCCGAGGCCCAGCTACAGCAGCCCTGTCCTTGAGCCCCGAGATGGCAGCTAAATAACCATGCTGGAGTTCCGAATGTGAACGAGACTTGAATATTTATGGTTATCCTCTCACATTTGCTGTGCGTTCAAAGACAGAAGCCAGTCTAGTCTTTTATCAAATTGCTACTTATTCATTAACTTATAGACTGATATTTACTTTTCTTTTAATTATGGCAAAGTTTGAGGACTTTGTAAAGAGAACTACGTGACAATCTTGCTGGTGTGAAAGGAAAGGCTGTATGCATCGTTTTCTTCTAAAATAACATTTAAATGCCTAGAAATGAACAGTACAAATATTTCAAATGAATCAACATTTAGGAATGCACAAATTAAGTGTTTTTTCATAAGATGTAATGGAAACAATTTTAATATAATCAAAACACACCAGGGCACTTGCTGATGCACAAATGGTGATGCACAAATGCCAAATATTCACTAAAACCACATTTTCCCACATGATCATTTGTGCACTATATAAGAGATGAAGTAGCCCCTTCAGTACATTATAAGGGTATTGCAAGTCACAGAAGAGTTCCATATCCATATAGAGGAACAGGCCAAAAGCCCAGTTCTTTTAAAAGGTTATGGAACTCCGAGGTGACTTGTAATATCCCTATCATGTAAACCAGGGGGTACTTTATCCCATATAGTACATGGTCACACCTTCACCTTTCCCACAGACTACTTAAAACCATGGTGCATAGCTTTTTTCATTTGAAAGAGTGAGCATGTTTGCAAACATAAAGAATAAAAATAAAACCTCTAGTGCAAAAGTAAAGACATCAAAAATCTATTATATCTTTGTTGCAACCAGCATTTAGAAACAGTTCAAGACAAGTCCGTTTTTTTCAGAAAGCTACTGTAGCTCAGAATGTGTAGGAACATGAAGAAATATTATAGCTTTTCTCTATCTTAGAAGTGCAAAAATAAACATATTCTTCCCTCTGCTTGTCCTTGTAAGCTATTTAAATATAGCAGAGGAAAGAAAATAAATGTTCTGTTTTGGTTGTTTAAACAGCTGCTGCAATTAGTTTCATGACCTGACCTGCTTTTCGGCTGCTGACTGGCAGCAGGCATTGTAATGTCAGAGCTCAACTGTAATAACTCATAATAGTTGAGTTATGATGTCTTTTCGTCATAATCAGCATCTAAGAGCGGTACCAGTCACCAATTATAAAACAAAATTAGAGACATACCTTTATGCAGGGATTACAGAATTCCATGTATTAAATAGTTTTATCAGTAAAACTGTTTGTCCAAATTTAGTGGTTATTTCAAAGGAAACTATGCTATCTGTTAATGGCAGTGGCTACCACACCAGGCTTTACTCATTTATTTGTTCCTAAATGCAACACTAGCTACCTACTACGTTACCACTTTCTTGCTTAATCGGCATGGCACATTTGTGACACTTGTTCTTTATGTGATGCTTGGATATTTCAGAATCTCTATCAGTTCACTGCCTACTAGGGCAACAGGAGCTGTTACAGCACTGGGAGCTTGCTGTTAGCTCCGTCTGATACCCTCAGCTACAGGAGTCAGACTCCGAGCAGCAGAATCTACTGAAACAACTGTGGAGGCACTGCAAAGGCCTCATTTCACACATATTGAATAGCTAAGCAGTGCGTATGCTCACTTTTGTAAATGCAGAATGCGCAATATGGCCCGGGCTCCCTTACGCCAGCAGAGATCAAAGAGGAAGATATGCCAATGCTGCTGAGTGGTGTCTGAAGACAAGACAGTCACAGTAATCACTGTGTTCAGCATGACACATGAAGAGCAAACTATGGCAGTTAGTAAAAGAACATAGACATAGGACAGTGTTGTAAGTGGTAAAATGAATGATTTGAGCATTATTTGTTTCACTTAATGCTAAAAATGCCCAGGTATCTTAAAAACTACTTCTTGGTGTTGTGCAATGCATAGTTCTTCCTTATTGCAACCAGATGTAGGAATATGTATCCTTCTGAGACATGTGGGAACTGGCCAGAATCTCAGAAAACAATATGCTGCTCCCCAGAGTGAGATACGGAGAACAAGAGAGCTAAAGTAACAGTTATACATGATACTGTAGTAGAAATGGGCAACACAACAAATTAACAGGGAGAGCCGAACCAAGAATCTGTCTTGGATCTGAGAGCCCCGCCACAAGATGAGTGACAGGAACATTTGGCACGGAAATCATGCAACAGATATTACACAAAGTTCCAAAAAGTATATTTCTTTGACAAGCGTTTCACCTAGTACATAAGATTATATCACTGCACCATTCCAACAACAATAGTGAAAATAAGAGGCATTTTAGTTGTCATGCACACTATTTATGTGGGTTATATTCTTATTTGACACACAGCAACATTATAGTTCATTAAGTCAAGCAAAAGGGAGATTTTTGTACAGCACACATCCTCATGTATTTCAATGTTTTCTCATATGCAATAATGAAATAAATAGAAGACACAATAAAATAAAATACTCAATTTGATCCAGTGGCTGAGCCAGGAGTGATCCCAGGTTTTCTGGTTATATACTGTGTAGTTCAGCCACTAGATTGGTATCCCTTTCTCGCTTCTGTTTGACATCAATGTTCAATGGTTTGTCTCTCATTCTGGCTGCATGAGCATTGGGTAGCAACAGAAGCCCAAGAAAGCTCAGATGTTTTTGAGCTCAAGGGGATTTCTAGCTGAACCAGAGTGTAGCTTCTGACTCAAGCCTTCAGTGGTTCACCCACCTCTACACTTTACTCTGGGTATTCTGTGGCTCCAATAAGCTTAGACGCTGCTGCCAGTGTGATACCTGTTTTTTAGGTGAGGATAACGCACTTTGCACTGCTGATGGCCATTGCTAGCGCGCATGGTCCTTAGTAAGTAAACTTACAAGGGGACGTGTATAGGCCGATGAACCTTTTGGATCACATGGAATAGCCTAGTCATGTAGTGACCAATGTATATCAATAACTAATACACAATCAATAACCACTGAGGAAAACATTAATTATAGTCAACATTCATAAATAACCACAACTCAATATACTTTTTAACAAATGTTATTTCCCTATTAGTTACAATTCTAATGCAATGAGGTTAACTCAAACTTTATTTTAATCATCTCGGAATTAATTCATTAGTGACCACCAATAACATAATCTAATCAGAACATGAGAAAGCATATGCTCTATGGCTTCAACATAAGCAACAAAGCTGAATATGTTAGCATTAAAGACAGCGTTCAGCAATCAATTCGTCAATCATTTGTCACTTTCAGAGTCACCCAAAGTAAATTTACCTAACCCAGATTAGCATTAGCATGTGGGACTTCATGCAAAAAACAATTTAGAACATGAATTTGGAAAACATCTAACTAGATGTAAAACAATTTAACAGCACAGTTGGTACCTAGAAGAAAAGGCACAAAAGTTAATTAGTCACATTGTCATAGCTACCTATCCACAGAATTGTTCAGCAACAAAGTAAGTCTTCGTCTTCAGTACATCAATCGATCAGCAATGCATCAGGCTCTCAAGAGCATAAGCCCAATGACAGAATCTCGAATCGCGTCTTCTAACATCATCAATTCTCCCCTCACATCTCAAGTTTTAGCCCCCTATCATGACTTTTTATTAGAGTTTTTCAGTCCATCCCCCTATTCCTAATTGGTTAATTAATCTCAATATGTGACGCTACCCAATATATTCAGTTCTTCAAATCTATGAATTCTAATATTTCATCACTCTCAGGTTGTCGATTGGTTCACTGTACAATGTCCTCATCATCTGGCTCGTCAGGTATTGAAAATGTTGCATCTTCTTCTCCAATCAGTGTCTATGTTGTTCAAGTCCTGGGAAAGTACATCAAGTCTACTCTACACAGTTTTGTATCGAGTTGATTCCATCATCTCCTGTCCGTGGGTACATTGCAGAAAATTCTAGCTAAGCAGACACTTCAAGGTTAGTTCAACATCTCAGCTTCTCTACAGTGCGTGTTTATTCAGCTTCTGCATGAGGCCTGGCAAAACGGCCATAACTTCGGCTAAGTTAGCTCTACAATATAATGTAAAACACACGTTATACATCTCACTATGACATATTAATACATTTTTATTATTCATTTTCATTATTTTCCATATTTTAATCATTTTTAGTACAAATTGTGAACATTGGCAGCCACTCTTCGTGGTTACATTTTCAAACATGCACATTAATTTCTCTAGATTAATCATTTCTACCATTTTCTCATTAATTAATAATGCATAACACTCATTAATAATTTTAATTAGCATATCTTCTTCAGCACCATCTTGTATCTGTGCTGTGTGTGAGAGGAATGTACTCCACTGCCAAATGCTGCTCATTGTATGTGTGTGTTTAGACACAGGCTTGGACTGCTGCTGCACATCCTGTCCATTTTCTGTGCTCGTGAGGGTAGTTTGCATTGTTTCTGACCAGATAGGTATGTTTTCTATGGTTGGGAGGGAAGCATGTACTCTGGCCCAGCACTGTGTGGAAATCTTGCAATTTGTGTGAGTCGAGCTTACACTCATACAACCCAGTGTTCTTCCTTACACATGTACCAAATCTGAAATCCTGCTTGTTCGTAGTATCAAGGGAGGCATTTAATAATGCTGCATAATGCTACACTTGTTCCATGTCTTCGGAGGAAGCCTACAGTGACCCTGCAATACCACATTTGTTCTGTGTCTTTTTAGGAAGCTTGCACTGGCTGGCCCCGTTGTACTACACTTGTTCCATGTCTTTGAAGGAAACGTGCACTGGCCCATCCGTGCCACACTTGTTCCATGTCTTTAAGTGAAGCTTGCACCGGCAATGCAGTACCACGTTTGTTCCATGTATTTGAAGGAAGCTTGCAGTGATGGGCCCTGCAGCAGCATACTTGTTCAGTGTTTTTGAAGGAAGCTTGCACTGGCTAGCACTGCAATACCACACTTGTTCTGTGTCTTTAAGGAAGATTGACCAGTGTTCCTGCTCATGTGCTCGATTTCTGTGTGGTTTAGATCTCACCAAAAAACTGTTTTAGCTGTCTCATCAGACTCATATTTTTGCAAAAGGAATGCATAGTTTTGCTTAGAGAAAATGAGCTTTGGTTAAGTCCACTTCAGTTATTCATCAGAAACAGTGTCATTCACAGATTAAGATTAGTACAGCTCTTTAGAACAGCATACATACATACAATTGAGCAGTGGATATGCCTTCTTCAGCAATTGACTTTGATACCAAGGTTTGGCTCTCTCTAATAGATAACCACTGGTCTTTAGAATGTCAGGTAGTCTGAGTAACAGTAGTTTGCCTATTTACTCAGTGTTACTCCGACTCAAGAGGAGTCCAAGCTCCAGAGTTATTTTCTTTAGATCATCCACCACCAGCTCATGCAAATGCAAATGCAGACTAGTGCTAACTGAGTTATGAGAGTACCAGCAGTTGCACTGCCATTGCTTTCTTATGCAGAGCACCAGCATCACTGCCGCAAGCTTCAAAACCATGCCACCATCTTGAAACAATATTCTGCATACTTTGCTTACATTTTCTTACCATTCCAAGATGACAAACAAGTGTGAAGCTTTTCTTTTTTTTATCGATGCACATGCCCTCTACAATGAGTTGCAATTTTTTTTGTTTTTCTTTCTTTATTTTAGCACATGGGTGTACTCAAAGAAAACAACCACCTTGCTTTTTAGAAGGCAAGTGGAACTTTTTTTATGCCAAGACTTTACCCTGAAAATCCCCACAAAGATCAAACTCACATAGTCTGCAGTGCTGGTTCAAGCATGGCTAATGGGAGATTAGATAACCCTAGTGTACATTAAGGCTTTAGTGTAGCTTAGTTTAACAGCTTTGAATTGTGTGAATGGCACAATGAACTAGATACTCAACTTTTGTCTCCTATCCAAACTTTGCTCCTTCCTAAAGAGCAGCTTACTTGTGTGTGAACACAGGATAGCCACCATGTTTGGTAGGTGCATTATGAGGGAGGTGCCTCTGAGAATACAGGATTAACATTGCCTGTTATAACTGCAGGGTATGCGGACTACAGGTTGAAAGTTATGCCTATGTGATTGCAGAGTGAGGCATATGCCTTTGTGAGTGCAGTGTGGGATGTGCCTATGTGAGGGTAGCAGTGGGAATGCGAGGTACCTGCATGTTATGTCTTTGCACTTTACAAGTGCCAAACCTATTGGCTTTGTTAATGCTTTTTAGGGATACAGCTTTGACTTGCAGAACAGCAGTGCTGAGAGTGCAAGTGCAAATACATCAGTGTGTGTATGACAATAGTAGTGAGTGCTGTTGTGGTAGATACAGACTCTGTCAAAGTAGGTTGAGGAGTGTTGGTGGCAGGTGACAGACTGAGATGCCACATTATTGAGGGGGCCCATTTGCTTTGCCTGCATTAGGGCCCATTGCAACCTAGCTACACCACTGTATTAGTTTGGGAAGATTGTGAGTTATTCACAAGTAATATATCCGCGCCCTTCCTTTACTGGGAACCAAGTACCCCAGTGCAACACTTGGGTTCCTCAGAGAAGCAGTCAAAAGCCTACTTAGGGGAGGTGGTGTGGGCTAGTAACCCAGCTCACCGATATGCAACAACAAATTATTGTTCCGTCTATGCTTTTTCTGTTAAAACACATACTCTACTGAATCCTATGCATTCATTTACAGATATGTACACTTAGAGAGATGGAAATACCTTTGATGATACCCTGAGGACAGTTCACACCCCAACAAGCCCAGAACTTTATAATCATAGCACCCCACCTCTGCTAGACACAATGTAAGTGAATGTCACTCTCAACTGCATACTGGCTTTGTCAGAGTATCACCCAATTATTAAAAACCAGAAATAAATAATTTCATACAAATGCAACACCACTGAAATCAATGTTGATAGAACTATCTTTTAATAATAATAATGAACCCATATAACATTTCAGTATTCCTTTTACTTTGAATATGCTGCTACTGCAGATGTAGGACCAAGCAACATAGATCCTCACGCTCCACAATCTATGTGCAAAAGCACAAGCTCCAGGGTGATTTAAGAACATTGAAAACCTCTCCCGGGGTCCTAATGCTAATCCTATGGGTGACATTTAGGGGTACAACTTCTAGAGGGCAGCCCCCCAAACACTCATTCAAATGGTTGTGCCTCTGCCCTTCTTGGGGTACCACAAAAAATAATATGCAAAGTTCAAGCCCTGCCAAGGGGCTTATGGGGCACTCTTCTGCTCCAGGCCAGGAATATTTGATGAACAATTTTGTCGCTCCAGAAATGCTTTTGTTACATATGCGCCCTTGTGCTGTGTCTTTAAATTGTTTTTAAAATCTAGGTTCCTGTGCCTACTCATGCATAGGAGTATCATTGGTAAGGAGTTACCATTCCTTGTTACAGTGCAGGAGCTGACTCGTTCTGTGCTCCTTTCAACACAGACACAAGCAGGTGGGATGAGGGTCCAGTGTTATTACCTCCCATGCTGACTGCAGATGAGAGACTTGGTGCGGGTTGCACCCAGCCCCCTAGACACAGCCATGGGGGGTGGGTGCAGCACCCTATATGATCTGTGGTACTTTCTTGGTTTGCTGACTTGCATAGATGTGGTGCCCCAGGACAATTCTGGTTGCCTCCGGAAATTAGTTTCCGGTGTCAAGGGCTCCGGGAAGGGTCCCCATATGCACCCCACCCTATTAAAAAATATTAACGAAAGGTGAGCTGAACCCGAGGACTTGGCCCTCGCTGCGGGGGGTACTTGACCTCTGAGTCCCAGAGTGCTACTCGCTCTATTTTTCTGCCTAGTCTCCTTGGGGGACCAGGCTTCTGGTGATGGTTCTTCTGGCACTTTAGGTCTGATTTAGATGAGGGTGATGTTGTATTGATCCTTGTGTGAGCTGTAGCCACCAGGGTGGAATCTTTCAACCCTTTTGGCCTCTAAATTTACTGTTTACTTTATAGATGGATTTCTAATGCTCCTGCTGCTCAACCTAGCCTTTCTCTAGGCTCCTGGGGCCAGATGGATAATGCTTTTTTGCATTTGCAAACGGTGCAAATTGCAAAATTAGGCCGTTTGCGAATGCAAAAATGCCCTTCACAATGTATGAAAGGCATTCGCACTGCAATTTTAAGAATTCCTTAAAATTACGACTTCATTTAGAGAATCGCAAATTGCTATTCTCCCAATTGGAAATCGCACATAGAGAATTCCTATTTGCGATTTCCAAAGCACATGTATCAAGCATTTCCTAAATGCGAATTGGGCATTTAGGAAATGCAGTTACTACAAACTAAAGTTTGGTGGTAACCATGTGCATATGTAAAAAATGCATCATAAATGCATTTTTAAAATTGACATGTAGCACATACATGCGCCTAAGGCATGTGTGTGCTTCACATGTCCGTAAAAATATTTTTGGGGTGCAGCAGAGGGGGCCTTAGGCCCCCAGCACCCTGGGATTTGCATTTCCTAATTTGCGAATTCCTTACTGGAATTCACAATTTGGGAAATGCAAAAACATTCGCAACAGGCCCATAGGTGCAAATGGGGTTGGTTCTCTATTTGCAATTCAGTAATAGCATTTTCAAATTTTAAGAAATCGCTAAAATCATATATACCATTTTGCATTTCTTAACCCCTTCGCTGCCAGGCCTTTTCCCCCTCCTGTGCCAGGCCTTTTTTTGGCTATTTGGGGCAGTTTGCGCTTAGGCCCTCATAACGTTTTGTCCACATAAGCTAGCCAAGCCAAATGTGCGTCCTTTTTTTCCAACATCCTAGGGATTCTAGAGGTACCCAGACTTTGTGGGTTCCCCTGAAGGAGGCCAAGAAATTAGCCAAAATACAGTAAAAAAAATTATTTTTTTAAAAACGGGAAAAAATGGCTGCAGAAGAAGGCTTGTGTTTTTTCCCTGAAAATGACACCAACAAAGGGTTTGCGGTGCTAAAATCACCAGCTTCCCAGCTTTCAGGAACAGTCAGACTTGAATCAGAAAACCCAATTTTTCAACACAAATTTGGCATTTTACTGGGACATACCCCATTTTTACAATTTTTTGTGCTTTCAGCCTCCTTCCAGTCAGTGACAGAAATGGGCATGAAACCAATGCTGGATCCCAGAAACCTAAACATTTCTGAAAAGTAGACAAAATTCTGAATTCAGCAAGGGGTCATTTGTGTAGATCCTACAAGAGTTTCCTACAGAAAATAACAACTGAGAAAGAAAATGTTTGAAATTGAGGTGAAAAAAACAGCAATTTTTCCCTACGTTTTACTGTGTAACTTTTTCCTGCAATGTCAGATTTTCGAAAGCAATATACTGTTACGTCTGCTGGACTCCTCTGGTTGCGGGGATATATAGGGCTTGTAGGTTCATCAAGAACCCTATGTACCCAGAGCCAATGAGTGAAAAATAGCTATCAAGAAAACCTTTGTATTTCCAAAATGGGCACAAGATAAGGTGTTGAGGAGCAGTGGTTATTTGCAAATCTCTGAATTCCGGGGTGACCATACTAGCATGTGAATTACAGGGCATTTCTCAAATAGATGTCTTTTTTACACACTCTCTTATATTTGGAAGGAAAAAATGTAGAGAAAGACAAGAGGAAATAACACTTGTTTTGCTAATCTATGTTCCCCCAAGTCTCCCGATAAAAATGATACCTCACTTGTGTGGGTAGGCCTAGCGCCCACGACAGGAAACGCCCCAAAACGCAACATGGACACATCACATTTTTTGAAAGAAAACAGAGGTGTTTTTTGCAAAGTGCCTACCTGTAGATTTTGGCCTCTAGCTCAGCCGGCACCTAGGGAAACCTACCAAACCTATGCATTTTTTAAAACTAGAGACCTAGGGTAATCCAAGATGGGGTGACTTGTGGGGCTCTGACCAGGTTTTGTTACCCAGAATCCTTTGCAAACCTCAGAATTTGGCTAAAAAAACACATTTTCCTCACATTTTGGTGACAGAAAGTTCTGGAATCAGAGAGGAGCCACAAATTTCCTTCCACCCAGCGTTCCCCCAAGTCTCCCGATAAAAATGATACCTCACTTGTGTGGGTAGGCCTAGCGCCCGCGACAGGAAATGCCCCAAAACGCAACGTGGACACATCACATTTTTGGAAAGAAAACAGAGGTGTTTTTTGCAAAGTGCCTACCTGTAGATTTTGGCCTCTAGCTCAGCCGGCACCTAGGGAAACCTACCAAACCTGTGCATTTCTGAAAACTAGAGACCTAGGGGAATCCAAGATGGGGTGACTTGTGGGGCTCTGACCAGGTTCTGTTACCCAGAATCCTTTGCAAACCTCAAAATTTGGCTAAAAAAAACACATTTTCCTCACATTTTGGTGACAGAAAGTTCTGGAATCAGAGAGGAGCCACAAAGTTCCTTCCACCCAGCATTCCCCCAACTCTCCCGATAAAAATGATACCTCACTTGTGTGGGTAGGCCTAGCGCCCGCGACAGGAAATGCCCCAAAACGCAACGTGGACACATCACATTTTTTGAAAGAAAACAGAGGTGTTTTTTGCAAAGTGCCTACCTGTAGATTTTGGCCTCTAGCTCAGCCGGCACCTAGGGAAACCTACCAAACCTGTGCATTTCTGAAAACTAGAGACCTAGGGGAATCCAAGATGGGGTGACTTGTGGGGCTCTGACCAGGTTCTGTTACCCAGAATCCTTTGCAAACCTCAAAATGTTGGCAAAAAAAACACGTTTTCCACTCATTTCGGTGACAGAAAGTTGTGGAATCTGAGAGGAGCCACAAATTTCCTTCCATCCAGCGTTCCCCCAAGTCTCCCGATAAAAATGGTACCTCACTTGTGTGGGTAGGCCTAGCTCCCACGAAAGGAAATGGCCCAAAACACAACGTGGACACATCACATTTTTTCATAGAAAACAGTGCCTACCTGTGGATTTTGGCCTCTAGCTCAGCCGGCACATGGGGAAACCTAGCAAACCAGCTCATTTTTGAAAACTAGAAACCCAGGGGAATCCAAGATGGGGTGACTTGTGGGGCTCTGACCAGGTTCTGTTACCCAGAATCCATTGCAAACATCAAAATTTGGCCAGAAAAACACTTTTTCCTCTCATTTCGGTGACAGAAAGTTCTGGAATCTGAGAGGAGCCACAAATTTCTTTCCACCCAGCGTTCCCCTAAGTCTCGCGATAAAAATGGTACCTCACTTGTGTGGGTAGGCCTAGCGCCCACGAAAGGAAATGGCCCAAAACACAACGTGGACACAACACATTTTTTCACAGAAAACAGAGGTGTTTTTTGCAAAGTGCCTACCTGTGGATTTTGGCCTCTAGCTCAGGGGGGGCAGAAATGGCCTAAAATAAATTTCCCCCCACCCTCCCGGGAGAGACGCTTGCCTACGGGGTCGCTCCCCTTGCGTGACATTGGCGCCAAAAAACAAATCCCCGGTGCCTAGTGGTTTCTGCCCCCTTGGGGGCAGATTGACCTAAAACCGGCCAATCTGCCCCCAAGGGGAACAGAAATGGTCTAAATACAATTTGCCCCCCAGGGGAGCGACCTTACCTAATGGGTCGCTCCCCATCTCTAAAAAAACAAAAAATAAATTTGCCCTGGCGCCTAGAGGTTTCTGCCCCCCCGGGGGCAGATCGGCCTAATAACAATAGTCCGAGCTGCCCCCAGGGGGGCAGAAATGGCCTAAAATAAATGTGCCCCCCCACCGCCCCCCAGGAGCGACCCTTGCCTACGAGGTCGCTCCCCCGCGTGACATTGGCGGCAAAAAAAAAATCCCCGGTGCCTAGTGGTTTCTGCCCCGCTTGAGGGAAGATCGGCCTAATCAAAATAGGCTGATCTACCCCCCAGGGGGGCAGAAATGGCCTAAAATAATTCCCCCCCAGGTGAGCGACCCTTGCCTAAGGGGTCGCTCCCCACCTAAAAAATAAATTAAAAAAATTATACCTGGTGCCTTCCTAAAAAATGCCCCTCATTGGGAGCAACCCTTGCCCAAGGGGTCGCTCCCTTATGTCTATTTCACAATAAAAAAAACATCCCTGGTGTCTAGTGGGCGTTTCAAAAGCCGGATTGCAAGCAATCCGGCTTTTGAAACTCTTGGAGAGACTTCAAAGGGAAGGAAATACATTTCCTTCCCTTTGAAGCCTCTCCTTGCCTCCCCCACGTGATCGAAAATCGCCCTCGCGTGCTGACGTCACAAGGGGGGTCAGGGGGGTCAGGGGTGGAAGGGAAAGGGCTTCCCCTTCCATCTCCGCCTTAGGGGGGTGGGTGGGGGTCACCTCGTCCAAGGCACAGAACCGGTTAAATAGTGATTTCTTAAAATTCGCTGTTTAAGAAATGCAAATCGTTTTTTTGATACATCTGGCCCTTGGTACCTGCCTTCACCCAGGGCCTTCTTCAATAGCCCTCCACAGCCCACGAGCAGAATAGCCTTCCTGCCACACTCGACAAGCCCCATGGCTTTGACAGCCATGCGGGGCACCTGTATATCAGCAGCAGAGTGAGTGCCTCCCCTCCTGATGGGTGTCGCCTACCTGCAGGACCAGTTCACAAAAGTGCCCCCTCATGCGGGATATTCTCTCTACTGTCCATCAGAGGGTATAAGAGGCTCAGCACCACTGACCCTGGAGAAGCAGTCCTATTCTCTGGGGACCAGTTGGAGTCACAGTCCTGATGTCTATCCCTTCAGGGGAGTCATGTGACTTCTCCTTCTAGCTGGGCCTTCCTCCAGCATCATCACTCCTAGGTCCAGAAAGTTCTCAACTGTCTCTCCCTTGTGCAGGGCTTTTGGGTGGGGGTGGAATGCTCTGGAAGGTAGGTATCTCTGCCCAATCCTAGGGCCCATATCAGCAATCCACCCCTGCCCCAATCCTCCTGCACAGCATTCTGAGGCATTTAAACACGACAGCCTGAAGTAGTCAATAGAAATAAGGGTCCGCCCCACCACAACTGCCACAGCAACCTGAACCCTTCCCACTGAAATTTCAAAGGTGAGCCTCCCCTGTGTCTGGCACCACTTGTCAGGCTTTCCTCCCTTTGTGTCTGTGAGTGTGGGCTTCCACAGACTAAGTGCAGTGTGATTAGTACATGCATATTTCCACCACACCCTTCCTTCCCCAGGAATTGGGCCAAGAACTGGCAAGTGACTTTATTGTGTATGGAGGCCTTTCATCCTGTTGGCCAGCAGAATAATTAACTTGCCCTAGTATGTGGGTACAAAGATCTGGAATCTGATTATGAGCTGAGCAAGGGAAATATGATAATCCTCCCAGTGCCATGGGGAGTACAGTTATCACAAAAGTGACAGTGGATCTACATTTGGTGTGTATTTTCTACCCTAGGACTGATATGTGCTCTGTACCTCTAGGTCTAAGAAGGGCAAAACTGTGCTGTGGCACAGATTTTGACCACAGTGTGTAAAACAGTAAAACACACAGACTTTTCAGAAATCATTACCGACTTCATCCTACATTATGAATGCCTTCCTGCATTATAGGGCCTGCACCAGGTCAGCACCAATCCCTGGTGGGTCATTTCTATGACAGGTAACCTGTGCTCTTATATGCTCAACCCACACCGATCTGCACACCTGTATTTTGTTCACATGTTTGTATGTCACAAGCCCAGAACCTCTTACCTTAGCTGTTCAGCAGCAGCCTTATCTTAAAAGGCAGACACTGGCGGTCAGCACTCTTTGTCCATTTCCATAGAATTTACAGTGAGTGAGACTCAGTTAGTTAGACTCACTAACAGTGGAAGATCAAAGCCAGGTGGTCAAAAAGCAAAAGAGCCACAAAAAATAAATGGGTGGAACCCATTTCCTACAGTGGGGTGAGAAAGAGAAGAGATTTCCTTGCATGGAAAACGCTTTACATTATGAGAAATAAAAGGACAAAACGAATATGTAGAAATGCACATTTTCAAACATGTTGATTGTCTTGTTTTGAGTGTATTCCTAGTACCTACATTATTCAAAGATTTACGTGTGCACCTTTGATCTATGTTTTTCATGCTATTATCAGGCATCACATTTAGTGGGGCTAATCTCATCTAACAAGCGAAGCACAAGAGTGCTCTGTGGCCATTCTCATAGCACCGCTCGGTACTTGCTCTCATTCTCTGTTGATTGTTGCCATAGGGGTAAATGGGAAGTGGGTACAGGCACAGGGCTACTAGGCTTTCCTGGTTGGAAGTGGTTGCACAGTTTGGGACCAGTGGTTGCTTCAAGAAGGAACAGCAGTCTCAGAGTATAGCCAGAGTTGGTAAGCAGTGGCAGAGGTGCGCAACCACAACACTCAAGCAAGTGGGAAAGTTGCAGTGATGATGCAGACTTTTGACACTCAAGCCCAAGAAAGGGACCTCATAGAATATATATGCAAGCTGACATGCCTCTTCAGGTCCTCAATGCTGCTTCATTAAAGTTGTGCTCCAAACATACCAGGTCTTCCAAAACGTAAAATTGATGAGCACGTTGTCGCATGAACAGGGGCTTTCAACTATGCACATGGACACATTTAACTGTCGCTGCTTCCCAGGTTTATTTCTGAAAGGTTTTGCGAATTTCAGAAATTCTTAAATTAGCCTTCATGCAAGGTAGACTTTCTTTGTCATTTAGGCTAATGATCAGAAACCTAGAATTGCAGATTTGCTCAGTTTTTTATAAGTTAGCAACTTTGAGGCTTCTGGTGCCTGATCAGTTTTATTGCCAGGCAGTTGCGGCTAGGCAGCTATTTGAAGCAGTATTGTCAAGTCAGTGCTAATAATTTCAGCAGATTCCTGTACAATGTATCAATGCATTTAACGTCATGTAAACCGTACATTATGTCTTCATTTACTTCCTTTTTTTCTCCCTTTTAGGCTATCACGTTCAGTGAGTGGACAAATATTGTGTTTGGGGCACACTTTCTTATTTCTTGTTTAATGGGGTAAGCAACCACGCAGATATGCAAAACCTGTTTACGATATAATGATTCTATTTTACATTTTGTTTCAATGAAATGTCTGTATTTGCACTCTAATTCATGGGGCAACACCTTATTTGTTACACTGAAATATTTTCAGGTCATTTAGTTTGACAACAATTTTTAGAAGGAACTCCGAGAGCAAAGTGTTTTTCACAATTAAATCACAGCAACCTTTTCAGTAATGTTGCTAAAGAAACAATTTTACAGAGCCTGTCCTTTTCAGGAATAATAGAGAAGTGACTATCACCTTAAGGTTGAGGAGCTCATCTAGAAACAGCTTGGTGCCCTATAGAAATATTAAACACATAGACATCATATTCTAAATGAGTACTTGCATTTCATTTTCCCAACTCTGTCTTGAGATTGGTGCTAGGCAGTCCACAGCATTAGACTGGGGAAGAATTCTGATTTTCAAGGCTGATGTCTTTGGCAGTTAGTGTCCCTCTCAGGTCAGGAACAGATCTGAAGCTCCTGTAACAATCTTGCTATGAGTACTCGAGAGAAGGCCTGCGAGGGAAGAAGCTATCATTGTGGCGAGAGGGGTACTGGTGATATTCCTACAGTGATGAGCTGCCTAGAAAAGGCCCAGCTGTTTGAAGAAGAGAATGAGCTGTGCAGAAATGACTACACAACACCAATGGAGAACTAAGAGACACATCCAGGGCCGTGTGGCCTACTGGAAGCTGTTGTGAGCAGATGACTGTCCTGCCCGGCTAGAGCATTGCTAGCTAATTCCCCCATAGATATAGGGCCCTCTTGTTCTAAGTGGCCCTGAGTGGAGATATCTTGATGCGCGAGGCCAGCAAAAAATATATTGCAACAACACAATCATCTTGTCCCCAGCCTTTAGAGCAGAAGAAACCTGTGCATCTGTGACAGAGTTCCCATCATGACGGTGAGCACCATTAGCCGACTCACATTTGTATTGAGAATGTGTTCTCTGGAGCAGCTCTGGGATCTGGGGGACTTTTGTGAATCCTATAAAAGTCCGAAATGTATGATTCTTAGCTTGGGTTCCAAAATTTATGTTTGTGAATCTGGTCCTAAATAGTCTAAAGAAGTGAAAATCATTATCATATTTAGGTTCCCTTCCATCCATTAAACCTGAATATTGGCCTTTCTCTCCCAGTGTCATAGTTGCTCAGACATTAAGCATTGATTATTAGCAGTCTACATCCAACTTTCAGAATAGTCACAAAAATCCCAAGAAATGTGCATAGAATTGCACGCACAGTGTAAATGCCCAAGTGTACTTCTAATGCTCTGCATTTACTTTGCTTAGACCATTTCATGACCCAGTACTTGGTCATTGCTAGAGTTAAATGGCATCAGAGTTAGTGAGGTGTGATCCTTTCACCAGGTATAGTGTTAGAATTTTAATATGTGACAGTTTACCTCTTTTTTGCCTGTGATATACTCACTTGTGTGCTTGCCTTTGGTAGATATTAAGAGGAGGATTAGATTCTCTTTTTGAATTCCGAGTGCATGTTCCATAGTTGATCTCCATAGATTCTCAGTGTTCCTCTAATATGTTGGGACCGACAGACCCTTTGTCGGCAGATTGCTATAATCATAAACCCCTGACTTTGATAAAGTGGGACACCACCTTTTGTAGGTGGTTTGACCAATTTACATGCAAAGGCATTGTGTAGATGCACTTTATTTGACATAGTGTCACTAGAAACATTATTACAATAAAACTACACAGATCAGCCTTTGTAAGCTTCTATGGTAGAGTCTTTTTAGCTCACCGTTGTTTACATTTTACTATGGACAACGAATGGACTAAGTGGTGCTGATGCATACAACATAGTTGACCCCAAGCAGTCAGTCCATAGGCAATCAGGCTTGAAATCTGTCCAGGCAAGACTTAGGGAGCCATGTGGTAAGTTTGTGTTCCTTGAACCCTACATCAGAGCAGATTTGGAATGTTTGCTCACAAAATGCTTATTGTTCAATGGCAGATCTTTGTAATTGTAAATTATGTATTCTGTAAAACCACATACACACATCTTTCTACTAACACCTATGTATCCATCTATTCATCCACAATCATCTCTCCATCCACTCTTAAACTAACTCTTATCCACCCATTAACATGTATTTTATGCCTTCAATCTGACTTAAACCCACGCCTCCACACACCTAGACCTAGAGACCTAGACCTATTCATACATCCACCAATCCAGTAGCCACCATCACTCAATTGCATATCCAACATGCCATAACCAAGCCATCATTCATTCAGCCACTCACACTTTCAGCTTGTCAGCTGTATAACCATACCCACTCATCTCTATTGTATGCACCTGGAGCCATCTGGCAAACCATCCCTACTAGTGAACAGCCACACATCCATCAGTCCATGTGTCCAACTAATATTCACCTGAATCTACCTGAATGTTTTGTCTGATCACCTGTGTCTGTAAATGTGTTGTTTACGTCTACGTGTTTCTGCATGTGTCCCTGTGTATGGTCATGTGGCTGTCTATGCGCATATGGATGTTTTTGAGTATATCTCACAACATATGGCCATCACAAAAAAAAAGAACAAGGATACCTGAGACAAACTAGTCCTAATGGCTTTACCAGTGCTTACTATCCCTTATACAAATAGGGAAGAAGGGAGTGCAAATCAAATTACCATTAATAATGTAGTCCAAACAAAAATACCATTACATGCCTAAGAGGAGATCTTTGCGCAAACCTCCTAGTTTACTTCAGATTAGATGGTTCCTATTGTGTGTTTTGCATCAGTGCTACACACCTCCCAATCCTCTTCCCTAGAGGCCAGCTCAAGATTACAGAAATCAATTACTAAGCATAAAAAATAGACCATTCTGCGATTTCCTCATTAATGCTCACTATCTATTGGCTTCTGCCAAATTCATCTGATACGATTGTAAACTGGGCAGCATATCCTCATAACAATTGGGTTTTTGTGTCTTTATACTGTACCATTGTTATAACTGAAGATACTGGTGTCAGGATTCAAGTAGGTTCTTTCATTGTATTATATAAAAAAAGTACATCTGTAAATTGGGCAACCATCCGCCCTACAACACGTCCTCCCCTCCTCTCAGCCTCCGCTTCTCAACCATAACAGATTGGGGTATGAAGATTCCATATTCTAACATGGCTCGAGGTGCACAGACCTGAGAGCATGGGGCGTGCATGAGGAAAAGCATAACTGTATATAAGCTTTCAGGCCCCACGTAGTTATTAATTTAAAATTATAAAGGGCCATTTAGTTAAATTAGTTCTATCATTTAGCAATGTGAACTACAGAGGATAAGCATCATATGAACTATAGAGGATGAAAACCGCATGGAGAGAGTATGTAAACAACATAAGTATAAACCTAACTATGTTACATCACTTAAAATCAGCAGCATTGCATACCTTTCCCTTTCTAACCCAGAACAAATTGAATTACTTTTTAAAAGTGTAAGCATAGTTAGCCTATCAGCAGTAACACTTTTTTATACTTTCTACTAGATGAAGTGTATCTTCACTTCTGATTTTGTCACTTCTATTTAGATATGAATTGTTTACTTTTCCAAATATCTTGTGCAAGTATTCTCTGGCTTAATTAATTGGTTTGGTTTTTCATGTTATGACCTTTCTTTTTAATTTCATCCATCAGTGTGGTATCTTTGGTGGTCAGCCTGAATCTCCTTTGTCTTCTCACATCTGTTGACCTGCCCTGCCTTGTTTTCTTAGGTTTATTCTCAGAAAACCTTTTAGAACACTCTCCTCAAACTAACATATTGCCATAGTAAAAAGATGTTGGCCTTCTACCCTTCCTTCACCCTTCTTAATAATATATTATTTGGTCTAATTTAGTTCTCAAAATGTGTTTTTTCTTGTGTTTTGTTTGTGAATGTGTTTTATATAACGTTCTACAAAAATGGGTTTCTTATCTAACTTCTCTACCTTCTGTCTAACTGATTTAACATAATGTCCAGTTTCTTTACCGGTTGATTCATCGTGCATACCTCTTGAAGAATCCAAGTTGGGTAGACTAGTGCTTAGGTAGCTAGAAAATGTAAAGAGGGAGACTTGACAATGGACTTTAAGCTCGGAGTAAAGTTTCCCATCTCAGAGACCCGTTAACACGCATGCATGTTGGTACAATTCGGTTGAAGAAGGTGTGGAATATACTTTTTGTCAAAATGTACATAAGCTCAGATGCACAGACGGTGATGAGGGTGATAGGTTGCCTCTAGGTGCCGCTTCCATATTTGCACCGACTTGTCTGAATGACATATTGTGTGCTGATGGCACCCTCTGACTTTTTCATCTCCCAGCAGAATTGATAGACGCTGCACTGGGGCACATTTTCTGGATGTTAAAGTGCTGGGGAGAACAGTGGAATGATAGGTATTAGAGTGTGAATAGAGGCCTACAAATCAAACAAGTTGTGTCCCTCAGTCTAGCCCATGCTTATGGAGTATCCAAGTGTCCGTTTCAGGTGAAAAGCACAATACATCGATGAAGAAGGCGAGGTAGCAAGAAGCTCAGAGTAAGGAGCTATCTCGGGGAAGGAGGTCCGTAGCTAACATCTGAATAGTGTACTTTAATAGAGTCTTTCACTCTTACTTTTTGCAGAAAATGTGTTGCAACAAACTGCAGTTAGCTATTTTTAGAAACACTACACAACTGCAATGATGTCATTTCTGTTTTGTGAAGAGGCATACAATAATCTCTATGTTTAGTGACTGGAGCACAATATCTGTAAGGTCTAAATCTGGCTTTTGCAAACATACTTTTCATAGCTATCAGATTAAATTAGCAGAACTTTTATTTCTACTACTGTTGTATTAACATATATCACATGGACTGTCCTGTGTGTAAAATAATGCTACCCAAGAGTGATTCGTATTTCTGCAAATTGTAGTGACACTGTCTGTATTTTTAAATTTTAAAATACCTGGCCTTGTTACAACTGGGATTCAGGCGCAAATGGAGGATAACCCACAAAAAGGTATTAGCATTTGTACAAAATTACTGTATAGCCAAGAAGATTTCCCCAAACACTTTTCACCAGGCAGAACAAGACAAAATGTGTGTATGCATAAAAACATAATTTCACATTTTGCAGCTTGGAAAACGGCCAAGCCTGCTCCATCACTGCTTTATCACCCATTACAACCTGAGGAACGCATAATGATGTGGTTATAACGTCTGCTGAACTTCAATTTAATGGTAATTTGCTGTGTGATATTATCACATCATTTTAACAGAGCTTGCCAAATTCACTCTTTAGATTGGAATACTATGGCAACAGATTTTCTTTTCTCAAGAGTTGACAATACTGTAGGGTAAGCGGCCGGCAGTCTCAGAATGACTTGAATTACCTTAGAATGAGAATTAATCGAGTTTTGTTTATCTTTTAGGTTCCTCTTACTGTACACAATAGTTTTATGCAGTTTCTATAATTCTGCTCTCACAACAACTGTGGTTGGTGCTATTAAGGTAAGAGAACATTTTTCCAAAAATAGTTTTTGTTATCTAGTAGCTTTGCATTGTGAGAGTCCACACTCCTCCTTGCAATTTCAACATTTCTTTGTTTAATATTTCTTCACAGCAGTGACTTACCCTGGTGTTTTTTCCTGACTTTTCCTTACACATGTTGAAAGCTTTTGCCTTGTGGCGGTCAGCTATCTATCTATCTATCTATCTATCTATCTATCTATCTATCTATCTATCTATCTATCTATCTATCTATCTATCTATCTATCTATCTATCTATCTATCCATCCAGTAATATCACTTGTGTAATTATAATTAGCTCAGAGTTTCCATTAATCAACATTGTTTTTATTTTCTTGATAACTTTGGCACTGTTCAAAGAAGCAGTACAATTTTTTTTTTTTAAATAAGTTTATCTAGTCTGGGGTTTTACAGACCTAGTTTCATGTAGATCTGTCAGGTGTGGCCAGAAAAAAGGAATTTGTTCCTCTCACCTAGCACCAAGGGAACTTGGCTGAGAGTGCCTGAGCCCTGATCAGGCTGGGAAGGAACGTTGTCGGGACAGATGGAACAGGAGAGCATCTGAGCAGCAGACGTCCTCTGTCAGTATTCGGAAGCACAAAGAGAATTACCTATTCTGTTGGCGAGACACCTCTGGCAAGGAATCTGAGGGATTGGAGCACCTACTCACCAACCATCCCCACTTGCAAAGCTCTGCGGCCCAAAGAGCAAGCAGAGGGTGCACAAAGTGATGACCTTGGAGAAGAGGAGATGGACCCTCTGAAAATACTTATGAGACACTGTCTAACAACTCCAGAAAGGTGGCAAAGTGGGAAAGCGAGAAACTCAAGAGAAGTGATCAAGTGCCATAAAGGGTTGGTGCTGTTGACCGGCACCTATTTCCATTAGGTCTCCAGCAGTAGTCCAGTGAGTGATTAACCCTGATGAGGAGTGAAAACTGCTCCCAGAGCAGGGAAAACACCTTTGGTTTGGGTAGGTGTTTTCTTTTCCTCTGGCAGGAAGACCAGTTCTAAGTGTATACAGGAACTTCATTTACTTCAAATAGGCCTCCCCACCTCACATGCAAATGCTAGGTGACACCTCAAAAGGGCCAAGCTTTTATTCTCCCGGTCAGGCGGGCATCAAACCCCATGGGGAAAGCTACCCCTAGAACTGGTTTAAAGTGATCACACAGGTGGGGACTGCTCATTACCATGGACACACCTCTGGGTGGACACAAAGGCTCCACAGATGGGGAGAAGGGATTCTGGAACTTGTATTTTTTGAGTGCGAGCCTTGTGGGATTGTTTGCAGTAGAGCAAAAAAGGAACTGCTGCAAAAGCGGATAGGGTTAACCCTTGAAACATTTACACCAAGAACACCAAGGCACCCTCTTCAGTTTCAGTTTCATTTTAAGTTTATTTATGATACGGAACTCCCATGGAGGTCCACATTAATTAATAAAACTAAAAACGCATTTTAATAAGTTACAATTTTTATAACTGAACATTTCATTTGGGGGAGCAGAGAAAGCCTGCAGAACTTCTGATGCAATATGCGGGAAAGTTGAAGACAGATAGGGCGTAACCACCTACATCGAAATAACAGCAAGGCCGGACAAATGAAAAGAACATGATTCAGGTCTTGATCACCATTTTGACAGAAATTATAAATAGGCGAGGATCCATACCATTTAACCTCTAAGGTATTGAGAGTGAGCAACACCTGTCGAAATAGGAGCCAGAATCTTCTGACCCCAGCTAAGAAAGGGCTGCATTCAATATTCTAGTTTTAGCTAGATTGGAAACCCAGCCTGTGTGCACAGGCCTTCATATCCAGGAAAAGGCCTGCAGACGAGGTTGCTTGCCTAATAATGGATTTTCGCTGTGGCAGAGGAAGTGTAAAAATAGAGGCAGGATCTGACTGTAATAGATCTGTGGCATGTGTGAAATTCCAGCCAATGGTGTATTTCACCCTGCTTCCAGCTAAGATTTATTTTTTTAACAGTGACCTCAGAGAATCATCACCACTATTCATCAAACCCCAGCCAGTCCTTGCACAGATGCACTTCGCAAGCCCATCTCAAGCCTTAGGGTTGCTGCTGAGAGGGCATAGTTTACGGATGTTAGGTTCCTCAGGACGCGGCACTCTAGTTTATCTAAAAAAAAACAGTTGGAGACTCCAACATGCTCTAGGCCATCAAGTAAGGAGGAAGGTATCTTTGCTCGATAAACCTGACAGAGATGTTTAAAATGTCTCCTACCGGTGCCCTGTAGAAGGCATTCAAGCCGTTAGCTTGAGATAGAGCCTTGTGTTGGTTATGTTCTATGTGCGCTCTGTCGCTGAGGTTCCGGCAAACAATTTTACCCAAGAAAATATACGAGTTTACCCTTACAAGTTTTTGAGCTCCAAATGCCGAGCAGAAATTACCATATTTAAGCCTTTTTTACAGTGAAAACACAGGATTTTGCTTTTGGAGCAGTTTGTTTTTACAAAATGGGCTTCTGCTAATTGCCATAAGGCTTGGAGGCGATTGTTTAGCCCTTTAGGTGTACGATCGAGAATGATTATATCGTCAACATAGAGCAAACAGGATATTGGTCTTCCTCCCAATATGGGGGCAAAACCCTCACCCCGATTTAGGTGAGAGGGTAAATCAGAAATGTACAGGGAAAACAGCGGCAGGGCCAACATGCACCCTTGTTTTAAGCCATTCTGAGTTGGGATTTTATGGGACACGGCTCTATCTCTCACTAAAAGCACCCTACACCAGATGAAGGAATGGAGGGCAATTGCCAGATCTAAAAGAATACCTGGCATCCCTAAACTTGAGCGCTTTCTCCACAGCTTTGCCCGGTCTACTTGATCAAATGCCGTAGAAAAATCAGTAAAGGCTGCATAAATTACCCTCCCTCTCAAAGAGACGTATTTCTCATTTATTACCTTGAGGTTCGAGATGTTATCAATTGTTCCAATGTTTTCTGTGACGCCAGATTGTTCCAGGGGGATGATGTTGTTCCTCTCTGTCCAGTCACTAATCTGAGAAAGCAAATATTTTGCAAATATTTTGCCTACCGCATCCAACAGAGCGATTTGGCAATTGTTCCCGGGACAGCTGCAGTCCCCCTTCTTATGTAGAGGGACAATAATACTACCCTTCCAGGACGGGGCCATTTTTTTAGTTTTATAGCAGCACTGGAAGACCTGGTACAAGATTTTACTCCAGGTTAGAATATCATGTTTATTACCAGTACAGGGATTTCATCAGGACCCATTGCTGCCCAGCTGCGCATGCCTCTAATAGCATCCTTAATTCCTTTCCTGGAGGGGTGAGTATATATGGGATCGTTACCAGCTGGCGGACGCTCCACAGTAATTCCGTTAGACGTGTAGAGGCCAGATATAAAAGTGGATCAACTTGCTTCTTTGATGACCGTTGGAAATGATCTGGCTCCTGAACCACACCCATCTACTACCAATGCCCAGAAATGCCTTGAATTGCCATTAAAAGCTGCTTCCCTTACACTAATCCAGAATCTGTCAGTTGCATCTCTTTTTAGACGTGCTCTTAAACGCCTCCTTCTTCTTTTAAATAGGCCCAGCTGAAGATGCCTTTCTAAATTGTATTGCTTGCGAGTGAGGGTATTGATTTCTCTGTTCAGGGAAAGGATGGGGTGGGGGTTTACTGTATGCTTATTCTTGGCCTTCTGGCGGGTGAATATAGGTAGTTGCTGCATAAACTCTGAGAATTTCTCCAAATCATTACCTGCCCAGTTTTTGAGATTACCAGAGACGATCTCTAGAATACCTTCCAGCCCCTTAATCCTGTCATAGGACCAATGCGTTCTACCATTTTTAATATTACATTTTGATTTCGACCCATCTAGGCTCTAGGTAACAGCGGGGAGAACTTTCAGGTTAATAGATACTACCAGAATATTATGATCGCTGAGTACTGTCTCTGTCACTTTTATGTCATGTACCAAGGAGAATGTCTGATAGCTGGTTACCACATAATCTAAAATAGCTGTGCCACCTTATGATGTATGTGTATAATGGGCTGGCAAATCGGAGGGAAGTCTACCATATGCTATGATACAGTTGCTTGTTTTTAAGTGCTCAAGGAGGAGCTTCGCACGCTTATCAGTTCTAATTCATGGGGAAAGATACAAGTGGAGTTCAGAATGCTTCCTCTTTGTCCTCATCCCAGAACTGTAAAAGGGCAGGATTCGAAATGTTACAATCTAAGTCTCCAACCATGAAAATTCAAGTTGCAGGCTCCCTGTCGCAAAGCTCATTAATAAAAAAAATATATTAGCCAAGAGGATATCATATGAGGCTCCAGGGGGGATATAGGAGTTTATCAATGCCAGGGGAGCACCATCAGAACCCTCTCCAACACCATATAAGATTATAACCAGAAATAGATTGCTAGGATCCCTAAGACATTCGTAACGCCAATTAAGCCTATTGGAAAGCAAGCAGGCTACCCCACCCTTAGCACGGCCTCTCTTTGAGGGGATAGCGTTACAGCAAAGAGAGTAATATTTGTCGCTCAAGAGCTCCCCGGTAGACCAAGTCTCTTGTGTGCAAATTACATTAGCATTTAGAGAATTCAAAAACTAAATTTTTTCCTCCTTATTTTTTTTTACCAGCAACGTTCCAGGATAAGATAGTGAGCTCATTGCTAATCTGATGGTACTGTTGAATGAGACATTATGGAAGAGCTGTTTAATGCAGCCAGTAACCAATTCCAGTAATAGGTGTTGGCACTTGATTCTAGGGGTAAACTCTTTGGGGGTTCCCTTAGTGACACTTGCCTGCCATGCTTCCCTAGAGAGATTAAACCCTGATGTCTAAGAGGGTAGATGTCGGGGTACATAGGTGTGGGGGAATAGACCCTTCGCGGGAACACTGTGAAACCTTACCAGCAGGCATGCTCCCTGCCTCGCTCACAACAGGAACAACATCAATACCTTTATATTGCAGCCGCTCAGAATTATTTAACATTTTTTTGACTGTCAGCTTCAAGTAAAAAATACTCTTGTTATTGGGCTAAAACCTGAGTCCTCCATAGATACCATGTGTATGTCATTACTTTCAATTAGTCTAAGCAACTCTATCTATGAAAAACATTTTAAAAGTAGAGATCTATTTATTTAAATATAGATCTGTGTCAAACAGAATCATAAAATCTAAAACCAGCGTGTCCACAAGATTGAGTCTCTCCTTCCTTCTTGTGAGTGGCGAGAGGTCTGGCCTGGGCTTAAGTCACGCTGGGGCCCCAAACGGTTGCACCAGGGGATTCAAGGGTGGCATACTTTGTTGTGACGTGGCTTGTTTTGACTCACGGTTGGGCCATTAATGCCTGGCACTCAAGGGCAATAAAGAAGAGCATCCAGTACACGAGGTTCAGAGATCAAAGTATTGAGATGTTGAACAGGATCCAGGGGTAGAGGTTCTTCACCCCCTTGCTGTTCTTGTTTAAACACATAGGCTTTTGCATTGAAGAACAGGTTTCTCTGGTTACTGTATTAGCTTTTGGGCAGGCTTTAAAAATCGGGAATACTTCCTGCACTACTTTGGGGTTCAAAATATAGGCTTTTATTTAGAGAACAGTCAATCAATACAAATCTGATAGAGTCTACCGGGCTCTCTGTAGAAGCTGAGTTTGTGGGTAGTACCTTAATCTGAGGTTTACCGGCCTGGGAGCAAAAGTCAATCCGAGTATGGGAATCTTTGCTCTTTGCAATATAAGGATGTGGTGAAACTAATTCTTTATGTAATGTGATCGGTTCACGGATACCTTCTTTGTTAGCGATTAGTTCTTTTAAAATAGCTGTAACAGTGCCAAAGATGCAGTCAGATCCCCCAACAAATTTTTCTAATAGGTTTATAATAGATGACAGGAGTCTCTCTAGGCTAAGAAGAGAGGGGGAAACCTGAGTATTTTGATCTGGGGGGTTTGCTTGGGAGATTAACATTTATGCTCAAATCAGGAGTCACTGAGAGATGTGAGCACAATGAAGGATGGCTAGAGGGAGTACTGCTAAAGAGCTGCAGGCCTGTGGACAAGGGTAGGGAAGAAGATTGAAAACTGTTCACCCTCTGGTGAGGACCATATCTTTTATATAATTCTAAGTCCAGGTCCAGAAGGATGAAGTCATCCAACTAATGTACCAAATCAACAGAGGTAAGGCTCCTCTACAGCACCCACGGGCAAAACCTCCCTGCTATAGTCAAGACAGACGGAGTTGCAAGCAGAGGTTGGAGATGTCTGTGGGGTGGCGAAACTGCTTTACGTGAACCATGGACCTCAGTGTGGAAGAGGTCTACTAGGGAAGCGTTGGAGTCCTGAATGGCCTATTCAGAGATGTCGGTACGTGCTGACCGCTTGAGACTAGGGTGTGGTGGTTCACCCAGCAGCAGAACATTAGGAGTGACTCAGTTGCCGGAGGGCCTAATCTCCGGGGGTTCCAATAGATCCTTCTCCTTTTCCCAGAAAGAAAAAATATGATTTCTAAATTTCAGCCCCGGGGCTACTGCTCCGTTGTTGCAGTGAGGGTTAGGTTTGGTTTTGGAACAAGACCTCCCCCGGAGTAAGCTACCTGATCTCAGTTTTCCTGGTAGTCATTGTGCCTTTGCCAATGTCTATCAGTCGCAGATATTGCTTCCTGCTTTCCCTAGGCACCCGTGTGTTATTCCAGGGGTCAAATGAATCTGCTAAAGAGGTTTATTGCATGAGTAACAGTGCGGCCAACAGTAAGATGCACTGCTTTGAAGGATTTCAATCAAGTGTGTATTTGCAGTCCAGGTAGCTGTACCCTTTTCCCAAACTGGAGTAGGCAAGGGTCTGGGTGCAGCAGTGGGGGGGGGGCGTGGAGGAAAGGGAAGAAAGGCAACAAGCCATGCCTAGAGAGGCCTGTGGCTGCTTCTGTTCGACCAGACACTGCTGTCCTCTCCTGTATGTTACCACTGCTGTGTCGCACCAGGAGCCCAGAGGGCTACCTGGGGCTCCCAGGAGTCTTTTACCTCTTTTTCCAGATGTGCAGCTCCCGCTCTTGTGAACCCAAAGTGTTGAACGTGCTGCACGCTTCTTCTCTGATGGCGGGTCGTACTGGGTAGGGCTCCGCAATCACGGTTCCCTTGGTCCCCATAGAGGCAGTCTTTAGGAACTGTCCAATTCACTGGTTCCGAGTGCGGCAGCCCTCCACTGTCTCAGATTCTCTGCTGCTCGGTAGGTTGTGACCCAAGTTACTGCTCCTCTGAAGTACGGGCCACACTGGCAGCAGGCCAGCTGCACAGCTTGTGTAGCCTGCTCAGCCCCCTCAGTAGAGGCCCACGCTGCAGTGGGGCCCGTCACATAGACACCTGACTTGAGTGGTGGTGTCCTTCAGTCATGCTGGTGGGCGGTCGTCAAGGCCACCCGGCCCACGGCTCTGTGTCTCCTCTGTGTGGTTCAGTGCCGGCCTGTGCTGGACTGTGCTGGACTGTGCTGAGGAAGTGTTGGAGGGTGCTGTGGGGCAAGAAAACATTCATACTGCATCCACTCCTTCCGACCTCTGCTTGATTCTGCCATGGGGGGCGGTCTGTGAGCAGCCTCCTGGCCTCCCGGCTTCTTGTTCACAGGTGCAGCACAATGGCAGTGGCAATTCAATGGAGTCCGGGGGGCTGGTGGGGCTGACGGGCGGCAAGCGAGCAGCCTCTGTGGCACGAAAGCGGCACAATAGGGAAGACGGGCGGCCAACAACCAAGCCTCCCAGCCGCTTAAATCCTGGCACCTGTTTACCGCAGCTCTGCTCCAGGCAGCCAGCGGACTGCTGACGGGCTGCACCCAGGGATCAGCTGCCGGACGATACGCCACCCAACACCCAACTCGCGGCTCTCAGCTCCCTGCTTACAGTCGCAGCGTTGCAGCATCAACTATGCACCTCCAATCAACTTGCTTCTGATCATACAAGCACAGCCACACTCTTCAAAACACTTTCTAGACTTACAGAAGAACAGAACAGAACATGCTGTCTGTGACCCAAAAGGAGCCCTGAAGGACTGGGTATGCTCCTGCTTGTACCAAGGACAAATAAGATCTATTCAAAGGTCACTTGTCTGATCTCCTGTGTAGCTACAGGACCACAACAGCTGCAAGAGGCCTTTTTCCTGAAGTTCCCAGCTGACCAGTATTGACTGGACCTGACGTGGACCCTGCGGTGGTCTCTGCTAGAGTGAGGCTTGACCCCAAGTGTTGTTCCTGAGGACCTGGGTCATTTGGCTGTCTCTAACTAGACTTCTCCTATCCTTTTTGAAAAGCTGGAACTTAAAAACATTTTGGTCTTCCAAACCTCCAGATGACTGGGAGAAACCACTCCAACTTATACTCCAAGGTGCAACTTTGCCGGGCAAAAAAAACAGATTCCTCCTGCTCAGTGCTTCTCTGCAGCATCAAATTCAATTAAGAGGACACTCATTGAGAAGGTATTTGGTCTTGTGCAACTTAATGTTGGGTGCAGCTGCATCCTTACTCTGCTGAATTATTCCAAGCTTCAAAAAAGTGACTAAATTGGAAGGTAACAAATCTTGCCCAGGTGAAGGTGCCAAAAGTATTCAATCTGCCAAAGGACTTCCTTGGGTCTGAAAGTTGAATTTTTGCCACTAGAGCTTTTCCACTAAAAACCAATATCTTCAGCAGGGTCTCTTCCAATGCCTATCATACTTTGTAAGGATTTCCTTGGATAGCCTGCTGCTTCTCCATGCTGAAGGATTTTTACTTCCAAAAGAGAGACCAGGTCCGAAAGTAAAACCTCAGACTGGGTCAGAACTTGTTGGTATATCCGACCCATATCATTTTGGGCCTCAAATCGCATCTAGGTCCTAGTCTACTATGACCATTGCCTACATTTGGTATTGTGCGCTTTTTGTTGCTATTTTACCTTAAATCTTTAGAAATTTATATCTCTGGTTCCCCTTTATTAATTTGGGGTTTTTGATGTCATTTTGTTTATTACATTATACTCTATTTCGCTAAACAGAAGTGACATTTTTATTGTGATGTGTTTCTGACTTTTAAAATTTTTTGATAATTCTAAATTTACGCATTTCCTGAAATCAAGTCTGTCTCCTTTGTCTGATAGCTACCAGGGATTGAGCCCAGGTTTTAATACTGAAATCTTTGACCAGTTAGTGACTTTATTACTTGTGAAGGACTACCATCCACCACAACTGATGAATTACTTTCTCACCTGCAGCCAGGCCCTGCACCCAAACCCCTGCTGCTGGCAAAGCCTCTGATGCACACTGCCTTTGGCTGCGCCTGGCGTGGGGCTGGCCGCAGCACCCTCCCCCCATGGGCAGCCATCACCCCATGGGCTGCCTATCCCGTGGGGAATATGTAATCTCCTGAACCAAATTGAACTTTGCGCATCAACTTATGGCAGTGAAGGGTTTTGTACATGTCTTTCCTACCCATCAACAGCAGTTTTGACAATGACTAAGATCTGTTTTTACCATTGACAGAGGCTCTTCCTTCCAGACTATGTTGGGGTGCTGATTTTACTATGCATCCTTGGGATTTTTGATATCCCATAACTGTATTTTGATCCTTATGACTTTAATTCTCTGTCCTTCCTTATGCTCAAAATATCCCAGTCATATGATGACCCTTAACTAAATGCAGGTTGAAACAACATGGATGTAATGGCCAACTGAACATTTTTTATTGATTACAAATCGTTTTGTTTTGATGCCAAGGTTTGGTACAAACAAGTTAATGATATGTTTGTTCACTGCTTCTTTTATGCTATTCACCCTTGCCTATTTCCTTTTACTTTCCTATGCACTGTGTGATTAACTGAGCACAATTATGAAAAATTGAAGTGTAATTTTGAGCTAAAGGTATGGGTATTTTCACTGATTGATTTACTCCTCTGAACTACGCTTGTTAAATAATATCATTTGATGACTGTTTGAATGATCTAAATGCCTTTATTTCTTAATGATTACTGGTTGTGTAACCATAGAAACCATTGTTCTTTTCCTGTAAGTAAACATGACACTAGGTTCAGTCTTGGAATTGTTTTGAGCCTAGTGTATCATTATTGTACTGATCCACAATGATCCAAGTAAAAAAAAGAAGCTCTATGATGAGGCCAAAGCTGGCTATGTCATAATTTATTTTTAACTTTCAACCATGCTCCATGACAGCCCTGCATCGGTACAACTTGGCTAAAAACATTGACAGAGCACATAGTTCTCATAGACAAGACCTATTGGCTTTGCTTTGCGTGTTTACCCTAAGTCTTTTCTAGTCTGCATAAGAGGCTTTTTCTCTTCTGCTCACAGTGGTTTTTCATGCTTCCTGTGACCAGATGCAAACACCAGCCATTGGCAGTAATATCACTTTCTTAATACCCATACTCTCATGTTAACTTCCTGCAGCATTTTCAAACGCTGATTCATAAGATGGTCTTCCACAGACATGTATTATAAAAAGACTGTTTATGATTGTGCACCTTCCTGAATGAGCAGGGAGCGTCCCATGTTTTTTTTACTAAACAGTATTGATACAGCAGCAGCTCCTCCATTATGGCGGAGGAGCGTCACCCCACTGCCTCAACAGCATAAAGTCATGTAAAATAAAAAGATAATAAAGAAGTTTTATTATCATTTTATTTTACGTGACAGGACCCGAGCCAAGTCTTGTGGGCACGGCCAAGGCATGCAAGGAGGGCACTTGTAGTGGTGGGCACTGCAAGTGCGCATACCAGTTTGGCCGGCTGTCCTAGGACGGCCAAACTATCATGCACACATACATGTTTCCAGGCTTGTGCATGGGAGAAGCTGGCACAGCCTCCCAGGCCCTCTTGGGGCGTAAAACCAGCCCACTGTGCGCAATCCCAACACTGATCTCATGCTAGGTAATAGTATTGAGAGAAGCATATGGATTGGCGTAGGGGAGTATGAAAGCCTGTGATCAGGAGAAGAGCTGTGAGCACCATGGAAGCAAGTGGCATGGTGGCAGGTAAGTTTTATTTTAAATATATTTATTATTTCCCCACCACATTTACTTTCTGGCAGCCACCACTGTGTTGATGGCTTGATTTTAACTTTCATCTGCTTAAAATCCCCCCCCCCACCTCAACTACAATGCAAGTCAATATGGACATCAAATTCCCTCAGGTTTTTTGTCAAAATCTCCTTATCATTTTTAAGTTGCTGGCATCTTTCAAAATCGTAATGCCCCACGTTAACACAAAGTAGCGTGTCACAACTTGAACGTTTATTTGAACTTGTATGGTCTTGCTTTTTATTACTTCCCTACACAGTCATCAAAAGATCCTTCAAGTCTGACATCCAACAATCTTTTCACACTAATGTGAGATTATCTGTATGTAAGTGTAGCGAGACACTCGGCACTACAATGCAATATATATGGGCATGCATCCTGAGGGCCAGGCTTGGCCAAAAGGCTTAAATGAAGGTGCCTTAGCTGCTCAAGGAGAGAGTACGCTTACACTGAAATTACCATGTCTGTGTCCTTATTACCCCCTGAAACCTAGGCCTTCATGCGGCTGGTGCATGCCTGCACCCTGCCATTTACAGTGGCGACAAGGCATCTCCCACATGTTTGAAAGGGACCATAGAGTGACTGGCTATCATCTGCACCAGGCAGCGAGGCAGTGGAGCAGCATCAGATCACCTGTTGCTGGGCAGAATCACTGTGTCTCCGAAGAGCACGAAGCGGCTTCACCCGACAGCCGGAAGGTGAAAGAGTGTGACACCACACTGGGCCAGACCAATCTCACCCAGTGATCGGTTTCATATGAGTGAAGCACCCAGAGCGTAAACCCTCCTTTGTGCAAGCCCGGTGGAGACAACGCTGCACCACATGGCATCCAGGAAAAGTGGTGTTCCTGGTTTCCAGCTAATCACCCAGTGGAACTAAGGCAGCAGTGAAGGAGGACAAGGCATACGTGATGCGAGAGGAAGGCATGTGGCTGTAAATCATTCAGAGGGAGGACACATTGTCTCGTGAGAGTACACTGGAAGTGCACATGGCATGTGTGAAGTACAGCAGGAGGAAAGGAGAGGCCTAGTCAATGAAGGTTGCAAGCTGTTTCTTTTTTCCAATCAAACAGAGAAATTAGTGAAGGGCACTACAAGCAGGAGTGTACTGTTTCTATAACCCAACCACCAAGGCATAATTCCTGAGACTTTGGGGGAGGGGCTGAATAATCTGAGGCAGAGAGGGAAAAAAAAAGAAAAGCACGAGCAACACAACTAAAAAAGGGAAAAGAGAGGCATGTCAGTGCCACCCTAAGGAGTTGCTCCTCCAGCCCAACCATGCTGCACTCATGTCCCTGTTGCAGCACTACCACAATTTACCCAGTTGCCTGACCCAGCGACAGCAGCACTGAGATGGTGTCAGTTGAGTGGGAGGTTGCAGCGCTACTTTTGTGCCTTGTGTGAAGCAGACGGCGCTGTTAAACGCTGCATGATGCTACACATGGGAGGTGATAAACTGTATAATCAATTTCAGGATTTGCCGAAGACTGATGCGGCTGTGGCTGTTTTAAACAGAAATTTTGACCCTCAGTTGAACCGCAACTGTGAAAGCCTGTTAGGCAGAGGGTGAGTCGGTGGATACCTTCTTCGCAAGACTGCTCAAGCTGGCGAGCACATGTACTGGGATTGACAGACAAGACAAAATCAGGGTGCAGCTATTTAAGGGGTGCTGGTCATCACATCTCTAGAAACTAATCTTCCAGCAGCCTGGCACCACACTCAATGAATCTTGATACTGGCCAGGTCACATGAACTTGCCGACAGCGGGGTAGACAAAATGGAATCGGCCCTTGCCCACAGTTTAACCGCACCTGCCACCACCAATGTCGGAAAAGTTACAGAGAAGCAAATGGACGCCATCAAGCGACACCCAGCATGGACTTGAGAAACTGGTCCCAGCAAGGGTGTTTGAAAACTGAGGGATGGCCCAGCACCCCCCAGGAGGATGCCCCACCCAAGGAAAGCCGTGTCTGAAGTATGGTCATCAGAACCATTTTGCAAATGTCTGTCGGTGTTCCGGTGCAGGGTCTGACCCAAACATAGAAGGAAATTGAAGCATGAACATTCAGGAGTTGTCGCTCAATGAACGATGGAAGACCAGAACTAAGAGTGAAGCTGGAAGAGGAAGAGGAAGTTTTCACAATCGCTTTCACAGGATGGGAAAACCAGAGGTGGGGGGTCTCCTCCCATGTGGCAGGTGGATGTCAGAGGCATGGAAATCACTGCTCTTATCGACACCAGAGCATCTGTAAATATCACTGACTCAGCACAAGTTTGTAAACTGAACCCTAAACCTGAGATCCGTTCAACAAAAGACAAAATTTACACCTCTGAAGTGACTGATCCTGTTCTTTTAAGAGGAGTCACTGATGTGGAAGTAGCTCACAGAGACTTGAAGCCTCAAGCCAAGTTTCACGTGATGAAGGAGAGCAGTGGAACTCTTGGATATCACACTGCAGAGGACTTTGGCTTGGTTTTTATTTGCGAGGCAAATTCACATGTTGCATGCTGAAAATATTTTGAATGATTTCCAATAACGTTTCAAGGGGTTGGGGTACAAAAGAGTACAAGTCAAGTTCCACATTGAAGACACCATGCGGCCAGTAGCTTTACACCACAGAAGAGTGCCCTTCTATCTTCTCCCACTGGTAGAGAGAGAGTTTGAACAGCTAGAGCAAACGGGTGTCATAGAGAAGGAGACAGGATCCACCCCCTGGGTTACACCACTGGCTATAGCTCTGAAACCTAAGCAGCCTGGCGTTATAAGACTTTGCATTGATATGTGATTATCCAATAGGGCCATCCACAGAGAGAGGCACATAACCCCAACCATAAATTAAATAGTGGATAATCTGAATGGAGCTAAATGGTTCTCAAAACTAGACTTGAAATTTGATTATCATCAGCTCACACTGGAGGAGTGCAGAAGATATGTAACACTGTTCTCTACACATATGGGGGTTGAAGCATTTTAAACGCCTCAGCTTCGGCGTGTCGCCAGCGTTGGAGGTTTTCCAGGAAGCCATATGTGAAGCGCCGTTGTCAGGCCTGGTAGGGGTATTCAATGTGAGTGATTCAAGCACTCTGGAAGAACATCATGCTAGCCTCAGAGCTACTCTACAGCGACTGGTGGAATGTGGCCTGATTCTTCACTGTCAAAAATGTTGGTTCTGCACCAACGAAGAAGAATTCTTTAGATACAAGTTCTCTACTAATGGCTGCAAGTTGACCCAAAAAAAGTGACGCTATCCGGATGGCAGCCATACCGCACAATCCTTCTGAAATCCACAGTTTCTTGGGGATGACCAATTACTGCAGAAGATTAATTCCCAAGTTAGCCATGCCTTCAGACCCGTTATGAACACTGACCAAGAAAGATGTCCACCGGGAATGGGACAGCAAGGCTGCGCAGGTGTTCAAGGACATAAAAAAGGCTCTTATACTTGATGCCACAATGGCATACTTCAGTCTTGCATGGCAAACAGAACTGATTGTGGACGCTAGCCCTGTGCCATGTTCCTACAGATGAAAAGTGAGGGTGAGTGGGCCCCCATTGCATACGCAAGTAGAGCTCTCACCGCTGTGGAGACACGCTGCCCAAATTGAAAGAGAAGCACTGGCCATTTGTTGGGCCTGCAAGCATTTCCATCTTTATCTATGTGGGGAAAGATTTCAAGTTGTGACAGATCACAAGCCGTTGGTATCATTGTTTATAAGCACAGCTCGTAATGGTCTGCAGAGGATTGAGAGATGGGCCATTCAGCTCTATCAATATTCTTTTGAGGTAGTTTACCGGATATTGGTAAACAATTCGGCTGATTATTTGTCACTTCATTCCATGGCGATGGATCCAGGCACAGGAAAAAGAGGATGATCCTGGAACTGAGGGATTTGTGAGGATGGTAATGGAGATGGTATGTCCCAGAGCATAGTCTCTACAAGAAATTGCAGAAGCAACCACGGTCGACATCTGTCTGAAGCTAGTATCTGAAGCGCTAATAGAACATCAGTGGAGGAATTTATTAGACAGGGCCAGAGGTTTCAAGGCGGATGAACTAGAAGCGAGAATGCACCTGTGGAGATGCCGGGTTGAACTCAGTGAAAGCGAAGAAAGCCTAAGCCAGTGGAAACATCAGATTGTCATTCCTCAGAGCTTTTGGGAACAAACAATCGCGTTGGCACACCAAGGGCAACAAGGGATTGCCAAAATGAAAGCTTGTTTAAGGAACAATGTGTGGTTCCCAAGCATGGACCGGTTAGCTGAGGAGAGGGTGAAAAATTGTCAATCCTTCATAATCACAGCTAGTGAACCACCTGTAGCCCTGTGATCATTGAAACATCCAGCACCAAGCCCTGGTTGTCCGTGAGCATGGACTTTGGCAGTTTTCCAGAGAGTATGCTTATGTTAGTCATTATTGATAGCTACACCAAATTTCCAGTGGTTGAACTGGTGCGGTCCACCACCTTTGAGTGCATAAAACCAGCCCTTGAGAAGATTTTTGCATTGCTAGGATTACCAGAGGAAATGAAAACAGACAAGGGCCCACCCTTTCAAGGATAAAGGTTTCAGAAATACCTACTCCATCTGAACATAGCATCGGAGAATAACCCCCCAATGGCCACAGGCAAATGGGGAGGTGGAAAGATTTATGAGGACACTCAACAGAGTGCTGAGAACAGGGGTAGAAAAAGGAGAAGACTTGGAGGCCTGCCTACGCCAGTTTCTAAGAGCATATCGGCAAATCCCTCTTAGCACCACAGGGTGTGCTCCCAGTGACCTTCTGATCAGAGGGTCAGCATGAGATCTACTACCCATTGGTCCAAACTGGAAGCCAGCTATCCTGGATGTACGAGCTGCACAAGAGAAAAGGAGAACCAACAACGACAAGGCAAGCCGTAACCGGCAGAGCTGAAGAGCCGAGCCTACAAGTGGGTGACCAAGTGGTCATCAAAGATCATCATCCCGGGTGGAAGTTTGCATCACTTTTGAGAAAGGTATATGGGAAGCAGTAAAAGTAAGAGGGACCATGATTACAGCAAGGAGAGGCAACGCAGTGATCTCAAGAAACATGTCTTGGTTCAGAAAGAGTCAGCACCGGAGACTTGGTGAAGAAGGAGAAGGAGACCCATTATATGACCAGACCAGGGTCACTGCTGAGCAGACTTAGGAAGATGTCATGCGTTGAGTACCGGCAGGTCATCATGGTTAGGAGTGCCACCCATCATCAGTGGCATTGGGGGAAGCTGACAGCTCTCCAGTGCAAAAATCACAGAGACTGGTGCTCGTGACCACCCATACCAACTGAGAGCCAACTCCTCTTCCCCCAACTCGACTACCTGTACTATACAACCTGACCCAGACTTACTTCGTCCAAATGTAAACCTTAACCTCCTGCCTTCTGCAAGTATAAAGGTAGTCCCTCCCTCCTCTCCAAACTTCCTCACCCACCCCAAAAAGCAATAAAAGTGATTCAACCTCTGAAAACATTGGAAAACTGCTAACTCAGCCCCGGTTCATCAGCAACAACAATTTACTTAACCCCCTTAAGTGCACCTGTTTCATCACAAACATCTACACAAAAAATCACCCCTCTGGCCCCTAATAAAAGGGGAATTCGTGGGTGGGCCAATAAAAGACTTGATTCCCTGACTCAGCTACCAGCCACAGTGTCATCTCAAGTCTAAACAGTGGCTGGTTGCCTAACATATCCCATTTAAAAGCCTTCTAATGTCCCCCCTACTAACTATAGCCAAAGGAGAGTAAAGCCCTCTTGGTTCAGCCTGGGGGGCATATCTCCCCTGCTTGATAGTGGAAAGCGTTCTTCACATGATGCTGCAGTCATGACAACACCTGACTGCGTTTGGGCTTCTGACTCTTAGGCTGATCTCTGTTACATATGTAGCCTGAAAAACAGGGTTCTCTATAATCCTACCTTGTGCATCTGTCTCCTGGTCATAGCAACCCTAACCTGTAAACCCAGGATAATGACCTTCACAAAGGTTGCACGATCACCAGAATTGTTTGTGTACCTTAAGATTGAGCATGTCTTGAAAATGCCCAAAACTCCGTAATGCAGGCAGTCATCCACCCAGCATGTATCTATTTAACACACATCATTGATTGGAAACTAGATAAAACATACCTTGGGCAAAGCGTTCTGGACGTTGGCCAGAAGAATGGTCTATTGCATCTTGTGCTTTTTCTGGCAGCTCTTTCAACCATACATCACTGTCCTGGCATTATTCCAATTCAGTTGAAAGTACTCGCTTATACAGCCTTCTCATAATGCTGTTGTGGATAAAATGGCAGGTCCTGTTCTGTTCTATTTTGAATCCTTTCCTTAATGACAACACGTGTGAAACTGATTCACCAAGACCACTGCACACGGAAAATGTTTAAAAAGGGCACAAGTTTGTTCATGTTTGAGCTAACAAAACTGTCAAAATGGCACCTAAGCAGATTGAGGCCTCCAAACTCAAAATTGCAGTTTGCCAAGATTGCTGCACATTAAGCATCGCCAGGAGTAGTGCATGCTGCACTGAGTAAATTCAATTGCACATTGGTGTTTTCATATGTATACTGAGCCTGGTGCAACTTGTCATTATGTGCACACTTGCACATTAGTGTTTATATATATGTCACAGCAGGCCTATATTGGCGCACTTGCACCCTTGCAGTGTTTTCAAAGCTTGCGACCATCCTGCCCCTGCAGGCTTGTGCATGCGCCAGGACAAATGTGCTTGTGGAGTGAAGAATGCCCATGTGTGTTTTTATTGCCCATAGGTTAATATGGGGAAAATTTTATAATCCTAGCTGCAATAGTGGATTGCAATGTAGCAGCCTCATAATATTTACTATCATACGATTCCTAAAGACACACCCTTTCCAATGGTAAAGCTGGTTTTGTCAGCAATTCCTTGGAAATGCCACCTCTAGAAAGTGGGCATTTCCATGTTCTAAAAACCCTTTTGTGTGCCTTTTTAATTCAAGCTTCATTCCACTGGGGTCTGAGGCAAACCACATCTGTGCATTCCCCAGCGACAGCTATAAAACTTGGGCAACTGGAATTGCAGACTTCTGTCAATTGAGGACCTGGCTGGATAAAATGGAGGGAGAGGTTTTGACACTTGGCCTGTCAGAGTCAGATCATGGCACCACTAAACTTAAAGGTCTACATTCCATAGCCCGATGGAGAACCCTTTGAACCACCCCCAACTTCAAAGGCACACTTGAGTATAACTAGGGATATCACACTTCAGCAATTTAAAGATACGCTTGCAGGAGCACAGGATGGAGTCACTGAAATGCATGGTGCACACTGCCAGAGGAATCTGATATGCACAGGAATATTTACTGTCCTAGGAAGGTATCACGCTCCCTTCCTGCATCGTGGATAGCCTGGGCACACTACTTGCTGCAGTGTGGCACTCTGGAGTATGCTTTCCAAGGGCTTGTTGGCTTGCCCCCTGTTCTATGTGGAGGTCTCAGGGACATCAAAGACCTCCTGCAAGGGACCTACACCTTCTACCGTGTCATCCTGAGAGAGGTGCCGTCCTACATGTCTACGTCATTTGCTGGATTCCACCGAGTAGCGGCGGTGTGAGTGTAGAACTAAGAATTGTCCCTAAAGACTAGATTTGCCTGGTGCGGAGCCTGCAAAGTACTGCAGCATTCAAGGAGAGTGGCCCCTCATCATGGGGCCACATCACGCATTTGTGTTTGGTTAGTAGTGAACAGATTACTGGTTGCGGGACCCTGTGTGGCCCACTGTTGTCGAGTGTGCCCATTTCCTTTGTGCGACACCTGACTGCATGCTCATTGCATGTGGTGTCGTGTCACTGGTTGTGACCCTTTGAGGTGGGGGCGTACCCGGAGCAGTGTTGCATTCTACCTCGTGTGGTACCGTTGAACTGACTTCTCTGTGCTTGTGGCTAGATTGGCCTAATGCGGCTCAAGTCATTGTGCACCAGACGTTGTACCTCATTCCATTGAGGTACGGAATGGGAACTGATTGTGTGTTCAGAAGTGCCTGGTGTGACTCACATCATCGTGCACCAGTTGTGGCGTCTCATTCCCTGGAGGAGCTTTCATGTACAAGCGGAATTGGCCGGGGTTGGCCGGGCACCACTGTGAACAGAATGTCTCGAGGCAACCCTCCCCCTGGGCTTTGCAGACCGGGGCCTGCACCAGAGGGTCAGTGTGGAGATACCGGAGTGAACTTCCTGTGGGGATCAAACCTCCATTTGCGACTGTTGCCTGATCAGCCATTCACTCTTTCTTGTTCTGTACCTTTGCCCCGAGATCCTGACCAAGTGTAACGACAGGCTGCAAGCGGCCTAGTATCTTGGGAAAGGTTTCTTCATTTCTAAGTCTGAGGGGGCGGGAATTGGTTGGAGGGTGGAGGAGAGGGGTCTGTAAACTCATTTACACCTCTCCTGCCGGCTGTCAGAGCACTGCATAAGGGTGCTGGAAGCAAGTGTGTGGGTGTGCATGTATGCTAGCATGCCTGATATCCATGGCACCGCGTAGCGGTGCGGAATGAGAGTGTGGGAGTGAGTGTCTGGGCTTGATTTCTCCTCACGGTAGCATTGCTGTGCATGTTGTTTACAGCAGTGGTTGAAATTGATGTTTACTTGTGCGTCCTAGGCAGTGGAGCTAATTCAAAAGTCCTATAGTTCTCTGTATACATTGCTGCTATCATTGGGAACCGGGATGCATCCTACAACTATTTTACATTGAATTGGGGTGGTGGCTGCCAAGGTGGTAGTACTGTGTATTGAAATACAGTGAGGTCATATGAAAGGCCATCCCTCAATAGGCAGTAGAGCCAGTAGCTGAAGTGGGCTGACCCACTGCCCTACGCAACTCTTCTACACTCAGGGTTGTCAGAGGGATAAACAACACCGTGCCCCTTGTCTACTTTGGTTGTCTGAGCTTTCATGTAACAAACTAATTGCCTTCAGGCTGTAAGTCAGTGTAATATTAATCCAACCTTAAAGACTTAGCAGCTTGAACATGTGCTTTTTACGGACCGAGTGCAGACTGAAAGATACTGCTCGTAAATGCCCTTTGTGAATCCCAAAGTTGTAAACTTAGACGTTTGGTTTGAGTTTAGACCAAACGTCTAAGTTTACCTTTATGAATCTGGCCGATATTTTTAATAGTTATTTTTGAGTTAAGTAGTTTTGTTTTCATTTTCCCCATTCTTCACTATAGGCAGCCTTCGCATTGGGGCAGAGATCAACATGGCAATGTGTACAGCAAAATAAAAATATAAAAAATATTCTATTGCTACAAATTAATGTGAATTCATTTCATAGTTTTATTTTAAATTTAGAACAAAAAAAATGCTACAGCACTATTAACTTTTTTAATTGAAACTTTAATAAATGGAAATATAAAACCAAATTCAAAATTCTAAATATTCTTCTGTAGTTTAAATAAAAAACAATTCACACATAAGGAAAATACTATTTTCTTGAATGATTTTTATTAAGTTTTTACACTTAATGGCAAGAAGATAGTACCCTCAAAACAACTTTCCAAAATAACAATTAGTGCCCTCCCACCGTCACTCATTCCCACACCAGGTTGAGCACATAATTGAACATAATGGCCTGCACATTGTGAGTTGCACAATAACAAGGCAGTAAAGTTTTGTCCAGTACGCCCAACGCATGGCGTCTCTGAGGACATAATCATGCCTGAAAGTCTGAGTTGAAGTGGGCAAAAACTGGGTCTTACATTGCTTTTTGGAAGCGATGTGATTTGTCTACCAAGCCATAGGTAATCTTTTTGTGGCTCAGTGGGAGCCACAATTTATTAAGCCAATTTTTATATGTAGTGATGGCGGGTTTTATCCAGAGTGAAAGAATTGTGTGTTTGGGGGCTAAGAACTGGTGGGAGATTCATTTTCCCGCTGTGAAGTGAAGTGGGTAAAATCCCTCTGCAGATCTGCCTAGGATTGTGAATTCAGGGAATTTGTCTTAATCACGCCCTGGATCCATAAGATCAATGAGAAAATAGCACCCCAAAATTCCTCCAGGTGGAGACAGGACCAAAGGATACATATGAGGGTGCCAGTGTCGCTACATCTGCACCAGATTTCCTAGGCTGGGCTCCATTGATGAGATGTAGGTGGTGAGGTCTGATTTTATAGAGGGTTTCTCTGCCTCGTGCATGATGACCAAAGTTGGTGTTGCAATGGGACACTTCCTACCATTCTTTTGTGTCTAGGAAGATCCGTATATGGTTCTTCCAGTGTAATTGGTATGATATTTAAGTATTGCTGTCTGTGCATTGAGAATACTATGGACATTCGAGACCAAGTGTTTGTAAGAGGTGAGGCATTGGAGGAACTTTTCAAAAGGGGTGAGTTCCCTCGTTGCTTGGGACATAGCGCTGCTGTGTGAGTCCCAGTGGTGTAGTTGAAGGTAGTGGAATGGCTCAGACTCCAGGATCCCACAATCAAGTTTGAACTCCTCAGATGTCTTCACATGTTCCTCTGTAAAGAAGTCTCAGAGGCTAAAGCAGCCTCCCTCTTTCCATATTTTGAAAGCACATTTCAACAAGCCCGGAGTGAACTTGGGATTGTCTAGGATGGAAGTGAAAGGGGAGGGGAAGGAAGTGAGTCCCTGCTTGGTAGCCATTGAGTCTCTGATTGCTAGGGTAGCTCTAGTGATTGGGGAAATATATAAAAGTCTATCCCTTGAGGCTTTGGGAATCCAGGGGAGTTCGCTCACAGGTCTGGAGGTGAGGTTCTGATCTATAAAGCACCAGGACTTGTTAGTTTTCCTTTACACCATTCAATAATGTAGTGCAGTTGGGAGCCCTGGTAGTAACTAAGTAAATGTGGCACTCCCAGTCCCCCGTCCTTAGGGTGAAGCATGCAGATTTGGAAGGCCAGTCTGGGACATTTCCCTCCTCAAATGTAAGTCGTGCAAGCGGCTTCGAGGCAAGCAAATTCCTCCTTGGGGATAGGGAAACGCATGGCTTGAAAGAGGTACAGGATACACTGCAAAAGGATCATTTTTGAGGACTGTTAAATGTCCCACCAAGGAAAGCGAGTAGTTTCTCCAGGCCAACGGAAATGTTTTAGTTTTGCGAAACTGGGATTCAAAGTTGAGTTTGGCACAGACAGAGAGGTTGGACCTTAAATGGATAACCAAGGATCTGATACAGTTGGCTCTCACCAAAACAGTGTTACTGAGGTGAGGGCTTCCACTAGAGTGTTCCCACTCATCATGATCAGTTTCTATGTTAACCTGAAGGCTGGAAAACTTTTGGAATCCTTCTAGGAGAGGAATTAGGACCTGGGAGAGGATCTGGCATCTGTAAGGGGGAGTAAAATGTTGTTTGCAAAAGCTGATACCTTGAAGGTGTTCTTGCAGAAGGAGATGCTGTGAATCTGAGGATTTTTCTGATGTTCTAGTGAAGGGATTCCAGGCAGAGATTGAATAGCAGAGGGGACAGGGGGCAGCCCTGATGAGTGCCCCCTTGAATCAGAATTGTGATGATGAGTGGCTATTGACCCTCCGTTTTGCAGGAGGATTGTAGTGGAGTGCTGAGATCCATCCCCTCACCCAGAATGAAGTACTTGAGTACATCGAAGAGCATTCCTCAACCAACCATGTCAAATGCCTTCTTCGGCATCCAAGGGCAAGAAGACAGCTGCCTTCCCCTTCTTCCTGGTGAATCATTAAGATAAAGTGCAAGTTTGGTTTTATCACTAGTTGTACAGCCAATTTTAAAAACCCCTGATCAGTATGGATCAAGTCGGGCATCAGGGGTTGAGGTGATTAGGAAGAGGTTTTAGGAGGGATATCGAGCAATAAAAAGGGCAAAGCTTGGGGTCTTTGCTTGGTTTAGCTGTTAGTGAATTGATGCTTCTGTCATGTTGGTGAAGGCTCCATGCTCCATGGTCAGGGAGTTGAAGAGCTTTGTAAGGACCAGAAGGAGTTTGGTGGCAAAGCACTTGTAGATAAGTGGGGTAAAGCCATCTGGTTTAGGGGCTTTGTAGAGATTGAGTTGACCAGTGGCTGTGAGGTGCGGTGATAAGCCATGGCCACTGAGAGCCTGAGAAGGGTGACCAAATTTAGGAACAATTCTCTACGTGCAACAGAGATTGGGTTCCACCTAGTAAGGGGATTGATAGAAGGAGTGGAAGGCCTAGAGTTTGCCCTCAGTCAAAGTGTCCAGGCGTCCCCTGTCTTGATTTCGCCTACATGTCTGCATGCCTGGTGGGCCCACAGTTTGTGAGCCAGTAGGGTGCCCAGTTTGTTTCCCCTGTCGTGGAAGCGTGCTGCTATGCGGCTCAGTAAATAATTAGCCCTCTAGCTCCAGTGTACGTATCTGGCCCCACATCATAAGAACCCTTCTCCAAATTCTATTGGTGGGGGAGGGTTTATTTTGTTGCTCAAGAGTCGCTAGCTCTGCAGTCAGTTGGGCTCTAGTGCAGTCGTGTGCGCATTTGAGCCTGGCTACTTCCTGAATGAAGTGTTTCCACTCTTGAGGGCATACAGAACTGTGCAGTCTTTGCTGCCTGTGTCGTTTTGGGGCAGGTAGTCAGTAAGTGTCTCTTGGATCACTGCTATTGCAACCGCGTCAAAGAAGAGGGGGTCATTAAGGTGACATTGACCATGCTGTTGTTTCCCACCTGAAGGGTCAAGGTGACTGCGCTATGACCAGAGATGTATTGAGGGTGTTTGTTTGAATCCAGCAAGGTGTGCTCCAGGTACTTATCTATGAGAAGGAGGTCGATATGAGCATATGTGTAATATGCTGCTGAGTAGTGAGAAGGCTATTTTAAAGGGGTGGAGTGTATACCAGGCTTGCCTCTCTGTGGATAGTTCCTGTTTCCAACCATGCCGCCGGTGCAATTTATCTTGGGAGGCACAAGGGACCATATTAAAATTCCCTCCAAAAATATGAGGGCCTTCGACAAATGCTGCTATTATCTGAAGAGTATCTCATCGGAACCTTTCCTGGTCAGTGTTAGGTACATAGATGAATGCCAGACATGCAGGGCTACCCTCCTAGAGACTGTTAACCTCCACCTATTGCATATTTATAGGATGTATTATTACTTATTGAAAGTGAGGTACAAAATTAAATAAAATTCATTTACTTCTATTTTAATAAAACATATGGTTACATTAATTTTTAAATACAAAATAAGGAATTAAAATGCTCTATACATAAATAATAAAATTCTATTTTTATATATTTTTAACATTAAATTATTCTTATTTATATTTTTTAATTTTTTAAGTAATTTTATTTAATTTAAGTTAACATTATTTCCTATAGGGATTTCTTTTAATTCCTTACCTCCGGCATTTTTTATGGGAGGGTATTGCAGTACCAGTGGTTGGCCATGTTTGGTGCTGGATTTAATATTGTTTTTGTTTTAGTAGTAACTTACAATCAAATATTGTCTATAAGGATAAAGTAGTAAACTCACCGAAATGTGTAATTTATTCAAAAGTGTAAGTAACTTTTGTGAATCAGGCCCATGATGTTTCTGCACTATTTATATTCATCTACTTCATTGATAACACTATGGGCCTGATTATGACCGTGGCGGAGGGGATTCCTATGTGAGAAATGTGACGGATATCCTGCCTGCCGTATTACAAGTTCCATTATATCCAATGGAACTTCTAATATGGCAGATGGGACATTCGTCACATTTGTGACTGAGTAATTATCTCCGCCAAGGCTGTAATCAGGCCCTTTATGTTCTTGGTTCTAAGTGTTGTTTTGCCTTTTTGTAAATGAAGATACACTTTAGCTTTCCTTATTTTCCCTGTAGAACGTGTCTATTGCTTACATTGGAATATTGCTTGGTGGAGATTACCATTTCTCGTGGTTAAATTTCCTCGGTTTGAATATCTGGTAAGTACAGTTTACAGTTAAATTGTCTTTTGAATACTTTGCATGAATTGCGCAGTGTAAGCAAGATTGAATTAAAGAGAAAGGATTCCTTTAACAGCAATAAATGAATACAAAAGCAGGACTGCAAGCTAGTTTAATGAGATAATTGGCTTGAAGGCCAAGTTTCTTGTGACCTGATTAGGATAATAGTCTACTAGTTTACTAAAGACGCGAAGGTGGTATGGCAGAGAGAAATTGTGACCAGCATAGAAAGCCCACAGTGCCAACAATATTTTTATGTCTAGATAAAATAAAAGGGAGCCAGAGGAAAATGTTTCAATGTTGTTGGGCAAGTCCTTGCAACAATTCATGTATTATCAATCATTTTCGAATGTGTTAGGTCTTGACTTTGATAAAGGGTGCCTTCCTATTGTCTTTGTCTATGTTTTTGCCCCGTGCTTCCCCACACATGCATAGCAGCCAGTACCTTTGATGCCATTCAAGAAACTTTGGGAAAGCCAAAAACATGAGAAGTGGTAGCAACCAGCAACAGGTATCAGTGCACATCAGTGGGTGTGGGGTAGGCATAAAGAAAGTGTGGGGAGGTTGACTGACCGGGGCAGGATTGGAAAGGTTACTACATGTGACTACTTAAAGTCCCCTGGAACTTTCCATGAAATCCTATGGCTATAATGACAGCCAACCTAACCAATGGCAACTCATAAACAGATATCACCAACCAATTGCTGGAGAGAGCTGGCTAAAAGCCCATTTTTTGTACAGTATGAGTATATGTATATAGTACTTTATTGGACATGAAGTCCATAACTGCGGGCAGCACAGACCCAAAAAAAGAATGAATGATGTTCCTATGAGCTTTACAGTTAATTGTTGCTGCCTTAAGATTCAATATGCCACTACAGGGGAGCCAATCAATAAATCAATCAGGGAATTTGTAAAGCACACCACTCACCTCAGAGGGTCTCAAGGCACTGGGGGGAGGGGAGGACTGCTACTGCTCGAACAGTCAAGTCTTGAGAAGTCTCCTGAAGGTAAGGAGGTCCTTGGTCTGACGCAGGTGGGTGGGAAGAGTGTTGAATGGTCTGCAGCCGGTTGTAATTCTGTGGATGCATGGGACGGTGGCGAGGGCGAGGTCGGCTGAGCGCAGCTGTCGGGTCGGGGTGTAGAAGGAGAGCCGTCTGTTGAGGTATTCTGGTCCGGTGCTGTGCAGTGCTTTGTGAGTGTGGGTGAGGAGTTTGAAGGTGATTCTCTTGTTGACGGGGAGCCAATGCAGGTCTCTTAGGTGGCCTGTGATGTGGCAGGGGATGTCCAGGATGAGGTGTGCAGAGGTGTTCTGGATACGTTGCAGCCTTTTCTGGAGTTTGGCTGTGGTTCCTGCATAATGGGCATTGCTGTAGTCCAGTTTGCTGCTTACGAGGGCTTGGGCGACTGTTCTTCTGGTTTCCTTGGGATCCATTTGTAGATCTTTTGGAGCATGCGGAAGGTGCTGAAGCAGGAGGAGGAGATGGTGTTGACTTGCTGGGTCATGGATAGTGAGGAGTCCAGGATGAATCCTAGGTTGTGTGCGTGGTTGGTGTGTGCCGGAGCTGTTCCCAGTGTGGCAGGCCACCAGGAGTCATCCCATGCGGATGGGGTGGAGACGAAGATGAGGACCTAGTCTTGTCAGAGTTCAGTTTAAGGCAGCTGTTCTTCATCCATTCGGCGATGGCCTTAATTCCATTGTGGAGGTTGGGCTTGGCGGTGTCCTTGGTGAGGGGAGGATCAGCTGGGTGTCGTCGGCATATGAGATGATGTTGAGGTTGTAAGATCAGGCGATGTTAGGGAGTGGAGCCATGTAGATGTTGAAGAGGGTCAGGCTGAGGGACGAACCCTGGGGTACACCGCAGATAATTTTGGCTTCAGAGCAGAAAGGAGGGACGTGGACTTTCTGAGTTCTGCTGGTGAGAAAGGAGGTGATCCAGTCCAGGGCTCTGTCACGGATTCCTGTATTGCTGAGGCGTGTGCGTAGGGTGTGGTGGCAGACAGTGTTGAACGCAGCTGAGAGATTGAGGAGGATGAGGGCTGCAGTTTCGCCGATGTCCAGTATGGTTCTGATGCTGTCGCTGGCCGGGATGAGGGCAGTTTGGGTACTGTGGTTGCTTTGCCGTCTTTTGCCGGGAAGGGGAGCAGGGAAATGGCCTGGAAGTTCTTGAGGTCCTTTGGGCCCGCCTTGGGTTTCTTGAGGAGGGCATTGATCTCGGCGTGTTTCCAGCTCTTTGGGAAGGTGGAGGTCTTGAAGGAGCTGTTGATGACAGAGCTTGCTTTTTTGAGGATGTGGTGAGGGCAGGGGTCAGATAGTGAGCCGGAGTGGATGGTGTTCATGATTCTGATGGTGTCGTTGTCGTTGACGTGGGTCCAGGAGAGCAGGAGACTGGTGGGTGGTGAGTCTGTGGTGTTGGTGGTTGCCCGGGGGGTCTGGGTGCTGAAGCTGTCATGGATGTCTGTGATCTTGCAGTGGAAGTAGCAGGTTAGGGAGTCGCAGAGGTCTTGTGATGGCGGGATGGCGTTGGCATGGGAGCTGGGGTTGGAGAATTCCTTCACGATGTTGAAGAGCTCCTTGTGGCTGTGTGCGTTGTTGTTGATGTGTTCTTTGAAGGCGGTTCTCTTGGCAGTTTGGATGAGTTGGTGGTGTCTGTGAATGGCGTTTTTGAAGGCTGTGTGGTTGTCCAGTGTCTGATTATGGCGCCACTTCTTTTCGAGTCTTCGGAATGTCTGCTTAGATTTTTGGAGGTCGGCAGTGACCCAGAAGGCCTTCCTGTCGGTGCGTCTGTGGAGGGATCTTTGATCGGGGTGAGAGCATTGGCACCGCTGTCGATCCATTGCCTGAAGTTGCGGGCAGCTGTATCAGTGTCAGTGGTGTTGATGAGTGGGTTCCAGGAGAGGGTAGTGATTAGTGTTGTGGGTTTCTCGAAGGAGAAGTGGATGGAGCGGTGGTCTGTCCAGTGGAGTTTGGTGGTGTGGCTGAAGAAGACGTGTTTGCTGGTGGATAAAATTGGGTCGAGTGTGTGTCCTGCAGAGTGGGTGGGTGTTGTGACGAGCAGTTTGAGGCTGAGGTTCCAGAGGTTGTCGAGCAGGGTGGTGGCGTTGTAGTCATTGGAGTTCTCGAGGTGGAAGTTTAAGTCCCCAAGGAGTATGTAGTCAGTGGATGGGAGAGCATGTGTGCTGATGACGTCGGTGATTGAGTCGCTGAACTGCTGTCGGGGGCCGGTGGATCTGTAGACGAGGGTCCCTCGGAGAGTGGTGATTGGGTCAGTGTGGATCTGGAAGCGCAGGTGTTAGTGGTGCTGAGGGCGTCTTTGGTGCTGGTCGTGATCCTGAGGATGTTCTTGTGGGCGATGCCTCCACCTGGTTTGTTGGAGCAGTCCTTGCAGGTGATCTTGTAGCAGTCCGGGATGGCTATGGCGATGTCAGGCGCTGAGGAGTGGTTCATCCAGCTCTCGGTCAGAAAGGCGATGTCTGGGGAAGCTGAGTCGAATAGATTCCATAGTTCGACATGGTGTTTGTGGACGGAGCGGGTGTTGAGAAGGATGCATGTATGATGGTTGGCATAGAGGCTAGTGAAAGTGCAGTTCCGGCAGCAGAAAGGTCCGCAGGTGATCAGCAGGGAGGCTTGAAGGCAGGCTGGTGAGTGGCCGGTGTTGAGGGTGCAGAGGGTGGCGGTGTCGTAAAGAAGACGTGCGTGGTGGAGGTGGGGTGGACAAGAGCCAGGAGTTCCGGCGCTGGGCGCGATCCAGGCGCAGACGGACGCAGACGGGCTTGCCTTTGGTGCGCCTTCGGCACACCAGCGGCACTGCCGCCATTAAGTAGGGAGAGGGAAGGAGAAGACAGCTGGGAGGCAGGGGCGAAAATGCAGTGAAAAAAGGTGACAGCAGCAGTGGCTGGAGAGCAGCGCGAGGGACCGGAGGGGGCGGGGCCGCAGGGGCAGCAGTGGCTGGGGAGAGAGAGAGGCGGGAGGGCGAGAGTGAGAGAGAGAGTGGAGGGAAAAGCAAACTAAAAGCAAAGCAAAGCAAAAATAAAGCAAAATTAAAGCAGAAGTAAAGCAAAAGTAAAGCAAAGTCAAAAGGGCACAGAGGAGAGCGAACGGCAGAAGGGGCACAGGGGGGCAGACATGGAATCGAGAGCACACAGAGAGAGAAGCAGAGAAAAAGAAGGAGAGAGGCAGCCTAGTAGGAAGGCAGAGCTCTCCCACTAGACACCAGGGTTGAGGCACAGGCAGATGCCTGCAGGTGGAGGAGGGCCTCAAACTCCTGACAGGGGCCAGAGGTTCAGAGGAACAAGGGATGAGGGCTCTACTTAGCAGGTGGAGCCACGGGAGGCAGAGCAGTTTACTGACCAGGTCAGTGGTATTGCACCCACTATATCAAAGTACCACTGCATAAAAAGTATAAGTACTAAAATTGATTAACCACTGTAGCAACGGTCCAACATCTACTGGAAAGTATGCAGTTGAACAGTGTAAAAACAAATACTTCAAAAAGAATGAATAGATGGACTCTGAGATACACATCTTCAAAATTAAGCTTGCATATATAGCAAGATATCCCTTGGAAGATACATTACCAGATACCTATGGAGACTTATTTGAACCATCAGCTTTAGCAAAAGAAAATAAAGGGACAATGGAGCTCTTGAAACGTTCTGCTGGTGATAGCTTAGGTTGATTGTTTTCAAACTATTCACAATTTCCCCTTAATGCTTATTTACATTTACCCAGCGATTATGTCCTATATTCAGAGACATTACAGCTATTACACAGAATTTTATTCTCCAGTATGAAATTACTAGAAAAAACACTTTTAATTGAGATCATATTTTGGAAACTCGATTTTGGTCTCTCTTGTTATAACTTTGCAGATAAAGCACAAGGCCACTGCATTCAGACTCTCTCCGAACCAGCAAATGTTTGAGTTGGCAGGCAACAATATGGAAGCAAGAACTGATAGGAACTAATGTGGAAAGAACATGGCACCCCAAGCAGAAATAATTCTAAGCATATGTGTTCAGTTATTCTTCACTAACTCCTGTAATGTTGGAAGAGATCTTCGCCACAAGGTTGACTCCCTTTGACCTATTTTCGCATTTTTAAGAAGCACATAAAAACTGCACCCCAAGCTTTGTTAGTAGAATTAGGGTTTGAAAAAAATTAGAACATAATTATTCCCAATATCTTGGTGCACAGCGACTATGCTGTCACTCAGTTTCTGACAGTACAGCTGTTCCAACCTTTAAAAGGGGATCCTTTAGAAATAATTTGGACTACCTATTTGTTAACCTAGGAATGTGGAGCAAGATTGTTGATTTTTACATAACCTCGACTCAACCCAAGGAGGTAATGACTTAATTATCTCAAACAACAAGCAAAATGTCAAATTGGTGACCATAGAGACTAACAAGATAGCATCAAACATAATCCACTCAAGTACTTGTATAGCCCTTGATTTTTTTTTATTTGCTTGAGAGCTGTCCAAACAGCATCCTTAAAAACCTCCACAAAGCACTGTTTAAAGAAATCAGAGGGTTCTTTCTGAAATCTACCATAGAGTGACCGAGACAGCAGAGAGCCCATGAGTGGTTTAATCCAACTGTGCCAAAAAAAGCAAATCTTGTTAATGCAATAAGCCCGGCTAAAGAGATGTAAGGAAGGAAGCTTGCTCTTTCTAAAGGAAAGCTACATGGGCTGCTAAAATGCTTGGAAGAATTCAACCATGGAAGAGCTCTTAGAAGCAGACAAAAACAAAGCGATGTTGGCACTTAGGCCCTTGCATGGCGGTCTCACTGCCAACAAGCCGGAGGTGAAGACTGCCACATTACGAGATGTGGGGTTTGGCAGAAGCCAAACCGCCACAACGCCACCTGGCACGCCGGTGCAGTCACCCTGACGCGGCCAGCGGTGAGCTCCTCCAGCCCGGTGGCAGGCCTCTGCCTGCCAGCCGGATTACAGGACTGCAGACTGTCAGGCTTTCCATGGTGGTCACCCCGCCACGAAAACCCTGGCGTAACACGCCCAGTGACAGGAATCCTCATTCCTGTTGCTGGCACATGCACCCCCACACGTCCACACACATGCAGATGGCCACCCACTCATCCACACACTTACAAGAACCCCCGCAACCCTTCATGCATGCATGCATTCACATAAACACCCATCGGCATATGCATTCATGCACACAGACACTCCCACTCACTTGCATACATGCAGACACACCCCCCCGCTCGCTTGCAAACATGCAGACACACACCCCAACTCGCTCGCAAACACACATTCAGACACCCCCATTTACGCACACATAAATGCACAGAAACATTCACACTCACACCTCCTCATACTCGCACTCACGCACACACGCACACACACACACAACCCCCCGTAGGACGATCAATGTACCTTTTCCAGTGAGCTGGTCGTCTGGGAGGGGATGGGTCCTGGCGGTTTTGCATCGCCAGCTTCACCACACCAGCACGACTCTGCCAAGCCGTATTACGGCTCGTAATACGGCGGGCGGAGACTTGCTGCTGTGGCAGTGCTGGTGATGCAACCGCCTCTTCGGAGTGGGATTTCCACCCATTAATGGGCGGAAGTCCTCCAATGACTCCTAATATGGCGGTCAGCAGACTGACAGCACTGGCAATCTGCTGGCTGCAGCAGCTTCGCCGGTCTTACAGAAAGACCTCCGAAGTCATAATGAGGCCCTTAGTGTCACATGGGGCAGGAGAGGGCACAATAAATTAGAGGCACATATTATAGTCAGAAAATGGGTAGCACACTTTGGAGTCCTTTATTTAGCAGAAGCAGGCGATGTATCTCCTCTTTCCAGTACCAATTATTCAGTATGTCAAAATATCCATAGTATTGCACAAACTCTTACTTTCTCTCTGGATGACACTGCAGCAGCACTCAATGAACAGAAACCAGGGAAGACCCCAAGCCTGGTTAGGATACCAGCTGATCTCTTCTGTTCTAATCCTGACACATGGGTGCCATATATATGTGTTCTATGCAGTCTTAGAGGGTGGCCCAATGCCAGACACATGGAAGGGTATGGAGATAGTTCCCATATGTAAGAAGGGACCTCGTAACAAACCAGACAACCATCGACCAATCAGCCTGATTGACAACCTCCAAAAAATATACCATAAGCAGACATTAGACAAACTTACTGCTTGGATGATAGAAAACTACATCTTAAGCTAATTCTAAGTTGGCTGGAGGATTGTGAATTTGAATAAGGGCAGTTTGTATGTAGCTTTTTTGGATCTACGCGCAGCGTTCAATGTGGTCCCAAGGGACAAGTTGTGGCAAGCCCTTTTAAATTTGGAATTTCCACCTGACTTGCTAGTCATTATTAGATACCTACCTTCAAACAACTTTGCCCAGGTTTGTAGCGGCCCTAATGGTGAACTCTCTAGTAAAATACAAAGTAATAAAGGAGTTTGCCAGGGTTGTGTGTTAGCTCCAACATTATTCCTCTGTTTTTATAAATGTATGCATAGATTTTTTGTCAAAAAGTGAAAATGACTCACCTAACTTAGTAGGAACAAAAGTGCCTGCATTGCTCTTCGCCGATGATACTTTATTGATTTCTAAAACACAAAAGGCCTCCAGATTTTGATTGAGAAATTTGGTTCATTTTGTAGCATGCATGGGCTAGAGATAAACCAAATTCATGTTATTTAATCCTAACAGGTTGTTAAGGCGCAGGATAACCTTGTGTGTCAACATGTTTGAAAGACTGACTACCTAGGTATCAGGCTGTTTGTCATGTGGGGCAAGCAAGTTGTAAAGAGCATGCTGTTGCTAAACATAGGGCAGCTGCCATAGTGAGATTGATCAGGGGATTCCCGAAGCATTAAGTGTCCCTGGAATTGGAGAGTTATAGAGCACAGGTTGTCAATGGGGCAATTTATGGAGCAGAACTATGGGGCCGCTGTGGAGATGAAGGCCTTGAATCCACAGATAATATTTTTTTAGGATCATTGTTAAGGTTCCCGCAGAGTACTCCCCATCTGTCTCTGCGCTTAGACTTAGCCTTGAAACCAATAACTGAGCTTGCCAGGCTGAAGCTAATTTTATATTGGGTAAGAATCTGGTCCACCAAAGAATTAGATAACGTTAGATCAGTGCTGTGGCATTATTAGTAGGCCAAAAGCATGAAATATCCCCTGGCTAAGGTATATCAAAAAGACATTAGCCAATATGAAGCTAGGAGATTTTTGGTCAAATATAGCATCTATTCGTTCTAATGCACCTTCCATAGTCAAAAAAAGATTTTGGTGCTGTGCTCAGGAAAAACAAACTCTTTTTTAAATATAAAATCCGACTATAAACAGGGGGGGATTTTAGACCATCTGTAAACCCTGGTCTGCAGGAACTCATTTGTACAATTAATATTGGGTATTCTCCCAATGGCATCCTTAACAAGCAGTTGGTCAGCCTCCAGTTCTGAGTCTGGTATGCGCCCAGTATTTAATACTAGCTATGAAAACGGCAAGCATGTACTATTATTTTTCCCTGTGTACAAGCAACTGAGGTTAAAGTGGATTAAACCACTATGGGGGTCATTCTGACCCTGGCGGTAATTACCGCCATGGCGGAGGTTGGCGGTAGCACCGCCAACAGGCTGGCGGTGCTCCGCCGGGCATTCTGACCGCGGCGGTACAGCCGCGGCCAGAAGCGGAAAGCCGACGGTGTACCGCCGACTTTCCGCTGCCCATGGGAATCCGCCATGGCGGCGCAGCTTGCTGCGCCGCCATGGGGATTCTGACAGCCCATACCGCCATCCTGTTCCTGGCGGTTCACCCGCCAGGAACAGGATGGCGGTATGGGGTGTCGTGGGGCCCCTGGGGGCCCCTGCAGTGCCCATGCCAATGGCATGGGCACTTGACCGCGGTCTTTTGACCGCAGAGCGGTCTTTCGGCGGGAACCGCTTGGCGGGCGGCGACCGCCGTCCGCCGCGGTCAGAATCACCCCCTATGTCTAAATTTGAGAACTAGGTATTTTTAGGAGCCATTAAAGATTTGCAAAACAGATACTTATTGTTGAGTATTCAAACTGACAAATTAATTTGAAATTTGAAAACATAAGTCATCATCATCATCATCAAAAGTACTTTATTAGATTGAATTTAACAATCATAAAAGCGGTTATACATACAAAAAGCGATGTTATAAAACAAACAAGTACGAAATAGATAGAATATAAATATAGCCAAGTAGGATGAATGGCGCTAATAAAAAGTCGATAAAACAATTTAGTTAAAACAAAAGAAATACTCTTTGAAAAAAATGGTTATAAAACTTAAACCTCACACATTTGCCTCATGGTATAATCTGGCCTTGATCACTGCACACAGATATGAAGCTAATCCATTGCAGACCATAATTGATGGAAGGGACAAGAGGTACAGAAAGGCTTGTCGACATTGTTTAAAATGCATAGATTTTAAAAGTGGTATCACAAACGTTTTCCTCAGGGCTAAATAAAATTTACAGAAGAAGAGTGTATGTATTGTGTTTTCATCAGAGTCTGTGTCACAAGGACATTTTTGCAAAGCTATGGACCAATCATTAGCCAGAGAAAAGCTGACAAGGCGATGGAAAATCTCTAATCTTAAGCGCGTAAGGATGAACCGATGTCTTGGCTTCAGAACGTTACTTAGGTAAGGTTCCATGCCATCTGTTTGTTGCAGCAAACAATGTCTCCTAACACTGTATTTATTTGCCTCTATGTCCCATCTCAAATCGGCCAGGTGAGTGAGGCAGATGTTTTTCAAATCTTTCCTAGAGATTGTTTTCAATTTGTCTGGGGTAAAACACAGCCCGGGATGGCCCAGCTCCACGAGAAAATTATTTATGTAGTTTAGCCATTGAATTTTAAGCGAATGAGAAAGTGCTAGTGCATCTTCTATAATATTCCTGTTCAACCTGGCCAGAGTAAAATTGGTTGAACACAAATAAAATCTGTGAGATATGTTGCTCCCATTTCTGAGTGACATACTAATGTTGAGGTAGATTTCGGGATGCTTAAAACTGTCTTTAAAACAGCATTTTCAACTAGCTGTAAAGTATTGCAGTCCCGGTGTCCCCAGAGTCCTGCCCCGTACAGTGCGACTGAAACACATTTTGCGTTGTACAGTGACATCATATCTTTAGGAGTCACTCTCCCAACCTTTTTAGAGACATTTTTTATGGCCGTGATGGTTTTTGTGAATAAAAATTTCCTCGCTTTTATAGCTTGTGCCCATGTACCTTTATTGTCAAATGTTATACCTAGATAAGAAAATGATCCTATGTCAGCTAGTTTCGCACCTCTTAACATGTTCTGGCATTTCTTTATCAAACTTCTGCTATATGTCATTGTAAAGGTTTTAGAGTAATTGATTCTGAGACCCAGAGCATCCATATAATTATCAAAGGTTGTTAATAGCCATTGCAAGGCTACTGGAGTACGGGCCATCAGAACGTCATCATCCGCATACAAGAGTGCTGGGATCTTTCAAGGACCTACTTGTGGGAGATCACTGCAGGCATCGGAAAGGACCACCTCTAATTTGTTGATGTATAGGGCAAACAATAAAGGAGCTAGCACACAGCCTTGACGTATCCCTCGTTCGATTGGGAATGAAGGAGTGCATTCCCCCTGGAGCCCATAGCGGACCCTGGCATTGCCTTCGGCGTACAATTCCCTAATGAAATGTACTATAGCAGTATCAACCCCCATATCCAATAAGATGGACCACAATTTAGAATGGACCACGCAGTCAAATGCGGAAGTCAGATTGACAAATACAAGGTATAGGTCTCCGGCCTTAGCCCTTGTATATTTACCAAGTATAATATCTAGGTTGAGAGCTTGCTCCGTCGTCCCTATCCCGGCCCTGAACCCATATTGCAAGTCCGAGAGGATATGGTTATCCTCTGTCCAGTCTTGCAATCTATTTAGAATAATTCGTCCCGCAATTTTTGCAAATGTGTCGAGCAAGGAAATTGGCCGGTAGCATGCAGGATTTTGGCGAACTCCCTTTTTGAAGAATGGAATAATTATAGACTCGGCCCAGGTCGGAATAAAAGCTGTAGAACAACAGGCGCGTAGCACCTGCGTCAGTAATGGGCCCCAGAGTGACACGTTGGTTTTATAAATGTCAGCTGGGACTCCGTCTGGGCCTGGGGCTTTCCCATTTTTGCTAGCATTAATGGCATCAATGACCTCAGTCAGGCTGAATGGTTGAGAAATGGGATGAAAGTCTAATCTAGGGAGATTTGGTTCGAAGGACAGATTTTCTGAGGAATATATAACAGAGAAGAAAGCAACCCAATCTTCCGTGATGGCTATTTCAATTGTTGGGAACTTTCCATCACATAGGAGGGGAGAATTCACGATTTTCCAGAATTTTACATTGTCGTTCTGGAGGCTTGCATCGTGAAGGGATTGCCATACCTCGTTTTTTAAGTTCTGTTTCCTTTTCTTTATAGCATTTTTGTATTCCTTCCTCTTAAGACTTAATTCATGTTTATCAAGGTTTTTTGATTGTAAATAGTATTAGTGTTTTAGGTTCTTAAGGGCCTGTGTACATTCAGCTTCAAACCAGCCTTTATCTGTCTGTGGTCTCGATTTGCTGAAACCTACTTTAAGGGACTGTTTTAGTCCCGTGGTGATTACAGTGAAAGCTTTAATACAATCTTGTGGGCTGGTATTGTCTGAAAGACAGATGTTAAATTCTTTGGAGTAGTTGCTCATTAATTCATCCATGAAGCCTATAGGTTCAATCTCTGACCACCGGATTGTGTAGCCATTTCTTGCTCCCAATTCAATACTTACTACCGCCTCCTCCAATTCCCTGTGTTTAGATATAGCTTGAGGGAATGTCAGGCCTAGAGTTTGAGGGTTGTGGTCACTGAACATAGTGTCTTGAGTATTGTACTCAGATGCATAATGAAGCAAATTGTTGGATAGTAATATAAAGTCAATTATAGTATTAGCTTGCCTGCCATTAAAGGTAGGTTTTAATTGAAATTTACCATAAGTCAGACTATTACACAAAACGAGGTCATATCTGGATAGTGCTTCGTTCAGCAAGTTGCCTAAATTATTATGTGTGAAGTGGAGTAAATCATCATCTCCGCCAAGGGCGAGAGGTCAAAAACCCTTAATCATTTGAGTGCACAGGTGTATATTAAAATCACCACCCCACACAATGTAAGACTGTTTATGCGAAGAATTGCAAACTCGATCTAGATCTTCTTGTAAAAGATTGAGCACAAGTTGGAAGCTTTGTTGAGGGGCGTTGCTATAAAAGTTAATGACCACCAATTGTGCAGTATTTTTTAGTTCACATGTGATCACCTGGTAGAACGTATTGGAAATTAAGGTAATATCCTTAATTTTATTGCACTTATTAGAAATGAAGGTGCATAAACCACCCTTAGCCCTGCCCCGTACAGAGGGGACAGCAGGGGTATGGAATGTCCTATAACCGTTTATGTGAATCGGATTCATAGACCAGGTCTCTTGGAGACACACCGAAGGGAAGCATTGAATGTATTCTAACCAGGCCTCATTCTTTGCTTTAAATTGGAGGCCTGACACGTTCCAAAATAAAAATGAGAAGTTCTCCCTCTGCAATTTAATGCCCTGCCCCACAGGAAACTTATTACTTGCTTGATTTTTTCCTATAATGGTGTCGCTTTCTTTGCAGGCGGAAGAGGTCAATGCACGAAATGCGCAAATGGGCAGTTTTTTTGGGGAGCCACATGGGAGCGATTCATCTTTAGTAGGTAGACTGGGGGAAAGTTCCATTACCGTCTGTTCTTCTCCAAAACTTTCCACCAAGCTATCGCCACCTAATTGGTCAGGGGCTAAAATTTCTCTGTGATGTGCTTGGACCTACTGTGTTCCTTGTCAGATGTTAGTCAGTCTATTTCTTCCGAGCTAAGCCCGTGGAATCTATTCGCAGTGGGGATCGTATATTGGCTCTCTGGCCAGCTTATTTGTACCCCAGAATAGAGGCCAGGACCATCATGACCTGTAGTACTCGTGTAAAAGAAACCCAGAGGGAGCAGGACAATGCAATGATTGATAATCTGCAGTGGACTTAGGTTTCTTAAGATGTCTTCAACCAATTTGGGGGTTTTGAATGAGAGGACTACGCAGTTGCCCCTAAGCGTTTTGTGATTTTTACCCACCCATTTCACCCTTCTGACCATCTTAATGCCCTCGAAAAGTGTATTTGTCATGCCAGGTTTCAGGCGAGTTGCAATCCAGTTCAAGGATTTATTCCGCAAAGCTGTCCATGATTCCCCATGACCTCCAGATAGGGTAGGAACATTGGCGAGAACTATCACGTAAGGGATTGCCGCGGGTGGAAGATCAAGTGTTCCTCTTGATATTAGAGAAGTACCCCGGAAAGTTTTCACAATATTTGCGTGTTCCCCACTATTTAACACTGTTTTTTTCAATTGTGGATTGCTACTTCTAGCAGAGGGAACACGTGAACCAGCACATCTTTGTGTGATCTGAGGAGCAGATGGAAACAACTGATGGGTTGCGGGAGAATTCACATTGGGGTCTATATCACCAGAATGTTGGGTAGTTAGAGCCGTTGGGTTTACAGGTTGTGCCTTCATTAGATTGATAGGTCCATTTTTCCCTCCAATTGGGTTAAGCGTTTTATTACTTGATCAAAACATGAGCTTGCTAATTGTTCTAAAACATTCGTAGGCTCTGAGATACTGGTTTTCGCTTTCATCATGTGTTGTTTGTTCCTATGACCAGGTTTTATATTCTGGCAGCCATTTTGTGCATTTTGCCTAATGGGTACATTAGGTTGAATTTCCAAGGGGTCACGTCTAGTATTAACGAGTGACACTTGTCTAGGTGCGTTATCTTTCTTTACTAGTTGGGGTTTCCTTTTGCGTTTTGGTGAAGGTGGAAGCTCGTCAACTTCTGAGATGGAGTCAATTGTGTCTTGGAGTCAAGCAGAGGCAAAAGAAAAAATTAAACCTGTAGGACATACAATAACAAAGAAATGACCATTATGTTTCCCTTTGCCAACAGAGCAGCCAACATTATCTAGGAATGATTTTTCTGAACCACCTATCCCAGCTCCAATTTGCAATGTACATAATACTTCTAACATATATCAGAGGCTTAATCCATTAACCAGAGAATTTCAAAGCCAGTTCCTAACTGTGGCAGAGAAACAAAACTTCACAAGTACAAGTAGATCCAAACAATATATGTATATCTTATTCTACATCATCCTTCTGACATACGCTATGCCATCCCTTCAACAGTTGATTTTGTGGATGTTGTTCATGAAGGTGATTGTTCACTAAACAAATCTAGATTTCTGTGCTTATTATCCGCACTTCCCTTATTGCAATCATTGCTGTAAGTTGCATCAAGCTAGTCATGTTCTTAGATGAGTTTGATATATCTACAACAATAGTGAACTGCTGGTCTAATTGTGATTTTTTAAAGAAAAGGGCTTGCATTGATGTGTCGTCAGGCCAAACTAATAATTTTAGAGAGCCTTCTAGAGAGATTAATTCTATTTCTGTGGTACAGGATGTTTAATTTACTAATATGTTTTATACATTACCATAGAATGTATTGTGGGCTGCTATCTGAAAGGCCTCTGAAAACCTGAATGCAGCAATTATCGGTATTCAAGGCTCCTAGGAATGTCATCATTTATTTACAGAAAAATATTAAGTAATCAGCAGTCCTACAAATAATCCCAAGAGAGACCATGCTTGCGGCAATGTAGCTATACTTTACTCAATTGAATACACCTGCAATTGTGCCATTAGTCGTGTTCCTGTAACCTCAAACAATGTATTAATATCAGTTAGAGGCTGCACAGAAATGCTTCCTTCCTCATTTTATTGTTTATATTTCTCCTGGGAAGCAGTACAATTGTATGTTAATTCATATTTTGACTCAATAATACATTTGTAAGACAGTAAGTGAAACAGGTATTAATTGTAGGTTACTGCAGTATTTAACTTTCTGCTGTAGCCCTAAATGTAATTAGAAACTCAGAAGTAAAAGAAATTTGGAATATTCCTAAAAACATATGTTCTAACTTTTTGTAGGACTGGTGTAAAGTTCTTGTGCTTGATCAGTTAAGAGTCAATGGTGGCTTGGTAATTAATGGATGGGCCGATTCAGATATTCTAGCCCATCGGACTCGAAAAGGAATTCATGGGGCCCCAATGAGAGATTAAATAATTTTTTGATGTAAACATACCAGATTCCACCTATAGTGACCACTTTGTGTTGCACGTCATGCTAGATCTTCCCCTTCACTCAAGAAGAGGAAGAGTCCTACTTGGACTTTGGGTCAAGATTAAGCATATATTGAAATATATTCTAGTTGTTAGAATACATTTATTTAATGAATTCCTAATGCTTTGTACTGACTTATCAACTGTTACTGAAGATAGGTTAATTGTTCAATTTTAGTATTTTATGCAAAACATAGTAATGATAGTGGAAAAAAAAGAGTAAGACCCAGAAAAGAAAAATAATTACTTCCGTCTCACCTATGCCAGTGTCTTTACCCATGTCGTAGAGCAGCATGGCTGGCTTGCATCATGGCTAAAAGTTATTAAAAAGAGCTATAAGTACTTTTTTTCAAAGTACTATAAGTGTTTTTTTTATTTTCCTTCATCATAGAGTATTTATTATAACTTTCATAGTCCTGTTTTTTAATAACTTTTAGCCATGCTGTACAGCAGTCATACTGCTCTACAACATGGCTAAACTCTCTGTAGGTGAGACCTATTAGCTTTACCAATGCTTGTTTGTGGAAACAATTTTAGAACTCAACGCACAGTCCTGTCTCATTTGAAAAGGGAAATGTCATGTTTAATCTGCCTTTAGCCAGGGAGAGTTGAAGCGCAGCTCTTGAAAAGGAGAAGGTGTCTGCTGAGAAGGGTGCAGTCATGTTTACATGCAGCACAAGCAGACTATTCAAGCCTACACAGTGTATAGAGTTGAGAAAACACACAGGTATGCACACAGTATGTGCAACACATATGTCCATGTTGTATAGAGTGAGGAGTCCATATTCATACCTCATGCATGTCATACACACGTGCGCAGTGGGTAGAATGCAGAGAAACATTTACATGCTTTATGCACAGAATACACACGTGTATAAGGTGCATAGAATGCAGGGAACATGTGTTTATGTACATTAAGAACAAAACGAAGGGAAGAAGCACATAAAAAAGAAGCAACATAGTGTGAAAAAGGAAAATAGTACTTTACTCACAGTGGCAACAGAGGAAGGGCCCTAATCAAGCTGAATCAATCTGCACTCGCTCCATGCTCCTGAGGAAAGAAGAGGAAGTGAAGCCAGCACGTGATGGCTAATTAGGAGGCAGAAAATAATAGTGAAAACTAAGAAAATGAATGGTAAGCAATGGGCTGGCAAATGACCCTTGTATACAATATATCTTGCAGGAGAGAGAGCGCATGAAATTGCTGTTGCAAGCAGTACTTAAAAAGAAAACAAGCAGATTTGAATTGACACAATTTGAAACAAGTAGCCATGTACAAAAACTCCAGAGAGTTTTGACAAATGTTGAAAAATCGTAGTTTTTGCATGTGGGCAAAAATAAACTCATCAGCAATAGCAGTCCTCAACAGGACTTTATTGTTCACATATCAAAGTTGTATGCATCGTAGAAGCTTTATATTACTGATAATTACATCACATCTCATTACATTCAGGACTGTGCATCTGTCTCTGTTCCGACAGCTTTAACAATAGGTAAGTATATCAATAGAGCTAGACATTCCGACACAATCAGACAAGATAAGATACCTGTGATAGTTTTGGAAAAAAAGATTTAGCATTCTGGAGCAATTATCTGCTCCCTTTTTTCCTTCATTGCAATAACATTGATACCAGCATTACACCATAAGAAGAGTTGTTTCAAACAATTGTAGACAGATACCGCGTCTGGATGCATTAGGAAGAATTTTATTCAGGAGCACATTAGAACTGTTTGAGGCATGGGTCTACGAGAATGGAGCGATGCCATGAACAATCCAGTTTTTAAGCCAAAATCTGTAACTTATAGCTGATGTTCAGTTTATCGTTTAGAATTATGTAACGGTTAGACAACAAATAATTTTTGCTGCATTTAATGATTCCTCAACAGTATTCAATTGTGTTTCGAGAAAACTTGCAGCGCTTGCTCTCCCGCCTAATCTTCTACGGATTATAACCGATTTACCTATCTCTACATGGTGTAACATGGTGTAACATATTAATGGAGGACTACAAATGTTTAATACAAAAGATGAGAAGGGAAAATGGGTTAAAACAGAGATGTCTTTTTGCCCACTTATTGTTCTCAGTTTACTTCTCGCCCGAACAATTTGTGCATCTGAAATATTTCCTAACATAATTCGGCTCCTATACATTACACATATTGATGTATGCGGATGCTGTTGTTCTTTTTGATCTGAGTCTAACAGGCCTTCAACAAAGCCTAACTAAGTTAAATTTATATGCATCAAATCAGTTTTTGAAGATTAATGGCACAAAAAGTACGATTGCAGTGATCAGAGGTAAAAAAGAGATATTTGTAGCTGGACATTAGGACAAGATGAACTAAAAATAGCAAGAACATATTCATATATAAGTAGAATTTCTTCTTATGACTCACAGCAAACACCATGCATGCTAAGGCAACCACCCATGTGGGGGCCTTAACTCAATTTTACAGGTATTTAGGGAGAAGACATGTCAATTATTTAGTTGAAGTTTAGAAAATTTAAATTCCTCCTACATTAACTTATGTCTTTGAATATATCCTATTTTCTACATGGTCCTTTTTGAAAACATATGAATGTAAGATCCTATAAAACAATTGTGCATTTGTAGCTTCAGTTCCAGTGGAAATATTGTGTCTTGAGTTTTGCTTACTTAGTCCCTATGTCCGAGCAAGCAGCTGACAACAGTAGAGCTCTAAACCAATTAATAAAACAGAACTTCTAGTGATATTTCTGATGTAGTGCCTCCAATACTGTGGTAGGTCAAAAGTAGATGTAAGATAGTGGGAGGGGGGATTCACCTGATAGTTCTGTAATCCGTTGTTACACTGAACATTCTTATAAACATTACACATGATCACACTGATCTTTTAAAATTTGGTGAAGAGTATTTGCAAGTTGACTGCCAAACATTTGAAATTCTGTGTGTAAGCTGTTGATGACTGACTTAATTATTTTTATGTACCTGTTCTTTCAGCATGGCAGGGGGACTTTCATATTCCTTTATTACTCTGCGAGGAAATGTGCACCCAAAGAACGAAAAACATTTTACAGACTATATAAAGCTTCCCCCTCCTGTGAAGGTGTGAACCCTTGGACATAATTTGAAGACACACGTTTGCCAAGCTGAAGTGCTATAGAATGACTCCGTCCATCTTCTCAAATATTCGCCTTCAAGATGCCCTCATCCCTTGGGAGACATGAGGCATTATCAACAGGAGGAGTAGTTTCAGAAGCACTTGCGCCTTGAAATCCTTGGAACCCATTTCTGAAACCTAGCCCTGACCCTCTCAGTGTGTGGGCTAATCTGACCAATAACCATTTTATTGATATTTTAAAGAAACATGTGCCATTACACTTTTAAAGTAGAATTTCTGACATTGTAATTGCACTAAATGAAGGTTTGTCTATGGAATGTCCCTGGCTTGGATGCATACCTATTACTCAGCTAATTTTGCAAAACCTAAAAGGGTCATATACAGTGAATTGGTTTTGAAATTATTTTTTTATGATTCTTTTCATAACACTACTATTTATGTTTTTTTTTTAAATTAGTTTCCCTTATGTGCAATGTTCTTTTTCAACCAGGAACATATAGTATGAAGTCTACACTCAAGTGGACCAACCATTAAAAAATTAAGGAATATTTTTTTGAGTCGCGTTATAATATTCATCGTTTAAAATGTGATAGCTTCTTATTCTGAAAAAGTCATAGTTGGTCTATTTTTTTATTTTTTGATGATAAAACTGCAAATAACATATAATTAGTATCAGTGAATGTGAGCTGCATACACTGTTACGTGTCTAGCTTTTTCTCCTACCTTTAGGAAAAGGGCCCATATGCGGCCTCCCAATGACTCATCTGTCGTCGCAGAAAGTGGCAGCTGATAAGCTTAAAAAAGCACTTTAGCAAAAGGCCCCTCCCATGCAAGGCTATTCGAATCTATTATGGCTGAATTGAAACTCAAGTTGTCACCTGTCATTCCTCTTTTCTATTTTTGTCACACAGCTTTTTAGGGGACTAGCCCTATCTAATTGCAGTATCTGTTGTCTAGATCAACACTGAGCAATACATTTTGTTATGATCTCTGTCTCAGCTGGCTGTGCCACAATTTTTAACATCCAGATCCAAGAGGTTTGCACCTTTTTTAATGCTATGCCCTCACTTTGGAGGGGGTTTTCCTTTTTGTCTGCTCGCTCTAGAATCAGAATTTACCCTTGTTCAAAAAGGCACTCAAGACTCCCCTAGCATGCTGAGTGTTTTTGCTACTGTTAGTTGTGATTTCTATCTCCATGTAGCCTCCATATAAGTTCCCGTTCATCCAATGTATTATTTTATAATACTCCATCATTGCAACTACGTCTTGCAGCACCAGACCTATTTTCTTAAAATTAGTTCGATCATATGGATCCTTTAACTTGTGCACACTTTCATTTAATGTGAAACCCAATCCTGTCTACAATGAGAATATTTTCCTCCTGATAGCTAGTTTCTCTGCAATTTTGAATTGATCCAAATACATATGGTAATGCGAGCAGACACTGGATACCATGTTCCAGAACAAGGATGGGCAAAGCCAATATTCCTGCTGCTGGGCGCCATCCTTCTGGCAATTCTTTTTTGTCTTGTCATGGTTTTTGCTAAATGATATTGTTTGGGAATCAATCGAAAAGAAATTGTTTGTTACAGGCAAAAAAGATTTTTTTCTCAAAAACACACACATTTCCATGTTACATCTTGGCATTGAAGGGAACTACTTAAAAACGTAATCAGTCTGACATTGGCTGCAGGCCTCCTCTTTGAAAAAGAACAAAAGAAGTATAGAAAGAGAGGGCGAAGGCAGGCAAGAAAGAAGGTAAGAAAGAAAGCATGAAAGAATGTATGAAATAGGGAAAGAAAGAAGGAAAGAAAGAAAAAAGGGAAAAAAGAAAGAAAGAACGAAATGGAAGGAACAAAAGAAATTAAGAGAAGGAAAGTGAGAAGAAAAAAGAGGGAGAAATGGAAAAGGCGAGAAAGAGAGACAAAGAGAGAAGGAAAAAATAAAGAGAAGGAAAGAGATAAGGAAAGAGAAAGGAACAAAGAAGGAAGGAAATAAAGAGAAAGGAAGAAAGAGAAAGAACGCGAGAAGTAAAGAAGCAAACAAAGACAAGAAAAAAGCAGGAAAGAAGGAACGAGAAAGAAAGAAAAAAGGAAGGCAGCAAAGAGAAAGAGAAAAGAAGGGAGAAAGAAAGAGAGAAAGAAAGAAATGGAAGGAAAGAAATAAAGAGAAGGAAAGTGAGAAGAAAAAATGGCAGAAAGAAAAGGCAGGAAAGAGAGAAGGAAGAGAATGAATGAAAGAATGAAAGTAGGCAAGAGGAGGAAAGAATGAAAGAAAGAAGGCAAGAATGAAAGAGAAAGAGAGGGAAAGTGGGAGAGAGAAGGGAAGAAAGAACGAAAAAGTAAGGAAAGAAAAAAAGGAAAAAAAACTGAAAAAGAAGGCAGCAAGCAAAGAGAAAAGAAGGAAAGAAAGAAAAAGAAAGAAAGGAAGGAAGGATTGAAGGGAAGAGATAAGGAAGGCAAGAATGAAAGAAGGCCAGAGAAAGCAAAAGAATAAAAGAAAGAAAGAAGTAAGAAAGGAAGAAACAAAAGTAAGGAGGAAAGAAAGAAATATTAGGAAAGAAAGGAGGAAAGAAATAAAGAAGAGGAAAAGAAAATTGTAAAAAGAGGATAATTAAGACCAGTTTCAAATGTACACCTTCTGGTATGCTGTGAAATAGCAACAGTCAGAAAAACAATCCAGAAGGAATTCACAACAGCACTGTCAGGAGATGGGATCTGATAAAGATGGAATGTGCATCAGAAGTGTCCTGCTATCACATCACACAAAGGCAACAGTAAAGTAATTATAAAGTAATAACAGAAGCACTGGCACTGAAGGAAACTAGCTAGTGTGTGGATGTGCTTCTTGTGAGCGTACAAAATGCAGTCACTCAAAGTGCAGTTAACAAGTGACTTAAGTAGGCTTATCCGCTGCCCCATTCTATATGCTTTAAAGGGTGGAAGCAGAATGTGAATGACACAACAACAGACCAATGGATGAAGAAAGTTCAGTTCATCAAGAAGTTAACATTGTCTTCCAGAATTTCGGAGCACTGGCCAAATAGTGGAAATAGGAAGCCTATAGGAGACACTTTTAAAGTATGTTGGAAATATAAGCAGCTGCAAAATACATGTAAGCCTAAAGTGACGTGTTCAGCATGAGAGGAGAAGGTGGGCTCGTTTAGAAAAAGTAACTTCAGTATGGGTTGTTTTTTCTGAGGCAAACAGCTGTCAAGTGTGTCCTCACAAGCACTAGCCGAGTGGAGCTCCTCAATATCAGATAGCCCACTTAGAAGATCTCATAGAAGCTGACCTATCGACCTGAGAAATTCCCCAAACAGGAGAATGTGCTCTGAGCAAATAGTAGATGGCACAGGTTCATTAGATCCTTCAAGTTACTTGTGCTATTCCATTCTTTAGATTCTGAAGTTGCAGAGCTCACAGCCCAACCTAGACTGCTTAATAATTAAAGCAGAGAAGACCTACAGAAGCAGAGGTAGGTTAACTCCTTCAGTCCTTGGCCATGGCGTGCGTGTGCTGAGGATGGCTCCAGGCTGTCCTGGCACCAACCTGTGTTGGGAGCACTGGTGCTCCCTCCAAGAGCCCCTTGCAACATTCCTTAATTTGAGGTGGCAGCAGAAGCGCTAGATATTTTCATGAACTAGACACCAGGGGAACTGCAGGGTGGCTCGAGTGGCTCCCTCAGTATTGTAATCTGCTGGTAACCCCAAACTTCTGGCCACCCGGAGTCCCCCCATATTTCTTTCTAAAAATGATACCTCAACTTTGTGGGTGTGTCTAGTGCCTGCAAGAGTGCGGGCTCCAAGAAGTAATGTGGTAACATCAACAAAATGATTGGTCCTCAATCTTAAATGATAATGTGACTTTACACGAATCTACTCTAATAATATTTGCACAGGTATTATATCAGTCTAGGACAACTGGACTTGAGTGGATTATTGCATGAGAGATCTTTGTGACTAATTGTTTGTTTCAGGTTACTTTTTCTGATCTCTTACATAATGTTGAAGTTATCAACCACAGAGGGGGTGCTGCCAATCTTGAGCACAATATCTTTTTTTCTTTTTATCTTATGTTTTTGTGATTATTCCTTGCTTGTCCAACTTATCTTCTTGCTTGTTTATTTCATTTGCTAGCACCCTTATTCATAAACCTCACTGATTTCATATTCACAGTGGTATCATCTTTCTGGTAATTTTATATACTATCCTATGAGATGGTTTTCCACTAGTCAGACTTTTGGTACTTGGTCTTCTTTTGTTTGCTTTTATTTTGTCATTTGCACTTGGGCGTTACTCCGTAATTCTAATTTCTGTTTTTTTTCACAAATAGATGGTCTGTTCTTAATTTGTTGTTTGTATTTTACAGCCTTAAGAAAGCCCCAGGTTTATATACCACTAGGGGGCGAAACACAGGTCAGCGTTTGCTCATCACTTATTCACGTTGTATTGGCTCCTTTTTAATCTATACACTTTCAAATAAACTCTCATTGGATCTGTTGACCGGGCTGGATGTATTAACTATAACTGGAACTGTGAAATTGAAGGCATGAACTAATCAATTGAAATATGGGTTCACCATTACTTTCTTACTAAATTCCATAAACTGAGATTAACATAAGGGGTCCATACCTCCTTGGAAACCCATATTCCTTAAAATCAGGGCATTTAGAAAGAGAGTTCTGGACCCTCTTTGTAGTATACATGTCAACAAAATGAGTAGCTGCAGTTTTTGGCCCTGGGTACAGTGGCCACCTAGAAAAACCTACCAAACCTAGGCATTTCTGAAAATTAGACACCCAGGGGAGTACAGGGTGGTGTGCTTCTTATAAATCCCATAAAGGTTTCTTACCCACAATGCCCTGAAAACCTCAACATTTGACTACATTTGCACATTATCCTTGCATTTCTGTGATGTATTCTTCCAGAATCAAAAGGAATTCCAAAAATGTGTACCACTCAGCATTTTTCCACTTATTGCAATAAAAATGCTGCCCCCCTTGTTTGGGTGTGCCCAGTACCCATGATAGGAATGGATCAAACTACCTTCAATGGGAGTCCTTGAAGAGGGACACTTGTTGGCCTTGGTCTAATCTGTTCCTGTCTCAAGCACTAGGCCCAGCCTTACAAGTGGGCAAGCATTTTTATTGGGATAAGTGGGAGTATGCTGGATGGAAGGAATTCTGTGGATTCCTGCTGATTCCAGAAGTTTACGTCACAGAAATGCAAGGAAAATGTGCAAAATTAGGCAAAGTTTAAGGTTTGCAGGGGCCTCTAGGTAGGAAAACCTTTGGACAGCCACGTACGACACCCCACCCTGGATTCCCCTTGGTGTTTAGTCTTCACAAATGTGCAGCTTTGCTAGGTTTCCCTAGGTGCCGGCTTAGCAAGGGCCCTAAAACCACAGCTAGCTACATTGCAAAAAAAGGGTCAGTTTTCAGTGGAAAAATGTGATGTGCCTATATTGCATTTTGGCACTTTTCCTGTTGCGGCCACTAGCCCTACCCCCAAGAGTAATGTACCATTTTTATCAAGAGGCTCGGGGGAATGGTAGATGGTAGGAAATTAGTTGCTCTCTGTAGATTCCAGAGCTTTCCATCACAGAAATATGAGAAAATGTGTTTTAGTCAAAGTTTGAGGTTTACAAGGGCTTCTGGGTAAGAAAAACAGTAAGATCCATGCAAGTCAGCCCGCCCTGGTTTCCTCCAGGGGTCTAGTTTTAAAAAAAGGTGTAGGTTTACTAGATTTCCCTAGGTGCCGACTGAGCTAGAGCCCCAAAATCCACAGCTAGCCACATTGCAAAAAAGGGTCAGTTTTCAGTGGAAAAATCTGATATGTCCATGTTGTGTTTTGGCACCTTTCCTGTTGTGGCCAATGTAGTGGTGGCCACTAGCCCTACCCACACAAGTGAGGTACCACTTTTATCAGGAGGCTTGTGAGAACACAAAATAGTAGAACAAGTATTATTACAAATTGTATTTCTCTGCATGTGTGCCTTCCAAATGTAATCTAGTGTGTAAGAAAGAAGACATTTTGAGAAATGTCCTCTAATTCACATGCTAGTATGGGTACTCACAAATTCAGAAATGTGCAAATAACCTCTGCTTCTAAACTCTATGCCCATTTTGGAAACACATAGGTTTCCGTGATACCTTTTTTTCACTCTTCATATTTTACCATATGAATTGCTCTATACCAGATACACAACCAAAAATATCCATTGCAGGGGGCAGCTCAGTTATACTCACAAACCCTATATATCGCAGCAACCAGAGGAGTCTAGCAGATGTAATGGTATGTTGCTTTTGTAAATAGGCGATTGTGACAAATAAAAATGCTGTCACAAATGGCTGTCTTTTCCTACTAATTTTCAATATGTTTTTATTTCCAGGTTTGAGGGCCTATCGCCTCCTTGTGTCACATTCGTGTCATTTTTTTCCGCTAGTGTGGCCCAACGCGGCCAAAATCGGTGCGCTAGATTTACAAAGTGGTGCAATGCATGCATTGTGCCACTTTGACACCCCTTGCACCACCTTATGCCTGCGCTAGGCATAATGTATGCAGAGGGACATTCCCCCGTTAGGCGAGGGGGGGGGAATGGAGCTAAGAAATCAAATAGATTTCTTTGCGGCATTTTTTTGCGGCATTTGTAACGCCTGCACAGAGCAGGCATTAAAAAAAGGCACACCATTATTTATAATGGGCCTCAATGTGCATTGCGGGATTAGCGTAACATTTTTTATGCTAATCCTGGAAAGCGCCAAACTAGCGTCAACAGTTTCGATGCTAGCTCCCTAACTACCGTCATGGTGTGGTGCACCTTAAATACAGCGCACACATGGTGCCGGTAAGGGGGGGGCGCTAAGGGGTACAAGAAAAGTGGCGCTGCACTAGATGCAGTGCTGCTTTTCTTAAATCAGCTCCTTAGTTCCTTTGGTTAAACCTTGAAGGATCTACACAAATGACCCCTTGTTGAGTTTGGAATTGTGTCTAGTTTTCAGAAAAGTATAACTCTCCAGGACCAACCATGGGTTTCACACCCGTTTCCGCCACAAACTAGAAGGAGGTTGAAAACCCAAAAAATAGGGAAAACGGGCTATGGCACACTAAAATGCCAAAACTGTAGTAGAAATGTGATTTTATGAATCAAGTCTGCTTGTTCCTGAAAGCTGGAAAGATGATGATTTCAGCATCACAAATCTTTTTCGATGCCATCTGCAGGAAAAAAACAGACTTCTGCAGTACTTTTTCCCATTTCCCCCCAAAAAACTAAATCTTGCTATATTTTGGCTAATTTCTCCACAAACCGTGGGTACTTTTATAGTCCCCTGGATGGTGGAAAAAGGATGCAAATTTGGCATGGATAGCCTATGTGGAAACAAAGTTATGGAGGCCTAAGCGCAAACTATCCCAAATAGCCAAAAAATGGCTTAGCACTGGGGGAGGGACGGCTTAGCAGAGAAAAGGGTTAAGCAGGAGCTTGCATTCAAGGGTTCCTAAGGGGGTAAAAACAGTTTGAGGCAGTGGTAACTAAGATCTCTGAAGGATCGTCTCCATGTCCTGCATTGCTGGGTGCACTTAAAGCAGAGATTACTGAGCTCTTGTAAAAACCCTCAGGACTGATTACCAGATGACCAAATTGCAAAGCGCAACAACTAGTGCCGCCACCAGCATATTATTTTCCACTATCTTATGCGGCCAATGCTAGGTTTGGGCCTTTCGGGGAAGTAAAAAACTGCAGGATCATTCAAAGGTTTACTATTTTCTAACAAGACATTCAGATCATTGAAGGTTAATTTTGTTAGGCACAAAGGTAGCTGTAAGGAGTGATGCACATCAGGACAACATCTAAGACTTCCATTGCAGATGCCAACAGCTCTGTAAGAGCCACACATAATGGGCCCCGTTCACCAAAAAGTACATCTGCACCTATAGAAACATAGCTACGTACAGGCGCTAATTTTCTACCTTTTGGTGCCAGGCACAGGTTTCCAGGCATACTTCTGGGAATGTTGTGACTTTTTCTAATGGTTCCTAGTAGCCATGTGTGGCATTCTCCATTGCCGAAGACTCAGCACATGGGGGTTTTCATCATGGAGAAAGCCATTCCTCTATAACCCCAGCAAGCAATGGAGTAAACTTATGTTTATGACCAAATTTACCATTGTGGATAGGGCCCAATATTTTCACACATCTGCATTCCTAAAAATTGGTTTGTTGAGTAAGTCTAGGGACTCCATACTTTCCTGTGTGACAATAGAAAGAGATAGCAAGTTGGTGGAGCGGCAAGGCAAGTTTTAATCAAATTATTGAAAGAAATATCTTTCACAAGCTAAAGCTACATTCATCAGGTGCCATAGTTAAGCACTGAAATTAGTGTCTGCAAGTGAAAAGAAGCACCTCCTACCCTGTGTACTAAGCAATCCGTGGTTTGCAACAAGTAGGCTAGGACCTGATATTGGGGCTGTCTGGAATTATTGTGATTGACGTCCTCCAAATCATAGTAGTGTTTGGTAACCAACATTTTCTTCTTATTTGTTTTCTGTCTGAACATAGTATTTGTTGACCCTTTTGACAATATTCTGGACGACTCAATTTTTAAGTGTTTTGTTCAGTTTTAGCATTTCTTACACTTTCGTAATAAATACTGAAACTGGCTCTGAACTCCACTTTCTGGGGTTTGTGCTGGTTAACTACATATCAACGTATACATGCCTACAGATACCTGCTAACATATAGCTGCTTGCTGCATGTGCTGACTTTTTGCGCATGTCCTGCTGAGTCCAGGGGAACTGACAAGTGTCCTTTAAAAACATTACTTCGCACAGATAACAAGATTAAGAACCTATGCCATTGTAGTAGAGCAGTGCTTTGTACAAACATTAAAAACATTAAAAATTCTGTTTACATTTTCTGCTCAGAATACTTAAAATGTTCAGTCATTCTCTGTATTGGTCTGACCCCTTGAAGAGTTGAAATTATAAACTCTACAGATTCTTAAAAGGAATGCTGATGAAACACAGATATAACAATTGGAAATGCCCCTAGTGCTTTCCAAGAGGTTCTCAAATACTCTTTATTATAATAGTTTATGATTATATAACCAGAATTGCACAACATGATCCAACGTAACTTTCTTATAAAGCCATAGTATAGGGTACGGAAAATACACCTATGGCATAACAAGTTACATATCACCTCTTATGTTCAGCTATCCACTAATGTGTCAAAGAAAACTTGGCTTCAGCCTACCACTCTAGCCTGACTGCTGCAGTTTAAGCCTGCAGCCCAACCTATCAAAATAACTCTTTTGACAAAGGAAAACCTTACTTTTAATTAATAACAAATCACCCTGTGTATGTCTTGTAGCCCCAAAGGGAGATTACATAGTATTTAAAAATGTAATGTACACATTTAATGTTACCATGCCTCTAGAGTGACAAGGCCCCAAAAGCTATCATCACAGGGAAAGGCTCTGACTTAGAAAGTTAAATTTTGTCTCTGCCTGAAACTTGTGGAGGCTAATTTACATTAGCTGTCCAGTAGTTGTCAGTCACATGTTTAACCTTAATGAGATGCGAAATTCTTCCCAGGAACAACATAGTGGACCACTTTGATTGACAGGTCAACCTGAATGGGCAGGCATGACTCCTCTGAGCTAAGCAGAATATTCAGGGTGGGAGCTGTTGCATCCTTTTTGCACAAGTGTCTCTCTGAGGCCCATGTAAAACTGTTGAGCTAGTGAAAGGCATGAAACAGGAACAGATAAAACATTTTGTGTATCCCCTATCTGGTTGCTGCGAGCCCCTGTCGGTCCTCTGTTTCCTGTTTTGTTGTGGGTCCCACGGCCTGCTTCAAAGTGGATTTTAGTGTTATATATGGGAGTTTGCTGGTGATTTCCCTAGTACCCTCCCAAACACACCCTAACTCTCAGAGCCCCAGTTTAGTTTGGCTAAAGACTTTGGATATCTTGGCTTCATCCTGGTATTTATACATGGTATTTTGGGCCTGTTTGCAGTAGAACGAAGAAGAACTGCTGAAAGGTGAGTAGGGTTGCCACCAGGAACTTTCCCCCCTTGACTAGGGAAGAGCCAAGTGTCACCCCAGCCCACTAGCTGGGGTCAGGCAGAAATGTGACACATCAAGGTACATTCTTTAGAACAATCCCAGAGTCTGTGGAAGAACATAAGAAGGACTTCACTTGCTGTTTAATATGAGGGGCCCTGAAGGGCTGGACTTCCTCTTACTAGTACCTCAAACAAAGATGTGAACTCAAAGGGTCAGTTGCCTGACATCCTGTGCCTCTATAGGGGTGCAACAAGCAAAATAAGCTTTTTTCCTCAAGTGCCCAGCTAACCAGTAGCAACTAGACCTGGACTAGACCCTGCTGTTGGCATCTGCCAGGAGAGTCTTTAAGTCCCTCTCCTGTAGTCCTGGGGGACGTAAAGGTGTACTCACGTCGGTGTTCGGCCAACGGGAGAAAGTTTGGAAACTTTTAAAAAAGTTTCCTCCAGAACTCCAGATGTTTAGTGGGACCAACCAGAAACATTCTCCTACCCGCAGCTCCACAGAATTGGATTGGATTTCAGCATCATCCCACTCAAAGATCCATGCACCTCTGAAAAAAATGAGCAAGTCCCATTCTGTGTTGGAACTTAGAAAATATTCAGCAAGAAATCGCCAGTGCTGCCAAGCTTCAGTGGGACCAATCTACTTTAGGAACCAGCCATTCATTCCACAACAGCAGGCACAGTTTCTTCCCAGTAAAGTCCTGTTCTGAGTTAGGACTTAGAAGAAATGTCAACGTTTTCCTTCAAAAAAGTGGGATCTGAAATGTTTTAACTTTAGACTTTCATTGGAACCAGTCCAACTGGTTTATCCAACCCAGGCTCCATAGTGGTCGGCCGGAAATTGCACCTTGGTCCCAGTCTACCATGTCCATAGAGTTACATTGTGCGCTTTATTTTTATGGGCGGTGCTATATCCTCTTAAATATTTTAAAATTTAAATCTTAGGTTCTCCTTATTATTTTTGTTGTTGTTTTGCTATCATTTGTTTATTACATTTCTCTCTTCTCTCTTATACATTGGTGTGGAATTGATATTTTGTTGTGCCTTTGAGTGTTTACCTGTTTTGGTACTTCTAAATGTTTTACACATTTTCTTTAAGTTAAACATTTCTACTCTATGCTATAATTACCAGGGGTTGAGCTCAGGTTTAAATTACTGGAACCTCCGACTGAACCCAACAAGACAGTGACTTTATTAACTGTGACTTCCAACCACCCCAACTAATAATTAACTTTCTTAATGTTCTTAAATCTTAACCGGGTCTCTCTTAGAACAAATAGAATCAGTCTTCAATGGATTGATATTGGATTGATTGGTGTTTTTAATTAACATCTTATTTCTTCTTTCCCATTGATGTTTTATGCTTCTGCCTCTTTTCACTAACCCTTGCTGCTTCAGTGTTCATGCTTGCACTAACCCTTGCTGCTTCAGTCTTCTCTGAAGTTTGCTGATTGGTGGTGTGTTCAACGGACGTGCTGCTTTCTCAAATTTCCTGGAAGGTAATGTAATATTCATCGGTATAGGCACACTACAATCTGCTAAAGTTACCGCAGGCCTAAGGTACATGGTGGAATCAAGCCTCTGGCGCCTAATGTCATTTTAGTGGTGGTTTCTATAATTATTTGATGATGTGCTTCAAAGCTTCCAGATGCAGAGATCTGTTGTTGAAACCTAACTCTACAATGGCAGTGATTGGAGCCATTCTCCTTTCTTACTTAAACACTGGAAGGTTGTTCTGCAAAAAGGTCAACAATAAAAAAGCAGAGTTATACATGTCCATATTTTATTTTACAGATCCATCGTAGTTCAATCTTTTTTTATATAAGCTTGTCTATTGGAAATTTTCATTGTTGTTTTATATAATACAGCCTTTTTCTGAAGATGACTTATTTTAGTATTCCAAGGGCTGTTAGCTGCTGGAGTACTATAATAAGCATTTAGAGATTACTGTGGATTTGTAAAATAGAGACACACATGAATAAAAATAACTATGCTTCGCAATCTCCTAAAGTTGCCAGAGGACTAAGGGGCATGAGGGAATCAAGTCTATAGGGCTCCAGGCCGTTTTACAAGTGTGTTCCATAACTATTAAGATGTTTTTTGATGTTTCCAGTTTTAAGGTCAGTTTGGTGTAATAGCACTGATTAGAGAAATTCTTCCTTCGTATGTTAACACTGGAAGAAATTTCCACAAAAAGATTATGTACACAAAAGCACAGTTAATTTTGTCCATAGTTTACAGATCCACCATAGTCCAATCCTTTTTTATAAGCTGGTTTATTAAAAGTTTGCATAGCTAAGCTAATACATAATTTTCCTAAAAATGCATGTGCATTAACACAGAAGGGGGGCTTCATTTTAACTAAAAGGCCACTGATCTTCTCTGGTGGCTTTTCTGTTTCAACTTAAGAGAAATAGCTATGAGGTCAAGAATGTGTACTTCCTTAGGTTTTGTTCACCCACATCTAGTTGGATCTCCTGTTTTGATACATATGCCATTTTTATTTACAGAATGTCACTTGGCCAGGCCCTCATTCCATTAATGTCATCACTTATGCATAATACCATGACAATAAACATAAATTAAGTGTTTCTGTTTGTCTGGTGACCATCTATCCTTAGGTTTTAGATTAAGATATTATAGGACACAATAGGACAACTCAGTCTTGCCTCGGGAAATTGGTACATAATCCAAACAACACAAAAACGCCTGAAGGAATTTCTTTAGAAATACATTACAAATACATTGGATAATTGGTCAAATAGATCTAATCAAGGTCATCAATCAATATAAAAAACAAACAAAACTAAATAAATGATAATAGAGGCGTGCTCAGTGCTGGTATTCTGTTGAAATGATTGTGTACTTTAAAGTCTGTTTACAATCTATGAAAGCCTATAACATTTATAAATTTAAAGCAACTATCAGGTTTTTTCAATTATTTTATTTTCAATAGAAAACTCACAAATATTTTCAAACAGTTGAATACAATGTCCTTACAGGGTCAATTAATGTCCATGAGGCTTTTGTTTTTTGCTCAGACCTAAGAGTCCTATTCGATTTCTTCTGTCCTGATTTTAAGTGATGACATTGATTGGGTCCATTTGACCAATCATTCAATGTATTTTTTGGACATAGTAGTGAATTGCTCCCACAGATTTATGTTTGTCCAATTCAGATATAAGCTGCACAAGTAATCATGGGCTGTTTTGAATCCCAGAACCCATTCATTGTGCCTATACAGCTGTTTAGTCTGAGCTGAGAGAATGGGATATGTGATTTTGACAAAAACCTGGTTTGCTGTGTTAAAAAATACAGAATTGTAGCCAAATGTAATGCCACAGGAGCCCTGGTTATTTGCAGCCTGCGCAGTAAATACGTACACAAGAATATGTTTCTTTGTGAGAATGAGTCAATGTGTGTATAAATGTATGGATGAGTAAGTGCATAAACGAATCACTATGCACATGTTTGGCATGGGTCATATACTGTATAAGGTAACTTCTGGAACTACAGGACCATTTCTCCCTATCCGAAACCCAGTTTACTAAATACTTGCACCTTCAACCTGCCACTGCTAGCCACCATGCTGCACTCTCTGAAATCCCAGAGTATTGTCCATTAGAAGCCAACATCCTGATGGGACAAATAGGGAAAAGTGAAATTTCGCTGATATACGGCTCTAGTTATCAACGCTCCTGGCTGATTTATAACCCTTAAACAGCCAATCAAACGGATCATGAAGAGGCATGCTTCAGGGGAGGGAAAAATGCAATAAGAGGAAGGCAATCTATTGAATAAGTAGCAAGTAAATGAAAGTAAGAGTAAAGTGACAGTAAGCCAACCAATGGTTAGAAATGAGCGGCCTAAAAGCCGATTGTAAGCTCACACTGGATCTTTCAAAATCAGACAACTTGTGCTGTCTGGTAGGCTCGACCTAAAAAGTAACACAACCATACAGACACCATCAAATGAACAGTGACGCATGCGTTTTAGGAAAACAAACGCCCAGGCAAGGGTACACCTCCATGGTGATTTTAGGGGATCTGCCGCAGAGATATTAAGACAACCTACTGAAAGAGACCCTCAGCAGACACCCAGCAATAGTCCCCACATACGACTGCTGTGGTAACCTGGGATCACAGTCTAGAAATTGGAGAGAGAACTGTCAAAGCTTACCCAACTGAATCCAAAGGTGCAGAGAACAGAATGACCCGATCCTTGGGCACCATACTGCCTGAAACAGAACAGCGATTCCCGAACAGATCAACAGAGATTGCTTTAGTGTTTAAACGGAATAAAAATCTACATCTGAATGACCCTTAATATCTGCGTCTGAAACACTCACGGGTTGAAATGGCTCTCCTCAGAGCAAACACACTAAGACATAACGCAAAAACATCATTGCAAGGGACATGACATAATACTGCATCAACTAGAGGACATAGAACTAGATGCCAAGCTTCGACAGTTTTTTTGTTTTTTTCCAGAAAGGCCGCCTCCCAAACTCAACTCTGCAAAAGATAAGAATACAAGACATGGAAAACGTCGGGTGATTCGACTCCTAATGCTCTTTCAGCCCTCCTTCCGCGTCCCTGGCATCCATGAAGGGAAACTAAGAACATGGAGTGGAGTATCCTAGGGTTGCGTGTGGAAGAGTCAGTGCACATGCAGCTACTTCCGTTGGGGCTGAGCACAGGGTGAACGGGGTCCCTGACACTAAAATAAGGGGAAAATTGAAAAACTACAGATCAGGCACTATAGCAAAATGTCCGAAAAAGCAAAGTTTGCCATTCTACCAATGTACAAGCCAAGGGAAGTGCAACGTGTGTTTGTGTGAAGGTCCAATGTGCCCAAGTGTGCCTAAGACATACATGTATGTGCAAATATTTGGACAAGTAAGCTATAAAAAAGTGCATTTGTGCAAACTGTACAAAGTATGCAAATAGGACTTTATAGAAAGTGTTCTATAATGTACCAAAATGTAGTTTGCTGATGAGAGAAAGCTATATTTCCAAATTAATCTTCTGTATTCAATGCCTGACCGAATTGGACAATCCAACCCGGATTTATTGTATCACTGGTTGAGAGATAGCGCGGTGGGCTAACAAATACTGTACAGATCTATCTAATTTCAAATTCCAAACCTTTATTTCTCTTTAGAGCTTAAGGCATTGCATATCGAAAATACAGACATTAAAATAAGTAAAGTGAGACAGTGCATAGTAGCTAAAATAATCAGAACAATACAATCACTTAGTCTAAAAAGATTGTGCAAACTAAGATGGCAGGTAAATGTCTGCACAACTCAAATGACTGTTAGTTGCAGTCTGATGAGTATCCCATACTCGGGTGTTTATACTATTAATTTTTTTTTCTGATAGCATCATCAGTTTCACCCAATATGTATTTAAAAATGTGATTGTCTGGATTTAATGCTCATATGCTTATATAACAACTTGCTGTCATGTCCAAATACGTCTTTGGTGGGTTGTTCCTCATGGGAAAAACCCTGAGAGTCAGGCAGCTTCTCTTCACATTAATAGACAAGCAGAGTCCCACAGAGATCGTCTCTCAGCCCCACCCTTTTCAACATATACATGACACTGCTGTCCAACATCATCGGATTACAAAAAATCACGCCATCTCCTATGCTGATGACACCCAACTCATCTGCTTTCTGACAGACAAGACAACCACCGCCAGAACCAACTGCATGAACATGATAGCAGACTCAATGCAAACCAACTGACTGAAATGCAACTTCGTCAATATTGAAGTACTAGTCTTCAGCTTGAAGACCTCCTCATGGGACTCCACCTGGTGGCCATTAGAGCTATGACCAAAACACTCAGACCATGCAAGAAATCTAGGGATCATCCTAGATGACAAGTTCAATATGACGGCGCAAGTCAGTCAACACACTGTGCACTACCTACTTCCACATCCTATGCATGCTGCAAAAGATCTACAAATGGTTGCCTCGGAACACCAGTTGGACTGTCATGCAAGCACTCATAACTTGCAGGCTGGACTATGGCAACACTCTTATGCTGGAATATCCAAACAACTTCAACACAGACTCCATACCTTGCAGAACACCACCACAAGACTCATGCTTGACCTCCCATGTGCACCCACATCCCACTGCACCTCAAGAAACTTCACTTGCTCCCCATTCATAAGCACAGCCAATTCAAACTTTTCACACACACATACAAAGCTGTACACAACCCAGGACCAGAATACTTGATCAGCTGCATGCACTTTTACCAAGCCACCAGATAACTACACTCTGCCTCACTCTCCTTCGCACACACTCTCCTCATCCACAAAAGAAAAACTGGAAATCGCTTATCTCCTTGGGGCAATTAAAGCCCTTCTGCACCTACTGCGTGTGGTATCAATGAACAGACTTAATATGACATAGCTGATGTCTTGGAGCCCACTGCGGTCATGTGCTGATACCACGTGTTGTGTAAGAGGGTGATGTGTAGTGCATGTAGAATACTGATGTTGTGTTCGTTGTAATCATAGGTAACATGGATGAGGTCCCTACCCAAGCGTGACAACATTTTGTGAATAGGCTCCATTAGACTATGCTGTCCCTTACCAATGAATGAATGCAGCAGTACCCATAATAAACAGAGAATGTGCACATGTGAAAACATTCATAACATTTTAGCATCCTGGGATGACATCCAAGGAAGATTTCTGTAGCCCTCTGGTGGTTGGAGTTTTCATACTTTCGATCACTCAAAAAAGGTTTGTGGTGCAGTCCGTAGTTCTTGATTTGGGATTGTTGATATGGTACAGTTGAGGAAAAAAGTTCACAATGCAGGTCGCAATAAGATGGTTCTTTTGAGATTATGTGGTCGCTGGAGGGGTGATGGCACACTGAAAAGGTGGTGCACTTGGAGACTTGTTTGCAGACTTGTTGGATACGAGGTAGGTTTGGTTTATTATTTTAGAAAACATTGCGTCATTTTATGTTGTCGCCAATTATTTCCTAGGAACTCCTGAATTTTTATAATTTTAGTAAGGCACTGGAAGGTGGCCCCCCTTTGGGTACTTGATTTTGAAAAAACTGGTTATTGTTCATAAACATATTGGGGGTCATTACAACCCTGGCGGTCGGTGGTAAAGCCACGGTAAGACCGCCAAGAGGCCGGCGGAAAAAAAAATTGAATTATGACCGCGGCGGTGTCATCCGCCACTTCACCATTCCGACAGCCATGGCGGTGAGAACCGCTGGGCTGGAGATTGCGGTCTCCAGCCCGGCGGTCGTCACTAGACCGCCGACGGTATCAGGACCCTGCATACTGCCATGGATCTCGGGTGGTTGGGAACCGCCATGAGATCCATGGCGGTAGGCACTATCAGTGCCAGGGAATTCCTTCCCTGGCACTGATAGGGATCTCCCCCACCCCTGCTCCCATCCACGAATCCTCCCCCAACACCCCCCACCCCCCTGCCACCCCCGAAAGGTGGCACAACCCCCCTCCCCACCCCGACCCCAAACATGCACATATACACACCCCTACACGCACACACCCCCAACATGCACATCTACTCACCCTTACACGCACACATACACCCCGACAACACATACCCGCACACATACAAACAGACATGCACACCGTCCGACCCGCACACATTTCCCATTCAAACAGCACCCCCTGCACGCATACACTCACTCACCCCCTCTACACTCTCACACGCACACCCCCATGCACGCACACAACACACAACACACAACACCCTCCCACCCCCTTCCATAACGGACGATCAATTTACCTTGTCCGTTGATCCTCTGAGAGGGGACGGGATCCATGGGGGCAGCTCCGCCACCAGAACACCTTCACCAGAACACCGCCACACCGAATCATGGGACGTGATTCAGTGGGCAGTGTTCTGTTGACGTGGCGTTGGAGGTTGAGCAACCTCCACTTTCCCGCCAGTATGGCTGCTGGCAGCGTTCCATACGAAAAAGGATGGCGGCCTACCAGCAGTCATAATACATGGCGCGGAAGACCGCCACCACTGGCGATCTTCAGCACGGCGGTACCTCAGTGGTCTTGCGAAAAGACTACCTCGGCGGTCGTGCAAAAAGACTACAGAGGTCGTAATGACCCCCATTATTTGTATAGGTTGTTGCCCCTCCGTGCCTGACTAAGTGTACCAGCAGTAAAGCATTTTTTACTGGGTGATCTCCTGAGCATGTGGGTAATTTTAATTATTAACTGGTCCTTTGTGGGTATCACCAGCCCTCCAGCACCCTAGTGTGCATGGTGGTGCCATTGGTGTGGGTATTGTTTTTTGACCTACACGTGCGTGGGCAATGTAAACAGGAGGCATGTCACACTGAACATCGTTTGGCGATCACAACGTGCCCTGATGTCACGTGTATACTCCTCTAGTTCTGGCGTGTGGTGTGCAACATCACCCTCCCTAGTGACGCCAGGTGTCATGATTATGCCCCTTTTCTAGAGGCTCCTTTTGGGCTAGGTTTGGGCTTCTTTTTATTGGTCATTGGGGGCTTCTCTAGATCTTTTATCTTAATTGTCGTGCACCGGAGAGGGACGGAAAGTTGTTCCGCAGCCCCCATGTGCCTCTGATATTGCGGTGTCCAAGATTTAGACTATGGCTCCCTCCAGATGGTGTGTGATGGCTGATTTCTAGGCCTGATACAGGGGTGAGCATATTTCTGCGTTGGACTCTGTTTAGAGCTGTGCTGGATCTTTTTGGACTCCTTCTCTGGCACCCCCTCTCCCTCAGACCATCTCTTATCTGGACCTATGGTTCTCGGCTGTTACTTGGAGAACTTTGATGGAGAGGAGGAGGCAAAATTGCTGCATGGAGAGGCAGGAGCAACGCCAAGAACTTGTTGGATTTTGCCCAAATGATGATAATGGACTGGGAAGGCTGGTTGTGCTAGAGAGACCTCCTCTACCCACTTGGCACCATGCAGTGCTTCACAGTCTGTTGGATGCTGTGTGTGTGCTGTTGGAAGTTATAGAGTCTTCACTATCCCAAGTAAATGGCAAACCTGGCTCCCGACTCTGAAGGATAGCTTTGTTTTGGAGCTAAAAGGGAGCCTCCATTTGGCTGGAGGCTGCTATTTTTCCGGGGGCACTATTGCTGTTTGGACTAGACGCCACAAAGAGAATTTGGTCTCAGGCTTGGTGTCCGAGAACGGGGACGTTTCAACTTTTTGGACTTGTGGGTGTGTGGACCTGCATGCCTGTTTTTTAAGCTCTGGTCGGGGAGCGGCCCTGCCGTCCCCTTTGGGTGTGGCCAAACGACCTGCTCTGGGGGATCAGCAGCAGAGTGGGGAGTAGGCTCCCACAGGCACCCTGAATGGCAGACTCTAGCAAGGATAGCTGATCGACAGAACACGTATAGCAGCCCTGAGTTTCCCAAACGCAAGTAAAAGTTTGAATTTCTAATGTTGTCTTGCTGGTCCTTCTTTTGAGTTTTGGGTGCAGGTAATTTTGAGGAGTGCATGAGATGGATGCTCCGCATTAGGGGTTTTAACTTACTTTACATTTGAGTTCTGCAATTACGAGAAGGCACTGGTTCCCCTAACAGCTACCCCTCCTTGCTGTGGTTGTAGCCATAGTCCTTGTTGGCCTGGGTTCCCTGTCTGTGGTTGCTGGTGCTATGTGTTTGTCTAGCTACCTAACCCCTGTTGTGGTGGTGCAGCAGTGGACTAGCTTGCTTGCTGCTGAGTATAAGGTACTGGGCTTGGTTTCATGGATGGAGATTTTGCTGGGATTGGCCCGGCTCCTAGACTTCTGCTTGTGACATACCTTTAGCCAACATCTGTCAGCCATGCAGCCGCTTTTGTGGCAATAATAACATTCTAATATGTCCAGCTGCTGCCAATCTCCCTGGATTCTGTTGTTATAGCTGGGCTTAAACCCTCTGGGGTTTTGTGGTGGCGTTCCATTCAGAACTGGTGCCATTTGCACGATAGCAGCCAACATGACCCCCTTGAGGGCGGTCTTTTTCAATTTGTGTGGGACCAGCTTACCTGTGTCCTTCTGGGCTTGCTCCTGTGTTTCCCTGTCCTTTTCTTGGTTCTTTTTGTTATAATGCAATATGTGAACTGGTATCTCCTGCCAGGGTTTGGTGTTTAGCCCTACCTCGCTGTCGAAACCGCTTTGTATTTTGTTGGGAAGCCCCTTTTTGAGGATATTGTAAAGGAATGCGACCTGGGGGCCTGTATCAGTCCATGGCTGTCCTGTCTCTTGTCCCCATCATTCTCTCATCCAATCCAGAAAGTCTGTTATGATCTTCTTAGGTTTCATGGTTTCTGCCATTAACCCTCCGACATCTGGGCAGTCAGGGAGCATTTCCCTCAGGGCGTCCATATTTGGTGCCTGTACCAATTGAATCATGCTCAGTGTTTGTCAGCATGATTGCTGGGATGCTGGCTCAGGGGAACATTGTGTTAGTTTGTTCTCTGATAAGAGTCCTTAGCACACTTTTCATATCACTTATCGCTAGGTTTATTCCAACAGTGTTCTTATCAAAACATAAGATCCATTTCCCTGTCCCATCCAAAATGATGGAAACTTGGCCCTTAGCCCTTCTTTATCTATCTGAGCCCATGGCACATAGATGGTCCCTGACGTGCCCTTCTGCAGAAGCGTGCATATGTTGGCTGTTGGTAGATCCACTGGTTTCTCTCTAACATAGTGTTCCCATCTTAGACAATCCTGCAAGTAGGGGAAGTTCCACTTGGAATTTTCCCCTCCATGTCGGGTGCAGACTTCTGCAACAGCTATGTCCTCTGGTTTGAAGGACAGCTTCCTCCTACCAGGGTCATACTGGTGACTTCTCTCACTCCATTGGGCTAGCAGGTGACAAAATGATTGTGCAAAGATCTCACCTTCTTCTCGGGCCATAATCTCCCTTGATGTTAATTTGCCTGTCCTGCACGTTCGGAAGTAGCAGCACATGTCTTCACCATTGCTCTCCTCGTAGGCACGCTAAGGTGCGCTCTTGGTTCTCCTGCATCTAAGTTAAGTTTGCTGCAGGCTACCTTGCTCTCTTATTTCTTGGTCACCCCCTCTCCTACATTGACAATCTGGTAAGGCTCACACCCCAGCAAAAAGCATCCTTCTATTTCCACCTTGGATTCTTCTTCAACCGGGCCTCTGTACCTACCCCTACTCTCCTCAGTTGGAGGGTGTGCTGCTCTACTCTCTTGTGGTGCTTCCAAGGTGCTCTTTATCTCTCTCTCTCTCTCTCTCTCTCTCTCTCTCTCTCCTTATTTTGTGTCTTTCCTTTCCTCTAAATCCCACCTAGATGTACTCCTTCGTTCTGATCTATGCACTGTTCTTCTTGGTCAGGACCTGCCCTCAAATTAGCTTTCTGTTGTTTCCTCGGCTATCTGAGCATACTCTGTGGCTACCCCCTGTCATTAGATCCTGGTGGACTGGGACCCCTTTCCTCGCCCCCCACTAGTATTCTCACTATCGACCGGTATGAATCTCCCTGTCACTCGGGTGTGTTCACTGGAACCTGTGGGATTATGTGTTCTCAGTGCCGCAAGGGTTCAATGGGCTGACTGTGATGGATGTGGGGGGGGGGTTTGAACTTCGGGGGCTCTAGTGCTGGACTGGAGTGGTGCTGGGATTGCTGGGGCCTGCTGGTCTGTTAGTCTGCCATGCCTAGGCATAATAGTTTGTTGTTCGGTAGGGACTCCTTCAGCTCCCTCAACCATCAGATTGGTGTAGCCTAATGCATGGATAGCAGACATCAGGGAGAGCACCTCCATTCCTGCATATGGCGGGGGAGGAGCGGACACAATGTTTGCTAACCGTGAGGTACTGTTATCGGTCTGAGCCTCCTTGAAGATGGCCCGTAATTCTAATAATGCTCAGCTTAACAACTTATGTGCTTTGCTAATGAAAAACAACCTGAAAGTGGGTCAGGGGAGACAGCTGAATAAAACATGCACTCTCATGGAGTGCTTCAGGAAAAAAAAGAATTTCCAAAAAGGAAGCAGGTTCCCAAAAAGCAAGCAGTGATGGAATTAAAAAGGAAGCCGGTCAGAGAGGCTGTAATGTGGCTATTGTCCATGGGAGAAACAAAGACATGCTGGATGGGCAAAAAACAATGGAGTTAATGAATAAAAAAAAAAATAACTGTAAGTGACAAAACAAAAGCCTTTGATTAGCAATGAGCAGAATACATTCCTAGGGAAACTGCCCTGTGTGGTAGCCTTTGACCTAAAAAAAAAAACAGACACTGTACTTTGGCACAAACACATATTTCTCCACTACCTTTCAATGCAATGCAGCGTTATTTAAAATGTTTACATTTGATTCTATATGAACGTATGTGTATGTATATCTATATAAACATGCATACAAAGTCTGATTTAAATGTGTTAGGAAGCATACACAAACACCATGTGTACACCCTAATTTCAACTTCTTCAGACGCCAATGAAAGATGTAGCCAAAGTGCTATAAGGAGGGACAGATTAAGCTATGTTATATGAAAAGACCTCTCTGACAAATACATTTGCTATATTAGCCAAAATACATCAATTTTATTAAATACGTTCACTCCTTAGCACTTCTAAAAAATGCTGTAAAATATGTATTTGAACAAATGCCAATCTGTAAAGCATTCATTTGTAAAACATAAACAATGAAACATAAAGTGAAGCAAGTAGGTGCATCTCAGCTCGAAGCATAACTATATCCTGCAATAGCAACATGAAGCTAAGCTGGCTGCAGTATGTAAACAGGTTTACGAATTCCTTCTACCAAGCAATAGTACTCCATCACAGCTCCAAGCACTGCGGATGCCTACCAAGCACTGACGATTCACTAGACACTTCCCTCGTGATTGTTGTCAGTACTCATTCTTTCCCCACTGGGAAGCAGTATATTGCCCTCTTGGTTTTAGCCACAAATAGAAGAAAAGACGTGTCCGTGTTTTAACTCTATTCAAGAACAATGCCCTTCTTGTTAATAGTTTCACAGTTGCATCTCACAACTTTCGCATTAAACTCAAATGATATTCGTGGCCACACACTAATACAAGCATTTGCAATGCAATATGTCTTGCATTTGCGAAAGTAAGAGCTATTGGCATTGTTAATGCCCAATTGAACTTTTCTTGCAATATAAATTGGTCAACCCTGCTCGCAACACTTTTTCCGCTGCTTGTCTTCTGTCAAGTTAAGCCCCTCTGCTCTGCTTGTCCGACGACATTGTTTACCAATTATATAAAGCAATTATGCAACGCACATATATGCGTATTAACCCTTGCATGGAGTGCCCTTGTATAAATGATGAGATTATAATTATTGTCGAAGGGGCCTAGTCGTTATTCCATTATTTAACATCTAGAATTAGAAAATGCAAGATTATAATTTGTACCAAACGCACCACAAGATGCATTGTATGTGGGCCGGAACACGAAAACAAACATGTATGTTGTTCAGCCTTGAGGAGAGCTGCGCGGTCATAGGACAGTTTCCTTGTTTACATAGTGTGAATGGAACTCATTCATTTGAGATTCAGTCATGGGATTTCTGGTTTACAGTTAGACTGATGTGCAGGGCGTGGCAAAAGCTAGAGTCTGGCTACATCATACTGAAGAGAAAATGGGAGCGATTGAAAGAGTGAACCACCACAAGCGTGAGAATCCTGACAGTGGGGTCATTGTGAATTACTTTTCTGTAATGAAATACGTTGCTAACTTAATTTAATTTGCCGTTTACAGTCACATTGATGCATGTTGTTGGCTATCCTGTTTCCACAAAGTGGTGTTGGAATAGTTTTTTCGGCGTGAGCGTTTCTGGCCATTGACATCACAACTAAAGTATATGCTGTGAAAACAATCCCTTAAGGAGAGACTAGAATATGACTGCACTACTTCAAGTTGTGTTAACGACTGAACAGAAATTGGAAAATGAGGCTGGAATAGTATTTTCTTTTTATTTTAACAGAAAGAAAAGTCTTGCAATCATTCTTGCCTTGCATTTCAACCAGCAGAGTAACTGGAGAAGATGTATGGCCCCAGTAAAGGAGATAAGAAATGCTCTGTGTGCGATGTTGTGAGTGCTGGCAGGGAGGGGCCCTGGAGAGAGAGACTCAAGATGCAATGTGAGGCTAAGCAAGTTTCAAATTATTGCTTCTAAGTTTAGCTACATTCCACCAGAAAGGAAATATTGTGGCTTTTGTGATCAGTAGGCTAAACAACAGTGTGTTTCTTTTGTAAAATAAGCTTATTTTAGGAGCCAGAGGTAAGCAAAGACAGCACTGGAATAAAGCCAAAGCAAATGTTAGCAACATGGGAGGAGATGGGAGGAACAGAATGCTGCAATAAAACGCAGGCAGCTACCATCCTAAGACACCCAGAGTGAAAGAGGAGCACCAAAAAACACAGCAAAAATAGTCAGTCACAGCAACAGAAACCAAAATTAGAATAATACAGTAGTTAGTCACTGCTCTGAAAAAGGAAAAGGAGGGAGGAAAAGGCAGAGATTACCACTAGCAAGCAAGAATTTTTAAACAACACTGCAGCCAAATGAAATTGCTTTAAGCCATAAGAAGTATACTAAAAGTATACACGAGGTCAAACGCTTGCGCTCAACCTAAAAATCCTGAATAGATTCAGAAAAATTCCCAAATGTTTGCATTCTAAGTGATCCCCTTGCAAACCCCAAGGCACAACCAGAAGCAATCCAGGGAGACAGCTGGATAAAACATGCACACTCATGGCAGAAAAAACACAGTTCCTGAAGATCAAGCACTCCTGTAGGAAAGCAAGAAGCATTCAGAGAGATTGTAAAGAGGCTATGGTCCATGGAAGAAACAAAGACATGCTGGATGGATTAAACAAGTAGAGCCAGTGAATAGAAAAAAGCAACTGTAAGTGACAAAACAAAAAGCAATAGGTGTAATGCATTCCTAGGAGAGTTTTCAAAATATCCCCAATATGCCTTTGCAACCAGACAGCTGTGCTGTCTGTTAGGCTTCGACCTAAAAATAGGTTTTGTATGTTTCAACGTGGCACACATGCTTGCCTCACTGGTGGGCCTCCTACGACCTCCAGAAAAGGGGTGTCTTACTATTGTGGGAAACTCCCTCCAACTGTTATTCCAATGTTTGGGCTACTGTTTTGTATAGGTCTGTTGGGCATTGCATTGGTGAAATGGAGGACTCGACCTCACCTTCCACCAACAGCCACATCCCTGAGCCCTGTTATCGTCAGTGGGGACCCACCTTCACTCATGTGTAGCCACCAAAAAACTCATCACGAAACCAACCAACAGACCAAAAGTAAGAGAGAAGGTCTCACAAGAGTCTGGGAGTGAAGTGAACGTCTCAACTGCCCTTGCCGTCCTCTGTCCAGTTGTTTCACTTAATCTAATTAAAACAGAACTCCCCTTAACCAGATCTTAATTACTAATGTTAAGAGGGGAATGTTTAAAGTGCACACGTCTCCTTGGCATGTTCACCTGCATAGTAAAAAGAGTACAAAGAGAAAGTCTGCAATTTTCGGAACACTATGACTTTATTAGTGGATGACATCACTAGCAGTTAAATGTAAACTGATGAGTTGATAGTTAGATATTCTGTAAGGCAGAGCCGGTCATGTTTATAACCACACTTCAATGATATAAAGTCACACCTAGCTCACCACAAGCATGCTGGACCTTCACTAATGCCGGGAATACACTTGTATTGCCCCCAAGTGGTAGGCAGCACTACCAGCTAAAACCATTGTTTTAAGGCATGTGTGTTTCATATGGGATATAGAAAATGTGATGCCAAAGTACAGAAAGTACCAAAGAAGATGTGGAAGATAAATTGTATTATGTTGATGGAATGGGGACCTTTGAATAAATATTTGGTTTCTGGCCTAATCTTACCAACTCATCAATTCAGCAGTCCCTGCTGTTAATTGGGCCAGGCTGACAGACTTTGGACATAGGTGAGAATTTATCAGGAGCTGCTAATAAAATCAACTAGACATCACAGTTTTAAATTCAATCTTTTGGGAATCAATGATGAGAGTTGGTGTGAGTGTCAAAGCTTTAAAAAACTTTAGTAAGTAAATCTTTGTAGATCAATCAGAAATAATCAATCAGTTGAAAATCAATGTAAGCAATTAACATCAGAGCAAATGCATAAAGCACATTCTATAATGGAAAAATCCCCATTATAAGCTTGGAAAATTAGAGGAAAGCATCATTTACAACCCTTAAAGAGCACTGAATCTAGAGACGAAAACATGAAGCTTTAGCATCAAATCTCAAATATTAATCAAGGCAGAACTACCCATAAAGAGGGGTTCAAGAAACTCAGTAGAGTCTCAGGGCAGCATAGATTCAGGCAGGGAAAATGAAAGGGTCGCTCAGAATAAATGTGAGAAGCATCTGTAAAGGGCTCTGCTGAGAAGTCTGGAAAGGGTCTAAGCACAATCTGGGTGTGCCTAGTCTAGGAACACGCATTTATATAAGGCTTCATATCAGAACAGTCAAAAGAAGTTGTTTTCATCTTCAGTTTGCTTAATCAATCAGCTTGCGGTGTCTTTATGGGAACAGGAAAGCTTCAATCGTCTAAGCAGTCTAAAGACAATAGCTGATAGATATTCATATTCACCTGAAACATTTTGTGTGGATTCCTCCTGCTGCTGTGTGTGTCTGTTAGAGATGTCATTGTCAAAGCATCTAAACTTAGCAGATGATACATCTTTGGAAATAGCAAACATATACACCAAATATCCTCCCAACAACAGGTAATGTATGCATCCTTTGCACAAATAAAATAAACTCCAGGTATAGTTGGATCATCTCCCTGTAACATTTGCATTCAACCGCCTGATAAGTGTGTGCTCACAATTATTATTCCCTAGAGGTCTCTTTTTGAGTTGATTTCTTCTTCTAAAAAAGTTTTCTTTTCCCTTATGCATTCTTTATAACTTTAATTTTAGATAACAAATTCTTCTTCTATAATCATCTTTTTTCCAAAATTTGTCAAGACATCCTCTTTTTTGATATTTGCAGTATGTAAATGGTGTTCTCCTTTCCCCCAGCATTATGATAAATGTTTTCTCTAATGGGCTCATTAAGCAAGCTGGATTATTTTCATCTGCCATAACAGTATCTATGAGAAGAAACGGTCTAAAATAATGCCAAACAGTCTTTATTTCTTTTGCCTGTGTATATAAATTCATGCTCTTTAGTAAAGGTTCTTTTGAAAGAATCAAGTCAAAGTTAGAATAATAATATTCAAAGTGCTGTTGTCTTTATACTAAACTAAGTAAAATACTACATGTAGTAGCATATGACAGAGGAATGTGATGGTAATGCCACCTCCTCGTCACCTGGCGAAGATAAGTGCCACACTCATAACAATTCTTTGCATTCAAAACTTGTGTATACTCTTAAACTAACCTAGAATAAGCATTTGTTGAAAAACCTTCTTTCATGTAATCTACAAATTAAGCTTTTAACTCATTCTCATCTATGCTTGGTACAGATGTTGTGTTAGTATACGAAAAGTCAGACTTCTTCTCTGGTGTAAAGAATATCACTAATAATAATGCTACCGCTACTAATACTACTACTGAAAATGTAATGCCCATATTAATCTTGCATGTAGCTCTGGTTACAACAAGCGTGTATCAGAAATCAGATTTTTTCAAGCAATGCGTATAGCAGCAAGAGTAAGTTATTTTCTCTTTCAAGATTAATTACTTGCACAAATATTTCTTTGTAAGTTAGTTTCTTGCAGCTTTATTTATTGCAATCTTCATATAGTCTTTCTTAACCCTATTTCATGTTCTTCTAAAATGTTATCCATACTCTTCTACTCCAGCTTTGGGCCTAGGTAAATCTATCTAATTATTTTTGCTTAGCAACTTATGACCAATTTGTATTTTAGTCTTTTACCTCATTTCATTTAATGAGTTTTCAACAGCTTTTGTTCTTTCAGGAATCCTTTTTCAGCAACTTTTACTTAACTAAATTCAAAATAACATCAATGTGGCTCAGGTATTTCTCTGCTACAGTAAAGCAAATATGATGTTGGGACAGTAGCACCTGGCTCATGCAGGAAGTCCATTCAGTTGCGGAATACCTTTGACAAAGTACTCTTGCTCTTTTGGATCTTCTCAGTATTTATTGATCTCTTTCTGTGTCACTTATACCTCTTAACTCTCACTCCTCAACTATTTTTGGCACTATGATTCCAACTGCCACACTTGGAGATATATTTACTAAGAGTTTACGCTGTGTATGCATCACAAAAGTGATGCTAATCAACCCAAAATCTTTTTTCACCTATTTACTTTCCAGTGTAAAACTTGTTTTGCACTGGAAAGTAACCTAAAAGTAACACAAAGCAGCGCAAAGCACCACTTTGCATTGCTTAGAGCCAAGGGGGCATTACATGGGTGGCACATGGTCGTTCCCATGCACCACCCATACTTTTTGACATTTAGGGGTATATTTATACATCTGTGGGCCAAATTTGCGTAATTTGTTTTACGCAAATTTGGTAAAAAACGAACTCCGTAGTTATATTTTGATGTTAGACACATTTAACGTCAAAATATTCGAGTTTGCACCATTTTTTAGATGCGTGAATCTACCTTGCCCCAATGAGATGCAAGGTCGCCGTTCCCATCTAAAAAATGGTGCTAACCCTGTAGCCCCATATTTATCCCCCGTGCTAAAATGATTCACGGGTGGGAGGAGGGGCTAAATAAATAAGCTTGCTTTTCACCATTATTTAACGCCTGGGTCAGATCAGGCATTAGGGGACCTGTGGGCCCAGGGCCCATTTCCATGGTTGAACACCATGGAATGGGTCCACAGGTGCCCTCCTCAAGCACTAGGAACACCCTCACCCACACCAGAGAGACACCGGAGGATGGGGGAACCCATCCCAGGTAAGTAGGGTAAGTAGAAGTAAGTATTAATTTTTTTAATTAAAGTGCCATCGTGGGCCCAACTTGTGGCCCCCTGCATGGCACAGGGTGCAATGGCGATGCCCAGGGGACACTGGTCCCCTGTGCTGGCCACTGGGGTGGTGGGCATGACTCCTGTCTTTTTTAAGACAGGAGTCATGTGGTATGGATGGTTTTGAGTCAGAAAATGGTGCTAGGCTGGTTAGAGGTATTTCTTTTGCCTCTAACCAACCTAACTTTGTTTTTTGGTGCAAAACCCCCTTCTCTCAAACTGCCAGCCCCACACGGCTAATGTCATTTTTTTATGCTAGCCCTCCCTTTGCACCGGATTGCGCCATTCCATACATATGCCACCCAGCTGGTGCTCAGAAAGCCGATGCTAAACTTTTCGAAGCTAAACTGTGTTAGTGCAGTGTTACATCAAAAAGTATAAATATGCCCCTAAACCCTATCTACTAACATGAGTAGACAGGGTTCAAGGCCAAAAATTAATGCCACTGAAAAGCAGACTTTAAAAGGAGAAATGTTTTCATTTATCCTTTGTTTTCCAACTTTGCATGAGTGCTGCACTGTGCAGCACACATACAATGTCGAAAAAGTTTTAAAGTGTGTCTACGCACAGTGTTTTGTAGTAGAAGACTCACACACAAACACCCTAGCACTATGGCTCTAAGGTGTGTGCAGGGCGCATATCGGCTAAAATCAATGTTGTTGCTAGAGAGAGGGTAAGGAGAGAGCCATATTTCTACAAATATGTCTCTCTCTTGCTCCCTCCTTCTTACACAGCGCAGTGCAGATTTTCTGACTGCTGCACTGTATGAGAATCTGGTATATCTGGACCTTGAGCTCAGTTTCTTTCGACTATAGGTTCCTGGCCAATCAACATTGTTAGTGTCTGTTTTTGGTCTTGACTCAGTACTTGTTCACTCCCCTGGATCCTCATGTTGCTCTGAAGATGTCTCAACTGTCACTTCAGTCTAAGCTCCTGCTTCTCCACCTTCTACGCCAAGACTGCCTGTGCCTCTCTATGAAATATCTTTACCCCTTTCTTCTCGCTGCTGTGCTTCTTGCAGTTTTGCTCCCGTAATTGTGCAACTTTCACAGTTTACGGTGGTATAGTCACCATTGTTCTCAGTTTTGGCTCATAGAACACTATTTCTTCATATGGATCTCTTCTTCACTGGGTATGTGAGGCATGCACTGAGTTTGGTACTCCAGCACATCTAAAAGCAATGATCAACGTCACCTGGTATGGGGCCTTTCCACCTTGGCTCCAGACAGACTTTTCTTACATGCTTCTTTATCAGCACCCAATCACCAGGGCTGAGGTTGTGGCACTGCTCTTGGTGTGGATTTGCAATGCCAGCTTCAAGCTGCTGAGAAACAGAATGCACTACATCAGCCAATCCTTTGCAGAAATCAAGTACCATGTCATCTGTTATGTGCATTTGCAGGTACTGCAGGCAGTCTCATGGCTCTTCCCATCAGAGTTTCATGCAGAGATAAATCTGTCTTCTGGCAGATGTACCTCGAAAGCTCATCAACACCAAAGGCAAAGTATCAGGACATTTCAGTGAAGAGGATGCACAGAGTTAGCCAATCTGGACTTTATTGTTCAATTTAGCTGATCCAATATTCCAGAAGCTTCTGGTCTATAGCTCCAATACAACTTCTGCTCCACTTGTAATGCTGCACACATCATCTTAAGGATTTGATTGTTAAAGTGAGTCTCTTGATCTGATTCTAATGAAACACACATTCCATACCTCCGTACTAGCTCTCTTAATAGCAGTTTATCTACAGTGATACTGCCATTCCTCTTTGTTGGGTAGGCTTCCACCCATTGAGAATGCAGCCGTGCTCGTGGCCACCCTGAAACGCCAGGACAACATGCCACATTTGGACGACAAGATGCTCAGCCTTGCGTCCTCATGACACCCCGCCTCTTGCGGCGCGCAGCAGCAGCAGCAGTAAGCACTGTACAGCTGCATCACTAGACCCATATGTGCCGTTGGAGTGGATTCGATGGCACCTGACTGATTTGTGGCCATGTGTGTTTTTGCAGCAGGCGTGGCAGAAGTGGCAGAAGGTATTTCCATTGTGGTGCTTATGCTGGGGTAGTATTAGACCTGGCATCTTTGAAGTGGTCTCCCCTCTCTTTTTTTGTCTCTGCTTCCCATGTTTTGACTGTGTGCTGGACTCTTTGGGCACATTACCACTGCTGATCAGTGCTACAGTGCAAGTCCTCTTGAGTTAAATGTATCTATATTTGGCTTTTCTGTGATTGGCACATTTGATTTACTAGTAAGGCCCTAGTAAAGTGCACTAGAGGTACTAGAGGTGACCAGGGCCTATAAATCAAATGCTACTAGTGAGCATGCAGCACTGGTTGTGCCACCCACATTAGTAGCCCTGTAAACGTGGCTCAGACCTGCCACTGCAGTGTCTGTGTGTGCAGTTTTAAACTGCCAATTCAACTTGGTAAGTGTACCCACTTGCCCGTCCTAAACCTTCCCTTTTCATACATGTAAGGCACCCCTAAGTTAGGCGCTAGTTAGCCCCATGGGCAGGATGCAGTGTATGTTAAAGGTGCGACATGTACTGATGTGTTTTACATGTCCTAACAGTGAAATATTGCTAAATTCAGTTTTTACTGTTGCAAGGCCTATCTCTCTCATAGGTTAACATGGGGGCTGCCTTTAAATATCCTTAAAGTGCAGTTTCCCGTTGAAAGCAGATAGAAATGTGGAGTTTGGAGTCTCTGAACTCACAATTTAAAAATGCATCTCTTAGTGAAGTTGGGTTTTAGATTGTTAGTTTGAAAATGGCACTTTCAGAAAGTAGACATTTTCTTGCTTAAACCATTCTGTGACTCTGCTTGTTTGTGGATTCCCTATCTGGGTCAGATTGACAGTTTACAAAAGTAAAAATAAATGTACGAAGTATTTCAGGAATGGATGGTACGATAAAGAGTGTAGAATATTAAAAAGAAATACCTGGAAACTTGAAAGACACTTAAGACGCCTAAGAATTAAAATTGGGGAATTGCACCTTCTTAGTTTAAAGAAAGAATTTAAAAATCTGGTGGCAATGAAGAAACAGGAACAAAACACAAAGTCCTGGCAGTCATGATGGAGGTCATTGAGTCGAGTAACTTAAAGAAGTTTTGGAAGTTGGTGCAGAGCTGGACAGGAAATCCCCAGAGACAGTCATCAGGTCATGTGAGCGAAGATGCATGGGTTAAGTACTTACAGGAGACTTATAATAGTAATGCCCCTGTTGCTCTATGACCAACTCGATTCTTTAAAGGAGAGGTTCTCTGTGTCAGTAATTATTAAAACAATTGAGATGCTAAAGCTCAGAAGGGCTGCCGGCCCTGATAATGTACCGGCAGTGATAGTAAAAACAAATACTGCATGGTGGTCCATTCTGTGCTTTAGCATGTTTCAGGGGATACTCTCGTAGGGTAGATTCCTAGATAGTTGGAAGAGAGCAGTGATTAAACCTATTTACAAAAAAGGGAAGCATGTCATATTTGAGCATTACAGGCAAATCAATCTGCTGGCTGTAAGTAGTAAGGTCTTCCCAAACATTTTGTTGGGGATTTTAAAAGAGTGGGCTGTAGGAAACACTATTATACCTCAAAAACAAGGTGGTTTTAAGGAGAACCACTCAAAGACTGACTACTTTTCCAGCCTGTGGGCCATTGCAAAAAAAGCCATTGAGCAGGGCAGGGTATTTTATTGCTGTTTTGTTGATTTTAGCACCGCCTTTGACTTCTTTCATTGAGTATTGTTGTGGGATGCGTTAAAAGAATATGGGATCCCTGATCATCTGCTTTTAATTTTTTGGGAACCCCAAATGAACAATTGGGCCCAAGTTGAAGTGGCTAGTGAAGGTTCCCTTTCAAAGCGAATAAAAATAAGAAATGGTCTAAGGCAAGGGTGTGTGTTGGCACCAACACCGTTTTCCCTGTTTCTTGCAGATCTCCCTAAAGTTCTAAGCCAACTAAATGTGTTTGGCCCAAAAATGAATGGTAAGCACATTTGTTGTCTTTTGTATGCAGATGACCTAGGGCCACATGTACCAACGTTTGGTTTTGCGACTCGCAAATTGCGAGTCAGATCAACTCGCAATTTGCGACTCGCAAAACCGAATGTTGTATAGTGTCAATGAGACCATTAGCGATTCCCAAGGGGGTCGCAAATGCCCACCTCATGATTATTCATGAGGTAGGTCGCAATTTGCGACCCCTTTGGGAATGGCGGCCCTCACAGGGATGGTGGCCTGCTGGAGACATCAGACCACCATGTCTGTGACTGCTTTTCAATAAAGCAGTTTCTTTTTTTGAAATGCTGCCCGTTTTCCTTAAAGGAAAACGAGATGCATTTCAAAAACAAAAAAATGTTAAGAGCAGGCTGTGGTCCGCAGGACCACTGCCTGCTCTAAAACATTTTTTTTCACTGTCGTTCACGAAGGGGAAGGGGTCCCTTGTTTGCGAATGGGTTAGCACCAGTGTGAAACTGGTGCAAACTGCAATTGTTTTGTGACCGCATTCGCAGTCACAAAACAATCATACATAGGACTGCAAGTCGCAATAAGGAAGAGAACACCCCTTCCTAATTGCGAGTCACAATCCCTTTTTGCGGTTCGGTAAATAGTTTAACGAGTCGCAAAAATGGGTTGGTACATGGGGAAGTGCATTTTGCACGTCACAAACAGCCCAATTCGCTGTATGCGACGTGCAAAAGCCTTCGCACATGTGGGCCCTAGTGATTTTTGATCTGACAGGAATTGAGCTTCAAAGGAAATTAGATGTTTTTGGGGATTACTACAAGGGGAAAAAAATTAAAAATAAACATGCAGAAAACTAAAGTGCTCCAGATAGGGAGGCAAAGGGGAAGAATGAGCTGGGTAATTAACAAGATTAAGCTAAAGGGAGTCAATAAATATAAATATTTTTGGGTATGATTCTTCCATAATTAAGGGTGGAAGGATCATTTGGCCATGACACAAGTCAAAGTACTTATGGTGGTAGAGGATCTAAAGAAATTCGATAACCAGAATGGGGGGCCTTCTTGCCGCCCAGTGTCAGAGGCCTGCCAAGTCATGATAAAGCTCCAGTTTCAGTATGGTGCAGATGTGGTCAGTCTTGGGGGAAAAAAAGAGTTGGGACTTCGAGGGAGGAAGGTACCTAAAAAAGTCACTCTCCCTCCCCCCCTCCATGTTGCAGGCAGTTAGATTGGAAACAGTTCTACTAGGGTGGACATCTCTAGCACAGGCAGATGTAATAAGATTTTGGTCAAGAATTGATAGTATGGAACACCTTAAAATCTCCCTGCTGTGCAAAAAAGATATGAGGTATGTAAATTATTATGTATATGAGGTATGTGAATTATTGGGAATAAAACAAATTAGAACCTCCGTTTACCACCCCGAAACCGATGGTCTGGTGGAACGCTATAATCGAACTATTAAGTCGTTGCTTAGGAAAAGTGTTGCGGAGGACGGAAAGGATTGGGAAAAAAAGTTGCCCCTTGTACTATACGCAATACGTACCCACACTCAATCCTCCCTTGGACATAGTCCCTATGAACTATTGTTTGGACGAACCCCTCGTACTCTCCTAGACATGTTAGTTGAACAGTGGGAAGAGACAGATGAGGAAACAAAGGATCTTCTGACGTACACGAAAGAATTAAGAGAGAATTTACAGTCAGTTTGGTATAGGGCACATGATAACCTCCGAGAAGCTCAGGAAAGACAAAAGAAATACCATGATACTAGAAGTGTACTTCGTACTCTTAATGTTGGGGACAGGGCGCTGATCCTCCTCCCCAGTAGTAAAAATAAATTGCTGGCCAGATTGGAAGGGCCCTATGAAGTAATTGAACGGATCAACCCCACAACATATAGACTGGCCCTTCCACACAGACCTCATCAAGATCAGATTTATCACATCAACCTGTTAAAAAAATGGCAGGAGACAGAAGACGTACAGAAGCTCCAATATATCACAACCGATCATAGGGACGACATTCCATTTCCCTCCTTTCTCCCCTCCCAGAACCCAGAGTTAGACTTACCCCAGATCAACGCCACGTTGTTGAACCCATATAAAAAGAACCTCGTTCAGATGGTTAAATCCTACACCGATTTTTTTCCCAACAACCTGGCCACACTACTTTAACTGAGCATAGCATCCGCACAAAAAGTGAGGCAATAGCAAGACAAAGGCCTTACAGAATCCCGAGGCCAAGGAAGCAGTAATGGAACAAGAAGTGCAAAACATGTTACGGACAGGTATTATTGAACCTTTCAATAGTCCCTGGTGCTCTCTGGTGGTATTGGTACCCAAGCCGCATGGGACTACCAGGTTTTGTGTAGACTACCGAAGAGTCAACGAGCTTACTTATTTCGATGCATATCCTATGCCACGCATAGGCGAATTATTGGAGAGGATAGGACATGCCAAGTTTATGTCTACCCTAGATCTAACCAAGGGGTATTGGCAGATCCCTCTAGCTAAAACAGACCGAGAGAAAAACGCCTTTGCAGCACCTTCCGGGTTATATCAATTTACCGTACTACCCTTTGGGTTACATGGAGCTCCCGCCACCTTTCAGAGATTGATGGACGTGGTCTTACGACCCCATTTCCAGTATGCAGCTGCATACTAGGATGACATCGTAATATTTAGTGAAACATGGTCCGACCACCTCCAACACCTAGCCGCGGTCTTACAGGCATTACGAGAAGCCCACTTGACCGCCAATCTAGAGAAATGCAAATTAGGATGTACAACTATACGTTATCTGGGATACATCTTAGGACAGGGGCAGGTCCGTCCCCAAATAGAGAAAGTGGAGGCTATACAACATATACCAATTCCCTCGTCGAAAAAAGACGTTTGTGCCTTTTTAGGCCTCGTCGGGTTCTACCGACGATTTATACCCGGGTTTTCTACCATTGCTGAGCCCCTTACTAACCTCCTGAAAAATACATCCCCAAAAACCTTTACTGCTTTGTCCGGGGCTTGTATGCGTAGCTTTCTCCAGCTCAAAAATGCCCTTTCTACTGACCCCGTTTTATGTTGTCCTGACTTCACTAAACCCTTCTGTTTACAAACTGATGCTTCCGGAGTGGGGTTAGGGTCTGTGTTGTCCCAACCACAGCCTTATGGTTCTACCCGTCCCGTCCTCTACATAAGTAGAAAGCTACCTCCCCGGGAACTACACTATCCAACTATTGAGAAGGAGTGTCTGGCTATTAAGTGGGCCATTGAGTCCCTCCGTTATTATCTCAGTGGCCGCTCCTTTACCCTCGTGACTGATCATGCTCCTCTCACCTGGCTCGCTCGTCATAAGGATACCAACCCTAGAATCCTGAGATGGTTTCTTTCTCTGCAACCTTTTTCTTTCCAGGTGCTTCATTCTCCTGGCCGGGCCCTGGTCAATACTGATTTTCTCTCCCGTCATCCCGTTCCTGAGCGTCATCGGCAGTCGCTCTCTAGGGGGAGTGTTTGTGATGGGTCTTTCCAATCCGACCAACACTCTTCCCGGACTTGTGCTGACTCTGCCTTTGTTGCACCGGAATTGGCCCAGGATCACAGCGCTGGCATTGGATGCCTCACACCACCGCGGGAGCTGAGGGGATTTAAAAGACGGCTTCCTTCCCTTCAGGGGGAGGACGCCGGGAATAGGAGCTGGGAGGCACCGGAGTTCGTGGCCGCAAAAGACGCAGAGACAACCAAAGAAGATGCCGCTTCGTGGAGAAACAGAACACCGCCGGAATCGGGACCGCCGGAAACCCTGGAAGACAGCCGCTGACCCCGGGGAGCCGAACGAAAGAGCCGCCACGCTTCAGGAGAAGTGTGGCCTCTCCAGGTACGGGGTGCGGGACAAGGGGAACCGGGCGGGAGGCGGGAGGTACGAAAAGGGGCAGGAAAGGGACAACAAAAGGGAACGGCAAGGGGAGCACTGGGAGGAAGGGAAAGCAAAAAGGGGGGACACGACACGGGGAGCACTGGGAAGAAAAGAAGACAGACGGGAGAGCGAGAAGGAGAAAAACAGCAAAGAGAGGTATATATGGATATGTGAACCCAGAAAACAGACCCAAAGGGAAAACAGGAAAATGATAAGAAAGGAAGGAAAAGACAAAAAGGACAGGAACAGAACAACCCCAAAAGAGAACCAGGGAAGAATAAGGGAGTAAAGAGGGAAAGACAAGAGAAAGATACTTAGTGAAGGAAAGAGAGGGAAGAAAACCAACGAAACCCCAACCCCACACTTACCAGTGCTATATTCTTCTTTTTCCACACGCTTCCCGCGAGGTCCTGAGAGAGAGAGAAGAGGAAGAGGACGGGAGCTGTCATCAAGAAGAAGAAGATGCAACAACCTATCAGCCCTAAAACTTTCATATAAGACTGGTTTTTATATATTACCCATTCAACCAAATAAATTACACCTTCTAAAATAAGGAAAACCTGCGCAGTCTGGTCTCTATAACAACCATCCTCGTACAGGGCACTTTTCTTGTTCCCTTTTCAATGATATGTCCCAAATATTGCGCTTCTTTTTGACAGTATTGCAACCTGCTCTGGACACTTTTTATGTCCATTCTCAACTAGGTGATTTAGGAGCATAATGATATCTTGTTTAAGAGCTTCTCTTGTGCTTGATGCCACAGGCAGGTCATCAATGTATTGCATAAGGACTGAATTTCAAGGCATTTTTAGACTTTCCAGATTTTTCTTTAGAATCTGATAAAAAATGGAAGGACTTTCTGAATACCCCTGTGGAACTCGGCACTGTGCTAAAAAGCTCTCTCAAAACATAAATGAGAACAGGAACTGGCTGTCCTCATATAATGGAATCAAAAAGAAAGTCTGTCAGTGAACCATTCTGCAGTGCAAGGAATCTGATAAAGTATGGGGACTGGATTTGGTACCACATGATAACATGGAATAACAATAATATTGATCTTTTGCAAATCCTGAACTATTCTAAACTTTGCACTGGGCTTCTGTAAACCCATAATTCCTCTACTGTTCTCACTGGATGAAGCCCTACAGCCTCTTGTTCAGCTAGCTTGCATTCCACATCCTCATCATGGGTTTCAAATTCTACTCTATGTGGTGGACAATAGATTGTACAATTTAACTTGCACAATAAATCACGTCCTAACAGGTTTACAGGACTCAAATCACAGACAACAAACTTGTGCTTCTCTTCTAATGAACCTCTTTTTACAGGAAACATCTTCTGAAATTGAATTACTAATCTGTTTATTTGTAACTCCTACAACTTGGATCTTTTTTAGAGAGAGGGGTAGGTCTGGGGGTTTCACAGTCCTTGAGCTTCTGTATTTGGGGCAATATTTTATACACTCCTTTTTATTAAACAATTGCTCAGTGGCAGTACCACAGTGAAAAAGAATGTATGATACATAGTAATGGAGGTCGACAAATGAGATATAGGACAGATACTAGAATAGCTCAATTTCTATCACTAGGGAAATCCCAGCAGTTTCCAGACCGCCTCACCCAGTGGAACACCCTATACACTTAAATGCAGCAACATGCATCGCAACAATCTCACTCCCTTCACACACACCGGACACACCTTTTACCATTTTTTAGGTAAGACCGTGGCTGAGTTTTACAGTATATTCTGCTTGCTGGCACCAGTCCAGGCCTGCCTCCCAGTCATCAACGCTAGGGGGAGAGGTTGCATCCCACTGCTGCACAATATTACGCTTAACTACTGTCACTGTGAGCATCAACCATTTTTTTGGTACCTTGGCCAGTACTGGGCATCCCCACAACACACGAAAGAAGGTTCCCTCCTGTCTGCACCCGCTCAGGCACAAGAGGGTGACCTCCCTCCCTACCCAATGTAGGAGTGTCCTGGAGTAGTATGTTCTATGTAATATTTTTAATTGGACCAGTCTGAATCGTGCCCGTATGGCCACTTCTCTGGGACTCTGTATGGCTTTGTGCAATCTTTGTCCTCCAAGGTTCCATGGTCTCTCTTCCAAGAGGCATATGGGACAATATTAATTGTTGTGCTTGGTTTGCACTCACAAAAAGGAGAGTGGGACTAAGGAAAACAAATAAAATATACAAAAATGTCCCTCTTACAAAGTGAGTTCCTAAGATAGGAATCCACAACTCCAAGTGAACCAAGTGTCTCAAGCCCCAACAATTCAAGAACATTTAGATGTATCTAATATCAAACATCACTTTTAATTTATTTAATAATATATATAATTATGAATCCAATCATAGCATAGAAATATAGGCCCATATTTATACTTTTTTTGCGCCGCATTTGCGCTGCATTTGCTCCGCTTTTTTACATAAAAGCGGCGCAAACTTACAAAACACAATTGTATTTTGTATGTTTGCGCCGCTTTTGTGTAAAAAAATGACGCAAATGCGGTGCTAAAATGTATAAATATGGGCCATAATTTCTTGATAAAGATTTTTTGCTCTATCCCATGGGAAACATCAATAACAAATTAAAACAGTGAGCCTTTTCACTGTCTTGTCCTTATAGTATTTTTTATATTTGTGTATGAGTGATTTGGTGTGATTGTGCTCACTGTTTTAATTTGTTATTGATGTTTCCCAAGGGGTAGAACAAAAAACCCTGCAGCGGTAACCACCAACAGACAGGCGGAGGTCAATGCACCGCCCACCTCATCACAACCCGCCAATCCGCCAGCTTTTCCGGGGCGGTACCAACACCATCAAAAGCACCGCGGAAACAGAACACAGAAGGGAAACCACTCACCTCTCGACACTCAACGAAGAACCAGGATGCCATGGAGCCTGAGCTGCAGGTCTGTCAGAGTCACCAGATCCTCGGGGTCTGTGCACGTTCCCAACACTTCCACCACAAGACAGCTCCAATACCCTGATTAGATTTGTCACAGAGTCTAAGAGAGTTCAAGTGGGGAAAAGGGGATTAGGAAGGGAACATTTGGGAAGGAGACCTGTAGGAAGCAAAAGGTTAAAACACACATCATCAAAATTACATCTCAAGAAATCAGTACTATGCTATGACTCTAAGCATTGTCATTCTGAAAACATGAACAACCTAAGAACAGACTTAAAATGACTAGGCTTCAAGATGACTGAATACCAGTGAAGGAATCAAGAGAGGTTAAATGAAACTTTCAAATTCAAGTACTTTCTTTAGCATGAGTATCAGAAAACAATCTGAATATGTTCTGAACCATCAGATAATTCTTATTTTAAGAATACATATCGGGAACACACAACATTTCATCTAGAACTCTGGCCTTCTTTGTTCTCTCAAAATGTTAAAAAATGAATTGCACACATTGCAGATTTTCACATAGGTATTAAAACCCCCATAGAAGGATTGTGCACCATGAATAACACAAGATAGATTCAAGGAATAAATCATGTGACTTGTCAACTCGAATACTTCCAAATAAATGCCTTAGAATGGTAGAGCACAAAGAATAAAATGAATGAAACACGAGGAAGGAATCGCGCGTCTTGCCGATTCGAGTGCCACCATGTAACTGCCAAGGAATGGTAGTGCACAATGAATATCATGAATTAGAACACAAGGAAAAGAATTGCGTGTTTTGCCGATTCGAGTGCCACCATGTGACTGCCAAGGAATGGTAGCGCACAATGATTATCATGAATTAGAACACAAGGAAAGAATTGCGTGCCTTGCCGATTCGAATGCCACCATGAAACTGCCAAGGAATGGTAGCGCACAATGAATATCATGAATTAAACACAAGGAAAGAATTGCGCGTCTTGCCGATTCGAATGCCACCATGAAACTGCCAAGGAATGATAGTGCACAATGAATATCATGAATTAAAACACAAGGAAAGAATTGCGCGTCTTGCCGATTCGAATGCCACCATGAAACTGCCAAGGAATGGTAGCGCACAATGAATATCATGAATTAAAACACAAGGAAAGAATCACGCGTCTTGCCAATTCGAATGCCACCATGAAACTGCGAAGGAATGGTAGCGCACAATGAATATCATGAATTAAAACACAAGGAAAGAATCACGCGTCTTGCCGATTCGAAGAACAGCATGCAAATGCCATGAAAAGTCCTAACGCACATTCACACGTGCAAGAGTAAATTGTTTATCATGAAGAATAAGGCACAAGAATACGAGCGTCCTCGATAACAGAGTCGGGGGCCCAGCCCAACCTCCGTCTTACCGCCCTGAACAAGGATCACCAGTGAAGAATGAAGGGCAGAGGCCTGGAAGATTGAAATAGGCCACCGGAACAGGAGCTCAGGAAGTTGCTGCTGCACTGCACCGGGACCTCTGAATAGTGAGTATGTGGAGCTGGGCTGGCTCCCTTTTATAGAGTCTTGGCCCAGCCCACAACCACACCCAGGCATGCTGCAGGAAAAGCTTCTAGAAGGCCCTGGAAAGGGGCCACACCCTGACACACTGTGAAAGCCTGCAGCAATACATTGCAAATGCACAGTATTTATAAGCACCATTAAAATAAGTCTTCAGGATTGAACTCTGCAATGCAAAAGGTTAAAGAACAACATATCAGCACAATGCATAAATTACGTTGTCTTGAGAGTGCTGGGTTTTTGCATTCTAGTTGCCTGTAGAGTGCGCACTGCCCTGGTGTTGACAAGGTCCTGCCGATGCTGGTCTACCTCCTCATACATGAGGAATATCAAAGGGGGCGATGACGACCACAGTGAGTACTGCACCTAGCACACAGGGGACGGGGCAGGAAAAAGAGAATGACACACACACGCAACACGCAACACCCCTACCCTCACCCACAACACCATACACACAAACACATGCAACAACAGTACATTTACACCCCATTACCCCCGGAAGAACGCAAGGACATAAGGAATAGAGTGAAATAAGTGATATTTTTGAAATATGCAGATATACGTAACAAATAGACAAACACTATATACAAATATTTACAATATGTACAGAAGGGCGTACACTGTCCTTTGCAAATGTCCGTGGCCCACTGGGCCAAAAATCATGGGCCAAGCCCACACTTGACTCCTGCCTCAATATGGAGAGAACACTGAAGGGCATCAGGTAGAAAACACACAGACACCTCAGGGGGACGGGGAAGGAGGGGCACCACAGCCGGAAGATGGTACTACGCCACTGCTCCTCGAGGGGTCTCCATGCCCACAGTGATGTCCTGGGGATTGCAAAGCTGCAGTCTCTCTAGTGGGTGGTTTGCCCACTGCTTGGTTCTAGGGAGTGCAAGGCCACAGTCTCTCAAGTGGGTGCTTCGCCCACTGCTTGGTCCTGGGGAGTGCATAGCCACAGTCTCTCTAGTGGGTGGTTTGCCTACTGCATGGTCCTGGGGAGTGCAATGCCACAGTCTCTCAAGTGGGTGTTTTGCCCACTGCTTGGTCCTGGGGAGTGCAAGGCCACAGTCTCTCAAGTGGGTGGTTTGCCCACTGTTTGGTCCTGGGGAGTGCAAAGCCACAGTCTCTCAAGTGGATGCCTTCTTCCACTGGTTCTGGAGGGGGCCTTGTGCCCAGTGTGCTTCATCCTGCCAAGGATAGGGAGAGTGGATGCATTTCTCTACTGGTTCTGGAGGGGGCCTTGTGCCCAGTGTGCTTCATCCTGCCAAGAATAGGGTGGGTGGATGCATTTCTCCACTGGTTCTGGAGGGAGCATTGTGCCCAGTGTGCTTCATCCTGCCAAGGATAGGGTGAGTGGATGCATTTCTCCACTGGTTCTGGAGGGGGCCTTGTGCCCAGTGTGCTTCATCCTGCCAAGGATAGGGTGAGTGGATGCATTTCTCCACTGGTTCTGAAGGGGGCCTTGTGCCCAGTGTGCTTCATCCTGCCAAGGATAGGGAGAGTGGATGCATTTCTCCACTGGTTCTGGAGGGGGCCTTGTGCCCAGTGATGCAGAACTTGGGGTGTGTCAGTTCACATTCCCTCATCTGGGTGTCTGAGACACAATATTTGCATGGATGAGGTAGCATGTTACTCCATGGAGGCAGGGCCAGATTCCATACTGCAGCGACTAAGTCTGCAAACAGGTGATAGTGCTGGTGGGGGTGTTCCAGTGGTGGTGCGGGGCTCCAGGCTGTCTCCTGCAACCTCGGACGGACGCACAATGGGGCTGCTGCTGGTAGTGGTCCTACTGTCAGTGGTGCAGATGGAGGTGCTTGCGGCAGGGATGCTGGCGGTGCTGTCTGTGGTGCAGGTGCTGGTGCTGCTAGTGTTAGAGGGAGGCACCAGCCCTTCTCCTGCAGCCTCGGACGGCTGCCCACTGGGGATGCTGATGCTGACAGTAGTGGTGGTAGCGGTGGGGCAGGTGGTGGTGCAGGTGGCAGTGCTGGCAGCGGTACAGGTGGCGGGGCTGTCGGTTGTGATTGTGGGCACCAGACCCTCACCTGGGGCCTCCGAGGCCTGAAGTGCCTTGCCTTGGCTTTTCTGACCCTTCCTCACCTAGGCAGATGCTGCTAGGACATTGGCTCTGGCAGCTGGAGTTTTGGAGGGGGCTTTGCTGGGTGGGTCGTGCTCCTTGACCCCTTCTTCACCTTGGCAGGTGGTGAAATGGTTTGGTCCTTTGCAGGGGTCTGTGGCACACTGCCTGGCCTGACGGGTGCTCCCTTTGATCCTCTGGGAGTTGCAGGTACCACTGTTAAAGCCGACTTGGTGGCTGAGGTGCAGGCCTGGGATCTGGACACCTTGGCCCGAGGGGAAGGACAAGGGGAGGGGTAGGGAACAGGTCAATGTTTGCCAGGAAAGGTTTTTAGACATACTGGAAAGGGAAGATGGAGAGGGTTTGGGAGTGGAGGAAGAGGGAGTGGTTGTAGGAGGTGTCTGTCTGCTGAGTTTGGGTGAAAATGCATGGGCTGGATGCTGTTGTGAGGTGGATGGCTGTTGGGTGGGTGGGTGCTTGCGTTTGTGTACTTTGGGAGGAGGGGTCACAGACACACTGGGAGAGGACACAGGGGATGTGTGCATGGTTGTTGGGGTGGTGACTGCTCGTGAGGGGTGTGTTGTGATGGGCGTGCTGGTGATGGAGGTAGTGGATGAAGATGTAGTGCATGCAGGTGTGAGTGTAGACGCTACTGGGAGGGAGGTGGACGAGGAGGAGGAGGGGGACACAGTGGAGGCAGTGGATGTTGGTGTGTTTGCATGGGTAGGGTGCTTGTATGAGTGCCTGTGAGATGAAGTGTGGTGCTTATGTTTGCCTGAGGTACTTTTGTGTGTTGATTTGGGTGAACGCTGGTCTGAAGGTGTGCTTGTGATAGACTGGGGTTTAGGGGATTGGGTCTGGGTAGAGGAAGTTGGAGGGATGAGGGAGGAGGCCAGACACAGGGACAAGGGCTGCCTGCCACGTGCTGAGGCGAGAGCCTGAAATGCTCTCTGTTGGGCCGCCACGCCAGAGTGAATGTCCTCCAGGTATGCATTTGTTTGTTGCAAATGCCTCTCAACACCCTGGATGGCATTCAGTATGGGTGACTCTCAGGAGGTCAATAGCCTCCTCACTGAGGGCAGCAGGGCTGACTGGGTTAGGGCCTGAGGTGCCTAGGGCGAAGCAGATGCCCACCCTCCTGGGTGAGCGGGCACAGGAAACACACTGAGGGGCTGTTGGGAGGGCTGTGCTGATGGGGGGGGGTGGTACCTGTTGTTGGGGTGGGCACAGAGGTGTCCGCCACTGCCATGGAGCTTCCATCAGAGGAGG